>NC_072737.1:51063772-51766647 GCF_026930045.1 Uloborus diversus
AAAAAAAAAAAAACTTTAAGGCCCCAAATAAATTATTTCTAAGAGGAAAATTCCGTGTCACATGGCTTAAGAAAGATTCTTGTTCTGAAATAACTAGTCGCCATGGTATTTTTTAGTCGTCCAAGCGACCTCGCGCGTGGGATTTGTCGGACTTTGGCCATGAGTATGGCAGATTTAGAGTCAAGCTTCTTAAAATGAAGGTTTTGAATAAGCCATTGAAGTCTTAATCTTCTGCAAGCTACAACACATTTTCACACACACGCAAATAAAAGCGTTTCTTATAAAAGGAACTATTGCGACAGATTCGCTTAGGCACAGGATCTTGATATTTTACAAATCCATGAAAGAGGCAAATTCTGAACCTTGCAACTAAAAAGAAAGGTTTTGAATTCGGCATTGAAGTTTGAACCATTTGCACGCTACGACACATTTTAAGACAAATGAAAACGTATCACTCAGTCCTAGACTTTTAGGTTATCTTTAGAAGGCAGTAGACAAAGGAAATGTAGTCACGTTAAAATGTAGAATTTACACGACATAAAGGATGAAGAAGAAAAACAAATTTGGCAAAGGGTCTCCGATTGTACTTGGATAAGCTTCAAGGCACCAGCCACTTTTGGATGCCATTCAAAATCATCTCGACGATAAGTGGAAACGAACAGAAACAACGTCCTCAAACTACAAAAAATAATATTATTCTGCTCCTTTGAAATCTAAATGTTTTTCAGAAATACAAATATTAATGATCCAACCATTCTTGTATATTTCGATAAAAATTGTTGGCGAGTGTATCCAATGCTCCCAGTAGAGTGCGACTTATAGATATTTTTTATAGAGACATGCAAAATGACAAAACAAGTTGAAAAATATAAAATACTCATAGATATGCGACAAGTATACTTTTTTTCAAACATTTCATTGTAAAAATATTTACTTGTCACAACAAAAGCTTAACAAAAACAGCCATAAATAGACTGCGAAGATATCGGTTAGATATTTACAAGAAATACCATTAACCTCAATTTACTAGTAATACTAAAAACCAAAAAAAAAAGCGACTTAGATCGTTCTTTTTCTGTACCCTTCAAAAGTAGTCAAATTAGCTAAAAGAAACGCGCCAACGAACCAAACCTGACTGCGATAATGTCCAAATATTGAGACACGTGTCAGTATTTAATTAAGAGCAATGACATATCAACAAGATTGCATTCCTTGCTATCCAGGTGGTTTTCATTACAGGGCGTTGCTTTGACATGGAAGTACCACCCAACTCGATGATAGTACTAACTCTACATGATCCAGTAATGTCAATTATGTCGATTTCCGCCGCTTGTGGAGCTAATTCCGAATCTTTTATTTGTGCTGGAGACATCACAAGCAAATTAAAAAAGTGGAGTTCGATAAACTTTCCTGATTAATGGATTTTTGCCCCCTGTTTTTTCCTGGAAAATCATGCCATGCAATTTATTTATTCCAGAATGATGCGAACTACGTACAGGGCCCAATACAGGCTGATTTTACTACCGTTTTTCGGTACCTTCACATAACTCCTATTTTAAAAACGGTACTTTCACTAAAATCAAGTAAAAAAATCAGCAGCTTCACAAAACAAACTTTGAAAATCGGCAGTCACAAAAACAATATTAAAAAATCAAAAGTTTCACAAAAATCAGCATTTTGATTTGTTTTTCTATTTGAAACAAAATTTACTCATAAAATAAAATTTTAAGCTGATTCATATGAACAATCGCTTCAGTAACAATTATTTCGGTTTTTTTTTTTTTTTTTTTTTTTTTTTTTTTTTTTTTTTTTTTTTTTTGCCGTTTTTCTCCAAGTGCATTTACGCAATTTTATTGCAATTTTTAGCATCTATTTTGGGGGCCCGTTTTTCTGACAATTTTCTGAATTGTACACAGTATAAAGCCTATTGGGATTGAAATGCGATGGTATTTTTCGTAACTCTTAAGTTTGAAATCCCCCCCACCCATAAAAAAGTTAGAAATATTAGTAGATGACTTTTACACTTTTTGAACTAAAATTTAGTTGCTCCAATATTATTTTACAAAAATTAGATATTTCCTTTAAAAAATCACAAAAACAATGCTCATGCCATACTTTTACAAAAATAGGTAGAAGGGAAAGAATCCTGGATTGGCTCCTGACGTATAGCATCTCTATCAACTTTATATCAAGTCCAGCTTTACGTCTAGCTACAACATGTTAAGTAGCCGGGATTCAGTGTCTTGTTTAACCCTAGTGGACATGTGCTCAGGATCCATCTTTATGTCAAGTTCAAGACAAAAGTGCTTAGGGCTCATGGTCTCTGTGTTGCATGTCCAGTCACAGTAGGATATCGTACCCACTTATATACCCAAGCCACAGTGCGCAAGTCCTCGGGTCCTCGGGGTTAGTTGTAGAGATCCTTATTAGTAATCGCACTGGGTAAATGCATCGGGCTCTAGGAGCTCAAGAGCGAAAGGTAAAAGCAAAAAAATAAAACAGAATAATCCTACTATGTGAGAGACAGAAAGTCCGAGAATAGATAAGCCACTGTGAATAAAATTATTTCTTTTCCTAAACACGCAAAAGACGTCAAAAAAGTAACTGAATTTCGAAGATGATGGCAAATTAATATCTACAGGAACATTAATTTTTTAGTCAAAGCTGGTTGAAAAACACAGCAGAATGAGAAGTTTATATTTTTTCGGTATTATTATGCGACAAAGTTGTAAATCATAAATAATGGAATGGGCTGTGGAAGAAAATAAAGGTAAAATAATAACAAATGACAGCTAATGGAGGTGGCGGCTGTTTCATAAAGCAAGGTTACGAGTATTAATCCCGCCAATTCTTTTAAGTATAACTTGAAAAAAGTTTATTTGCTTAGGAAGGGAGACTCCATACCAACACAACTAATCCAAGTGAACCTTGACGGCAGGCATTTTCAACCGTCGGCCAAGAGAACCGAAACCGGCGCGGCGTGCGGAAAATTTTTGCCGTTCCTCTGAGATTTTCAATTGTACGGGGCAAGTTTACGAGGATTTTTTTCAATGAATTTTCTAATTTTTATGTTTAACCGAGGAAATTTTAGACATTGTGGTTTTATAAAGCAGTTAATGAAGTCAAAATTCGTATATTCAGTGGTTACCCAGCTTGTGTTTTTAACCGTAAAAAAAATGTTTTTTTTTTTTTTAGGTCCAAGTCAGTTGCGTAAACTTGTCCTGAATACGGGGCAAGTTTACGCATCGAGGGGGGCACATTTACGCATATTAAAAATGATAACATAAAATAAGTGAAATAGATATTTAACAAAATTTGAATGTTTTATTTCTCTTAAAAAACTTAAAGATAAGAAGATTGCAAATAATTAATTAAAGAACATTTTATAGGCTAAAATAAAACTATAGGGCTTAATGCTAATTAAAAACAGAAACTATTTAGCCATCATCTTCATCACTGTTAGATTTTATTAATAAAAATAAAGTATTTCTTTTTTGCATACTTATCATGGGACTACTTTTTGACATCTAAGACATAGAACCCTGTCTTGTCCTTTTTTCGATTGGTTGTGTGCTTTCAAACAATAGAGGCAAGCACGATTTTCTACTTCGTAAACAGAATCGTTCGCTAGTTTCCTTTTTACAGAGTTTACTAACTTTTTTACTGTCGCAGGCTTTGGTTCCACAATGTTTTCTTTGATGTCTTCTATTTCTGCTTCAGTAGAAACTTGTAAATTGTAAAGTAATTTCTCTTTTTTGTTTTGTTCTGCCCATTATATATTTTTGCTTGTAGCTTCTAACTGCTCTAGTCTGAGGGCTTCTTTAATCGGAGTATCAGTTAGAACTGGAGGTTGGTAAGGACCGGAATATCAGTCTACCTTTTTAATGGTCTCAGATGCGGTAATTCAGATGTGACGATGTGGAAAGCCTACTGGGAGAAATACTTGGATTATCGCTAAGCTTTTTCATTATTTTGACATCTAACGTGGTTCTGTCAGTGTTTTCAACGTACCATCTTTAAAATAAAGAAAATGTATTACAGGCTGAATAGTGTATAAAGTTAAAGCTGAACAGGTATGAAGACATCACTATATGATTGTAAGCTATAAGATACGAATCTGCTACTTAATTGAAAATGAATAGTGATTTTCAAAACTAAATAACTTGAAAATACTAAAGATTTGAAACAATACAGAGCGAGAAAAGCGTCCTGGACCCGTTTAGAAGTAAGACAGAGTAGTAAGACACAGTAGGAACTTGCGTAAATGTGCTCCAATGAAAATGCGGTAATATGCCCCGTCGGCAAGTTTGGATTATATTTTAACATGCAACAAAAATTAATAACTTTTCTGTCCATATAAATACAATTCTCAAAAAAGTATAAAATTCTGCTAATTTTTATAGTATTTATTTGTTTTTAACTGTGTATTATTTATTCACAATAAGCTTCAAAACGTTTCAACACAAAATTTACTCAACTCGGTAGAAAACAGATTTTCCTATCCGCATGCTAAACCGAAGCTCGACTGATGCTCAGAAACTTAAGATAATGTTTTCTGGGGAGCAGCATCAATCTAGTATGACTGTTGGCTATCCAGTTATAACTCGTTTTGGGAAAAGGGCCCAGCGTAAACGTGCCCCGGTCTACCCTACGCGTTAAAAAAATATTCTTTCAAAAAAAAAAAAAAAAAATCATATATAAAAGCTACTTATACAATATTTTTACCTTAAGATTTACTTTTCGAAATTCTCTTAAAGGCTAAAAATAACTACTTATCTTTAAGCTTAAATATTATAAATATATCATTACTAAACACTTGCAATCAACTTATGTAACAGTTCCTTAACGCCTGGTGAATATGTTTTTATCTTATTTATTTATTCAATTGGGGGGGGGGGAGGGAGCGTAAAGTAATTTTTTTAAAAACCTTACCGGTCCGCGAATTTTTTTAATTTTTATCGGTTCAAAGGGTCAGAAACTGCCGAATCGAGATATAACCAACTGATAACATGTTTGGACGATACTATAAGTTTTCTAAACATGTGCTTTTTCATTTAGTTATAGTTATTAATCTATGACATCGGTAAAATCATTAATTACATCATTCGGCTGAAACTCTGACTTAGTTAAAATGAGGTTAATTTTATGAAATGTCCAATCCAAGAAAATATAAAGACCTTCTGTGCAAGTCTTCTTCAGTAATTTTAAGGACTGTTTGAAGTTTCTTCTTCAAACCTTATGTTTTCAGAAATATTACGAGCTGTTCACTGCGGGGTGTTCATTCACTGATCGGTCTACCTTAATCCTCAAGAAATGCAAAAAAGATTGCTTCTACTTCCTGCCTTTTCTGAGTTATTGTTGCTCCGAAAGCTAAAACAATTTTCAGAAAAACGGAGCGCGCCGTACGGATCCTCTACGCATGTGCCAACAAACATAGCATTACATTGTTCATTCGTTGTGAAAGAACTTGGCAAACAAAAATTGGTGGTAATTGTGTGCGACATTGGCTTACAAACGAATACACCTATTTATCCAATCACGCCATTGTCATCTTCAGATTGCATCAAAAAAAATTAACGAAACAAAGAGCAGAAATCAATATCAGACACACCCCAACACCTGCTCAGAATAGCGAACACCGGACATTGGATTCGCACCCATGCACGACCAACAAGGCATGGCAGCTTTTCAAACATCACGTAAACTTGTGATCCAATCTCAGTCACGTGATCACACTTTCCTCAGTCCATCGTCCGAGACATGAAAGAATACCATCTCCGGACCTGTTTTAAATGGAAAACAGTAACAAAAGAGCGGTCAGAAGTACAAGGTGACGGCCGCTATTAAAGGGTTGGGTACGTCTCGAATCTTCCAACTGCATCTCCCCCTTGAAGGCTGCAGTTAATGAGTTGCAGTTAAATTTGGTTTTCGTAAACGAATTCCACGGGATCGAATTTCGGAGCAGAGTCGAGCTGCATTGTTCTGATAAGAAGAGTTTTATACAGTCTTCCTTTTCTGGCGTAGATTAAAATCTTATGATGGATCGGGCAATCTGAGTCTTTGTTTCACATGGTTAATTCTAAGTTTTAATCAACTCATCGACAGAATTTTTTTTTTTTTTTTTAAATTGAGTATTCAAATTGATTTGTATTTTTTGGATTAGCAAGTATTTTTTGATTTAGCAAGTTCTTATACAATCTGTCTTGCAAATAACCTAAGAAGCAAATTTGAAGTGAAATGCTTCAGGAATTGTTGCATGGTCTTATGGAGTATTTCCTGATCCACATTTTTAACAATGCCATCAAAATTTTTACAGACGGTAGTAAAACTGACAACCTTGCAGGTAGTGGCATATTTATACAGACACCCGCTGTCAACTTGACTCTTTCTCATCGTAATCAGGATCACTGCTCCGTCTTCAGAAGTGAATTGATTGCAATAGACCTTGGACTAGAAGCTATTCTTTCTGAGGAGGATTACGGTGACTTATGGATTTTGTTTAGTTCTCTCCACCATCTTAGTAATTGGCTTCTTGTTGGCGACAAGACCAGCAAATCCATTTTACTTAAGTTAAAGCTCATTTCCCTTAATCATGATGTTCATTTGCAATGGATACCCTCTCATGTGAACATCCACGGTAACGAAATGGCCGACATCTTGCTAAGGAGGATTGCAGGATTCCAACAGCTCCATCATCCACACTTACCTTTAAGGCGTTATACTCCCGAGAAAAATCAAAAATCTTGGAGTGGAAAACACCCCCCACCCATGATTAGAACAAGGTTTCAAAACCTGGCTTGTCCCTTGGCCTCCCGAGTGACAGACGTACCCGGACTGCTCTCTCAAGACTTGCTAGTGGTCAAATCAAGTGCCTCACTTTCAACGAGAGCAGGAAAACTTTCGCCATCTCCACCAAGTGCCTAAGTCATCAGGCTTCTCCAGTTCACATTTTGGATTGCATGGTGCATGGGACTCTCTAGGGAGGATCTCTTTAGCAAGATCTCTTTTAGCCTTCGACTTCCTTACAATCAACGGGATCGTGGATCTTGTCTGATTCCGTCACAGTGAGGATAGGCAACAACAACAACATGGAGTATTTTCTAACTATGTCCACGTTCAGGGATCCACAACAATTTATATCTATGCACTTAATTCTTAGTACTTTTGTAAGAATATGTTCTAATCCGTGATAAATATAGGGGTCTACCCAGGGGCGTGCACAGGAATTTTGGGGCCCGTCATAAATGACTTTAAGGGGCGTCCTCCACATTATTTACCCCTACGTCCTTACATTTATTTTACCCCTCATTTTTAAAATTTCGGACCCACTTCAGGCTCGGGCCAACAGATGTCCCTTCTCCCGCCCCGTGCATGCCCCAGGGTCGACCCTAAAGCTCCCTGTACCGAAAGCTATTTGATATGATTAATTAAGCTTTTAAGCTTTAAACCCCATTAACGTCAAGCAAACATGTAGCTTGTGTCAGGATTTTTTTTTTTTTTTTTATAGATAAAAGGGCTCATTCGTCAGGAACTAAAACGAAAGACTTTGCTCAAAAATGGGAATAACAATGTGTGGCATTTTACTCCAACAAATAAATAGTTTTAAGGACTTTCATTTCTGGAAAAATGACCATGATCGACTTTTGGAATTTTAAAGCCGTAGACACAGCAAAAAGAAAGAAAGAAAAAATTGCAGACAATGGAGTTCAAACTCGATCTGTCCATTAGCCCAGGTAATAATAATAACAGTAATAATGATGTAACGTTGAAGTTGCCAAAAACACTTCATAACTTCATTTATACAAAAGGAAACTAAGTTAAAACGAATACAAAATGAAAATTAAAAAAAAAAAAAAAAAAAAAAAAAAAAAAAAAAAAAAAAACCTTCAAATGTATAAAAAAACAAGTGCATGTATAAAATATATATATATATATATAATATATTCTCTAAATTAACAAGAACAAAGAACTGAAACAAAGAATTTTGAGTAACATAAAGCAAGCTAAAACGGTCTTAAAGCATTAAACAAAAGTATAAAAACTAGCCTTCTGAAAGAAATGGAGTGACTAATGGAATTAGTAAGCTCTCAATCAACTCCCTTATTATTTTTTTCCCTCCAGAATCTCCAATGACTGCAATGAAGAAAGAATTTCTAGTATTTCGGGAAAATATGACAAGCGATAATTGTCGTATTTTAGTTCTCTTTTTTCAAATCGAAGTTGCTCAAAAATCAATAAAACGAAAGACTAAATAAAAAAAACAACTTAGCACTGACAAAGAGTACATTTCGTTGTTCTTACCGTATACACGGTGTTCTGTTTTAACCTTACCGTTAGTCATGGATGCATACTTAAAATTACAAATTAGTTCAAAATCAGATGCAGGATGCAGGGTTAATATGTTGAAAGTTTGAAGCAAAATAAAAATGAGTCAAAAAATACAAAATTTAACTTTTTATATGGGTTCTAGGTCCCCTAACTTGTATTCAGGGAAATAATCTCCATTGAAAAATAATTCCAACACAAAAAGTTTCACATTAGTAGGACCAATATTCACCGAGATATGAAACGCAGCGTTTCATGACTTACACCACTTTACACCCACCGTCAATAATATCCTTTGGGGGAAAATATAGCAGTTAACAAGGGTTTAAAATTATTTGTGTACATTTACTTTGAATAGCAATGAAAAATGTAAATACTACCTTGTTTTTTTTTACTTCGACAACCTGTCATTTTTCTGAAAACGCGATAAGTTCTAGGCTCATCTTCTATATGATCCCTTAAAACTTTGAACACGAATATCTCCTTGAGTTTTAATCGCACAAATGTCAAATTTTTTGTGTCAGTAATAATCTTTCAATAGAAATTATTTCCCTAAATATAAGTTAGGAGACCTAGGGCCCGTATAAAAAGTTTAATTTAGTATTTTTTTACTGTTTTTTTCCCCCTTCAAACTTTCAGTATCTTAACCCTACATCCGATTTTGAACCTTTTTGCAATTGGAAGTATGCATCCAGGACTAACGTTTGCGAAAATAGAGGTTTTGCAGGTTAAAGCGGAACACCCTATACATATACACTAAGTCCACATATTCATGAGTAAGTGAGGAAAAAATATATACTTGACAATTTCGTAAAATAAGTGTACCGACAAATCACTATGTTCAAGAGGTTGTTGTCAATTGTATATAGTTCTAGAATACTAACAATTTTATTTTTCGCGTTTGAAAAATTTAAAATTTATCGCTGAAGCGTATCAAAATATAGATTGCCGTTCAGAAAAAGAACATTCGTAAAGCTCAGTTACTGCAAAATCAGATATTGCTTCCTCAGTTAGCAATGCACGTAACTCCGAATTTCATGCTTATCAGCGACGATTCATCAGAAATCGAATATATATCAGCACGAGAAAAAATCTCGGAAAAATCATGCGCAGTTTTTCAAAACTTTTACAGGAAAAAATCATATTTGGCTCACATTTTTAAAAAAAACTTTCATGGGTTTAAAAATTTCACCCGACAATTGATTCTTTAAAATTAACAAGGTCTGGTGCTTAAAAAGCGCATTATAAACTACATACACTGTTAGGTACTTGAACATTAACTTTGAACTACAAGCCATCTTCAAACGATTGAAAATACTGTCTGAAATTCACAAATATCATTATACAATTGAAATTACTCACAGAAATTCTTTCAGGCTTTGAAAATACTCTCGGAAATTTAAACATATCATCGAGCCCTCTCAAATAAATAAATAAATGAATAAATAAATAAATAAAAACGTTGGGAAAATTAAAAGCAACATCTGCTGATACTTGAAAAAACCCCTTTTGGGATTTTAAAAACATCACCCAGCTTTTAGGACTTAGAAATACAAAAATATACCATTTGGTATTTGAAGATAGTCATATAAACAGGGGTGCCCGACTACGGGAGGGAAGGCATGGCGCATACTGCGTCATTGAAATTTTTAGGGGGCTGTTGTGAAGGGTATTTTCCCCCTTTTGGGGGTCTTCGTAATTTGGGGTGGGGCGTCCTCGCTCTTAGAGTGGGGCACCCCAGTAATAAACTCAAAAATGGTTAGGTGTTTGAAAATTAGCTTTGATACGCAAAACTCGTCCGGCGCTTGGAAAATATTTTCTGAAGTCTAAACATACTGTTGGAAAGCTATAAAACAGTCTCAAATTCAAACATATCATCCGATGCTCCAATACATTTCCAGAAATGGAAAACCTTATACGAAGCGAAAAAGGTTTCTTAGAAACAAACCTACATGATACATTACGAAAAAAAGGAAAAATCCCACGCAAAAGGAAAAGATTCCACCAAGCATCAACAGAAGAAAGATAAGCCCGGTGAAACCCAACGCTTGCATAGAAAACAAAGATAACATGCTTCACAATTACTTTTTAATCTTAACCCGCTCAAATTGACCTTAATATCCTCGGAACAGCGTGACAGCATCCCAAGAACAAAATAAAAGAATCCCTAGAAACGAATCACGACTCGATCTAGAGAAACCAGTTAGTAATCCAACACCGCTTGACACGGCTTGCTCCGGAAGCACAAAGCTGCATACTAATTCAACATCTGAAGCCACTGCATGCGGCTGAAATTTCTGAACGATATCACTTTTCATGCTTTTGTTTTCCTCAGAGAACTGCACATGCGCAAGTAGAACCGCTCTCTGAGGAAATTAATTGCGCAAAGGATGCTTCTCTAGTTTTTACCATTGGAAGTGAAAACAAATGGAATGTTAAACTATTCACATATAAAGACGTCTAAGAGTCTGCAATGGCACATGGAATGAATGACGTCCCAGAGACGTCTGAGAGTCTGTAATGGCACATGGAACGAATAACGTCTCAGAGACGCCTAAGAGTTGGTAATGGCACATGGAACGAATGATGTCTCAGAGACGTCTAAGAGTCTGCAATGGCATATGAAACGAACGACGTCTCATGGACGTCAAAGTCTGCAACAGCACTTGACACTAATAAACAACCAGGGGTATGATGGGATACTGTGACCTTCCAAAAATTTCTTTATTCGGCCCCCCACTTCTATACATCAGCTTTTGAATTTTTAATCCTAGCAATATATCCTCCGAATCTGCTGTTGCAAATTTATTTAATACTAGTGGCACACGCACGGTTTTGCCCGTAGTAGAAAATTAAAAGGTCTTTTGGTTCGTCTGTACATTTATAAATCATGTATGATGAATTTCTCGCCAATTGGCTTGCACATGTTACGGTTCCATGTTATGATATCTTGGTAATTTACTCGTCCATCTTATGATAATTTTGCTCGGGAAAAAGTTCTTAAAATTTGAATAGAAAAAGAACAAAATCGAATTTTCGAAAAATCACTTCGAGGTGCACACCCCCATGCTACAAACTAATTCTGTGCCAAATTTCATGAAAATCAGCCGAACGGTCAAGGCGCTATGCGCGTCACAGACATCCTGACAGACAGAGAGACAATCAGCTTTATTATTAGTAATAAAGAAAAGATAAAGATATACTTTGCTTTCCTACTACTTTTTAGTGTTGCTTTCACAAAGTAATAAATAGTGGGTCATTCCAGCCACAGAAAATCAAGCGTTTTGTCCCACATGTGACAACTTAATATTTTGAATCAAAATTAATATTTAAAAAATGTAATAAACGAAGTTTTTTTTCTTAAGAAAACACATTAGACACAAACACATTTCAGACGAAAAAGCTTGTTACACCGTCTTGAAATTAAATATATCTATCACGTCCGGAACAAAATGCCGGATTTTTAGTGGAATGGCCTGCTTTTACCGTGACGTTATTCAACTCCTTACATCACATGACGTCGATAATTCCAATCAAGTTTTTCATCACGATACGAGACTGGTTTTATCAAATGGACTGTGTTTTTTATCAATATTGTTTTACTTTTATGGACATTGATTGAGTTCGATTCGCACCCATTTTAGAGGCATAAGTTTCGGGTTCTTTTCATGAGAATACATATGAATAGTTGATGTATTTTACAGCTATTAAAAGTGCTGGTACATTGGTAATCTTGCTAGTGTACAGTAAACGTAACTACATAGCTTCACTTCAAAGAACAGTAAGATATCTATGAGCCCAGGAATAACAGTAAGATATCCTACTGTTGCTCTGAGGCAGGAGAAAAATAGAAAATCAATGATTTAAGTTGTTTTCCGGGGTCCTGGATGGGTGGAAGCTCATGAGCAACTGCTTATTTTGCTTATATGAAAATGGGAGCCTGCGTATATAGTACCTCTGAATTTAATTGTTTACAACCTGCCGTCTTATAAGTCTGGGAGACGGGAAAATATATATAAATGCATAAAACTTCAAGGCTTGCCCCCCCCCCCTTTTTTTTTCTTTCAGTATGCTACTGAATATGCATCTGTTCATCATAACGGTTTTGTTTGCACATCATTTCAAGACCGATTATAATTCGGGAAAATTGCACTGAATGTTTCTGCTGAAAAATACTGAACGCGAGAACATTTCAAATTTGTATCATAACTCGGATAGGATTTGATCGGAACTTTTGACACTTCAACTGAGTTTCATTGTAAAACAGCGGGAAAAAAAAACATTGGAACTAACATAAATTAATAATTTTAACTAACGTAATACGCTTTGTGAATTAAAAGTACCCCGTTTTAAAATAAACTTGGGTGAGGAGATTCCAGTTTGGGATTGAAGGGGGTAATTTTTTCTTGACTGGAATAGACTACATATGTTACTACATGGTTAAAATATTTCTTGGTAAATGGCACTCAAAGCGGAGTAAATATTTCACTATTTTACTTTGCCCCATATTCCCCTAACTTGCATGGTAGCCAGATTTTAATTTGCCTGGGCGCTCAGTCCCCGTACTTCTCTTCAACGTTATGTGAATCCTCATATAAATAATAGCCGATGATCGAGTAACCCATGTGCTTCAACACTGAAACTCGCGCCACAGCATGATAATTTGATAATGTGTTTTGGTAATGTTTAACATGCAGGAAAAGGCTTTATTGTGACAAGGCTGAACTCGATCCGGCGAGTTAACTGTTTTACTGGTAAGGCTGTGTCATTTCAGGGGAATGAAGAAGCGAAAAAATGGTCAACAATGAACGCTATCTACTGGAGTTTAGGGTTAATCCTCTAGAGTTGAGGTTACTATTTCAACTATCAAAATATCACCAAACAGGCAATGGCTTCGTTCAAATGTAGAAGAGTAGAAGCAATTTTCGATCGTCATACCTTGACGGGCGATTTTCTAGTTTTCAATAAACGGCGAGATATTCAGGATATTTATACATTAAAATAAGTTCTAGAGACTATTCGGCTCCCATACTTCTATGGTTCGAAATAGCGATAGCAGAAACAACGAGACACTGTTACGATAGGCGAAACTTCGGACTTCTGGAGAAAGTCTGCAGACTGTTTCTTGATTAAAGAGGTGGGGGGAGGGGGGTTAACTAAAATGTTCATAGAACAAAATACTTAAATTTCAGCTAATCAAGATTAGTACCGTATTTTTTGAAGAAATAATCCACAGGTTTCATGTACATACTTGTATTTAACGTTTTATTTTTAAGCATTTCTCACAGTCGATTTCGAGTTTACGATACATTTAATGTTGGTTTATCTTGCAGACTATTCTTTAATTTTTAATCTGCGTCTTAGACAGCTGAAAAAAAAAATTCTGCTACTAGGCTAGAACATACACCCAAGGGTAGAAGTGGTCAACTTGTAATATATAGGACATTTTTCACGAAAAGTATAGAACAAATATAGGACATGTTTTATGAATGATTTTGATGTGAAAAAATAAACAATACACAGTAGGGAGGAACGAAAAAAACAAAGTTTTTATTTTCGAATTGTAATAGTGCAGAAAAGTTGCGATTGGTGAAGACTTACAAAACAAAACAAAAAATTTTTAAATCGGATAATATCTTCCGATCCCGCAACAAGCCTAAAAATTTGAAAAAATGGAAAATTTCATGTTTTTAGCGATTTTTTAAAAACTTTGCTCCAACGTTTCTTTTTAATACTCTAAACGGAAAAATTACAATTGTTAAAGCCTTCGGAAATTTAAAAAAACATATTGAAATCAAATAATACCTTCTGATCCAGGAACAAGCATGAAAAGTAAAAAAACGGGAGAATTTCATCTTTTCTTAGTGATTAAAAATAAAATTGTTTTTCTTGTTTTTTTCCCCGGTGTTACAGGGAAAAGCCTTTTAAAAAACCCTATATTACACATAAACATTAATTTATTTCTTGATTTTTAAGGTATCTTCTAAACATGCAAAACTACCTTTCTTTACAACAATGAAACATTTTCAAATAATAGAAAGTTATAAAATATTTACCAAATTTACAATCCAGTATACAAGTCTTATTGTTTTAAGTGTTACTCGTTGAAGCTAATTTATAATCAGATTTTTTGGAAAATTCGGGCATAATTGATCTAGATTTCAATGTTGCTCTTAGTAGCCATCTCTTGATTTAAATCCACACACTTTGAGCGAAGCCTCCGTCACTAGCTTCACACATCTTTCGACAGCTTGCGTATGGCAGGGGAATAGTTTTATATCCCAGTCGGGTATAGTGCCTGTTGCAATAAGATTTTCAATGTCTTTGTTAGGAACTTTTCGAAGAAAAGGTGGAGAAGATAGCTTTGTCGTGTTCCAATTAATAATCTCTGTGTAATCTTCTGCTTCGAAATTTAGAGATGGAATGACAAAGTTTCTAATGCTTTTGCTTTTAGAAACAGACTCCCTGACTTTCAAGACGTTTTTAAACGCTAGTTCTCTTATGTGCCTCCTTTCATCAAACACCATTGACATTAATAAGTTTTCGGGATGCGCAAAGAAAGAGTTTCTTTTAATGACAGGGTAAACAACTTGTTTTAGATTGCCAGGTAAGTATCGACAGGTTTGAATTGTTCTGTAAACATGAATGGCACCGTCTGTGAAATTTTTGTGGTTCTTTATTTCAAACCAGATCGGCATGTAACATCTCAAAATAAAAGTCACTATGTCTTTTAACTCACCTGATGGGATCGATACACTTACGTACAGTCTAAGGACTCTATTTGCACAAGTGAGCCATCTGGAATATGAGAGTGGGCCGGGGTCACGATCTGACAAATCATTTGTGCAATTGCCACCCTTTATTGCCTGAGATATATCTAAAAGATATCTTTGATCCTTGCTCAAGCACTTTCTGTTTACATCTGGAATTGTACAGTCAATTGCTTGAAAATCTATTACTGGCAGTTTTTCGCAATCTCTGAGTTGTTCTCCTATTGGTCCAGAAAACGAACTTAAGCCAGTTGTTCCACCATCCAAATGCAGAAAAAGATGGCGAAAAGGCAACTCAATGAAATGTTATAAACAAATAGCCCATTGCAATGGTCGTGGTTTATCCTTGTCTCGGTTGTAAGATCTCATGAAATTGAGATATTTTTTGTAGAAGATATCGATGAGCTGAGCAATTCTTTTTAGGGAAACTGTAGGAATCGAGGCCTTATCAAAGATACATTTAAACTTTTTGCGCCACTATGTCCTTAACAATGGAAAAACTCACTTTCGTGTTATTGACTTTTCTAGCTAACTCAAATCTCTCTTGAAAGCAACTTTGAAGTACATTTTCATAAGTAGGGAGCTTGTTTGTTGGCAAATCTCTCGGGTGGCCAAATATAGGGCACTGAAAGGACTTTCTCGTAATTCTTTTCTGCAAAGATGGATTCATGATTGAAACACGTTTAGCAGAGCAAATCGACTTCGCACGCACATTAGAAATATTTAGAAATACTGATGCCAGCACGACTGCTTTATTCATTTAAGTAAGATACCTATAGACACAAGCCAACTAAAAAGCTCATAAATTCAAGATCGTGAGGCGCTAATGGGGTATATTAGATGCATACACTCGCGGGATTAAAGGGCCATGTGGACAATTTCACAGGCAGGCTAATACTAAAATATCACATTTGTTTTATAAACAAACGTTCTTCCATTAGTATTTCATACCGAACTTATGAGAATCGTTAAACTAAAATTTAAAAAAAAAGCTGAAAAAGGGCTTAAAGTTTACATTTTTTCAAACATGTAGGTTCGTTGCGCGATCGGAAGACATTGTTTTATTTCAAAAAGATTTTTTTTTTTTTTTTTTTGAAGTCTTCACTAAACGTAACTTCTCCGTTTTGTAGCCTGAAAAAGTACATTGAACCAAAAATGTTAAAAATTCGGGGAAAAAAAAAACCCTGAAATTCTCAACTTTTTCGATTTTTTAGGTTTGTTTCTGGATCAGAAGGTATTATTCGATTTCAATTTTTTTTTTTTTTTTCTGAAGGTTTTACCAATCGTAACTTTTCCGTCTTAGAGCCTTAAAAAGAAACATTAAAACAAAATTTTTGAAAAATCACTAAGAAAACACGAAATTTTCCATTTTTTCAAATATTCAGCCTCGTTGCGGGATCGGAAGATATTATCCGATTTTTAAAATTTTTGTTTTGTTTTGTAAGTCTTCACCAATCGCAACTTTTCCGCACTATTACGATTCGAAAATAAAAACTTTGTTTTTTTTCGTTCCACCCTAATACACAGTTTATTTTTTCTAATTATTTTTGCACCAATTATTATTAATCATTTCAATGAATCATACTGCATACAGCTTAAAAACCCAAATAAAAATGATACTTAGAATGAGTTTCCTGTTCCTGAAAGAATAATGTAATAAGAAAATAAGTTTACTTAGATAAAAAATATTTTAAAACAAATTCAAACGATCTGAAATCTATTTACATTTAATACAACTATTTTCAATCACTGATCATTTATATTTTGGAAAAGCTTTTGCCTAACATTTTTCTGCATTTCTTCTTTTGCCAAGTACATCAAATCCCCATTCCTCAAAAATTTTTATATTAACCTCTTTTTTTTTGCATAATTACCTACATTTAAATATTTTAAATAGATCTTTTTTTTTTTTGTATTAATAATGGCTGAATCTTCAGCACATTTTGTTATTAGTGAAGATTCATTAACAAAGCTTTATTAAAAGTTTGGAGAGCTTGTCATAAAATATGGATAACTGAAGCTTTCTCTTAAAACAATTTTTAAATTTTGTCAAAAATACTCTACAAACAAAATTTAAACAGACGCGTGTCGGCAGACATTAAAAAAAAAAAAAAATTATACTTATGTATCTCGTTTTTAAGCAGTCTTGAATTATCTTTTCTCAACTTGTGAGATAAAGTATAAATCAAGTAACCTAAAGGCTTTTCAATAGTCATTTTCCATAAATCTTTATAACAAACTATGAGAATATAGGACATATAAGACAATTGGCAAAAATATAGGAAATACAGGACACTTTTGATTCTTTTTTTGAAAATATAGGAAATATAGGATATATAGGACTAATTCTACCCCTGTACACCCCAGTGACAGCAAAAAACAATACGAGAGGGAGATAAAAGATATTCGAATGTACTAATGTAGAGAGCACTAATGACGTCGAACATGACGTCACGTCAGAAGGCGAATAAAAATAAAACGCATCCTAGCCGTCAAAAATGTAGAACAGATCGTCTGTAAAAAATAATTGCTTCTGACGGAACAATGGATCAAGTTGTTCTTTCAATAAACCGTGTGGGTCGTAAAACTGATATTTACAAAAAGGTAATTAATCCGTAAAAGCACATTCGGCGAAAAATACGCCTCGTGCATTTATTTTCGCTTTTCTATCACGTGTAGACTTTTCCGTCTCTCATTACCAGTACGTTGAACTTGTCTCCATTAATTGAATTTCCTGCTCCTCTGCGACGGTTTAATCATCCAACAGCACAAAAGAGGCCCGAGTCGTAATTTAAAAACGAACACAGAAATGGAATGGATCCTGCGTCAGATGAGGAGGAAATTTTTATTCATTTAAATCCTTTCAAATTTTTATTCCATGGCTGCTGCCACTGTCACTCCGAAGTTCTCGAAAACATTCGACAAGATAATGAGTGCAGTTTTACTATGAACAGTGTTTCGTTCGAAATAATGCAATGGTTTGGGAGTACATCATACACTTAATAACAAATTAATACAAAGAGAAAATATTCACTAAAAAACTTTTACATTTTTGCGCGAATTGCGAAAGGCTTTTAGTACTCTCAGAACTCGAAAGGTATTCAACTCAAAAAGTACAATGATTAAAATATCATTATTAAGGAATTTCCTTATTTAAAAATTCAAACTTCTTAAAATTACAAAACGAATTATATTTCAGCGAAATATTATTGTTTGAATTAGTGGATACATAACATAAAACTCATTAACCTGCACACTACTACTCCGGACCATGTTTCTGCACCACATAGTAATATTAGTTTTATATTATATAGATTTTTTTTTTTTTTTTTTTTTGACAGCTGATTTATCATCATGTAGTGATTCATGATTCTTGAGAAGATGATTGTATAAATGTTACTGTAGAAGTCAAAAATTAGGAACATTTCGACATTCGCCGTTGAATATCAACGTTTACATACCTAAGACGCCGGCGAAAGACCGAATACTTCCAGTGAATCACTGGGGAAAGTCGACATTCTCTAATGAGTCTTTCCTGATAACATATATACACGAGGGGTTGGGTGGCTAACTTCTCAAGTCATTACATCAGGTTCTACATTATACGTCAACAATTTGTTGCGATCTATCACTAAAATATTTTCCTTGCTGATGAGATGGTAAATAACAGGAATAAAGTATACTTTTAATGATAAATATTTATTTAGCAGTAATTTTTTTAAATAACACAGGATGAAAAACGTAAATTTTGATTGTAGTCGTCTAAAGATACTATGCATTAAGACATACGTTCAAATACTTATGCAGGTAGACCAGAAATCGCTCCGCGATCGACTACAGCTGACGTCATATTTTTAAAGATTCTCAGAGGGGGGATCTTTCCGCCAGGAAAGTTGCTTATTCGAGATCCTAAACGATTTCAATGTTTTCTGCAATTCCTTCCCTTACATAGCAAGAAAATGGATGGATGAATGCTTGGGAATATATAGTAAGAACATGGATGGATGAACGCTTGGGAATATATTAGCAGCTCTATCTCTTTATGTAATACAAGTTTTAAAAGGCTTGTAGTACCCACCCGCCAACATGTACTGTAAAAACGATTCAGAAACGTTTCAGGAAAATAATGGGCAGTTGATATGCCTAATTTTTGCCGGTAACATATCTTGCAAAAACCAGGAACGTTTTCCGCTAAAATTCAGTAACCTTTCTGAAATTATTTTGAAAGCCTCCTGAAAAATTCAGAAATCTTCCCGATTAAAGCAAGCCGTGTCTCTGGGACTTTAGAGACTGCTTAGGTAGGTATAATATAATAACTTGGCACCTTCCTGACTTGTCGAGGAATTTTCAAAGGCAGTATTGCAAACAAGGCCAAAGCTAAGACATAATTACAAATAAGTACCAGGAATTTTACTCACTTGCAATTCTTGCAAATCTACGTAGTCCGCGGACTCATGCGCTCCCTCTGTGAGCTTCTACAGTCTGGACGCGCCGTATTTGAACTGAAGCCGATACACTTTATAAATACACTCTGTTAATCTTTAAACTGGGAGCTAAAAATATTTTCCACAACCGTGAGAAGTCCGCATTCGTGCATTTTGTAGCAATTCAGGAAACTTTTTGACCATGATACTTGATTTTTCCAGGAAGTGGATAAAAACCATTGAAATCCCGCAACGTTGCACGAAAATACTCAGTAACATTTCAGAATGTTTTTACAGTGTAGTCCTGCAGGCACTATCAAACACTGAGCAAAAACAACTCCATGTACAGCTGACGTCATTTCTTTGAGGATACTCAGAGGATCTTTCCGCCAGGAATGTTGTTTATTCAAGATCCGAAACGATTTCAATGTTTTCTGCAATTCTTTCCCTTGCATAGCAAGAACATGGATGGATAAATGCTTGGGGAATATATCGGCAACTGTATCTCTTCATGTAATACAAGTTTCAAAAGACTTGTAGTGCCTACCCACCAACAAGTAGTTCTGCAGGTACTTTTAATCACTCCGCAAAAACAACTCTATGCACAAATTATAATATGAAATGGGGTGGAAGACCTTAGCATACAGAGCACCCAACCTGCTTTGGCAGCAAGACAAAGATTGACTCTTTTGCTAATCGCTGGTATACTGTTTCTATTTGGGAAGAAATCAACAGAAACAAAACTATATAAAAGAAACTTTTGTGCCCACTCAATATCTCCCGCCCATATTTAAATAGAATCGGCTGCCCATCTCCCTCCGACCGGTTTCCATTCAATCTCGTGCAGACGAGAGAAAAAAAAAAAAAAAGCCTTGATCACGCATAAAACAAGACGAAGGTTTAAGTTGATTAAACGATGGGGAAAACAAAAAAATAAAAATAAAAAAGCTGTTCTCAAAAGTCACCGTCTCAAAAACCTAGTAGAACAAGTTTCACCAAACCTGATTCGTGTCCAACATAAATGACGGACCGCTTTTGCTGAAGCTTACAGACGATCAGCGGAATCTCGGAGGATAGAGAGATTATTCTCTTTTGGAACCGCGAGAGACCTGTCACTTTCTTCATTGTCACGTGACAGGTCATCACATTCCCTTTGACGCGATAATTCATTGGTTATTATTGCATAGCTGCCAACATTAAAAGCTGAAAATTAGGAAGACTTAGCGAATGGTTTTGACTATAAATACTTGAATGTGAAAGGGATTTTTAAAATACAAGTAAGGATTTTTTTGATTAAACCAGTGTAGGATCCCAAATTCTGTGTTCAGAAGTCCGACAGGAACCGATGTTCGAAATTAAGATACAATACAACGTAAGATAATTTTGTCACATGCCCATTGAAAGACAAAAAAGTAAAGTTTGCATTACTCTGCAAAACAGTATGAGACCCCAATTTCGGAATCCCAAAATCCGGAAGACCGTCATTTTTAAAATGTTTAACATTCGACAATTACCTGTTGAAAACACAGTACTTTCAGTTCAGCTTTTTTTTTAACGCTTTCTTGATGCCTCGTGTTATGCGTTTCTAAGCATTTCGCCGCAACTGTGCAGCAATCTTTTAACATCCACTTTCGGTTTAGGGTAATTCTTTTTTTCTTTTCATAATTATGCAATACAAAACGTATCGAACAGAAGTGCAAAATTATTTTTCGTAAAAATATGATTTATTTAATGTATCGATCGGCACATTGCAAAATAATAAAAAGTAACATCCGCCAACTAGACCAAACAACTAGAATTGACGAACATTGCCAATATTGAAAATGTTTCACTGATGCCGGGCCTAGGTACCTATACAAATGAACAAAAATGCAATGTCTCTTGACAAATCAAGAGGTACAGAATATAATCAATGATATGCATGAGCTGAATGATACGACAAACAGTCATTCATGTCTGAAACACACAGAACGGCACTTACAGAAATATTAACAGAGATTTTTCCATTTCCAGACAGAGAGTCAATAAAACAATTTACCTGAAAGAGAAAAATGATACAGGTTACTAACATGAAACATATTACATAAACAAATTTTAAGTTTGCAGTAAAGTATAAAAAACAACTAAGCGTATCACAACCTAAATTAATTCAAAGTAAAGAATCTCGGCAGTTACGATACGATGATACAACGCAACTTAAATACTCACAGTGACTACCTTTTTTTTTTTTTTTTTTTTTACGAAACATTGATGTTTCAAAACATCGATGTTTTGAAAAATCGTACGTTTAAATATTATCTTGCTCATTAAACTTAAAAAAAAAACGGGATAATGAACAAAATTTTGTTGCTTCAGAAATCACAAACGTATGTGTTTTTTTAAACGAAAAATGTTGTTCATTACCTTTAAATTTATTATACTTTTTAATGAAATATATGAGCTGTCCGTAAAGTACAAAATGGCGGCTTTTTCGTGGAATGGTCCAACAAGGCCCCTTATATACTGTAAAGCACTCATTTTCGCGAGTCCGTCGAAATCGCGAAAATTAAGGCCGCGAAAAATGTTTTATTAATAGGGTTTCGGTTCCGTTCAAATTCACGAAATTTTCAGCTCGCGAAATCTTCGACCTTCAATTTCGTGAAAATTACGGCTCACGAAAATGAGCGCTTTTACAGTATCTTCATATATGTTAGCCAAAATCACTGATCGAGTAACGCTCTGACATCACCTAGAATGAAACTCGCGCCATAACATGCGTTGACGGCAGTATTTCATTGTTGAAGCAACAAACATTCAGTAAGTTATCTGTAATTTGATAGTATTTTTTGGCAATGTTTGACATGCAGGGAAATGCTTTATTTTGTCACGGATGAACTGGATCCGATCACTTAACTGTTTTACTCGTAAGACTAATTTTAGGAAAATATAAGAAACGAAAAAGTGTTCAACAATGAACGCTATCTACAGGTGTTTAGGGTTCATCCACTGGAGTAAGGGGTTAAAATGTCAACTATCAAAACATCACCAGACGAGCGATTGCTTCGTTCAAATGTAGAAGCAATATTCACCCGTCATACCTTGACGGGAGATTTTTTAGTGTTAAATTAAAAAGTGGTATTTAGGAACGAAAAAAAAAAGTCATACAAATTCAATACACATATCATGTCCACGTTGAACTGCACAAAGAAAAAAAAAATTCGCAGATAAATAAGAACGTTTTTACAAGCAGAGAGGCTAAGAGAGAAAAAAAAATACACATGTAAAGCCATCAATGGCGACATTACGGGGAAAATATGAACTTGTCACATCGTTCAGCATTTGAATGACTGTCACCAACTTTCAATGTGATATTATTGTAAAGGAGTGTCAAGAATAATGAAGTTCCAGGCGACTGTGTGAGAGAGAGAAAGAAAAAAAAAAGAGGAGGGGATCCTCAAGGTTACAGTAGCACATAGCGTGCGAGGATTTCATATCAAACTCAGCCTTGGCCTAATGTAGAGAGATTAACGAAACCGATATCCAGGCTGCTTTTTGGCGACGCATCGCTCGACTGGCAATAATTCATGCGCGACAGTTATCTTCACATGGTTCTAGATACCAATATAATTGCAACTTGAGGTAGAACTGATTCTGGGGCGCCATAACTTAAATTTTCGGGAGGGCGGAAATGCTCAATTTGTCGAATAGAACTCCAAATTTTGCGGAACGGAACTCCAAATTTCGCCGAATGATGATAATTCTGTCGAATGGCACTCCAAATTTTTTCCGAATGAAACTCCAAATTTCGCCGAATGATGATAATTGAAAGGAAAGAAAAAGCGCTGCGCAAAGGGGGGGGGGGGGGGGGAATCTGTTTTTTTTTTTTTTAATACAAAATTTACAAACATGGAAGATTAATAAACTTTTTTCCGTATCTTCTTTTTTTCATCCTTAAAAGTCTTGTTTTTTAAAAAAATTGCATTATAACTAAAATTTTAAAATTTATATTAGGATAAAAATTTTCTCTTCGGTAAAAATTGCACTTGTCATGCGTTACAGATAAGCCAAATACACTCAACTAGAAAACTATCAAAAATCGCCAAAGCTTAACTAAACTAAGGTCATCTTTGGCTCACCTTCCTCATGGCTACATATTTAATATTAGTTATCTGACATGTAATGCTGCTTGCTACTCTAAAGAGTAAGTTAAGAGGGCTTTCAAGAAGATATGACAAAAATAAATCATCTCAAGCGTAAGGAAACAAAATAATGAAATATACAGGGTGTCCGAAAAGTCCTTGACACACTTTAAAAATTCGTAGAAAAGCAACAAATAATCTAATAAATATGCAGTTTGCGCCATAATACTTCACAGGTTCAAAAAATTTTATGACATCGTAAAACAAAATCAGGGTGGCGACAGGAACTGTGAAAAAAAGTTCCCTGACTTTTCCCTGATTTCCCTGATTAAGTTCTCCAAATTTCCCTGATTTACGTTGCCAATGATAATGGTTTTCTTTCCTTGCTCTGCTTGAAATCCATTGTATGTTTGCATTAAATGCAGTATTTTAAACGTTTTAAGTTGTGTAAAGTTGTTGAACTAAAGATATATTTTAAAAAGATGCTACTTTTTTAATAAAATGGTTAAAAAAAAACAAGACAATTTTTTTGGAAGGAAAGAAAAACCAACAAAAGAGTATATTAAATTTTTATACATGGAAAGATTATAGAAAATTCAAAAAAAAAAAAAAACTTTACTTCTAGAAACCACTTAGCATAAGAAATTTCAGAAACTATTAAAATTACTCTTAAAAACATATGTGTATTTATGATAGAACTAAAAAGTAATTGAAATTATTTTGAACTAAATTTTCAAACAGTGTAATAATTGTTGCAAGAATAAAAAGTAATAGTGAAAGAATAGAAGTAATGTAGTTATTCTTATCTAACTAATTGACATATTTATGAAAAACAGATCAAACCATTTGACATCCATTCATAGGGAGCTTTTCTATAATCAAGAATATAGGTTTTAATGAATGAATACATCATTTTAACAATAAAAAAATTAAAATATTTACTTAAGTTCACAAGTTAACTCTATTTCAAATGATTTTAGTAGGTATGTAACGAAAAAAAAAATCTTAGATTGCTTTCGTAACAAACAACTTTGAATGCAAGAAAAAAAAAGCAATTAGTTAATATCAAAATATATAAAAGAATACAACTTGGTTATAAAATTAAAAAATTACTTAAGTCTGAAGAAAAGAAAACCTTTACAATCTGCGGTGACAACAAATAGTATAACGGCAAAAAACAAAGTTTTTTTAATTGAAAGTACTATTTTAGCAATTAAATTAAAAACTCAAAGAAGTAATAACTTTTAAGCTTTTATAGTATTAATTCAAAAACCAAAGATTTCTTCTTGAAATCATGATTACAGTACGCTAATTACTTTCAGACAATGGAATAAAGGCAAACGAGCTAAGGCATTAATGAAGGCTTCCTCTTTGCCTGTATGGTTGTTTATTTTACGTAGCATTGAAAGCGTAAAAGGAAATTTCAAGCTAGGTAAAATAAACAACCAAACAGACACAGAAGAAATCTTAGGAAGTTCATCATGTGGTTAATAAGTAAGATTCAATACTTTGACGTTGAGGAAAAAAAATGCACAAATATGCGGCAGTGCATAATCGCACCTCATTAATTTTACTTTTTTTGAACAGATAATTGGCGGAAAATGCGTAGGAAATTAGAGTATTTAATTTTGTAAAGCAAAAAAAAAAAAAAATTTCTTCATAAAATGAATTTTTCCTGATTTTTTGTTATTTTTTCAAAACTCCCTGATATTTCCCTGATTTTTCCCTGGTTAATAAAGTTCCCTGACTTTTCCCTGATCTCCCTGATCTGTCGCCACCCTGAAAATTTAAAAAAAGTGTGATTAGAAGTTTTCTTTGTATCGTCACAGTAGGGAAAACCAAGGTCATGTGAGGTTCTTAATTATTTTTAACTCCCGACACACAAAGGGGGTTATAAGTTTGACTTGTCTGTGCATCTGCGTGTGCTAGTGCCTAAACGGACGGGCCAATTTTGAAAAAAAAAAAATGCTCGAAAGGAGAGTTGATCGAGAGTGTTCTCAGCTAGGTTGCGTCTTCGGATGACATTAATTAACGAAGATATTATTTAGATTTAAAAACTTCTAAAAGGTTAGAATGTGTTTGGAACATCCATGTTTCATAAAATTCGAATTACAACGTTTTTTAAAAGCAGATTTTAATAATGGCTCAGTCTTTATTCACGCAATTGGTAACCGAATTCATTGTTGGCCGACAAGAATTAAAAGCAATGATTTAAAATTTTTATTTGTTGCCAGTTTGGTTTCGTTATCAAATAAAATACTTGCAATTGATTTTTAATAGCGTAAGGCTTTTAAAAAAAATTTCGATTTTCAAAATCATTAAGAAGTTAGTGAAGAATTTCAAAGTAAAAATTTTATACAAACAAGATACGAGTTGGAACAACCCTGCACAAAGAAATAGTTCACCATATTGCACATTTGTTCAAATCACACTAACATTTTTTAAGCTCTTTCCCGCGATTTAAAATTGATTAAAAGCTATGGAACTTGTTGAAATATTTTTTTCAAAAATTAATTTTTGCATTTAAGGGTTAAAACTAGTATTAGTGCTTAATACCTTGCCTTCCTCCAAACTTCTCTTCCTTTTAAAATTATTCGAGATGATAAAATTTAAAAAAAAATCAATTATTAACAGTTCCTAAAATTGTATTTACCGACAAGAGCTAACACCAGTATATTCTTCAATACATTAACATATTTTTGAATCCACACTAAAACAGATATGAACCGTACTTTACGTTCATCAATTTTTAAAAACTTTTCCCTGAACTAATCATAAAATTCTCTGAGCTGTTTCTTCCCATGGTTGCCCCTGCAACAACCCCAAACAATGTAACCACGTAACCACAGTAAACAAAGGGTTTTTATTTTGATTCTGCGAAAACTTTTACTTAGTTACAAAATTACTCTTCATGATTTGTTGAATTGGGGGCAACTTTTGACTCTCAGATTTATTTACTTAATGGAAAAAGGAGACCAAAAAATAACAAGCACTAAAACGGGTGAAAAATCTATATTGCTTTTTTTTTTTTTTTTTTTTTTTTTTTTTTCGGCTTCCTTTCTTTACCAAAAGTAGCACACACGTTATAAAAGCCATAGAAAGATTCTAGAGAAATTTCTCGTAGAAAGCAAAAATGAATTATGCAGATTAAAACAAGTTTTTAGTTAGTTTTTTTTGGGGGGGAGGGGATTACAGTTATTCTGAAAAATAAATTTCTGTTAAAGTAGAAATTAAAAACACAGGCATTTCAAAAAACATGCATCAGTCAGTGTTTCGAAAACTTTTTTTGATACGCGGACCGGTAAAAATATGAAACAATTTCGCGGGCAGGTGATTTTTTTTTTTTTTTTTACAAACAAATAAGAAAAAGAAAAGAAAAAAACTTAGCTTCGATTTTTACCAGGATTTACTTGCATAAAAACAATAGTATAAGTAATTATTGTAATTATTACGGTTAATTAAAAAATTAAGAGTTAATTTTGAAGACCCAACGATTACTTCCAAATGTAACGATACTTAAGGACTTATCGTTAAAACTCTGTGAGTTCAAATGAAAATCAAGAAAACCTTTAAAATGATCTGAAATTAATTTCACACAAAAATATTTAAATTTATAAAACATCATACATTTTTTGTGGATGGAAAATGAAGTGGAATTTCTTTGTTTTGACTAATTTGAAATAAAGAAAAATACTGTCTCAAGGAGGAAAGACTTTAGCTGTCGAGTATTTTTTTTATGAGCAATCCAGATTCTTTGCTCATCACAACTTTCTGACCAATATAATTTTATTATATCCCGATGACGTCCATAAAGTAGAAGTATCTAATCAAGGCTACAGTGGCGCCATCACGACTGACGGCTTTTCTGCAAAATATACTATGAAAGCAATTTGCATAAAGTTTCTTATACTTAACAGTCAACAACAGAACTTAATGCGCTTAACTATTTGCATTCTATCCAGAAAATTCTGCCAGTGAATCCCGACCATCTTTAATAATTTGGATTTTCTTTAATGAATGAAGCCTAGAATCCGAAATATAGATTTTGCAGACACACGAAATAAAAGAATTTAGACATTTACGGAAAGAAACAATTTTATGAAAAGTCAGTTTTTGCGATTGTGTGGAGGGCTTGTTTCCTTGATCGTGAATGTTTAAAAGGGATTCGTTTTTGAGATCGCAAATTTTGCTAAATGTCCGTTTTGCAACTGAAATAAGGTACACATACATTGTTCAAAGTTTTGAAATAACAAGTTTATGCAACTTGATATGTGAACTTGTAAGATTCAGGGGGGGAAATAGGGGGGGGGACATACTTCATTGAATGTCCAATGAACGCACTGACATGATCAAAAGTCTTATAGTGTGATCTGATTAGACATATTGTTGAGAATTTTTATGCCTATTTATATTTATGTTGCTTATTAACATGGCGCAGGCAAAGTCATCGGTAAAACAATATAGGAAATCAACTCTCATATATACCAATTTCTTTTTAAATTAGTACAAATACAGGCCGAGGACTGCTGATGGCCTTTGAAAAAAGTGAGAAAGGTGACAAATTTGAAAACAAAGGTGACTAAAAGGTGACAAAAAAGTAACTAAAAGGAGACCAAAAGCAAAAGGATTATCTCCTTTTACTGACTTTTACCAAAATAGCCTATATACTTTTTGGAAAGATTTCTTTAGAATTTTGGAAATGAATATTATAGGGCTAGAAGTAGTAAAATAAAAATTAAGACATTTTCAAAAAACTTTCAGTGTAACCTTTATATATATATATATATATGTATATTAGGGTGCGTCTTATTTTTGAAGATGTTATTTTTTCACGAGGCACCCTCTCATTTTGTTCCTTTGGATGAAAAAAAAATTCACATATCTTAAAAATAAAAATTGAATAAAATTTAGAGGTTGCTACCATTGCTGCAAAATTTGAAATATTACTTTTTTTTTTCCGTCGATTATTATAATATTTATTTATGTTATCATTTTGCCACTAATTTTAATTCATAATAAATTAGATTGTTACTGACTTTAAAATTATTTCATATTTTATTAAATCATGTTAATTAACTGTGGCTACAATCAACTCTCAACTTCTTAACTAACTGTTGATTAGCAACTCAAAGAAACACATGTTGTCAGTTAAGAACTCAAAAAGAAAATTAAAAGGGTTCTATTTCAATAATCAAAAACAAAATTATTGGAATCCCTCATTGGATTATTTGCTTGATCTTGCTCTTGCTGATGATACTTAACGTAAGATTTCACTTCCAGCTGAGAAATTATTTCTGACTGAAAGAAAACTAGGAGGACAAGGCGAAATTAGTAACAAATAAATCTCTATTTAAAAAGGCAACAGAACTTGGGCGAAAAGAAGAAATCTTGAAAGAAAGAAAAACATGAAGAATCTGAATCAACTGTAGTGAAAGTAGTTTTTTTTAGCCTCTGTTGTAACTGAATGTACTTTGACTTACTCTGAAGAACAAGAATTTGAAATAAAGTTTACCTAGATCTGGTATTTTGTTGCTGAAAAGCATTTCCATTTACAAGAAGGAAACTGTTGCTTCAAGTAATTTTATTTGACATCTACGTGTCATTTCTGAAGAGACTAACTTCAAATTGATCTCTTTCTTAAAGAAACCTAAAAGAACAACTTCTCCAATGAAACACTGAACAGCAGATATTGTAGAACTAACAAAGGAAAAAAAATAGAGGATTTCATTACCAACATTCAGATTTTTTACCATAAAGGTCTTTTCATCAATTTTTTTTGAAGATATTATCAAATAGTTTGAATGATGACCTAAGCAGAAGAGATGACCAAGCAATCAGAAAAAGGCTTGTATATTTCACATTACTAGAAACAAAAGGGGGAGGGGAATTACAATATTGGTGAATGTAAAAGACTGAAATTGTAAACCATTGATATAAATTGCGAAGTGAAACTTTTGCGTGATTATTGTTTGACATTATTACACAGCATAGCAACCATGAAATGCTTATTTTTTTTTTTTTTTGTATGCATAGGAAATAAGTATTTGGGTTATGTTTTTACCTTAACCATCCCAGTTTCATGTTGATGTCAAATACTCAATAGAAAATTGGGAATATATTTTTATTCTATTTTTTCACAATGAACGTAATTTTAATCGCTGGTAGCAACCTCTAAATTTTGTTCAAATTCTATGAAACTTTTAAGTGGATGTTTTTTCATCAAAAGGAAGCTATTAAAGGTGTGCCCCATAAGAAATTCAAAATTTTTTCAAAAAGTGCATTATAAGACGCACCCTAATGTATATGTATATATATATATATATATATATATATATTAAGGTTACACTGAAGGTTACACTATATATATATTTATTTATTTATTTAACATAATAAAGCTTGAAATTGTGAAGAAAAGAGCAAGATAATGCATTTACTGCACATATAATTTATGTTATTCAATGACATTTTTAGTATTGTTTTTTTCTCTTTTTTTTAGTTTGTGTAAAAATTATCAGCATTCCTTCTTATTTCTTAGTAAATACTAAGCATAAATATTAAATCGAAAGTCTTGACAATCGAGAATAACTGAGAAAACCAATTTGAAAAATCAGACTTGAACAAAACGATAATTGTACTTACAATGCAAAAATAAAATGTTGAAGTATGAAACTGAAAATATCGTTTCATATGCCTGAAAATGTTCATGATTTTTTCTTTCTCGTTTTTATTATTTATTTTATTTTTTTTAGCAAGCTCTGAAAATATTCCATGACATGTCCATGGGAGGTAAAAAATGTGTTAAATCAAGCTATTAAAAATTATAGTAACATAATCAAGAAAATAGTTTATCAAAAGTAGTACAAGTAAGAATAACTTTCAATTAAAAAAAAATATTTGAAATGTTTACAGGATGCAGAAAGTTTTCCTTGGGTGGGGGGGGGGGGGGGGAATGTATGGCTTGAAGCTTATAAGAGGGCTGAAAAATTTTGCATTGGTATTTCCTTATATTTTTGGCTTTTTACTGCAAAATGATGTGATAACATTTGATTTCCTTTTTTCTACTGTCTTCTGAATTATTTGTACTTCTTTTTTTTAACTTTTTCTTCAGATTGGATACTTTGAACTCCTTTGCGCATCGCTTGAGCTACTTTTGCTGCTTTAAGGTCATTTTCTTCCAGAGCTTTTTTTAGTTTCTAAGAAGCTTCAGCAAACAGCTCTTTTCTTGCTGCTCTGGCTTGAAGATGATCCTTTCTTTTTCCATTCAGAGCAGGGGCGGCATTTCAGCATTTTATTTGGGGGGTCGAGTTTTCTAAGTATGTATTACCACAGTGTGGTCCCAAACACACATTAGCTAACAGGAAGTTTCAAAATATATATTACTTAAGCATACACAGCAGAACAGTTCTGTTTCATTCACTTTTCTCCCCCAGGCTGAAACCTTGGTTTTTAGGTGATCTTCCTTTTCTAGCCAATCATTGCGAAATTTACACTTTCCCATTTTTAACTTTGTCCAGAAAACAAAAAAAAGGACATTAACAATCTTTAATCTTCCTGAGCACACAACAATGAACTTATCAATTGAACAACCCGAAAATGAAAAACGTAACTACAGTCCCACCTCGAAAGCGGGGCAGCTAACAGGCTAACACTGTTTGAACGGCTCTATTTTAAAAAGAGATGGCAGTTTGATTAAGATATGGCAGCATTTCTGCTTATTTTGATATTATTTTATTTTCCATAGGTCTGATTAGTAAGGGGAATAAATTACTAGAAAAAAAAACATCAACCTATTCCCCATACTTATCAGGCTTAGGAAAAAAAATAATGCTGAATAAGCAGGAATGCTGTCATGGTCTCTTCTGATTTGATCAAAATAGGAGTGATAAAGATAAGGATGTGAGGGTACTTTTTTTTTTTTCAATCAGGATTCATTGGTCATCCATCAGATGCGCTGGTTGGCTGTTTTTTATTTCTTTTCTTTTTAAACAAATTTATTCCTTATTGCATCTAGGAAAATGATACTGCATCTAGGAAAATAATATCGCATTTATCAAAAATACTGTCGTGGTGCATTTTGTTTCAAATAGGTTTACAGCAGTTTTTTTGTTCCAATACAATAAATAAATAAACATTAACCGCAACTCATAAAATCTTTGGATTATAAAATCAGCTGCTTTTTAAAATAAATGTGGAAGAACCAAATCATTTCATTACCAAACCATGTTAAAACCATGCTTTAAAAAAATCAATCTCGTCGTTACATAAGACAAAGCTTTTGGAAAGCATCTGCTTCTAGAAGCTTTTTTTTTTTCACTGCAACTAGCCATATTAAGCATTGAAATCTAATAAAAAAGACTTTCGAAGATTCTCTGAGACGCACCAAAAAGGGAAATGTTAAGAAAAGACCAAGTTCACTTCGTATTTGCGCAGCAAAAGTAGAACCCAAACTACCCATTTCTGTACAAACACAAAGTGAAACTATAAACGCAAACCAAAACTTTTCACTATTCCGCGCTCAAAGACATTGAGGCATGCCTCCTTAACCCATCACCCCTTTTTCAAATTGACCACTCGTGGCAGCTTAGTCGTAGCTTTCGAGGTCAGTAAAAGTAAAACAAGCAAGTAACGCGCCCGGTTAGAGATGAGTGTGAGATTCCGTAAGATTCAGAGACTACAGATGACGTCACTTGATAAACACAGAAGACAACTTGCATTCAATGACCGCTCCCTCAAGAAAGTGTGCAGAAATGAATTGTGCAGCTGAACTTTAGTTGAACAACGCTCTATGGCCAGAAACACCATAGGAAACAAAATGGCGTTTAGACGTGACTTGAGGGGGAAAAGGCGTCTGATGCTCGAAGAGGGATAGAAAGACTGGTTCTGCTCATAGGGTGCAATTGCAAGAGATAAAAAAAATTCCCTGATTTCCCGGTAGCATAGCTGTTTTTCTTAAAAACAATAAGGTGGGGGGGGGGGGTGGCATATTTAATGCTACTTTTTAAATTAATTTCACTGTTAAAGCTATCATTCAGACACTTTTCAAAGATTTAATTATTAAAAAAAAACATCCTAAGACACATTTCAAGAAAGGTGAGAAAGGTGACAAAAGTTGCAAAAGGTGACTAAAAGTAACCAAATTTTCAAAAGGTGACTAAAGGTGAGAAAGGTGACTGACTCCTCGGCCTGCAAATATAATGTACAAAGAGTTCAACAAAAACCAAAAGCTTGGTCCATACAAAATTCTTACTTTATAAATGAGATTTTTCCCTTGCACATAAGATAGTTTTATATTTGTTGGTTATGATTTTCAGTTTTTCCCCTGAAATGCCTTGAGACACCTTGCGTACATTCACATGCAAATGTCTGTTTGTCAAACCGGACCTAAATACCACCATGTTCTTGTAAAATTACATTAATGAGTTGGCGCAACGGTTGGCTGAACATGAGACGTATAAAAAAGTAAATAATAATACCAGCCAGTTAAAAAACACCGTATATAATACTCGAGTACAGGTCGACTCAATCAAATGATTTTTTTAAACTTAATTACTAAAATTCTCTTTAAAAAACAACATTCCTTCACACAGACATTTTAATTCTCTTCTATATAATTTAATGTTTGTTAATTTTTATAACTCTTAGTTTTTCTCCCTAAGACACCTAGCGTCTACATGCAAATATCTATTTATCAAACCGGACCTAAATTCCGTCATGTTCTTGTAAAATTTTATTAATGAATTGGCGTCACGGTTGGCTGAACATTCCAACTAAGATGTGACGTCGATCATGAAACAAAATTCTTACCAACCAGTTCAACGTCATCGCATATACTCTTGTACAGGTCGATTCAATAATTTAAATTTCTCGACTCGGATTATTTAAATTTACTTTAAACACTCGGCTCTTTCACATTCACATTCAGTAATTACATTTTTTATGGACATTTTTATGTCAGAAATATGAAACGTTTCTTTAGTCACAACGTTTTAATACGGAAAAGTGAATGCAAAACGTATGATAGCTGACTAGTGTTTGAATCATCATTAATGGAACTCAGAAGATATTGGTACGGATAAGTGAAAAGATATCGAACTTTCATATATTTTAACTTAAGAACCTTCATCGATCCTTTAAACAGATGGACAGAATGACTATCTTCTCACTTCAAAGACCAGGGCATCATCTGGTGCCCTGGTGTTTAAAGTAGAAGCTCACGGGAGAGTTCTTTTCCATTCTGTGCACATCAGACGGAATTCAGACTATTTACATATTAAAACAAAAAACATTGGAAATAAATTCAGAAGACAAAAGCTCCAGTACTTGTTTTGCAAGGAAAGCTCAAATTATTACTTTACGAGTGATTTTTTTTTAAATTACTGTTATTAATATTTTTTAACCTGGAAAAGCGAAACGTGTTCTTCCATTCGCCACAATTTACCAATGCGAATATAGATTTTAACCTATGCAGCCACCAAAACCAAATACCGAAGCAAGGTAGATGCTGAACCTGATTTAAGACTCCAACTATCAAAACTGAAAGCTAATGCAACCTCCCTCGTTTCATTGTTCGATGTTTAATTTTGAAGTTTAACCGTCCTGTTACTATTTGATTTCTGTCTGTTCAATTTGATTTTTGTACTCCACAATTTATTGGTGGTAGATTTCTTTTTAATAGAGATGTTCCCCTCTAATTAGTAATGGTTAGTTAAATAAGTTCAATTAACTACAAAATACAAGTATATATTCACTAATGAAAGGGCTATAAAGTTTGGGAAGTCCTTGATTACGACCATTCCAATTTACATGAAACTATACGTAACATAGTTTTAGTAACACATAACAGAATTTTATGTGTAATCGTCATGTTAACCACGCTCTGCCTTCGTCAGCATCAATCTCGAGCTCGATAAATGCTAATGCAATCTACTGCAAATTTCATTCACATTTTCCACTCCAACTACACGCTCCTACCTCATTAAATGGTGCAGTTTCTCGCACTTTTCACATCATAATCGGTCATGGATGAAACTGGGAACATTAATGAGGGCTCGTTTACGCGTCCCGCTGAAGGGGGGGGGGGGGGGGACGGCAAGCGAATTTTATGAGAATTTTCTCTCGATGGAATCAGCAAATGAGTTCTGTACAACTAATAAAGGTATTTTGGAAACAAAAAATTCGGCAAAAGCTTACTTAAAGTTTATTTCTGACAATAAAGGAAGCGAAAAGCGATGTACAAAAGAAACCCAATTTTTGCGTGTGCATGTATGTATAAAATAAAATGCATCGATAGTTTTCCCAATTTTTTGAGTTTTGTGTTCTCTTGCAAAAAACTTTGCCTGTTGCAAATCAGCCATTAAGTTTGAGATCTCTATTGATTATTATTTTTTCCATAGGCGCTAATGTTATAGGGTGGTTTGAACTGTTCAAAATTGAACGGAAAATTGTTCCAACCAACAAGATGTTTTTCTGTTTATGTTCTTCATCAAGAGTTTTTCTAACAAAGTCTGTTCGAAGACAAATTCGCCTCTTAGTGCGGGATTTATATTAGCCTTAAGTTTGTTTTCCCAAAGGCGAAGATGTTAAGTGTTTCTGAACTGTTAATTGAACGAAAAATTGTTCAAATCAAAAAGAGAAATATGGAAATGGGGTGTCATCGCCGAGAGGAACACAAAATTTTTTCAACAAAATTTTTTTCGTTCGAATCGGACTATTTACTCAAAAGTTATTGGGGGGGGGGGAGGGAGACAGACTGACGGACACATTTCCCCCTATCTCAATACCCTTCTTTCCAGGGTTTTTTTTTTTTTTTTTGATATTTAATTATTTTATTTATTTTTGAATTTTTTATTTATTTTTGTTTTTCGCGATATTTTCAAGATGCATTAAGCCTTCTTTCATGCTTTTTTTCTTCTTTCCCTGACTTTTACAGTAGAAAAATTAGGCTAAAAAAAGATGGGACATTTCTGAGTCCCAGGCTGTTAGGGGACCAACGGAGCGACGCTGTCCCGTTCAAACGGAGCAATAGAACACCTTACCCATGTACCCCAACAGACATGTTCTCAACCAGTGGCGGATATAAGGGGGGGGGGGTCATGGCCCCTTCCCCCCTGTATTCAAGCACTGTATGAATAAAATGTTAAACGATTTTAGTTGTCTTTTCAATTTATTAATTATATTTGAAAGTAAATTTTTGAAATTTCTTCTTTTATTGCTTACAAAATTAATTTGCAATGTTTATGCCTATTAGAAGCTCCATTACTGACCGATTCCGTACTTCTCATTGACACCTGAGGAGCATTTTAAAGACATTTTTCGTGCCTTAAATCGTAGGTTCGTTCGGGACAATGCGGGTCATTCTTTGGCATGACCCCCCTAAAATGATAGTCTGTATCCAGACCTTTTCTCGACTTCACAACTTAATTTAATACTTAATAAAATTACAATAGAGGGAAATGCATTCATAGTACACCATAGTGTAACAGGCAACTATTGCAAAAGAACTTATTTTTGCGAGTCATAAATGAAGGTATCGGTGATTCTGCAAACTTAAAAAATTGGCAAATTTTCTAGCATCCCTACCTATCCACAACCAAAAATTAAAAATCTTATATAATTAAAAACTGAGCGGATGTACCTATGTATGAAGTACCAAGTTACTTCTCCCGAACGACAGTGAACTAATCATCAAACCAGGTATCGATGGATTCTTAATTAAAAACTATTAATTATGGCGCTTGGATTTCGACATATAATTCCTATTTTTCGAAGGCTTTCTTCCATTCAAATTATTATTCACTGCTTCATCTCAACTTTCCGCAACAATGCTTTTATTAAAATTTATAGCGTGAAGAAAAATTGAGACGAAATATCTTTTGCCATTTTTTTTTCTCGAATATGAGCAAGTAAAATTCTGGGTTTTGTTTTAAAGGCATCTCCTGTAATCGGGGGATTTAAAATGTTTACTTTTTGGTTGTTTTTCCGCCATCTGCCGCAAAATTTTACTGATTTTTTTTTTCTTGTTCAAGCCTTAGTGTTGAACACGCATAACTTGACATAACTTTTATTTTCGAGGTGGACCGAGTAAAGCCGGGCGACGCACACTGTTAAAACTACAGGTTGCGTTTGGCACCTGTCAGGGGTGAAACGCTTGTTCACCAGCGACACCCGATAGAGAGCCGAAATTGCACCCTTAGCAAGGGTGAAAAACTGACTCCCTTCACCCAACGTGCACCGTAGGTGAAAAGATGGTACCCTAGGTGAGAAAAATGGCACCTTTATTGCTTCCTATAGGGATTCCCCCCCCCCTCCCGTGTTGTGTGCGTTTTTGAATACAATTGTGTTTTATTTATTTTGATTTATATATACGAAGGCATTTGATCACATTTCAACTTTCGAACATAGTTTACAAGTGTTCATGACTTTAATTTGTCTGTTCGTGCACTAACTTTCTTATATTCACACTTGAATTGCTCAGTAATTAATATGTTGTTGACAATTTTTACTATAATCCGTCCCGAAAATGAACAGGGAAGGTATTTATCAATCATTTGCCGGAACAACCAGAAATATTAGGTAACATTAGATTAGAATCATAGGAAAATAAAAGCGTTTCATAAACGTTTAAAATTTTAATCGAGCGTAACTTATCAATACTTATTATAAGATCCGATATTTGAGTATCCTTATGCGTACAAGATAAATACTAATTTAAAAGCCCTTCTTTCCAATGTCAAGTTTTCCGTCAGATTAAAAATAAAAACGAGCAGATAACTACATTAGCTTCATGCAATAATGCCTGAGAAAGATACGTTAACCAAAACACGATGTGAAACTCATGAGTCAAACGCTAAGTGAGGGTTTTCTTTTCACGCAGTTTTTTTTTTTTTTTTTTTTTTCCTCCGCCTTTGCTGCTCTGTTCGTTTCCACTACGTAATTTCATTGAGAAGAAATAGACATTGGTATATAGGCTGTTTACGTCGATGCATTTTTATTCCGGAATTAGCAATTCAATTATCAGCTGATTTAAACGTTTTTATTTTTAATGTTGTTGTTCAAGATAGTACTGATAAATAGTTTTAGGTAACAGTTTTGCAGGATATAAATAACAAGACATTAAATGTTTAATAAGGTAAACGGAACAATAAGAGTTGTCAACATACTTTAAACACTTTAAATATGTTCGAAAGTTCTGAGAGCTACAATATGATCAAATGCCTTTACTTACGCGAGATTTCGAAGATTAATCCACGAAATTTTCAGTTTTGTACTTCATTCAATGTGAAAGTAAATTTCGTTACAACTTCCTTCGTTCGCCATTCAAACTGGAGTTGTCGTTGGACGATAAGTCAGAGCGCATGCGCAAGGAGTCGCTCTCCTATTGAATGGTCTTTTATCACTTTTGTTGACGTCGTTGACCCACTGAGGAACCAAAAGCACCTTAACGACACTTCCTAGCCTCTGTTTCACCCAGAGGCACCGTTTTTTCACCCTTGGGTAAAATTCTTTACCCCTGTGGAACTCCTGGTTTTAACAGTGCAGCTAGTATATATATATATATTTCGCGAGGCTTAAATTTTCGTGATTGCAACGACCACGCGAAACTCGCAAAAATTCAAGCTTCGCGAAAATAAGTGCTTTTACAGTAATTCTAACATTGAGGATCAGCGATTTCGTTGTCACAGATGTGTGACTGATGAACTCGGAACCTACATTCCTCATAGATCTTTAATACCGAGACAGTAAAATGAATTAAAATTTGTCACACATAATAAGGCTAATAATCTTTGAAAAGAAACACTTTATTTCAATTTAAAAAGGTTTGGATCAACTTGTCAACGAAGGGATTCCTGTGACACTCGCTCTCCCGTGTAAAGGAGTCACAACACATAAGGTCTATAAAGTAAATCTTGAAGTGGTAGAGGAAACATAACTATAGTTTAAAATCAGCATGCCTATTTAACACTAAAGCAGCTCAAAAAATGTAACTCAACAGAAACTATGTTACAAATAGTTTCCCCATGTGATCAATATCCTTTAAATATTTTTTGTAGACTTTGTTTTAGAAAACATCTTGCGCACACCCTCAGTTTTTGCTTTACTATATCAGATACAAGCATCAATAGATGTTTATAAATAGCGTTGCTGGCCATGAAAATAACTTCCAGGGAGTAAAAAATATCTGTCTCGACGCAAGGAGGGCCCACGTGAGGCCATATCAGCCTAGTCGGAAACTAGAGCCTGACCGTTAAGACTTAGAATCGGAGTAGTTTAAATTTGACAAGTTTTATAGAGGGAGGGAGGGGGCCCGGCGACCAATAGACAAGGGGCCTGCCTTGGCTCTCGATGGCACTGGAGGCAGACGGAATTTTTCCTACTAGAAAGAGGGTGTGTCCCAAATTCAGTTTTAAAATAAAAATATTGAATACAGCAGTAATTAAAATTAAAAAAATAGTTTTTACGAAAAATGTTCCAAAGCAGATGATATTATAATGATTTAGGAACTAAAAAAATACGATGCCTTTTAAAGAATTCTTTCAGAATAATTTATTTTTTAACATTAGACAATGACTAGCAGTGTTCTCTTTAAAATTATTTGTTTTTTTCCTGTCTCACTCTTTTTTTTTCAAAGACGAAAATCCATGTAAAGACCAAAAATTTTCACGCCCGCTCGATTTATAGCGAGCTTTAATTGCGAATCTTTTTTTTCCCTAAGTGTTAGCACAAAGAATTTCATTTTTAAAATTCAGAACATGACTTCATTAAATGTAATTACTATCTTCTTAATTACCGCCCGAGGGACTGAAGATTAATGAGAAGGTTTTGATTTTTCAGTTAGAACATGCATTTAAAAATATGAAGAACTAAAGAAATTTCAAGAAAATTTTGTTCATTCTGATAAGCCTAAATTTTTGTTGTAACTATTGCTCTTTAAAGAGTTATTTTTTTTTAGTTCACACATTTTTTTAAAAGTTGCCCTGAGTTATCCGCTAGTGATTATGAGGAAACTTTTTTGAAAAAATTACCCTGTGAGATTTAAAATTTTCCCATGATACAATTCAAACGTAAAATAATGCATTGTCTTATAAATTAATACGATGAAAGATGGAGATTAATGTTTCGTACTTGCCACTAGAAAAATTCTAATTTTGCTGTAAATCATTCATAGATATCATTTTTAATCGTTATCGATTCATTTATAGATTAAGGTCTTTCACAGATTTTCCAAATCCTGGACCAGCTGCTGCTATTAAAAATTCTTACAAAGAATAAACTAAAACAAACAGTTCTCAAATATTTTCCGTACCTTTTTCTCAGTCATTTCATACCAAAGATATTTTTTAAATGAAGCATAAAACATAAGTAATTACTTAAAAACGATTCCATCATTAGAGTGTCAGGAAAGCCATTCTGTGAGACGGAAGAGCGTTTGAAAAAAGTTCTAACCAAAAGTTTGAAAATTAAATTAAAAAGATAATTTTAAAAACTAGTTAAAGGCAGTTTGTATATAACTACAGTAAATAAACATTAAATTGAAGTTGCTTTAAAATCTAACAAGGGGTTGATTAATAAGCAGCAGACAAACAAACTAACTGGTTAATTTTGATTCCCAACTTGGCAATCAACTAATAAACCAGGTTGATCCTTGTCAGTTTCACCCTAATTAGTCGGAAATAATCTTGGAAAGAAGAAAATTGGTAGGAATTATTTTTTGGTATCGTTTTGAGTAACTGTAATTCTATTTTAAAAAAAAGAGGGATATCAGTTAAAACATGACAACAAGCTTCAGTGCGTTTCCAAAATGACAAGAAGCCATTAAGAACTTGTAAAATCAGCTTGCAAGATAAGTGTTATCTTTATGATAGCAACATATAAAAAAGGAGGATCTAACTATGATCAATCCTTATTATCAGCAGTTATCGCTTTTTTATCGTAACTCTTTTTCATAGGCGACAAGATGCAACAGTAATGAAACCATAAACAATGATTTTTAATAGGAAAAAAAAAGAACAAAGCAATCAGAAAACGACAGATACTTTTAATAAAAAATCACTTTCTTTTTCGCGAGAAATTGACTTATTTAAATAAGCATATAAGGCAAAACGCAGTAAAGCTGACACTCAAAAAAATTTAAAATCCTAAAACTGACGCCTATAAAAATAAAAACAAATATTGAAAATATTAAATTTCATGAAATTATTACGAATGAGTTTTCTTCATTCTAAAGAAAAATTCGTTCTCGAGTTAGAGGGTCTAACTTCCTCCGAGAGCTCTAATACTGCTAATCCTAATGTGCTATTCAATATACATGCAAGTACTGCTATGACCCATCTTTTCCCAAGTCAATACTGGTGGTTGTGCTACAAAATTTGTAACGAATAGGGTAACACCTCCAGTAATTGGCAGGTCACCAGTAATTGGCACTTCCAACAAAAATGTCATAAAATAAGATTCATATCCAATCTTTTAAAAGTAGAAGGCTATGTATCAACTGAATGTACATTTACATTAAAGATTATAACTTTAATTCATGTTACTAAATGGTAGCAGTATATAGGGAAGAAAAACAATTGTGCCTTGTGTCGAATCAGCCATTTTTGTTGCAAAAGCTTCTTTTCCGGCTTAAGGGAAGCATGCACATCAATCCATTAAAATCTGACTTAAAATTTATTTTAAATTCTTATTGTCCAAAGTTTTGTTTAGTTGAAAGATGTTACTTTGAGTGGGTAGAAGAAAATTTTTGTCTCTTTTTGGGTTTTTGAAGAAATGATGGATGCCATTTAGTGGTGCTTCAGTTTTGCTAGTCCCCAGTAATTGGCACATGCGCTAATAGTCCCTAATGTGTTGTTCCACGTGTCACTAGTTTGATTTCTGATACTTTTGCAGCAAAAATATTATATAAGTTCTACTATTTATTTGAATACTTCTGCATGTACTGTTAAATTAAAAAAGAACAATAAAATACAAATATGTTTGGCCATCACAGTCAGATATTTCGACTGTAGAGAACTGTTCCCTTTTTGTGTGTGTGTGTGTGTGTGTGTGTGTGTGTGTGTTCCCTTTGAATCATCGGTTTAATGTTACTTTTTATGTGAAAACAGTTATAATTCTTAAAATCAATGACTGCATGCCGACTGATGAAGCAGCAATAATCTCGATATTTTTTTCATGTAACATTCCAAATTTTTATTTCTCTAAAATACGTTTTTAACGTTAAGATGTGGGATTTAACATTAATTTATGTAAAATTACCTACTTTAAATTAACATTAATTATGTTTCTTATGATGATATTATTTGTATGTAATCTAAAAGTGAACAATAAAGTGATTTTCCAGTTTTATTAACATGTGCCAATTACTGGATCACAAGGTGTCATACATTGGGGTATCAGGTAACAATTACTGGTGATTTTGGTAATTTTTTATGTATATATTTTTATAAAAATATCAATTCAAATATTTTTGATTTTAGTGAACTAAATAGATGCACAGATGTGCATTCTTTCATACAAAAATATTTGGAAGTGAATATTATTTTTCTAAGTAATGAAAACAGAGGTAAATTGAACCCCTTCAGTCGGAATTATGAAATATTGGACCAAAAGTATTGATATTTGGTACAGTGTACTATGGTAAAGGGTATCTTAGAGAAAAGTTTTGAGTTTGTTGAAGAAAAATGAAAAGAGTTATGGCACGTCCAATATTCCGGACTTATATTTTTGAAATCAATATTTCATGTACAAAACGATAAAATACCGAACAAACTTCATTATAAAATGTTCTACAAACAATTATAAAACATAATATAAGCGTTTGAAACGATTAATTAAAGATTATATATTTTTTAAAAAATTAGGAAAAAACCTCACTTTTCAGATGAAAATCCATGGTTGGAAAAATGAGTCACTCTCTACCTCTCAATCCTTATATGTCAGTGTTGTCAATCCCAAAACGAAAAATTACTTCACAGATTATTATAAGTAAATGTAAAGAGTCAACTACAAAAAAAAAAAAAAAATCAACTAATTAAATCAATTATTAAATGATTAGCAGCTGTTTAAAGTGTCCGGTATACCGGACACCAGGTCTGAAAGGGTTAAGGACAAACTCTTAATGTGCCAATTACTGGGGGGTCGTTACCCTAATTGCAATAAATTTAATCCTGTCGAGTTTCAAGAAATTTAGAACTTTTCCAATCGAACTTTTTTCGCAAGAACAAATACAACCAAATAAGGACACGGAGGACCTAAATTGCAACACCATCCGTTCGGCTGAAAATGATTACTATTTCTTTTTCCCAGTAGATTAAACTCATGTTAGAGAAACGAAGGAATCTTATACAAACAGATCCCTACCTACCCACAAAGCAACAAAGCTATCTTCTGAGACAAATGTACAAAGTAAACTCACCCGACTGCCGAACGTACGAAAATAATCAACGAAATAATCTGCTGAGGAATAAATACCGCCTCCAATGAATGTTCGGTTTATCCGGATCCAGAAGATCCGGTTACCGAAGGTCGGATAACCGAATGTACATTAAAATTTCGTTTATCCGCCCTCGTTTATCCGGATCTTTGGATTATACGGATCAAATTCGAATACTTAAAAAAAAAACTTTTGCTCACACAGACAAATTTAAATTCTGACAGAAAGAACGTAACTATAAGAACGCCGAACATACACTTTCTATTTTGATTAACTGCATAACTACTGCATTGAGTGTGCAATGAATCATCTAACAAACATCTTTGCTGTTGAACTGTAACGATAAGGGGTTAGATTGAAAATGCTTTATTCAAACGACACACGTGTTAGAACTGGAAGAGACAATGAACCAATTCTTTGTTTGGAAATTATGTGAAAAAGTGTTTTGATATTTTTTATGTCTTTTATATAATTCTATATAACTTTTCTACTTTTTCGTCTACAGTTTTTGTTTATATATAATTTTTTGTCTGGACGGCAAGCCTGCCCATTAAAGGATTGGTTCTGCTTATTATCCATACTTTCGTGAGCAACCTTTGCTTTTGTATCCAGTTAGTCCGGATAAGCAAGGTTGCACTGCACACAGAAAAAATAGTTACCCCACACAGACAGTTCCGAAGCGCGAAATAACGCTTGGTAGAAGACTGGATTTTTGGTTTTTGTTGACCAGGCCTTTGGTCGACAAAAGGATGGCGATCCAAACGATGCAATCTGTAAAATCTCATTTTCATGAATTATCAGCAGATCAAAAGCAACAACTAACTAAATAAGGAGTCGGCAACTGGCTGACCGCGGAAGGTCAAAAACTGGACCACCGAAAATGTTTCGGAAGTATAAATTACATAGATGAATTGTTTTTTAAATTTTTATGCAGGCAACAATACCTTTGGGTGCCACTTTTATCACTCTTTCTAATATTTTAGAAGTGATTTCGTGTCTGGTTTAAGTTTTTTAATGATTAGTGTAAAAAACAAGGGTTTCCTTTGGACTTGGACAAAAAAAATTTCAAAAGTATCCAGACTCCAAATAAAATGACCTGCCGATTCATGCACTAAACATATTAAATCCCTAAGCACATGAAAGCAAAATAACCTCCCGACAAAACGAGAAAAATAAGAGAAGGGTGATTGGAACTCAAGAGTTCATAATTACGGACTACACTTAATAAAATCTAAACATTCAACTATTTTCCCCCCTTTCCTCGAACCAAACACAAAAGAAAGCATTAAAATAAAAGATAATCGATACTTCTGCTTAGAAAAACATTGATAGAAAACATATTAAGTTGCACTGTAGCCCTATTTGTTGTTGTTCTTTCGTAGGGAAGTCAATTAAATGGCCGGGTTCATGAAGGATAATACCTATCCCAAAACTCCCGGATTGAGCATGGCAAAACACCCGGATTTTTTCCGAAGCACCACCAACTCCATTCAATCAAAAACGAAAACATGGATTAGTAATACAGAGAGCAGTAGATCAAATGATGCTGATCCATGTCGAAACGAAATGTAAGAAGGCTGAAGAGATTTACTAATGATACGTTGACTGATAATAAGCAGCTGCAAATGAACATATCAGACCACGAACAGTATCTGCTGACCAAACAGCACCCGATAAACACACCTGCAAGTGAAGGGATTTACTACATGACATGCCAGCTCCATCGGTCAGCAAAATGCTGATGCGGGAAGCGATGTCAGTTTTTATATCTATCACAGTAATCTCACAAGCAGTGACGCATCAGTCAGGGGTTCGTAGTTCGAAGCAGGCCCGCGCCAAGCCTGATTATCGCCGTCGTGCAAATGTCTTTTGAGGGCCTTTATGCAGTGGCGTCCGGCGAAAATATAGTTAACACCTGGAAACGGGTTTTTTACACAAATATTTAGTGGGAGGAAAAAAACGTTTGGCATTTAATTTATTAAAAAAAAAAAAAAACATTTTGTAAAAATGTGTCAAAAATTTTGGATTACAGTGTATGTTTTTACTTCATATCTCGAAGTTATTTCGAATTCAAGTAGCTCCTCTGATATGCTAATGTGTTTTGGTTATAGAAAATATTTTAAATGTCAAAGTTAGCACCGAACTAAATATCTCTCTAATCTATAATTGATAAATAATTACTTTTATGCCTGTTAAAACATGACAACAGGGTACTACTCATTATATTTCTAAATTGAAGATTAGAGGGTATTCCACCCTAAAATCTGAAACTGTAATCCTTTCCGGTAAAACCAATATTTCTAAAATACGGAATCATCATAAATAAAACAAATTCATTGTCCATAGCTCTTTCAATGAGCAAATAATTAAAGAAAAAAGAGAGGTGGGGGAATCTAGTAATTATGGTCAACTCGCTACTTTTTGGAACAAAAAAATTAACCAAAATTGATGTCCACAATATATGAATATGACGCACAGATAAATATATGCGAATGGGCTCACAGTATTCAAGACCAAAATGGGGAATGAATTTTTTGCCCCTCATATGCTCACTCAGACTTGTCTACTATAGACATACCGAAATAGCATTCACTTCTCCACATTAGGAAGAAAACTGCTAATGTATACAATAATTAGCATCATGTGTTTTCACTGTAAAAGATTGCGCTTTTGAATAGCATATTTAGACACAATAAGGCATTAATTTTTCCTTTTGGATAGGCAGCGAGCGGATTGCTTGTTTTAATGAGCAGTGTAATTTCACCGCCACAATTGGATATAATCAGGGCCTGGTAAACGCACGGTCCGACAGGTCCATGGACCTGAGCACCACAATTTTAGGGATACCAAAAATAGGGTAAATTTCTTCCTTCTTTTTTTTTGGAAGCTTCCACTTGAAAAGTGTGGAGCTTTTGTTGTAAGAGGGGCTCCAAATTCGGCCAGGGCCTGGACATCACTTTGGCTTGATCAAGCTCTGGATTTAATGAAAAAAAAAATCATTTTTATTTTTTTGGTAAGAGAGATTCTCTCCATTTTTGGAGCATTTTTGATTGGTAGAGCTCGGAGCCTTTTTAACTCTGGCGCCGTCGTGCGTCGCACGACCTCGCACATAGGGACGGCGCGGCCCTGGTTCGAACCAGCATTTTAGCAAGTGAGTAAGTAAACTCGAATTCAGTTGTCAGTCACTGTTCAGCCCATGGGCAGGTCAAAAAGCAGTACCTACAAAATTTTCGTTTTCCTTTTTTTTTTCAATATTTTTATCATTTATTTATTTTAGTTTTATAAAACAACCTTGCATACTTGGTTTCCGTTGAAAAAAAAACATGAAAAAAGCATCTAAGTTCAACATTTTACCAGTGTTTATTTGTAGGGAATCAAAAACGCGTTTCTTCAAACAGCTCAAAAACCCTTTTTTGTAGATACAGTAAAACCTATGAAGTTGACCACCTGTCTGTCTAAGTTGGCCGCTTTTTTCAGGCACGGAATTAGCCCTTATCATATAAATCAACCTCTGTAAGTTGACCACCTGTTTAAGTTGACCACTAAAAGTAATGCACCGCGATTGGTCAACTTACAGGTTTCACTGTACTGCCATTTAGTACCTGCCCACTGCAGTATTGACGGGGAGTGATGTTTTGTTAACTTATTATTTACTCTCCAGTAATTAGATTCTTTTGATTTTCATGACAACTAAATTAGTTTTTAAGATTCCAGTTTAGTCATTACTTATTAGAATGTTTCCCTATCCTTTACAGTCCTTTTTTCCTCCCTTCCGAAATCATTATTTTTCCCCCTATCTTAAGAAATATTTTCGTCTCTCTCTTCCTTTCTCTCTTAATCAACCGAAATTTCAACCAAATACTTGGGATTTTTCCTCAGATACCAAGATTTTAACATAAAATACTAAGACTCTAATATCAAACATTAGCGTTTAAATTTCCGTTAGTTTCAGGGTTCAATAAAAATTTTACGTTTCAGAATTTTTATTTTCAGTGGGCTGAAGGAGTGAAATTTAGAATTAAAACTCGTGATTTCTTTCTGAAAACGGTAGATATTTTGCGCCAAATTAAGTTAAGGTAATTAAGAAAAGTCTTAAATGTTTGGCTTAACAAATTTATGAACATTAAATTATGAATTCAACTTAATAATTGAGACAGAAAATTAATGTTTAGGTAAGTCAACACATATAATGGCTTCGTAAAAAACAAAACTGAACAAATTCACCAAAAAGGAGATGAAATGAAACTAAGTAAAACTTCGACAATGACGAAACCCCCATAATTCAATAATTTTTTTCCTTTCTCCAACTTTCAAAGCTTTGTAGAGCAAGAATGTGACACAGTTCTGACTAAAACTTATGATAATTTATTTACAACACAAAAACTACAGCGAAATCTCGTAACAACGAATATCAATGCGACGAAATACCAGTTTTAACAAAATAAATTCTGTCCCGATTTAATTTCCATTCCATTACTCGAATTCCACTACAATGAAATTCCCGTTAGAATGAACAAAATTTGAAGTGCATTAAAGCTTGTTGTAACGGGAGTTCACTGTATATACAAGTAAAGTAACTACGTATTGATGCATCATCGAATGAGAAAGAAGTAAAAACAACAAAGTAAAAGTTATTAAAAGTACGGTTTTGAGTATTAAATAAATGCAGAATAAATATGAAATAAAATATACAACTTTAAAAAGATGTATGATTTTGAATTCATAGTATATATCTTCATCCTTAAAAATCAAGTGCAGTGGTAGAAAACAACAATGAAAACCCGAAAATGCATACACAAAATCAAAGAAAAAAAATAGGTCTTTCATTAAATAACAGGGGGATGGATGCGATTAGCTGCTCCACTAAGACATGAAATTCCCTTTGACAGCCTTTCAAGTGCCTATATAACACATTTACTGCCAACATCACGAGAGGAAGAAGAAAAGAAAAAAAAAAAAAAAGAACAGGTGAAAACAGCAAGGGTACACATCAGAATTTTCTTCAAACACAAAAGCCTACATAACCCTCCAATTGCACACTGCCATCTCTGCCATCAACTCTCTCTCCAAAAGTGATTATCGAGGGAAGAGTGCAACATAATTTCTGAAGAACACCTGGAGGAACATCTGAACGGGTAGAGGGGGAAACTAGCGACCCCTTTTAGCAGCGAAAAGGGTTTGGGGGAAGAAATGAATCCTACATGACTGCAGGGTTAAAGGGATAAAAGGTAGGTTTAGAATTGCCGGTCAAACAGCATCCGACATATTTGTGCACGATGTTTGTTTTGATTTAAATCGTTTATTCTCCATTCATTTCTTCCCTCCAAATCAAACCCAGTTCCAAGATATTATTGGGAACAGTTCTCTGGAAAATTTTCTTGACAGACTCATAACCTTCTGCAGAAAAATCACTTCTCAAAGCGGTTGGTGTCGTTGAACTGAATAATATGCTGCTATGTTTTCCAATGTACGTATTTACATTTATTTCGACTTAAAAATGCTAGGGCCGATAACACAAACTTAAAGGAAATCTCGTCAATGTCCAGGCATGCGGTCTGTTTACACAAAGGAGGGTTCAACAAAAATAATCATTACTGTTTGTCACTGCACTGTGAAAGACAGAAATCCGCAGATCGGTGATCGACATTCAACAGTGAATGTCAACAATCTTTAATGCTGAGTTTTTTTGCGGCAATATTATATATATATATATATATATATATATATATATATATATATATATATATATATATATAACTTAATGCACTTCAGAAAACTGATTGAGAAAACAACCGATGTCACGAATATGGAACGATCACTATTTCAGGAAGTTTCCGGACAATTTTCGATCGCAAATCCGATGCATCTGTGAACTCGAAATATCAGAATTTCACAAATAATTTTGTCCTTTTGTGAATTTAATTATTTTTCAAGAAATTAAATTAATTTTTCTGAAACTGTTTTGCTACTTTTTTTACTGTCTACAAATACCGAAGAAAGTGTTGAACAATTGAAAATTTTCGGAAGATTTAAGCGTTTCAAAGATTTAACAATTTTTGGAAAGGGTAGGACAATGGAAGAAAAGTTCCAGAAAAGAATCGTTGCTGTCCTCGTAGCAGAATTCTTTTCAAGAGTTTGCGATGCAAATCAAAAAATAGACTATGACCTCAAATATGCCCAAAGATGGCGGCAGAGAAAAGGATTGAGCCCGGCGCATAAACAGGAAGCAGTAACCTGGTTCCCACTTTTACCGTAGGCGATAGGAGGTCAGAGGTTAGTAGGGTGAAACGATAGGTTCAGGGTCGGGTACCTTTAAAAAGCCAGGCGAAGGGGACGGAGAAACGGCAGATGGTTGGCGGGGAAAGTTCGCAGAATTCCACGATTTGCATTGCACAAGGTGAATTTTCTCCGACACGTGTATCAACAGGAAGATGATGATTACAGGCTTTTTCAGTCCGCATAACTACATGCTCTTTTCTTCAGCAATTGAAGGATAGCGTCACTTTCGCTGGTCACAAATCGCCCGGAGAGGGACGTAAACAAAAGCTTTGAGAAAGTAAATTGTAGCAGCCCATATTATTTTAATGATGCTTCTAAATAAACAACAGCCCGAGAAAGTTGGATGAAATAGCTAAGGCTGCTGAGTCAAAGGGAAAATGAATGACTCAGGGGCGTTCCGATGGGAGGTCACTGTGACCTCCCAAAAATGTCTTTATTTGTCGAAATTTGTCTGAGAACTCGGGAAAAATATTGTCATTTGGCAAATTTGGAGTTTCGTTCAGCAAAATTATCCTCATTCGGCGAATTTGGAGTTTCATGTGGCAAAACTATCATCATTCGGCAAAATTTGGAGTTCCTTTCGGTAAAATTATCCTCATTCGGCGAAATTTGGAGTTTCATATGGCGAAATTATCATCGTTCGGACAAATTTGAAGTTCTAATCGGCAAAACTTGGAGTTCCATTCGGCAAAATTTGGAATTCTATACGGCAAAATTATCCTCATTCGGTAAAATTTAGACTTCTATTCGGCAAAATGATCATCATTCGGACATATTTGAAGTTCCATTAGGTAAATTGAGAAGTTCCGCCCTCCCAAAAATTGGGTGCAACTAGATCGACTCTGACTCCCATACCTCAGCATCATACGGCTTCGACTTTGACTCCATAGCTATGGCAGAAATGCAGACTAGGAAGGAAAATGATCGACCTCGACGCTTAGAATTTTAAAGCATTCGATTCCCGACTCCGATTCCTTGACCATAAAACCAGTCCAAATCCGACTCCTCAACTCCGTCGCCCTGAAAATAGCACCTTTAAAGTGGTACTGTCTCCCCCTCCCCTATTTTTTTGGTAAGGAATAAAGAAATAAATTTTAAAAGAACGTTCGGAAGATTAATTATGATAACAAACTGCAAGGTTTATTACAAGTGCAATGCAGTTGGAGTAACACGACGTTTTGAAACATCCTTCGCAAAACTCGTGTTTATGCGTGAGGCAACGACAGAAATGGTCAGCAAAATGTGGAATAACTGATTTTTCTGTGTCCTATTATACTACCTGCAGCAACATCATGCTAAAACTGTAGGCAAAAATAGTTTGGTGCTAGGTTTAATGAAGATTTCGTATTTTATTTGTTGCCTATAAAATTGCAACTTTTTTGGATATTCAAAGTGTAACAATCTCCTCATCAACTTAAATCTGACTAGGACATTTCAATAAAAAAAATTTAATGTTTTTAAATTTATTTTTGATTAGTTTTTAAATGATTACATATTATTAGTAAAATATCTGGATAAATTTACATCGATTATTGCATGGAAAAGCATTTCTCTATAACTGGTCACTTTTATTTGCGTCTAAATTTTTATTTTATGTAACGTGGTTTAGTCCATTGCAACAGAAGTAATATAACTGTAACATCATACAGTAACAGAAAAATATTTTTAAATTTAAAATATTTGACATTCGATACTTTCCTCTTGAAGAAACTAAAACACAAGCCCCCTATCACATTTTATTAAAGTCATTTTATTTAATAGTATTATTATTTGCAAAATTCGACTAAAACCAGTGCTAAAATTGTGTTTACATGAGAATATAAATTTTTATCGAGGGGGATATCGATTGCAATTTCTACATCACGAAAAAGACCAAAAAATATAATTACTTACATTTCTTTGACTTCAAAATTTTAAAATCATATTTAATCCAAATGATGCATAAGTAAAATATTTACCTGAAATAAAAGGAAAGAAAAATTAGCAAACTTTCGAGGAAGAGAATCAGTATTGCAAAATTTAAATGACAAGAAAGAAAAAAAAGTATGAACACTGCAGTTTCTTATACACCAAACAGCTACGAAATTTGTGGTACAAAAACGTATTGAGTTTCACCAAAAAACTGCCAAACAACAGCTAAATTTTTGGAAGAGTATAAGACAGAATTAATACGTGCACATGTCTCGCCTCCAATAAAAGATAAATAGCATCAATTAACAAACCATAAACTCTAAAAACAAATTTCAAAAATGAGTTAAAAAGTACTAAAATTTGAAAACATCATGGAGTTAAAATGGTTCCGACAACATAGTTTTCAAATTTGAAACTTTCTGACACTCATTTTTTGAAACATTAAACCTACTCAGGAATGAAACATGTGCTCATTTTTGAATATGTAATAATTTAAATTGAATCTTTGATATTTTTTTGCATCGGTTCGCGACAAACAAGGTGCGTAATTATTTAGTGTTTTCTTGCTCATAAAGCACTATTATAATGTACATATTTTCATTCTTTACTCACGTTCCATATACAGTTTATGCAATTTTAGATCGCAGACGCAAAAAAAAAAAAAAGAAAAAAAAAGCCTTTCTTTACATCTGGCAGTACAATTGTTCTATATTTACCATACTTTTATATGTTTAGAAAAAAAAAAAGTCTAAAAAGCTGTTTGTTTAAAAAGTATTGACAACACCGGTACATGAGAACACGCACCCCATTCTGTTCAGGTGTTTAAAACTTAATAGTCGTAAAAGAAAGTTGTGTGGGAAACAGAGGTCCACACCGGATTTTTATTTATTTATTTTTTTTTCTTGTTTAAGTCAAGAGAAAAGTTTAAAAATCATAGTATTTCCATTTAAATACATATGGTTTATGTTTAAAAAATCGTTTGGCGGCATAAGCCTCAACTGGAAAAAAATGAACAGCTAATACTTGACAATCAAATATCCTAAAACATTGTTAAATCCTTTACTGTTCAAGAAATAAATTATTAAATCCTGCCAAGGATTTCTTTCTTATTTGAAATCAGTATCAAATATACTCAAGCAAATTTAAGTATTAAAAATATACATAACACTATTTCATTCTTTTTAAAAAGTTTATTTCTGCTCTTTTGATACATAAATCTAAATGGCAAAAAAATATGATTTTTTTTTTAAATAACCGTGCAATTGCCTAAAATGGTTAAACATTTCGTTTGGAGAGAGTAAAAAAACAAATGATCATTTTATTTACGCACTGCATTTGCAACATCACAGCGTAATGTTAATACTGCATCAAAAGACGCGTCTACTTTGCCCGACTCTTCGAGTAAAAAATACTTATCTTTTTTATTATCAGTTCAATTGTCAATTTTCTTCACACGATCACCTGTGATCAATGTAATGTAGTAATTCAGGTTTAGCGCACTTTTGGTGTAACAATTACTAAATCTAACAATGTACCTAAATAAATACTTCTAAATAAACTGAAAGTTCAATAAATCAAATTAAAATGGCCTCGTTATAAGAAAATTGAGGTGGAGATAGCGGGGGGGGGGAGAATCAATCTATTGTTTCTAACAACTTTGAAAGTTATGTGACTGATTGTTTTGAGGCCGCATTGATTGATTGAACGAATCCCGTGTGAAGCGTGCGATTCGACTTTTGACTTATAAATTACTTCTTCAGATAGAAAGAAAAAAACCTGTTTCAGTCGAGCTAAAATCCTAGTTTTTTGTATCCCTTTTCCAGAAGAAACGCTTGCAAGTGGCTAGTTTCAATTTCGTTTCAATGCAAGCTTTCATTTTTTTAAGTGTTAGTGACTGAAAAGTGTATTTATTTTTCATTGGATCTCAATTTGGACTTCTGAAAGGCTTAAATGGAATGAATTTTCGTTGCAGCTGGTTTTTTCTTTAGCTTTTAGGCATTTTAACGCATGAGTAATACGATGAATGCAGTTTCAGAAAAGTTTTGTCTGTTCATTCCTCCTACTTACATGATTTTTTTTTTTTTTAATTTATCACAAATTGCCTTCTAGTTGCACATTATATAGTTTTTTTTTTTTTTTTTTAACTTGCACTGTTTTATTAAAACCACCTGATGCCTCTTTATGGTGTTGTAGTTCGGGAAAAAAACATTTTGGGGGACGGGGACGCAACTTTTTATTGGTACATAAAACAATTTACAAATTTCTGTTAGGCCAAAAAAAAATAGTCTTTAATTCATAACGTAGACATTAATTTTCCTTAAAAGGTGGTTTCAAACTAATTAACATTACAACTGCATTACTATTAGAATTATAAACAAAATATTTCGGAGGATGGCGAAATATATGACGCCACCTCCCCCCTCAAACTGCAGCACTGCCTCTCTAAACTTTTGCTCAACCACTACTCTAGCAAACTTTCCATTATAGTTCAGCTGCAGTGGTGATAAACTGACACTGCAAGTTTGCCATGTTTGTCAAATTACTACAGTGAAATCCCGTTGCAGCAAATACCAATACAACGAAATATCTGTTTCAACGAATTAAATTTTTAGCCCCGATTTCATATTTATTGCATTGCTTGGATTCCATTACAATGAAATTCTCGTTACAACGAACAAAATCTGCGGTCAATTGAAGTTCGTTGTAACGGGATTTCACTGTATAATTTATTTCACGACCTATGCGGGAGTTCGACATTTGAAGAAAATAGTAAGCGAATATTTTGGTGCATTTATGGTTCCGTTCTTGATATCATAGTTTGAATTATAATTTAAGTGATTTTTATTGTAACTCTACAAATTTGATCTGATTAAACCGAAGATCCAGATAAACGGGAGACGGATAAACAAGGTTCTACTGTATTCCAAATTCCAGGAAAAAATTGTGAATCAATACATTTGAGACTAAGAAGAAAATATATTTACCAAGTGGAGTGAATTTCTCTCTAAAACAATCAGCACATTAACATTTTGAAGCATTTTAGGGCATTAAAAATTGGCACTTTCCAGGAATATATGGACCATGGGGACTTATTTGCCTCCGAAGTTCCAAAATTTATTTAAAAAATTATCGAATGCAAATAATTTATAAATGACATAATTTTCCATGGTTTGGAGGCATCGAAATCTTAATAAATAGCAAAAAAAAATACTGCTTTTTTTTTTTAATTCATTGCAAATGTTTTCAAGACATTTTCACATCTGCATTCAAGTCATCACTTTTGTTCAAGATTACTTTGTAATTCAAGATTAAAGGTAAGTAATGTCATTAATTTTCAAAATATTTCTGAGCTGAATGTCGAACTAATCAAATTTTGGAAAATAGTTGTAGCTTTTCAGGGCTAAAAGACCGCTTAGAAACATGCCCCCTCCATTTACCCAAAACCTAATGAACTATTTTCACAAAACTTAACATGCATGTTATTTACTTCGCCGTCGGTACTAAATAGTTTTTGTATAAAAAATTCCCAAACCGTATATGGCGAAGCTTCTTTACAGAACATTTTTTTTTCCGGGCGCCCTAACTGAGGAAATTATTCATGGGTCTCGGAATGCGCTTACATTTGGTGTATAATATTGATGATATTGAAATAATTACGGCAGAATAGAAAAAGTAAGGGACTCGGAGCAAGGCCCGACTAACTAAAAGTGAGGCCCTAGACACAAAATAATTTTGAGGCCTCCTGAAGACTCTATAGTCCGGTCGGAATGCATTTTTGAGGGCCACTTTGTCTACCACAGAACTATGTAAATCATTTATTATGTGCATTCATGAATCCCCTTCGGGGCCGAGGCACCTCATAATTGTGACATGGTAAATTGGCTACTGGCAAAATTAATAAAAATTCCCCTTTAAGCAAGGAAATTTTCCACCTAAAAAGTTATCATTACTTTAAAAATACGTGTATTTTTCGTATAGTTGTAATGTTACGCATAATTCTTCAAGGAAGATGGAGCCCCAGACCCAAGCCTACTTGTCCTTCTGGTCCTGACTCGGAGCCGAAACATTTTCGATTCTTCATTAAGGAAGTTCGGAAGTGTCCAGCACGAACGGAGCGAGTTTGGGCTATGCTATAGCAATCTTGAATTCAAGAATGTAAAGAAGAAAAATAAATCGCATTTGCAATAATTCGTTTGCCGTTGTGCCGAATAGCAAACGCAATAAAACTCTCTAGGGTCACCCGGGGTAAAATGGGTATAAAAAACAGCATTTTTAATTTCAGTGACCCATAGCAGAAATATCATGAAATATAATTGTGTTTTTATTGAATATTCTATACATTGTGTATCTTAGGTCTAATTTGGGCATAGTTTGTGTTAACTTTTAGCTTTAAATTTAGTGCAAAGGGGTATACCTATTTTACCCCTGTGTATACCCATTTTACCCCGTGCTTCGGGGTAAAATGGGTATACACCGGGGTAAAATGGGTATATGCTGTTTAAAGTTGAACTACACTGTAACTAATGGAGAAATTTTTTTTAAATTGAGTATAATTGTATTGGAGGATAAAAACTTTAATCCAAAATAACCACAAAAAATGTTTACAGAATCAAATTTATGAACAAAAGGTGCATTGGCAAAGACTTGCGGTTTGGCTGAGGTAGTATTTTTACAACTTTGTGATGCCTGCACAACATCAAAGTCATCTTTCTTGGGGAGCACATAGAATAATTTGGCAGATGATTTTGTAGCAAACTTCTCAGTATATTCACCTTCAGCTCAGATTTCAGTGATTAAACCTATGAATTCCACAAATTTAACAACGGCCCTATCCCCAATTGCTGGAATTAACAACTAGGAGAACCACTAGTTTTCACTTCTACTTCACTAGTAATTTTATCAATTATTGTTAATGTTTTTTTAAAATTTATTTATTTTATTTGTATTTATTTATTTTTTCTGCTTTTGTTTCTCTCTTGCCTGTTTGTGTACAATTTTGCAGCCACCTGCTCTGTAATTACATCTCCCACCTTTGTTTAGACTCTTACATTTTTTTTTTTTTTTTTTGGTAAATTTTTCATTTCCTTACCAGTGCTAAAAAATGGCTGTGAACCAAGAGGTATAGTAGGAGGATTTAGTTATTCCGTACAACTTTGCTATGAGGTATAAGGATTCTGTTGTGATTGTATGTGAGGTTGTACTTAGACTATGTTTCTGGGAATGGGGTTTGTGGTTTTAAAAGGAAATAAAAAGGACAGCATATTAGCTATCAATACTTACTAGGTTTTATAATGTGTAGCAATGAACCATATACATAATAAATTTACATTAAATTACTAACCTACAGTAATCATGAACTATATCGATAATAATCAAAAAATATAATACCTTTAAGTACTAATTGGCATAAGTTATAGTAATTAAAATACAACAAATAAATGAAGAGTAATTATTTATAAAACTTTTTAAAAACATACTTTTAGTTTAAAAGATGAATAATATCTAACATTTGTCTTGCAAAGATAATTAAGTTTTTTAATCTTCATGCATTCAATGTCTTTAACTCGAAAATGTTGGCTATACCCATTTTACCCCGTGCAACTAAAAGTACTACAAAATTTTTGTAAATATTAAAATTTACTAATTTTTTGAGTTTTCTGTTAGAAAAATTCTTTTTCTATCAAATCCAAATAAAAAACTTCCAAAACTCTTCCTGTAAATTTTTCTAGAAAGAAGTTTATCACTCACTATAAACGCATTGCTTTGTGTTCTGAAAAATAAAATTGTTGCTAAGCCTGGTAAATGAGTTGCTAGATTTTTTTTCCTCAAGTGAAAATGTTGCCTGATATGTAAACATTTTCATCATATTTTTTTATTTTCAAAAAATGTTGTCCAGTAGAATAAAATCAAGAAAAATGCAACTATACCCATTTTACCCCGGCTACCCATTTTACCCCGGGTCCCCCTATACCTCAACTATCAACTCTACGCAGTGATCTCGGCCCGAAGTGCAGCTTTCCCCGCACACGTGCCGGTGGTTGGCGGCAGGGGGAAAGGCTGAGCCAGCTCGTAGCCTGCGCGGCAGATGTTCCTTCGAATACCGTGGAATGACAGAACAAAGGAACCACGTGACTCGGAAATCGCTTCGGGCGGGAAACCGAAGGTGAAAGGGAGGAAGATGAAGTGTTGCACCTTTCCCAAAACAAATTGAGTTAACTTTCCAAAACGAAGCCGCTAATAAAAGCAGAAGCAACTTGCATATCTTTTGGAAAGTCTACATTTAAAAAAAATAATCTGGAAAACTTGCCTTCAGAGCAATGGGAGGCAGAAAAGGAAAATATCTAGTTCAACAGGTGTACTTGCAATGAATTGCGAAATCTAAGTGCCTTGGGAGCTTTTCGGATTCCATACAACTCTCATCATCCTTCTTACCTAATTCGACTGCAGTCAGCTCGCGATAACTCGAAGTATTATACCCATTACTCGAACTTCCTTGAAGTTGTCATCAGGGCTGCGGAGTCGGAAAGAAAATGACAGACTCCGACTTCGGGAATTTTAGAACCTTGGACTCCGACCCCTTTAACCCAAAATCAGACAGACACCGAATCTGCAAGCACTGGCAGAGTTGCAGAGATTTTGAGGAAAAATGACCGACGCCGACTCATTTGATGAAAAAATCAATCAGTCCGATCCCGACTCCGCAACCCTGGTTTTCATTGGGCCCCCTAAAACTTATATTTTAGAAGGAAGGGTGGGGGGAAGAAGGGAACTTATTATAACTCGAAAGTTTTAGCCGGTATACCTTGGGACTTTGAGTAATCGAGACATATCGAGTTATCCAAGAATCCCTTTTATACAGAGGTCCCACTTTAGGCAACCTGTCCCGTTGTTCGCAAACACAGCGTTGACAGGTAAAATTGTCCTGTTCGCTAAAAGAGAGTAACCTACGACTTAACGTTATTTATTTATTTATTTATTTAAGTTATAGATAGGACAAGCAATAATTTGAATCATTGGAACTCTCGCATCTTTATTTTGTACATTTTATATTTGTCTTGCAAGAACATACCCTTAAAAAGCATTTCTTTTTCTCTTACGTATAACTCGTGGAGTGGCGAATAAAAAAAAATTGTACGAAATCTGCCAAATATTCTATTTTTACCTGAAATCAACACCAAATACCCCAAGGCACGTGCGTACATAAGTTCCATGCATTCAAAATGACTACAAAAAATAATTGTCCCGTTTTGAAGAAAGGAAAGACATTGGAAAGAAAAGCATTACCTCGAAAACTTTAGCGGCCTTCAAATATCCTATAGTTTTCAACGCAGGGGCGCAACGTTTGTTTTTTGTTTCATTATTATTTTTGTTTTTTTAAATTATTTTTTTATTTTTATTTAGCGATATTTTAAAGATGTATTACCCCTTATCTCATGATTTTTTTTTTCTGACTTTTCCGGAAAAGTAGGCTAAAAACCGACATTTTGATAAGTACCGATGATGCCTTTCTGTATTCCGAAAATAAGAGAATCTTGTGCACTAATACGAACTTTAAATAAATAAAATAAACTTCCAGTGATACTCAAGCAGGGGACTGCTTTAATGAATTTAAGTATTTTACGCTTCAGCTAAGGAACTTAGCGAGTACTATGACGATTTTTTTTACATTTTTTCAATTTCAAGCGTACAAGATCATAAATACATAGATATTACAAAAAACATAAATGAATAAATAAAACCGATGAAAACTCAGCAAGCAACAAATGTCATCGAAAAGGTAGATATAGCATTCAACAAGCCAGCAGTAGCGTGATTGCAATGCATCAATATTATCCCAATCATGTCATGATACGGAAAACCGCCCACCAATTAGAGGGCACAGCCTATCATTTGGGAACATTAAAAAGCGTTATTTTCCTTTCTCGCGCTTCAAGGAGGTGGCTTAATTCGCCGAATTAGTACGCATGAAAGATTTCAATTATCGACAGTTGTGGCTCTATTTGTTCGACTGCTTATTAATCGGAAGAAAAGCGCTAATGACTCTGCTTTACCCCACTTAAAAACATAAATACGAGAATCAAATGTGCAGTTGGAATGTACGTGCAACTATGTGCTGTTAATTATCACGGGCTTTTAAAATGACGTGGTCTTTCATGTCTTTTCTTCCCGATTTTGGGCAGAAAAGCTCCACCCTTTTTATGCGGGTCAAGTTGGTTATTGATCGGGGAAAGTTGGCTGAAATTATCTTACTCTTGGCTTGGTTCTCTTGCACCGTTTTCGCGCTTTGCCTCCATCTTAGTCTTCTTCGTAATTTAGAAAAACAAGACAGCGTTCCTCAATAAATTTCGACTTACTGTTAGAAATACCATAATCATCATCTTCATTATTATTATTATTATTTCCTTGTTCTTTAAAAAAGTATGCTTTCTCTATAAATATTAAAATACGGGAACACCAAAAAGGGGGCCTACTAAAGGATAGTCATGGCGCAGACTAAGCAATTCAATTTTTTTGGAGTGAGGGAGGGCCTTCATGGTATTTGGGGTGGGGGATGCGCCATTGCTCTTGAGAGGATTGACACCCTGCAGGAGCATGTTCGAAATTTTTATTGCAGACTAGTTTCGTTACACGGTCTACCTTGAAAATAAAAGCAAAAGAAAAAATATGTATAGCATAACATTTTACTGGTGACGTGTAGAAAAGAGTAATTTTATGACAGTAAATTTAAACTTAAACCTTCTTTGGATTTTTTTGAAAATTCCAACCCTACCCTACCTTTTCCCGCCCCACTATGAAAATTCCTGGGCATCAAAGGACCTCTGTGAAATTTGATAAAGATCAGGGGCTTGCACATAAATTTTGGGGCCCGACAAAAGTGACTTTTACGGGTCCCATCCATATTGTTTACCCCCACGTCCCTACATGTATTTCACCTCTCACTTTCAAAAATTCGGGCCCCCTTCAGGCTCGGGCCCAGGGCCAACAGGTGTCCCTTCAACCCCTCTGTGCACACCCTTGGCAAAGAGCCGACGTAAACTATGGATTTGTAAAAGGAACATACACACTAACTCACACATTTTTACTGTTACAAAAATTGCTACAGATTCCTTAAATAAATCACCCAGGTGAATTCAGTGATTCCAACTGAAATCACACGGGAAGAAAGGTTAAATGTGACAAGGCGTAAATTATATAAGTAGTAAACGATAACGATGGATTAAACAAACTTTTTCCTTTTTTTTTCTGCAGCACAAAAAAGTGCTAATTTTTGGGACTTTAATCTTTCCTGATTTTCCATAAAATGCCCCGTTTATTCCAAATCCTGTGCAACAGTTCATAGGCAGTAAAACATGGTATCACATAGTAATTCTTACAATTTTAGGAATATATAGTGTTTTGGATGCGGACCTGAATCTCGGAGTACTTGGATCATCTCGCTTCTGGTGTAATTCGGAGCATAGAATTTGAATGATCTTTAGCAGTGATATTTCAATACGGAGCACTGAATTTCAGCTTACTTTAGGTAAATTCAACATGGAAGACAAAAATTCAGTTCACTGTAGTAGTGGGAAATTACAGTACAATCAGAGCACTAAATTTGAGTTCACTTTAGCGATTCATCTTGCATTTGGCGTGAAGAGGTTTTAAAAAAAATCAGAAAATTTAATTTTCTGAGCATAATACGAAATACAGTAAACTCCCGATTATCGGCGGTCGGTTTATCCTCGGTTTTTTCTACTTCCTTTTACAAAAAAGGAAGTATTGTATTCGCGAAAAAAATTTCACTCAAAAATCGGCCTTAATTTCTGTTTTGCTCACCCCCGAATGACTGTTGGTTTTTTTTTTTTTTTCGACTCGACCACACGTGGATGTATGCCTAGGAACGTACAGACACCCGAAATATCTGTTTTGACAATCCCTTAGTTAATTACAACGAGTTTTCTCGTGACGTCTGTATGTACGTGCGTATGTGTGTATGTATCTCGCATAACTCAAAAACGGTATGTCCTAGAAAGTTTAAATTTGGTACGTGGACTCCTAGTGGGGTCTAGTTGTACACCTTCCCTTTTGGTTGCATTCGGATGTTCCTAAGGGGGGCTTTTGCCCCTTTTTGGAGGGAAATCGTTAATTTCGATGTAAACTCAAGTGGTGTCATAATTTGGCGGACACTTGCCGATATATCGCCAGTCTTCTGGTCGCCACGGTTTGTCGCCAACTTGGCGACAAATTTGGCGATTTTTTTTTTAAATCTGCTTTCGATTTGGCCACTGTTGGTGATATTTAGAGGGTGAACTATTGAAATCACATTAAAATTGCCAATAATGGGAAAATGACATTAAATTGGAGTAAAAGGAAGTTATGTGATGCACAAATCAGCTCATTTTTTTAAACCATTAAATGTTTTTTTAAAACCTATGACTGTGTTACTGTTCGTTTTCAGTTTTTACATATGTATACTTTTTACATTCAATGTTAGTGTGTGGAATGTAGCATGTTTTTAGCTATAATTTAAATGCATGTGTGAGTGTTACTCTTATTTTTTAGCTATTGTATACAGTAGCTTCAGTAGTACAGTAGTATTGTATAAGTATTGTATATAGTTACAGTCGTTTCTTACCTGTTATTCGGATTATCCGTGGTTTCCGTGCAACCCTATTCTGCGGATAATCGGGAGTTTACTGTAAACTGTACTACCATCGAATATTATGCTTACGCGTGTGATCCCAATATAAGCAGATCTTCTTTTCCAAATAAACAACGAATAAGGCAAGAAATACACTATAACTAATAAAACACAGCAGAAACGACCATTCATTTATGCCATTTCACAAAATATACAGTAAGTATCACATCGTAACAGTTTCGTTCATAATTCAGATAAGCCAAGGGAAAAAAAATCCTACTACTCCACATATTATTATGGGAGGAAAAAACGTGCTCTGCAACCCGATGACGACTCCGGGTTAACATGTTAGAGGAAAAAAGCCGAACGCCTAGTAATTAGAGAGAAATCTAAGTGAAAACATGCAGTTGGAAAGCGAATCGGAATATCATTCGTATGGCATGCACGGAAAGCTAACAGCGCTGCACGCATACTAAAGAGGAAGAAGGGAAATTGACCGTCGTAATCATGCAGGGCAAAAAAAAAAAGTTCTACCATGGAACCATTTATCAGAGGTAGTTTCTCTGTTTCTTAGGAGAAATTTCTTTATTAATTAAAATAAAATGCATGACTGAATGAATAACAAATCGGAAATATTAACCAAGCATGGAGCTAACTATATAAAAATTATTTTAAGACCTTGACAAACCATCACATCTCAAAAACTTCAAAGGCTAATGCACATGAAATGACGTCCCAGACAAGTCAGGAAGTTCGTAATGGCATGTGCAATGAATGACATCTCAGAGACGTCAAAGAGTCTGTAATGGCTCATGAAATGATTAACGTCTCAGAGATGTCAGAGAGTCCATGATGGCACATGAAATGATTGAAGTCTCATACACGTCAGAAAGTCTGTACGACACATGAAATTATTGATATCATGAGGAAATTTCCCAAATTGATATCCCAAAGAGTCATAAGAAATAATTGATGTCCCAGACAAGTCAGGGAGTCCGTAATAGCATATGCAATGAATGACGTATCAGAGACGTCAAAGAGTCTGTAATGGCTCATGAAATGATTGACGTATCAGAGACATTAGAGTCCATAATGGCACGTGAAATGATTGACGTCTCATAGAAAGTCTGTAATGACACATGAAATTATTGACGTCTCAGACAAGTAATGGAGACCGTAATGGCACATGAAATGAATGACGTCTCAGAGACGTCGAAGGAGTCTAATAGCTCACGAAATGATGGAAGTTTCAGAGAGATCAGCGATGGCACACGAAATGAATGGAGGAGATGTCAAGGTCTACAATGGTACTTGAATACTTGAAAATAAATGATGTCTCTAGATGCCATCATATGCCAAGGGGTTAAAGCTACTGTTATCATAATCAAAAATTAATTTCCTTGGGAACTCAGGAGAGTCCTCGAATTTCTTTGTAAGAAAGTAAGCTCTGATCCTAGCTATAACTCATTTTTTATTTAGTTGTAAATTGAATTTTAGCTATCCATATTTTTGAAGAAGGATTCCTTTTTCAGAATGGAGGTTTTTTTTCCCCCTCGCGTGTGTGTGAAGAATAAGTTCTTTCAATTTAGCTTTTCATGAGCGTCCAGGCCCAAAACCAAACAGCCATAAACTGCTGAAAAATTTAAAAGGCCGTTATGTGCATTTTACAAGATACTAACTTGTAAAATGCACATTATGGAAAAGATTCATTTACAACAATGGGTCTCGATGAATACAGTAGCGTCTAAGTAGGCTACATGAAAATCTAAAATATTTTATTGAACGGTTTTAAATGGTAATTCAAAAATAAAAAAAAAAAAGTTCAGAAAATTAGAGAGGGAAAAAACAAATTGAGCTCCTGGTTTTTCACTGATCATGTTACAGGTTTTGCCACGTTGATGTAATAACTAAATTATTACTGCATGAAATTGAAGAAAATATTGCCATTTGCGATTTTCACACTTTATCTCCTTTACTTAACTTTTGTAGAGTAAAACCCCTCATAACGGACACCCCTCTTATACGGATATTTTTTAATTCCCCCGATTCCAATGCGAATAACATTATTAAACCCCTGTCCTGCGGACACCTCTCTATTGTGGACAAAAAAAATTGTCATGTTAGTGTCCGCATTAGAGGAGTTTTATTGTATATAGCTGGTCACTAGAAAAGGCAGTGGCGTTTGTATGTTTAGGTGAAAATAGTTTCAACGTTTCTTAGAAACTTATGTGGTTTTAGTAAACAGCCATTTAATGTCGCTAACATCAATTTTATGGAAGCGAAACTTGGATCAGAAAAGATGCAATCAAGAAACATTGACAGATTGGGAAAAGACCAATTTAAATTATTGAAGACAACTAAAATGTGTAAAACTTGAGACATTTTTAGTTTTCTTCTAAACCAACTGCAAGCCTTTCAATCATTGATTTCATTTCTAAACTGTTGTCACGTCAACTACGACTAAAACAAAATAGATCTTAATTTCTAACAAAAGAGTGCAGGAGATCTTTACTCTTCAGAGCCTCTGTTTACACTTAAAAATAGTAGGACTAATTTGAATTCCGCCTAATGCAAAAAAAAAAAAAAAATGAAACTAAAGTGCTGGAGCTGAGCTTCCGTTTATTCGCATGAAAATTAAATCCAAAAACAAAACGTGTGTAGGAGGGGATTTCTTTAGATGGCCTATACCCAAGCAATTCTATATGACGAAATCAACGTATGTGGCCGATCCAAGGAATCGTCAACCGGAGAAAAAGTCGGAAATTCCAGGCAAGATCTAAAACATTCCGCCCCACCCGAAACTCTGCAGGAAACACAGGCATCGAGGGAGGGTCGAACGACGAAAATAGTTCGCAAACATCCCGAGGGCATGCGGGACACCGATGGGCCGTGCCATGATAAATATGGGCCCGGGAAGGCGGTGTTTGCCATGATTCTCGGAAGTCACGCATTCTGATGGGGAACAGAACACACTATATGGCCAAATATGGAAGTGACGGTCTCGCCTATCCGTAAGACCAACAGTCATTCAGATCTTGATTTTTCTCTTCTTTCTGCTAATTTCGAAACACGGCAGTGAGAAGCAAAGGGAGAAAAGGACACACGGACAAAAGGCAGGACAAAGCTTGGATAGTTTGATGGACTAGAAGATCTCCTACTTTTGCGAATTAAAATTTGGAGAATATACTAGTAGGAAGAGGACTGCCGCGGAAAAGGCAACTTGAGAAGGCAAAGGCTCACTCTGTACTGTCAAGACATTGAGAAAAGAAGGGAAAATGTAAACCAAAAAAAAAAAAAAAAAAAACTATTAGCGCTTCAATTATCAATTAAGGAAATGAGAAGCAAAGGGATTAAGTGGACAATTTCAAGTTTTTAAGTAAAACACGTTTAAAGTTCTGGTCTTAGGAAGGTTTTCATTGATTTTTTTTTTTTTTCTAAATCATGCTGAACAGCAGCACCTACCAGAGCTACTAGTATTACCGCTTGCCCCAAGACAGAGGAGAGGTTCCCTCACTATTTGTACTGGTTATATCCAAATTTTTCATTTTGCCACTAGCTTCCCTTTGCTTCTCACTGTCTCAAATGTTGATGAAGGCAAAACTGTTGAAATAACTATAGAGTCGCAATCGCAGTGCTATTGGTTTAAGCCAATATGAAGAAAATAACACACTGTTAAGCAGTAGTTTCCGTGCTTAAGCCAGGTCTGAGGCAGAACTTAGTCAACCATGGCATAACCATGGTTTTAATGCTCAGTTTCAATGACATGACATTTCCCTCCAGCTCGGTTACTGTCTATTACAGATTGATGAGTCCACAACAAGGACGAAACTGCAGTCCTCAGATGACATAACTGGGCTGTTGGTAGGTATCTTGCATTATATTGCTTGTGGTCAAAGCCTTATGAAGCTCTTCAATAGTTCCTAAATTTTCTCAAGTTAATCCATCCCTTTTGTCAACATTTTATTTATAATATCTTTTATTGGTTGGATTACTTTGTTCGTCTTCATTAGTTGAATTCATGATCATGAAATAAATTATAAATATTCGCTGTGCTTACTCTACTTTGGTACTCTCCTTAGTACAGTTTCTTGCATTTAAAAAACGTTTTCCGGCCCAACGGTCATTTGAATCATTTAATATCAGTGCCGTATACAAGGGGGGGGTCTTAGGGTTCACCCCCCCCCGAAAAGTTCGGTTTGATATTTAAATGTTCGTTTACATTTAAAAATTTCCAAATTCTTCCGCAAAGCTCCGCATGAAAGTTTTTAAACCTTCGCCAAAATTATTTTCTAGTTACGACCCTGTTTAATATTCTCAATAGAAACATATCACTCACGGGAGAAAATAATGGCACAAATAAAAAATATATAAAACATTTTAAAAGAAAATCAAGGTTTAAGCTTTGCATTATGACTAAAATCTTAAAGTTAAACTACCAAACTATGAACTAACTGCATGCACAATTCTATTACAATTACAAGAGTTCACTGACTGCCGCAAGTTGCTGCTGAAATGAGTTGTTCAGTTAAAAAAAAAGTAGGAGTCATTTTCGCAACCTCAAATAATTTGAAAAAAGAGAAAACAAATAAATATACAATTTAAAACCATTCCTCAGTTTTTTAGGAATTTTTTTTTTCCCCTTTGAGGAATACTCATAATGCCAACCCTAATTGGAACGGATTCCTTTGATTTTTTGCTCCTCTATTTAGCATACTATATTGAGTCCAAAGAAGCAAGAAGCTGATTTAGAGGAATCCTCCGCTGAAATTTTTCTTAAAAACTCATAACAACTCATACAATGCGCTAAATAGAAGGCAGCTCCTCTAAAACCGGTTTTTAAAGCGACGTATAATATAGAATAAGATATATGTGTATTACTCCTTCTAAAACCACTTCATAAAATCGTAGTTTCTTTTACCTTTTATTTGCCCTCCAACTTCGTACAAAAACATTGCGTTCGCAAAGTAATAGATTTTTTTTTTACCTCTTACCTACTCCACAAATGCATATTAAAGAAGCAAGTACATGCAAAAATATTTTAAAAGCCCAATAAAAAAAAAGAAAGGAACAGATAAGGATCTTCACTAATGACAGAATCGAAATGAATCACAGACCAAGGGGGATAAATGATCTTCGGCTGGAATTCAATCATCTGAATGTGCCATAGCTCCGGGGGATGAGGAGGAAGAATAATGAAAGATAAAAACTGTCAGCAAGACACTAATCCCTTGAGCAAAACTAATTAGCTGACAGTGAGGAATTAATGACTTCATTTTTTTAATAGGCAATTTAAAAGTTAATTTCATGGCTTCAATATTACAATAGAACTCCTTTGGCGTTTCAATCCTTATTGTAAGTACGATTTCTAATTGCGAAAACCAAAGAATATTTTTCGTGCCTCTCTACACTAAAGAAATTCCGAAACGTTGCTGATTATTTCCTTGGAATGTTTCATGGTTTCACAGGTTTTCATCCATTTCCTTGGAAAATCAAATAACTTTGTCAAAGCGTTTCCTGAATCGCTACAAGTTGCACGAACACAGACTTCTCACTGTTGTGAAAAATATTTTTCGCTTCCAGTTTAAAGATTAACTGAGTATATTTACTAAGTGTATCGCTTCAGTTCGATTACGGTCCGTCCATACTTACTACGCTCCCCAGCTGGGAGTGAATAAGTCTCTGGATTCTGTAGCTTTGCAAGAATTGCAGGCGAGTTAAATTCTTCATACTTATTTGCAATTCTGTCTTAACTTTGACTATGTTTGAAATAAAGCTTTTGGAGTATTCTCCGTTAATCAGGAAGAGGGGTTCCACTTAACTATATTAAACCTTCCTAAGTTTTCTCTGAAGGTTCCAGACATACGACTGGCACGCCCGGGGAGATTTCTGAGTTATTCAGAAAGATTCCAGGATAATTTCAGAACGGTTACTGAATTTTAATGGAAAATATTCCTGTTTTTTTGCAAGATATGCTACTTGCAGTAATTGCGCACATTAGCTGCCCATTATTTTCCAAGAACCTTTCTGAATTGTTTTTACAGTGTAGCTTCTAACCATAAAAATTGTGTCAGCGAAGCCACCACTTCAAATAGTTAAAATTGATGTCATTAAAACAATTTCACGCAACCATTGAATGTTGAGAATTGCTCTATCAGATGAAATACATAACTATTTCAATTGCGTTGATTTGATTTGCAGTGATTTCAAAATGAAATCGGTAAATTTCTCGTACCGTATAAAAAAACAGAAGTTCGACGGACGCCATCTGGAATTGAAAATGTCGTCATCTGCCTGTAACAGCAATCGCCAGGGCCGTTCAAAGTGTCTAGTCATCCTCGACTCGAAAGCGACCTCTGGAAAACACACCGTTCAAGAAAATAAAATACAATACGTGGGAGTCAGAAGGACTCGCATAAAATAATGTAAATATCACACAGGTTTCACCAATTAAAACACGGAAACCAGAGTTTTGAAGGACCATCTATTGCATGTGTGATGTGTGCTTCTTTTACTTGCTCATTTGAAAGCTGGTGAATATTATTTTCTTCAAATTTAGCTAGCAAGCAACGATAAAAACTAAACTAAAATATGCAAATTTGTAATTTTCACAAAAATTACAACGATGCCTTCTAACCAGGGCCGCCAAGAAGGCATGTCAGCCAAGTCGGAAATTAGGAACCAGGCCTGCGGAGGAGCGACTCTTAAAACTTCTAAAGCCGAAAATTAGCAAAAATTTTACATTTTTGCATACACAGTAGAGCGTCAAAATCTGAACTAATAGGGACGGATTTTCACATTGTTCAGATTTTCGAAAATAACGTTTAGGAAAATATTACGCCATTAAATCGAACAAAGTAGTTAGACAACATGTATGCACATATAACAATTAACAGTAATATTACAATATGAAATTAATTTTCGTCAAATTTTATTTAAAATGCAACTTTTATTTCTTATTGAACGTAAAGGAAAATTTTTTAAAAAGTTCGAAGGAGTGCGTTCGGATTCTTATCGTTCTACTGTCAGTTGAATCAGTCTTTTTTTTTTTTTTTTTTTTTCAATTTCTGGTGAATTGTCGTGATAAGACGATGGTCACTGCGAGAGTTGGTTCAACATGTTTATCCAGGGGTACCCACCTGACTAGCAAGGACGTACCCCTCCTAAATATCGCGAAGAGAAAAATACCCCTCAAACTCTGCTATGACCCCCCTCCCCCTCCAAGCTGCGCACCCCTGGTTTATCTTCGACACATAAAAAACTAAGCAACCTCGAAAACTCACAAAGTGAACAACCTGAAGTAATTTTAATTATATGTATGATGGGGACAATCACGATAGTAGTTAAAAACGAAAATGAATGCCACTTTTGAGAGATAAGGCGGTGTTATGCGAAGTTATTGGCTTTTTCAAGGACTACTATTTACTGCTATGTCTCAAGGAACGCGCTAAGACACGTATCAGCGAATAGACAAGGCGACCGTAAAAGAAGGAGATAAAATTGTTTACTTAGGTGACACTGGCTTATTCCCCATCTGGGAAACCGATAAAACGAATCTATCAAAGGATATGCATTAAAAATTCTATGGAAGGGCCTTCCGCGAAAAGAACCGACTCGACTTGCGATAAGTTCTTCTTTCACTCTTCATTCAAAGAAGCATACTACCAATTTCTAAAAACTTTCGAAGGAGTGTAATGACCCCATCTCTTACCCTTATGTAATCAGAGGTGTCCTACAATTGTGTTTCTTTCGAAAAATATCCAGAGTGAGTCTTTGAGCCTAGCCCTAATATCATCTAAGATGGTGTGAAATTGAAATTATGGAACTTCAATTTCGAAAAAAATCTTGCAGAAAGTTCCGGTCTCTATCCCCAGAGTAATAAGAGCTGGGCTACGATTGCGTATTCAAGATTTCAATTCCGGGGAAGAGCTCTCTTTCTTCTAAAAAAAGGGGGCAAACATTTCAGAGTCACGCAGCTTACTGTGCTTCTCAGTGAAAAATATATATTAATAAAAAGCATGACATCATTTGCTGACAGCACCTGATTTTTCTTTGATCAACTAGAAAATCGCTTTTTGAGTGAAAGAAAAAAATTGCATAGCCAAACAAAATAAATCCAAGTAAGTCAAAAGAAATTAAAAAATAATTACCATGGACTTAAATACTCCAATCAGTTCAAAAGGAAAAAAAAAATCCTCTTGAAAAAAGAACTAATGGAATGATGAAGCAGGAAAAATTATGTACAATTGAAAAAGTCATCTCTAAAATTACAACCTAATTCATGACAAATACCGAAACAATTCAAAAGCAAAATGAAAAGCAAAAAAAAAAAAAAACAGCTTGCACGGAATCCCAATAAAGGGCCTTTCACCGGTTGCGCAACGTGCGACCGTTATTTTGAAATCTCTTGAAAAAGAAGGAAAAGTAGCTGCAAACGATATGCGGCTGCGTCACCGACACACTGTTCAAATAGCGCCAGAAATAAAATATTTCTTTCTGCATTGACGTCGAGTTTTTTCTTTTTCTTCTTCGTTTTCCTGTTCCGACAAATGCCAGGCACATTGAACATGCGATGAACCATTGTTTAGCGATGGAGTGATCGCTTTTTGACATGTCTGCCAAACTTCATGCACTACTTCGTTTCAAAAAAGCTTAAGCCCCATAGGGGTTCGCAAGCAATGTTTTGAAAAATGGTTAATGTGGTCATAGAGCTATAACTAAGGCATTTATTGTTTTTTTCCCGTAAAACCGGATTTCTAATTTCTTGGTACGTGTGGTTAAAAAAATATATAAATTAGTTAAAACGCATGCTTCAGAGTTGCAACAAATGAGAGGGAGGGGAGGTTAAACACCACCAGAACTCTTTTTTTTTAAAGCTTGTTGTTAATCTTATTTTGTTAAGGAAAAAGGGCAGACCGACCAGTAAATGAACAATGCATGACCTATGCCCCCCCCCAATTTTGATCTATATACATATACATAAATTAAAAATAAAAATCTGGCTGCGCTAGTTTACTTACTGTAGTTTTTAATAGAGACGTACCGAGTAGCACTTTGGCCGAGTACCGAGTACTCGGGCTTTCACTACTCGACCGAGTACCAATTATGTTTGAAGAGGAACCACCGGCACACACATGATGAATTTTGAACTTATTGGAATAGTAGTATAGATCTCCATGTTCATATAATAGTTTTAAAACAAAATTAAAGCTGAAATTTAATTACGCATTGTTTAAAAGATTTTGTTTGCGTCAAAAATTGTACAAAAAGTTATTTTTGTAATAAAAAATAAACAAATAAATAAAAGGTCTGAATAATCAAATTGGAATTAAAACAAATTATATCAATCTAGTATAGTTCTAGTCGCCAAACATAAATAATTTTCTAAAGCAAATAAAACAACGTCAAAATTACAAATGTGCAGGAACACTGCAGACACGTGTTTCTGCGTAACAAGGAACATCTTTTTCAATGCATAAAATTTGAATGTAAAGACATCTGACAAAAAAAAATCCGAATTTTGTCGGATGTCTTTAACCCGTTCGCACCCAGCGTCACGCGGACGCTACGCAACAATTCCTCTCTTATCAGCCCAGCGGCACGTAACCGCTACGCGCTCTGATCGACGCTGACGTCCCAGCGTCACATATACGCTTTCTCGAAATGGAACGAATTAAATGAATATTTAAACGATAATAGATGGCGCTAAATGGCTATAACTTTGATCTTATTCGAGTCACATGGTATTTGACCTTCATGCATAGGCTTTAGTTTTTTATTTGGGCCAGTCAATGGGAAAGATTTTTTTTAATGTAAACATCAGTGAATCACTGCTCTGCGCGAATGATTTATTAGGTCTCAATTGCTCTCGTTTATATCTTTGCTTCTCTTTTTTTGTTACGAGTAATTGAAAGAGATATACATCTAGCTGAATAAATTATGGGGGAGGGGAGGATGGTTAAAATATTTTTGCGTATGTGTTCCAGACTTTTGGGATTCCCCGTTCGATGAGAGTACAGGAATGATTTCAAGCGGCACTGAAGTTTATGATTATTTTTGAATCCTTTCTGATATTGTTCTTCTTTATTTATTCTTTTTCATTTGGAGACTGGAACATTGCAATAAAAATGGTTAGCGAAGTGAGTGAAAGAGAATGTTTTCGAGAGAATTATGAAGCAATTTTGAGATTTGTTGCGTGGGAATTGAACTATTTTAAATTCGTTGACCTAAGTTGTTTTAATTAAATTTACATATTTTTTGGCTACATTTCTTTTTCTTTGATTGCACACTCAAGATGTCTAACTTTGTTTTTGTGCACATATTATTTAACTTTGTGCACATAGTTAAAGTTTTAGTATTCTACTTATTTCACTCCCTTCTAATAATGTAATAGTCTTTATATTAATAATTAGTAATCAATAGTACATTGTTACAGCAAATTTAAAATTTCAAGTCATTATTTTGATATGCTGATTTTATATGAATATTTTTGTTCAGCTAGGCTTAACTGCTGTAAATGCTCGGGCCGATGGCGGCGTTCCATTTCGGAACGTTCGGTCCCGTAGCTGCGCTTCGTTTTAAATGCGCTGGTCCTCAAGGGGTTAAATAAATTAGCTCACATTTTGTTCATTAAAAAAAGGCATTCCTTGTAACGCCAAAACACGTGTCAGCAGTGTTCCTGCACATTTGTCTTTTCAAGTTTTATCTGCTTTTATTTTATAAGCAAAGGTTTTTTTTTATGTTTCTCATGAATAATTTTTGTTGGTAGCAAAAATTCATTTAATAATTTAAAATGTTCATATTAGCTATACAAGTTTTATTAGCTTTGGGCACATTAAAATAAAGATTTACTCCATTGAAGCATAACAAACTTCATTATTCTCAAAATTTAAATTTGACTTATAAATTTGAATTGTAAATGATTGCAGTATATTATACACTGTTAAAACTACAGGTTGCGTTTGGCACCTTTCAGTGGTGAAACGCTTGTTCACCAGCGACACCCGATAGAGAGCCGAAATTGCACCCTTAGCAAGGGTGAAAAACTGGCTCCCTTCACCCAACGTGAACCGTAGGTGAAAGATGGTACTCTAGGTGAGAAAAATGTCACCTTTATTGCTTCCTAGAGAAATCCCCCCCCCCCGTGTTGTTTGCGTTTTTTAATACAATTGTGTTTTATTTATTTTGATTTATATATACGAAGGCATTTGATCACATTTCAACTTTCGAACATAGTTTAGAAGTGTTCATGACTTTAATTTGTCTGTTCGTGCACTAACTTTCTTATATTCACACTTGGGTTGCTCAGTAATGAATATGTTGTTGACAACTTTTACTGCATGATCCGTACTGAAAATGAATAGGGAAGGTAGTTATCAATCATTTGTCGGAACAACCAGAAATATTAGGTAACATTAGATTAGAATCATGGGAAAATGAAAGCGTTCATAAACGTTTAAAATTTTAATCGAGCGTAACATATCAATGCTTAGTACAAGATTCGATATTTGAGTATCTTTATGCGTACAAGATAAATACTGATTTAAAAGCCATTCTTTCCAATGTCAAGTTTTCCGTCAGATTAAAAATAAAAACGAGTAGATAACTACATTCGCTTCATGCAATAACGCCTAAGAAAGATACGTTAACCAAAACACGATGAGTCAAACGCTGAGTGAGAAAGATTTCTTTTCAGGCGGTTTTTTTCCCCCCGCCTTTGCTGCTTTGTTCCTTTCCACTACGTAGTTATTTCATTTGAGAAGAAATAGATATTGGTATATTGGCTACTCACGTCGATGCATTTTTATTCCGGAATTAGCAATTCAATTATATCAGCTGATTTAAACGTTTTTATTTTTAATGTTGTTGTTGTTCAAGATAGTACTGATAGATAGTTTTAGGTAAAAGTTTTGCAGGATATAAATAGCAAGATATTAAATATTTAATAAGGTAAACGGAACAATAAGCAGTTGTCAACATACTTTAAACACCTTAAATATGTTCGAAAGCTCTAAGTGCTACAATATGATCAAATGCCTTTACTTACGCGATATTTCGAAGATTAATCCACGAAATTTTCAGTTTTGTACTTCATTCAATGTGAAAGCAAATTTCGTTGCAACTTCCTTCGTTCGCCATTCAAACTGAAGTTGTTGGACGATTAGTCAGAGCGCATGCGCAATGAGTCGCTCTCCTATTGAATCACTTTTGTTAACGTCGTTCACCCACTGAGTAACCAAAAGCACCTTGACGACACTTCCTAGCCTCCGTTTCACCTCGCGGCACTGTTTTTTCACCCTAGGGTGAAATTCTTTACCCCTGTGGCACTCCTGGTTTTAACAGTGTATGCTTCCATTTTTTATATTAATTGCAAAATCTGTCTTGAACAATATCCATTTTTTTTCACAACTACTCGGTATTGGCCGAGTACCGAGTAGTTACCGAGTACTCGGTTGGTACATCTCTAATTTTTAATAATTATCGATAAGTAAATTTGCTGTTTTTCTTTTTCCAAAAACGAACGAAATTCTTGACAGAATCCCTCATAATTACTAGAATAAATACAGTGACTTTAACTTCAAGAAAGTACCGTGAAACAGCCCCAGACACCATATTTGTGCCCGAATTATTACAAACATTTGTGTGACCACCCTTCCGATTTGTATCCTCTTACTTCAATAATAACAGCCAACGAAACCAGAAGGATCCACTCAACTCTAGCTTTTAACACGGAACTAGGAGAGGAGTATTCCCCTTCACTTAAAAAATAACGAGCTGATGTAAATACCACCAACAGTGGCCAAATTGAAACCAAATTTAAAATAAAAAAAAATCGTTAAATTTGTCGCCAACTTGGCGACAACACTTGGCGACCAAAAGACTGGCGATGTATCGCCAAGTGTCCGCCAAATTATAACACCACTTGAGTTTTCATCGAAATTAACAATGATCGCTCCTCCCAAAAAAGGGGGCAAAAGACCTCCTTAGGAACATCCTAATGCAACCAAAAGAGAAGGTGTACAACTAGACCCCACTAGGAGTCTACGTACCAAATTTCAACTTTCTAGGACATACCGATTTTGAGTTATGCGAGATACATACGCACATGCATACAAACAAACGGACGTCACGAGAAAATTCGGTAATTAACTTGGGGGTCGTCAAAATGGATATTTAGGGTGTCTGTACGTTCCTAGGCATATATCCACGTGTGGTCGGGTCGAAAAAAAAACTCAACATTCATTCAGGGGTGAAAAAAATGGAAATTAAGGCCGATTTTTGAGTGAAAATCTTTTTGCGAATACAATACTTCCTTTTTTGTAAAATGAAGTAAAATTACATAAATAAATTTTAGCACGTGCAAAATACTACATAAAAAATAACAAAAATATGTCGCTGCAGGAAGTTACAGAAAATAAAATTCACAAGGTTTATCCTTCGCTCAAGGGTAGTAAAACATGTATATATAAAAAGTTACATCTGCCGAATAGGCTAGTGCTAGTTCTCCGAACTTTGCCTAGACTAGGTGAGCTCAAGAAGCGATCCGAGATTGCTCACCCTCCACACGCGTGTTCCCGCCCACCTACTTGCATTGCAGTGACGAGATCGGAATCGGATCCGTCTTGCGCAACCCGAGCATTCTCGATCATGATCACGTCTTGCTTCGTAAACAACGGAAAGAGATTGAATGCTCATCATTTTCATCATTCCGCTAATGTTTCCATCTTCGCTGACGTCTGTCGTGTTTCAGACAGCCAACTGCTTTTTAGAGAACAGCGTCGCGTCCATGTGGTTTTGTTTTTTATTTCTTGCACGCTTTGATTGATTTTTGCCACGTGCCAGTGATTGGAAAAGTCAACTTATTCTGGTGACAAATCATTCCTTCGAAAGACTGGAGACGATTTGAAATAGTCTCGCAGATTGTGTAGACATTTTGCTTTGGAATAGATAGCTCAACTCTTCTACGCAGGAGTGCCCTCCCATTGGATGGCAGAATCAACGGCGAACAACCCTATGAACGAGACCCCCCCAAAATGAGACAAGAAACCTGTAAAAAACAAAACTCCCCGCCCTTGGAAATTTCAAAGGCGCAATCTGCACCATGAACCTCCTCCCCCTCTAGGGGCGTGCACGGGGGGGGGGAAGCGAGCCTGAATGGGGCCCAATATTTTTAAAACTAGGTGTGAAATATAGGGGAAAACAATATGGAGGGGGCCCGGAAAAGTCATTTGTGACGGGCCCCAAAATTTCTGTGCACTCCCTTGCCCCCTCCACTCCTCGATACTGAAGAAAATAAAATAACAAGAAAACTTTGTGGATGTTAATATCTAACAAGGAATAAAGAAAAGAAGGGGAGGCTTTTTTTTTTTTGCAAACTGAGATTTTTTTTTAGACAGGCAGCTGCTTTAAATTTCTACATAAACATTTCAACTAATTAATATTAATTTATTAATACACTTATTATGTTCTATGAAAGTAGCAAAAAAAAAAAAACTTTGGTTAAAAGAAAAATGAAGTTTCCTTGCAAGATCAAAATCAGTAATACTGAACATTGAAAATAATTATTAAAAAAAAAAAAAACTTTGAAATTCAAAAATTATAAATTCCTGAGTAGTTTTGCAATAGAATTTTCAAATTTTCCCCCCAAAAAATTTCAGAAGGGGGGGGGATCCGACTTCCAACTATTTCCATCTGTATTTTGAGTGACTACGTAATTTATCCTTCGATATGCTAATCAGCTCCATTTGCGCAACACCTTGTAGTGTCAATCACTCGGCGTCACCGATTTCCCGACCTTCGATCAGCTTTCGATCGATCTACCACTCACTGACCGACTACGGAACACACCCAGAAAGTAATTATTTTCTATTTCTTCACGACATTGGCCTGAATAATTAAAACTTACAATTAAGAGCACTTTTCTCGCTTTCATCAATTTAATTATGATTTGATGAATGGTCATACTAAGAGTCACGAATTACTACATTAACAGTCTTTAAACATTTACACACGACAAGTCTCGTTTAATTAAATTAGTAAACACAGAAACAACAAAGAAGTTATCAATTAACGAGAAACATCGCTCAAAGAAACCAGTAAACGCAACAAAACCAACAAAGAAGTTTTCAATTACTTTTGCCCACGATAATACTCGTTAAATGAAATTACCAAAGATATTAGAAACCAGGGTTCGAAAATATCATGATATTTATATATCGGATATTTTGATATATATCCGATATTTTCAATTAGCACAAACTCAAGTCTTCCAAATAGTAAATGTATCTTCAAATCACTCTTTATTTTTTTTATATTATAATTACAATATGTATACTTAAAATTAAGGCTTCTTTCATTACTTATATCTAATATTTCATTTTAAATTTCTATCAATTTTAATGTAGTTATTTAGTATTAGTTGTTTTATTTATTTTTCTTCTGTTAGCTACTTTTACAGTTACATGATTCAGAAATAAAGTGAATAAAATATATACATTAGTCGGTGCGCACAGTTATAAGACATTTTCTTTTTTCTGAGCAATGTTTAACATTTAACTAGGCACTTTTAATATGAATTAAAATTGTTGCAGAACATAATAATTTTATGAATATAAAATACAAGTAAAATAGGAGTATTATATTACTTTATTATATTAATGATGTATTAATACATCATAAAAATATAGTACATAACATTTTGGTTATTTTTAATAATAAATGAACAATTTTACTATGATTAATATACTTTTTATATTGAAAATACCGTAGTTGAAAAAAATAAATATCGGATATGGGTCATTCCGGTGAACATGGTACATTTCAGTTTTCAAAACTTTTTTTTTTCCAAAGTCATCTAATCCAACAAAAATTAATGTCAAATAATGGCAAAAGGGTATAAATTTATCTGAACTATAAAAATTAATTAGCTCAACTTGGTATTAATATCCAATTTTCTCAGTTCTTTTATCAGAAATGAAAGATTTTGTCCACTCTGTTACACATTTAAAAACAACAACAAATTCAAAATTTTCAATAATTTTTTGAATTTTTTTTGTATTTAATTCAATTTTTCTATAAATTTGTTAAGCTAAGCTTTTTGAAAAACATCAATAGCATATGGGACTTGTTTACTATTTCCATAAATACTGTCCGCTCTGTTACACAAGAAGTATAACAGAGTGGACATGTAGCAGAGTAGACAAATTAAAAAAATTTTCTAAACCTAAACATAAAGTAACAGTTAAAATGGTAATACAAAAGCAAAGAGTAACTCTAAAATTACTACTTTATATGCAACTTAGATTTTTTTTTTAATTTTAATTTGTAAAATTAATGTAACATAGTGGACATTTTGTTACTCAAATTTACTATCTGAGACAAAGAATGAATCTTACCTAGTAGAGATGAGTTCGGGCTCATTTTTGAGAGCCCGGGCCCGCCCGAGCCCGAAAATTTGTAACCGAGCCCGCCCGAGCCCGAAAGAAACTTTCTTGTTTCTTTCGGGCAAACTCTTCGTTGTATCAAAACCCGAGCCTTCTACAGTCCGACATGATCTCTCTGTTAATGAAAAATGTTACGTCAAATGTTGTTCATTAACAGAGAGAAGTTTCTAAATTTTCTTAAAATGCTCCACTACAAATGCATTACTGTATGACATATTGCAATAGTAATCGAGAAAAAAAAACAGTATAAATAGGCGTTAATTTATTTATTTATTTGTTTTTTTTTTGGGGGGGGGTGTAAATTTGACATTGATTGTACTCATTTAAATGCTCCTTTCGTTTTCTCACAGTAGGAAAACGTTTATTTGCTTTGAATTTGTATGGAGATTGGCGATTGAATATCTGTGCTTGAGCCCGAGCCCAAAACCTATTTTCGGTTCAACAGCCCGAGCCCGCTTCGGGCTCGGGCTGTCGGGCCCGGGCTGAGCCCGTCTCATCTCTATTACCTTGCTTGTTGACTATTGAATCCACCAGGTTAGCTAAACATGGAGTTTTTACCATCTGGTCATCTCAAAAGTATTGCTAGTTTTTTTGTAAAAATATTTTTTTATTTTTTAATGACTGTAACAATTTCAAAATTTGTAAACTGTAGGGACAATTGTAAATTCCCTGCATTTTCATTAAAAAAATATTTTCCTAAAAAAATTTATTGTTTAAATTGTTGCAATAAAGGTGTTACAATATAACTGGAAATTTTTTTTTTGTAATTGCATTGCATCTAAGCAATTACTTAAATCACTTTTTAACTGTCATTGTTTTGAAGCTGGGACATCAAGATTTTGCCTTTTTAACTAACATAATTTTTAAAAAAAAAATCCTAAATGAAAATATTAAAAATTAAAAATGCCTCATGATACAAAATTGCATGAAGAACAAAGAAAAAAATATGATTAATTCATATTAACTATCGAATTTTCTGTAAAAAATCCAAAAGTGCCGGACATGAAATGTACCATTTTCGTCGGAATGACCCATATATATCGTGATACATATCATGATATATATCAACTGATACATATCGGCGAACCCTGTTAGAAACAAAGAAGTTTTCAACTACTTTTGCCCACGATAATACTCGTTTAATAAAATCAGTAATTAGAAACAACAAAGGAGTTTTCAATTGATTTTGCACACTACGAGCATCGTTTAAAGAAACTACAAAACGTAATAGAACCAAGAAAGACGTTTTTAACTAATTTTGCTCAAGATAATACTCGTTTAATCAAATCAGTAATTAGAAAAAACAAAGGAGTTTTCAATTGATTTTGCACACCACAAGCATCGTTTAAAGAAACTATAAAACGTAATAGAATCAAGAAAGACGTTTTCAACTAATTTTGCTCACGATAATACTCGTTTAATCAAATCAGTAATTAGAAACAACAAGGGAGTTTTCAATTGATTTTGCACAGCACAAGCATCGCTTAAAGAAATTAGTAAACGTATTAGTACAACCAACAAAGAAGTTTTCAACTACTTTTGCCCACGATAATACTCGTTTAATTAAATCAGTAATTAGAAACAGGGTCATTCCATACAAAATGAGCAAAATTCGCAAAAAAGTGGTGGCCGCATGGTAACAGATTTTTATGAAATTTGGTATACAGGTTCTTTTTATGCCTATATAAAAATGTCTAAAATATTTTTGCTTGAAATTTTTTATTTTAATAGTTACATGCGATTGAAAATTGATCAAATTGAACAGCATTCTCATAAATGCTAAATGTTGCACATTTAAAAGCTTGTATCTTATTAACTATTTAATGAAAACATAAAAGTCATATGTTGTTGCAATCTATGGAGTAGGGTAATTAATCTGGTATCAGTAAAAATTTCAAAGTTATTATAGTTAACTTTTAACCGAATTTCAAAAACTGAAAATATTTCAATTTTCTCATAATTAAGCATTTTATTTTTTAATCTCAATCTTTAAGGAATGCATTAGCTTTGATGAAATTAATACCCAATAATGTGCTAAGTATCATAAAAGAAATACCTTACTTTTGAAGTTATATTTTAATTCTTTTGTCTTCAAAATCAGTTTTAAACTTGGTGACATTTTGTAAAATGATGATTTTCCCCTTCACATACACCAGAAAATTCAAATGAGGGAAAATTCAGACAACTTTAAAATTTTACAAGAATATAGAGCTGTGTTTCTACTATTTGCTTGAAGAAACTCGAAATTGGTTTTTGATTTCCAAACGTAAAATTAAAATTCAGAAAAATAGCTTTTTTCTTTGTTTTATGGTTTTTGTTTTGTTTTTTTTGTTTGTCCATACAATTTCGACGGATGGGTGCGCTCGACCATTTTTAATTTTTTTTTGAAATTCATATTCCTAAAAGCTGCATATGAAAGATGTTTAAAACCACTTTTATTTTTTCTCTCAACTGAACCTTTGATTTTTTAGAGGTCATCAAAAGTGATTTTCGTAGTCAAAAATGAGACCTTTGCATTTTGGCCGAAATCTATTTGAATTACATTTATGACATTTAATTTAACACTTTGATGTTAAAGTGCATAAGTTGATAGTCTTATATGCTGAGTTACATAGCTGTAAGTTAATAATTAAAATAATGGCAACAGGTTAAAGTTCAAGACCAAATGTAAAAATTTTACTCATTTCAAAGGGGGATAACTCACGTAGGGGACGGAAACACAAAATGAAATAAAACAAAAACTAATCACTGGAACCATGCTAAAAAGAATATGTAACTGTTTCTGTGTGTTTGTGCACCCTTTATAGATTACAGCCCCTCAAAAATCGGAAAAATGACGAAAATGACATTTTTAGACCCCTATAAACCAAAACGGGATAGAATTAAAAATAAAATTTCCTGGCCAATTGAATCTTCCGTTCAAGTACTATACATGTTATACATATTGTTTTTTGTATTTGGTTTGTAAAAAAGATACAGGTCTTTGAAATTAAGCAATTTTGCTAGTCAATTCACACACTAAAACAGAAATAAAAAGTGTGAAAACGTCATGGCACCTTCTTAAATTACGTATATTGTGCCCTATGTAATACATTATACTGAAAAAACATACTGTAATTTTCAAAATAATTATTTTAATTTGATAACTTAGAAATATTTGAACATGAATGAGTAGTTTATACTGTATGAAATCTGTATGGATTAACCCTTATGTGAAATTACGAGAATTCAAAGAATTGGATAAACGACTAAATGATGCAAAAGCAAATAAAACTAACATTTATTTCAATTTAAAAAAATGTACATTTCAGACTGTACTTCATAAACATGCTTTTGAGAAAATGAAACACGAAAGAAATGGTTAGTTTTGCTAAATTTACAAAATAAAAAGAAGTAACTAATGAAATTTTAGCTTAGTTCAAGTTACTCTAGCAATAAAAATACGCTGATACCAATGATTAAAATTTAGTAGCATCTAAAAGACACTTCAGTATGTTACGTAAAAAAAAATGAGTAAATTTAGAGCATTCCCTCATCATCAAAAAAACATCTAAAACAGAGGAAAAAATGAAATTTTAGGAAATTTTCGATTTTTTAAAATACAATTTCGTCATCAAAAAATTCATAAACAGTTACTAAATTAGAGCAGATAGTTAGTTATAGATAGTTTTTCAATCTGAATTATTTTTACTGTTATTTTTTCATTAAAAAAGCTAGAAGAGTGATTTAAAATCTGAAGTAAATTGGCAAAATTTCAATCTTTGTTAATATCTCAGATTCAAAAAAAGATCGGAATAAATCTTACTTTGCTCTTTCTCAATAGAGAATTGTTTATAGAATGCGGAAATATTTATTTTTTAAGCGTACGTTTATAACTTATGGAGTTATTGAGTCACAAACTGGTAGCAATGGACTCTGAAAATTTAGGCTTAGCGTCAGCATCAACTTCTAATTTCAATAACAAAGCAACAAACAGTTTTTAAACTTCCATACTTTGCATTCCCTTATAGATATGTATGGTTTACCTAAATAAATATTTTCATTGAAATCTGTGACATGTCAGCCACAGCTGATTTGCTCATTTTGCATGGAATGACCCAACAACCAAGGAGTTTTCAATTGATTTTGCACACCACAAGCATCGCTTAAAGACATTAGTAAATGCAATAGAGCCAACAAAGAAATTGTCAACTACTTTTACTACTCGTTTAATAAAATTGGTAAACACAATAAATTCAACAAAGAAGCTCTCCGTTAGCTTTTCTTAAGACAAGTTTCTTTTAATTAAGTTAGTAAACACATTAGAACCAGTAAAGAAGTTTTCAGCTAGTTTTAACCACAAGTTTATTTTAATCAAATTGGTACACATATACTAAAATCAAAAACGAAATTTAAAATTAGTTATAACCACGAAAATTCTCCTTTAATTAAATTGTGAACATATAAGAATCAAAAAAGTCTTTTACTAGTTTTGAGCACATTAAGTCTTGCTGAATTAAAATTAGTGAACGTTTTAAGTCCCAGATTTAAAAGCATACTCATTTCTAATCCAAACCTATTTGTAACACATATATTTTCGTAAAAACACTTCTACATTTCTTGATGCAATTGTGTCGAATTCACCTTAGCTGAAAACTAATACACGTAACAAGAAAAAAAATTAATATATTTTTTTTTTTCATGGGAAATTTTCAGATAATTTCTATGTCTCTGTCTTTTAACTTGATCTTTTTATATTCGAATAATATTTTAGCTCGTTTATTACACAAGGCAAATTGAATGTGCACAAAAACTGATTTATTTTCAAACCACATGGATGAAGAGTGTATGAAAAAATGAAAGCAAATTAAAACACAAACAAATTTATATTAAAACACACAAAAAATAAGCACAGTATGTGCAATCTTACTAATAATAAAGATGAAAGTCTCTCTGTCTGGATATCTATCTGTGACTCGCATAGCGCCTAGACCATTCGGCCGATTTGCATGAAATTTGATACAGAAATAGAATATAGCATGGGGTGAGCACCTCGAAGCGATTTTTCGAAAATTCGATTTTGTTCTTTTTCTATTCGAATTTTAAGAACATTTTACCGGGCAAATCATCATAACGTGGACGAGTAAATTACCATATTATCATAACGTGGAACAGTAACATGGGCAAGCAAATTGGCGAGAATTTTACCATCCATTATTTGTAAGTATACAGGCAAAACAAATGACCTTTTAATTTTCTACTACTGGCATAGCTGTGCGGGTATCACTAGTAATCCATAAACCAAAAAATGAATGAAATGAATGACCATACATTCTTACAGAAATCATTTTTCGAGCGTTAACCAAAAGGGTGTATCAAAATGGGATCGTTTCCAAACTTTTAAAAGTATTTTTTTCGGGAAGAGCATGCTTAAAAACATAGAATCTGACCATTTTTTAAATAATTTCTTTAAGTTGAATATTAAAAAAAATACTTAAATCGGTGCTCTTTCATTGTTTAACGCTTTTGCCGATACATCACAAATGATGAAATGCCATTCAGTGTTGCCATCCACGGTCCAAAATATTTAATTTGCATCTTTACTCACGTGTATTGGCAACGATATGGTTGGTAGCAAGCGTAGAGCGCAATTTTAATTCGCTGCTTGATTATCATAACGTGGAAACGTAGTAGAAAGATGCAGCAAAGTGCATCATTTGTGACGTCATAAAGACCACGCCTTGTTTGAAAAATCGGACATTTAAAAGAATTAATTTGAAAAAAAAAACTGTTGGGAAAATGAAAGTATTTTCTGGGTCCATGTTATTTTTTTTGCTCATTCTATCCATTTCAATGACTAAAAGCAGTACTTTTAACTGAAGGAAACAACCCCATTATCAAGTCGTTTTCTTTTTCAAGTGCCTCCAAGAGTCCGAGATAAGCATTTTGAATACAAAACTATATTTAATATTCCTTAAACGTAAAAAAAATATAATCTTTTCATTAGCAAAAAGCAGTTCACCACGGCGTAACACCCAAACGAAGCCAAAAAAGAAAAGGTTTTATGATTAAATCTTTCTCCTTTTTATTTCCTCCACACCTCGTGCTCTTTCAATTTCACGATTCTGAAAGCGCTAATTTGCTTTTTAAAAAAATATAATTAAAAAAAAAAAACTTATGCAAAAGAATTTTTTTTTTCACCCCCGTTTTTGCTTTCTTTAATCAAAACACTTTATGTGCTTTAAAATTTAATCGCGCGGTTTAAAATATTAGGGCCTGTATTATTTCTTTTCCAGATCATAAGCCGTAATGCTTTATAAAGCCCGAAATAATTCCTTTCTTCGGCATTTCATGTCCTAAAGCAATCGATTAGGTCTTTTTTCGTCTTACGCCAGATTAATCGGTAACATGATTTATCTTGAGGCTGATTTTTTTTTAAGATTCGAACGTAATTAATTTTTAAGTAGCATGGATTTTGTTGAACATAGGTTTTATTATGTCTGCTTCTTTTTTCATGTTGCTCAAAACGAATAAAAATACGGATTAGAACTAAGTATGGCTCGCGTGGGAGAAAAAAAAACTAACAACATATGAAGAAGGAAAAATACTACTATGTGGATAAAAGTACCGGTTTAGTAAAATTCATTTGATTTTACTGCGTCGCGGTCGCGGCCATCGAAAAATTTTCAGTTACATTTTTCACAAAAGTGACCTAAATTTGACCTTACGAGCAATTTGTGACAAAACAGAATCAGAGTCATTTCCAATCTAAATTCTTTTATATCCTGGAGAGAAAAGGTGCAATATATTAACCATTTATGTCATTTAGAGAGGGTAGAAAGGGGAAACGTTCAACAGCATGATGAACATTTGTAAGAAATTAGGAGACTCATGGACGCATTTCCCGTTAAAATGTTTTTAAAAATCATCAAAACACGACCCCCCCCCCCCCCCAGGGGTTTGTTTTACAACTTTTTCGGTGTAACAGAACTTCAGTGAAGGAGCTTCCTGTATTATTTATATGTATTCAAGTTACATTTACAGAAAAATATGGATAAAAAATGAAATTAAGTACGCTTAACAGGTGTCATTCATAGAAATCTATAAATGTTAGTGAATGCACCGACCCCTTTGTTTATCATTTCTTAATACAGCGATAAACAATGGAAGCGGTCCATCCCTTGAAATATAAATGCACTTTCATAAAATACAAAAGCATACTTAATTTCAGTTTTAAGCATTTTTTTTTTTTAATTATTTTTAATGAATTCATGATTCTAAAAATACCAGGTTTTAGAAGGATCACCCATTTGTAGACAAAGCTCGAATTGTTTCTGCATTCTTTCAAGTGTTGTCTTTTGCTATATACGTCCAGGGGTGCCCCAAACTTAAAAATTTTGGAAACAGAAATTCTCAATTTACCTAACGGAACTCCAAATTTTGCCGAATGATGATGATTTTGCCGAATGGAGCCCCTAAATTTGCCACATGGAACTCCAAATTTTGCTAAATGGAGCTCTAAACTTCGCCGAATGATGATGACTTTGTCGAATGGAGCTCCAAACTTTGCCAAATAATGACAGTTTTGCCGAATGATGAAAATTTTGCCGAATGAAGCTCCAAATTTTGCCGAATGGAACACCAAATTTCGCTGAATGATGTTATTTTTGTAAAATGAAATAACAAATTTCGACGAATGATGACAATTTTGCCGCATCGTTTTGCCGTATAAGGAAATTTTTGGATGGTCACAGTGACCTCCCGTCGGGGCGCCAGTGAATCCATCTTAGTTTTTTTTTCACTGCAGCGCTTTGAAGCCCCAGAGGGAATTATGAATAACCCAGTATAGTTTCACAATAAATCACCTAAAAACTCTTCACCTCCAAAGCCAAAAAAGGAATTAAAATCAATATTCATGGTCCAAAATCAACATAATTCCACGAGGGAAAAAAAGAAAAACAAAAAACACTCGTTCCCCCGCAACACGCGATCCGACAAATCGCGTTCCGGCGCGGGCGAATCACGCGAGAGCCCGGTACGTGATGGGGAAAGGTCCGACTCGTGCGACCCCGCGTCATCTACCGGCGTGTGCCCGCATACGAGAGCGGGCAGGTGGTCGTGTCGTGGGGAAAATGATCCCGGAGAAGAAGAAAAATTTGTTTAGAAAAAGCATGTTTATGAGGAAAAAAGGCACGATTCGGCAAAAAGACGAGGGAGGTTTCGTAGGAAACTCGTGGAGAATCCATCTCATCTAACTTGACAGCGGTGCATCGCTTGCACTTTCCTTGATTATACGTTTTTCGAAGTTGTTTCGTTCTTGGTAATGATTCAGTCCTAATTATTTTAAACGTAAATTATTTTCTAATTTAGAAATGATTTCAGAACGAAAAGAACACTTTGAAAAGGGCATTCCTCTCAAAAAAAATACTTTTTCAAAATTCATGACTGCAAAAGGTCCTTTATTCGGGGGGGGGGGGGGAGGTCTTCTCTTTTCCCTTTTCTTTTCCTTACTTCCTTCTTTTCCTTTTCCTTTCGTTGACTTAAAATGATAGAATTCAGAAGGGGTCCTCCAAAGCATTGTGGGCCTTGGGGCTCTCGAAATTAGATAGTCGGGCCTTGCAAGTGGGGAGCGAGCAACAGGGTTCTTCAAACGGGCAACAGGGTTATTTAAAATTGGCAACCGAGTTGTTAAAAAAGGCAACAGAGGATCAGGAACTGAAAGCTTCGCTTCAGTAAATGAGATTAAATTATTTCGATTCATCTGTCTCTAGTTCTGAAACCATCGGATTAATTTTCTATAAATGAGAATAACATTCACACAAAATTGAAAAGGAGGGAAGGAGCTGAGTGAGCTACCATTAACCCCTGCCCATAATGGAAAAAAATTCTCATCTCGAATCGATGTTTTGGGTAAAGACATAGCGAACTGATCAACTTTAGAAGTACCGATGTATGAAAAAACACATAAGTCAAAATTTTCAAAATTAAATCCTTTCCAGACACTAAAATTTTTAAAACTCCGGACATTCTTGCTACCTGGGACACGACTCGGGACAGCACAAAAAACGCAGGACGGACCGGGCTAATCCTCAACGCATGCTTATACCCAGCTACAGGAGAACAAGCCGGAGCCAGTGGCGCACACAGGAATTTTGAAAGGGGAGGGTCCGAGATCTAAAGCCTCATTTTCATATTATACCCCAATACGTCGTCAAACATATTGACTTGATTTTGTCGATTCGCGAGAACGGAAAACAGTAAAAAATAAACTATTAAATAAATAATTAGCATTTTGTAATGAAATATACTTAAACAAATTACCAGAAAGTAAAATAATTTTACGCTTTTACTTTTCTTATAGTTAAGAAATGGATTCAGCAAAGCAAATTCATCGTTGTAGAAGCACCATATGGTTATAGAAGTTCATAGAATCTCATTTTAATCTATAAATATAAAACTAAAAACATCGTTATTACAGTGTATTCATTTATAATCACCCTTTTGCTTCTTTTAGGTCATTTGTTATATAAAAAGTGCATAATATTTTTAAAAATCTTTTAGCATAAGGATTTTATTTTTTCATTTATTAAAACTGAAATTACTGTTATCTTTATTTGGAAATATTTTACGTACAAAATACATACAACCGTAATCAATCGAGGAAAAAAACAAAACCTATGGGAGGGGTCCGGACCCCCTGGACCCCTCCTTTGTGTGCGCCACTGGCCGGAGCCCTTGCTCAGGGCGGCAATTTCTGGAGGGCCGGCAAATTCATCCCATCTTTGCTTTTGTCTCACTGAAGCTCGATATAAAAAGTTGAAGGATGATGCAGGGCCGACGAAAAGGAATGTCAATCTAGTTGAAAACTAGGGGACCGTCCCTTGAGGGAGCCCGGCTTGGAATAGCTAAAATGTAGAGCAAGTTTATTGGAGGGAGGGGGACTCAAACGATCAACTTTGGCTCTTAACGGCCCTGGATGATGAGTTAAAGGTGGTAAGGCGGCAGCTTCAAATTTTTGTCCCGACTCAGAAAAATCGTAGATCCGACATGCCACTTTCAGGAATTCGAAAGTCCGCGTCTCTGTACCAGGGTGAAAAGAAGAAGAGATGTAGATAACAAAATCGTAACCAGAAATTACTTTCGGGGAAGGTTGTTTCTTTTTTTTGAGCAATCACGATTGCTTATTGTTCTCATTTGACCGTTTTTGGCGTCCGTGCCTTTTTCAGCTTGGACCGGGCCTGCAGCACCACCGTCCACCGGCGGCGGCGCGGCTGGTCCTGAGCACTGTCCCCCGAAATCCACTTTTGCTGGGCGGTGGCGTCCATGTCCCACACACACGAACGCCTACACACACACACACGAACGCCTACACACACACACACGAACGCCTACACACACACACACGAACGCCTACACACACACGAACACCTACACGCACACGCACGTACACAACACTCACTCACACACATGCATACATACACTTACGCACCCACGCACCCACACACATGCGCCTACACAAACACACACGCTCGTGATTGCGAAAAACATAATTTGAATTCAAGATGCCAAAAATCCAAATTATTTTTTTTTTTTGCCAATAACATTTCTACATAATATTTTACGTCCTGCTTTTCCAGGATATATGATTGTTATTTTCGTGACAGAACTACCATAAATAGATATCCTATCCATTTCAAACTGAACTGATAGGATATCAGTTCAGTTCCGTAAAGCTGCATTGCAGAAAAGGAAGGGAGAATACAACAAAATTTGAGCTATAAACATGAATCTGTGAAAAACTTCAGGTGGTATTTGAATCCCTAAAACCCAACTGGCCTTTATTAAAAATCCCTAAAAGCACAGACGTTTTCCAACGTGCTCCCAAACTAAGCTGGATGTAGGCTACGGCGTACTCTCTACGCACATAATATTAAAAGAAAAAAAAACAGGCAGACTATCTCACGCATCGTGGAACACTACACCCTGTCACCCTCGCGTGCTTAATCATGATCCCATCTACCATCCCTTCTTTTCCCCGACTCCAGCAACAAATTAAGCTCTCCGCAATGGTCAATTAATCGACGCAACCTCCGCTTCAAGCTTCAATCTCCGACTTGCCAAGCCGCAAGAAGCCGCAAAGCACTCGGGTCACAAAAGCTTTACAAATACAAACGAAGGGGCAAAAAGGGGCGAACAATGGTAAAAAAAGGGGGAGAATTAACTTCCGGGAGGGGGAAAAGTGGGGATCACAGCACTTGTATCCACCCCCTTTCCGTACCCCCGGGTGTCGGACAATTTTCGCCACAAAAAAGAATTCGAAGTGGGTGAGCGAGCGTGACATCAAGCCACAAAGATTGGACAGGCCATAAATTTCCGCTTTAGGGCCCACGATGAGGTTCCGGAGATGAAAATGGTCTCCACCTTCTTTTTAGCCCCCACGTTGACGGTGAACTAGGTAGTTGGGTAACTTTTCTCTTTCTCAGCTCCTCCGTATCATCGGAAACCATTCAAGAACTGGGAGTCTATTACGCCCGTGACATACGCCACCCCCTTAATATTATGTTGTAACTTTCTACCACATACAAACGTTATGTTGTAACTTTCTTCTACATACAAAATGTTCAGAGGTATTGGGTTCGCGAAGATTTTGAATTTCTGTCTTTTGACGAATTTACATATTTTGAGCGAACTGATTTTTGTGTAAAGGAGTTGGAGTTGGGAGTCGAAAGCTTTAAAATCCGTTGAGTCGGAGTCGATCATTTTAATTCAGAGTTCGCAACTCTGCCAGTGCTGCTGAGTCAGAGTCTGAAAATCAGAATAGGACGAAATTTTGAGGTAAAAGAACAGGAGTTCGAAGGCTCTAAAATTAACGGAGTACCGGTAATTTTCCCTCGGATTCTACAGCCCTCGTGAGGGGAATGTGGAGTGAACGCCTTGAACTCGAATCTTACGCGTTAGCTTTTTCATGGACATTGGTACATTAATTATATCGTCGCCTTAGAGCTCCAGTAGGACATCTTACTGTTGTTCCTGGGATTAGATGTCTTGCTGTTGCTCTGAGGCGACGACATGGATAAATACATAAATGTCTGAACAGTACCACCCCTTTTCCATGGGAGAAAATTCTGAATTGTTGTGACCAGAAGAAATGCTGACTTGTTATAATACCCCTCCCGGAGAAAGTAGCTTTTCATATGCACTAGTGGGATTGGAGCACATTTTAACCTTTTTTTTTTTTTGGAAGATGTCTTCCCGTGATATGATTATGTCCGTAATAAACACATTCAGGCTCAGGCGCAAATCCTGGGGGGGGGGGACTCTTAACTTACCAACTACTGCCTAACCCTGCATTTTGGGACTTATATATCGAAAAATTCTCACCAGACAAATCCCGAAATTTTCACCACAAAACCAAAAGCTTGAGTCGCCTTCAAACACTTTTTTTTTTTTGAGTTCAACTTCTAAACACCCATGCTACGGTCAGCGAAATTCTTCATTCAAATGGGTGTTGATTAATTTTTGACTCAAAACGGGTTGGTAAAGCGTTCAGTTTTTCTTCATTTTCCCCTCAAATATGCCTGCTTTATTTCAAGAAGTAATGCAAGGAAAGAAAGTAACAAATTCAGGCAGGGTTTAATCTGCATGCGAGCACGGTTTCTGTATATAAGTGAAGCGGAATGTACACTATCTAGGAGTGAAAACAAGTTTTGAAGATTATAGGGCTTTCGCACTACTTTAGTTGGAAGTTAAGATCTGAATCTAGGAAATACCCATGAAGGGGAGGAGGGGGGAGAGACTTGCTGGCGTTCACACAACTGAGTTCGGTCACCAATACTGAAAATTCTGAATTTTATCTTGATGATTCTGAAGTTACCAAGAAAAACAAACTTACCAAATTATGTATAACGTTTGAAATTTATGGCGTCTCGCTATTTGAGCGAGAAATAATACAGTAACAAAGAATTAGGTTTTAATGTATTCAATAAAAAATGAAAAAACATTTCTCTTGCGATCAGAACATAAAACACTTTCACCAGTCCAACCGTGACGAAATGTTCAGCAACTTGATAGCACAGAGAGATTACACAAGAAATGTCACATAAATCTTTACTAACTGAATAAATTATCTCGTCGAATTCAAATGACATTAATCTATCTATATTATTAAAATCTATGCGCGTCTGTCTGTCTGTGTGTCTTTAACCTAATCTCCTCCGGACCGACAATGTCCACCAGATCAATACTGGTACCGGTACCATTCGGTACAGGACATCCAGGGAAAGCCATAGCGCCCTGTCTCACCCCTTTAAACCTTAAGGAGCTGGAAACCCAGTCCTGAGAAGTGAGGATGTCATCAGGACATCCAGGGGAAAAAGCATTAAAATCATCAATTGAGGTAGTGAAAAGCAAAGGGATGTAAGTGGTAAAATTTAAAAATTTGGGGATAACCAGTACAAATGGTAGGTGAACCCCTCCTCTGTCTTGGGGCAAGAGATAATATTAGAAGCCCTGGTAGGTGCTGCTGTATAGCATGATTTAGAAAAAAAATTCAATGAAAGTCTACCTAGGACGTTATTTTTAAAAGCGTTTAACTCAAAACTTGAAAGTGTCCTCTTACATCCCTTTGCTTCTCACTGCCTCAATTGTCATCCGCTCCAAGTGGCAAACGGGGGTTGGCGTGCAGAGTCCCTGGTCTTTCAATTAATAAAAATTAATAATTGGCTTCGCTCGCCAACCTACGCAACAAAGACCAACCACGTGACAATGAAGAAAGTTGCGCAGCCAAAAGCATATTTGCGAGAAATTTGGGAAGCGGGTAATTTTGAGAAAATTTGGGAAACAGCTGAAGAGGTGACGGGAAGGGGGCGGGAGGCAAATCCTGCAACTGGTTTTAGTTCAAACTCTAACAGAACGCTTCATTTTTAAATCTTGGCAACGAATTTCAGAAACTCCCATAAATGGTCCGCCATAGCAACATATGTGAAAATTGACGAACATTACTCAGATAGGTGAAACAGGAAAATAATGGTTCCGCTTTGAAATACAAAGGCAAAAATAACGATAATAATACAGTTCCTTATTCAAACAATGCATCATACCACACGTTTTGCAATCAATAGAAGTCGACCTTGGGAGAAAATTCAAAACAGATGCTCCTGAGTCATAATTTAAGTCAAAAAAATAAAGATTTGTTTCATTATTTCTTCGGTGACATAATTGCTGAGCACAAAAGAATATTAATAATAGGTTTATTTTTAGAATTCCCCTTTCTCATTACTGGAAATCCCAGTTCCAATCTTCCACGGCAAACTTCCAACAAAAAGCCATTTCCATATTGTTTCCGTTATTCTGCCGAGGCGTTGTTAGAGACTTTCCTATCTTATACCACAACCAAGGGTTCCCAAACTTTTCTGATTCGCGCACCCTTTGCAGAATTGAAATTTTCTCACTATCTTTTTATCTATCTTTATTATTTACATATCGAATCCTGGCAAGGAAAGTACCACAACTAAAACCGAGCTGATGTGTGCATCACATGACTTCCTTTTACTCCAATTTAATGTCATTTTCTCATTATTGGCAGATTTAATGTGATTCAATAGTTTACTCTCTAAATATCACCAACAATGGCCAAATTGGAACCAGATTAAAAATAAATAAATAAATAAAATAAAAATTTTAAAAAATCGCCAAATTTGTCGCCAAGTTGGCGACCAAAAGACTGGCGATATATCGCCAAGCATTCGCCAAATTATAACACCACTTGAGTTTACATCGAAATTAACAATGATTTCACCCCAAAAAGGGGCAAAAGACCCCCTCTGGAGCATCCGAATGCAAACAAAAAGGGAGGTGCACAACTAGACTCCATTAGGAGTCTAAGTACCAAATTTCAACTTTCTAGGACATTCCGTTCTTGTGAGTTATGCGACATACATACACACATACGCACATACAGACGTCACGAGAAAACTCGTTTTAATTAACTCGGGGATCGTCAAAATGGATATTTCGGGTGTCTGTACGTTCCTAGACATATATCCACGTGTGGTCGGGTTGAAAAATAAACTCAACATTCATTCGGAGGTGAGCAAAATGGAAATTAAGGCCGATTTTTGAGTGAAATTTTTTTTCGCGAATACAATGCTTCCTTTTTTGTAAAAGGAAGTAAAAACAACAATGGAGAAAGTCAAGGTTTTACGCTATAATAGTTTGAAGTGATTTCGTCTCAAATTTTACAATACGCGTTTATTGGTTAGTTTTTGTTGCCTAGCTTAAAAATACACAGTAAAAGTTCGAAAAGGTTTCTTCTAAATTATGGAATTTTTATGATGCGTTATTATTGATTAAATCGTTTTAGCCACATGCACCAGTTACATAGGCTAACTTTGGGCGAGTTTTACTTCACGAAAGAGCATTGAATTCAGATTTCAAATTAAGAGTTAGTACGTTTTTCCCAAATTTTGAGTTGCATCACTTTCTTTGCCGGGTCCCAGGGTGTCCCACTTTGGGAAGTATAACCAAACTTTTTGGTCAATAAAAAATTGTTGATGAAAATAATTTATAAATAACAAACTGTTACTATTACTTCTTGCGTTTTACAGGGCTGAATTTAGCACCATGCCGCTCACAGGCCGAGTTGAAATCTGTGACCCCGCCCCTTTCTACGCAAAAGAACAAAACCTAAATAGACTGTATGAGGCCTTAATAAAAGCATGCCGATCTCATATTCACACCGCTTCGTCAACTTATTTATTGCAACTATTTGCCAGAAAAACAATTTATTTTCGGAAAATAAATGAAAAATATAATTTAAGACAAAAACGCTATTGCAATAGGTTTTTTTCCCCCCCATAAAATATGTTGTAGTTAATGTATTTAAACGTAAAACTTGCTGTTTTAAAGAATGTGCAGCCCGAGGCAGCTACCTCCTCCTTGTGTTTAGATAGAATACTTATAATACTGACAGACCCGCATCCGGATTTCACATTTATGAGGAGCAGATAAACAAGTGGGCAACAAACTTGGCAGATTGTTTTATTGGGGACCGGGGGGGATGCGTGGAGAGAGGAGAAAATAAAAAGAAAGAAAATAATCTTTCAAAACACGAATTCTGACGATATTTCTGATGACCTGATCCAACCAAGACGGAAATAAAAGTGCTAATGTTGGTTAGCAGTAAGAGGGTGATCACAGATGTGTTTAAGGAAAGATCTACATAAAGATGATCATGCACCTACAGCACTTTGACGTCTCTATAGACTTTTTCGTATTTATATTTTATCTATATAGATATTTTCACAGACCACAAAAACCCATACCATCACCCAAAAAAAAAATAAATAAATCGAAGCTCCTGTTCAATGTTACAGTATGGTTTTGAAATTTCTTATGTAGCTAGTATAATCGAATAACTCATCCTTTATATGGTTCCGTTGAATTCAGTTTGTACACTCTATAATGTCATTTTCTTTGGCACTTTTCCTGTTTAACACAACGGAATAACAAATGCTTAAAAGTGTTTTCTCAAAACAACAATTTTCAAGATGCCTCGGTATTGGAAGGAAGCACTAGTGCAGCCAGGAATACATTTTAGAGGGGGTTTTGATCAAAAATTCTATCTGGAGGAGGTTTTTTGATGAAAAATACCTCCTGGAGAAGGTTTTTTGATCAAAAATATATTCTGAAGGGGATTTTTTGATCAAAAATACCTTCTAGAGTTTTTTTGATCATAACAGCGCTTTCGTATGCATAAACTACTTTTTTAGAATTTGCATTTATGTTAAAACCAATTGCTCTGGGGGTGGGGGGTCACCCCCCCCCCCTCTTTCGCTACGACACTGGAAGGAATGCAAGGACAGACTGACTCAAAAAAGTGCATTTTTTGTACTGTAAGTAAGATGTGTTGAAAGCAAAATCACAAAGAATGAAAAAGAATTTCCGTAGTGAATTTTTTGCGTAATATACAGCAATAAAAATGCTCACATATTTGTCTGTGAATTAAGTGTACTTGATTACACCAAGCTCTTACTCAACGGTAAAAAAAAAAAAAAAAAAAAAAAAAAAAAAAAAAAAAAAAATTAAATTCTCGTCATTCGAATGTTGAATGCACATTGTTGCGACAGAGAGGAAATCTTAGTAGCAGACTTTTGTGCATAATGAAATTAAACTCTGGTCTGATGCAACGGACTGTTGCTACGCCGCAACAGAGCTAACTCCGCTGTTCAATACATACGTCACCAAATCACGATTCCCTGGTTGAAAGTAATTTTTAATAATGGAGCAAATATTAGCCAATGAGTAATCACGGGGCGTGTTGATTAAATTATGTAAAACCAATGACGTCGGAGAAAGTGTGAGACATAAGTTCCGTATCTGACGCAATCGGCGAAGGCAGTGCGAGAAATTTATCAAAATAATTCACAACAGCAAGCAATATTTTATCGCTACTCTTAAATCACATTGCGCAAGTGGTCCGTTTTCTTTTTCGAAAACAAAGCACGAAAATTGTTCGGAAGACTTGCTTCTTCGCTTCAGTCGAATAACATACACAATTTATAACTTCCCAACCGCATGAAAAAAGGAAATAACTGATCGAAGATTTTACTTCCTGCAAAACGCTAATCCTCGCCAAATCGTATCGGATCCTATTGGCTGAGTAAACCAAGCATGAGGTCAGTAGTGAAGAGAAAGCTGGCGCTCCGATTCGTTCTCCGGTGGATGCAAACAAACACAATGCACGTGACGGGAAAGCAGATTCCAACAAATTATTGTTTCGAAGACTTCGAGACACTTTTGTTTAATAGTTTGAAAATTCTTCACACATGACAGCACATTTTCACTGCTCCGAAGAGCATTCGACAGAATTCTGATCGCTGCCATTTTCTTCGAAATTGAAAGAACTCGCTTAAAAAGCATAAATCTCGTAGTTCTGTGCTGTCGGGAAATTTGAGGTTTTTGCATCAAGACATCGAAAAAAAAATTTCAATATATCTCTCCAGAAAAATCAGTTGGTTTAGTTGTGGCATTCCTGCACTAAGAGTGCGATATGCATTACTCGCAATATTTTTAAGCACAAACAATTTCAAAAACTTCTGACATTTGAATTTCAGTTTTAAAAGCAAACGATGTAAAATATATATATATATATATATATATATATATATATATATGCAACTTTTATTTCAATGAGATTTCAAAATTACTATAATACACCTATTAGAAAGTTTCCGCTATTTTTGAATGGGATCGTTTCCTAAATTTTAAAAAGAGCATGCTTAAAAACATAGGATCTGACCATTTTTTAAAATAATTTGTTTAAATTTAATATTTTTAAAAAATTACTCAAATCGGTGCGCTTTTATTGTTTACGCTTCTGCCGATGACATTACAAATGATGAACTGCATTTGGTGTTGCCATTCACATAGCAAAATATTTAATTCGCATCTTTACTCACGTGTATTGGCAACGATATGGTTGATAGCAAGCATAGAGCACAATTGTAATTCGCTTCTTGATTATCAAAACGTGAAAACGCAATAGAAAGATGCGCCAAAGTGCTTATTTGTGACGTCATCACGACCACGCCTTGTTTGAAAAATCGGATAATTTAAAAAATTAATTAAAAAATAATTGTTGGGAAAATGAAAGTATTTTCCGGGTCTATGTTAATTTTTTTTTCTTTTTTGCTTATTTTATCAATTTCAGAGACTAAAAGTAGTACTTTTGACTGAAGGAAACAACCCCATTGACAGAAAAAAAAATAGGCTTGATTGTTTAAACTAATACACACGGAAATATTTTTTAAAAAGTGTTAAATTCAAAAGAAAAAATATTTTCCCGATCATTTCATCCAAAGCAAAAACATAAAAAAAATAATAATAATAAAAAAACCCACACACACACACAACAAAATCGTTTCTACCTTGCTAAATAATCGAGTTACTACCAGGGCTTAATTCCTATGGATGCAGTGGCGGATTTACAGGTTTGGACCCAAAGGGGCATTGTAGGGGCCCCTTTGTCAAAATCAGAACGAATGTAAAGTGATGTGCACTTTTGTGTCCATGTGATGTGCACTTTTGTGTCCATGTCATGTGGACTTTTGTGTCCATGTGATGTGCACTTTTGTGTCCATGTCATGTGCACTTTTGTGTCCATGTCATGTGCACTTTTGTGTCCATGTCATGTGCACTTTTGTGTCCATGTCATGTGCACATTTGTGTCCATGTCATGTGCACTTTTGTGTCCATGTCATGTGCACTTTTGTGTCCATGTCATGTGCACTTTTGTGTCCATGTCATGTGCACTTTTGTGTCCATGTCATGTGCACTTTTGTGTCCATGTCATGTGCACTTTCGTGTCCATGTCATGTGCACTTTTGTGTCCATGTGATGTGCACTTTTGTGTCCATGTCATGTGCACTTTTGTGTCTATGTCATGTGCACTTTTGTGTCCACTTCTGGACCCCCATGGTTCATCGCAATTGCGACATTTAAGTCATGGTAAATCCGTCACTGCATGGAAGCTCAAAGGAATTGAGTTCAGCTTTTCTTTTTATATGAATTTTTACATTCAACACAATTTGGTCCGTTTAAAAAAGAAAATACAACCATAGGGCTGATAATTTACGAGGATCTACTGTTGGGTCAATCCTATCCGTAGTGGTACTAGCCCAGTGGCAGAAACGCCGCGACACGGCGACGATGTCGCGGACAACGGAACCCTATCGCGGACAGTTCTGTCCGCGCTAAAAAAATAAAAGTTGTCCGCAAAAAAAAAAAGAAAAGAAAAAAGAAACTGCCCGCAGTGAAGAAAAGGAAAAAACTAGTATGTTGTGGCCATCACGAAACTTTCTTCTATATTTTTTTTTTTTTTTTCTGATCCCTCCCCATGCTTGACGAGGAAGCAATATTCCCAACGAAAACAAAATTACACATGCAAAAACTTGACGACCATCCCAATGTCTGAATTATTGCAAAAGCAAAGCAAAGAGCGAAAATTGAAAGTTATTTTAAAAGCCTTGCTTGAATTAATTACAAATATTTTATTTGTTAACAAACATAAGATGGCAACAGTTAAAAATTTTAAATAATTGAGATAATATTTCCGATCATTTCCATACAATTAAAATCACGAGAAATACGCAGACGACAATCTATTACGATTTATCTTTCTTATTGTTGCATTAATAAAGCTATTTTTATTCGCAAAAAAAAAAAAAAAAAAAAAAAATCAACACCTCTTGGAGCGATCGGCGTCAAAATTGAACCAAAGCCTGTTTACGTATGGATTCACATATATTCCAAATTTCAACCAGAACGTAGCATTACTTCTTGAGATAGGGCACTCACAATGGAAAGAAAGAACGCGCGATTGCGCTACCCCCCTTTTTAGCTGTTGACACCAAAATAAAATCAGCTCTTATACCCACTAAGGGCTACTTGCCGATAAATTTTTCTTTCATTCCGTTCATTATTTCTTGAGATACAGCAGTCACAATTGACGACAAAAAAACGTTCTATAGCTCAACCCCCGTTTGGGTTATTGACACCAAAATTGAATCAGCACCTGTTCCTGTTAATGGCAACATATGGACCAAATTTTGTTTGATTCCGCCAGTTACTTCCTGAGGAATAGCAAGCACGCGTAACTCAAAAAACGTCCCATTGCTCCACCCCCCTTGGAGGAATTCGCGCCAAAAACCAATGGGCAAAAGTTCACATACGGGCACATATGTGTACCAAATTTCGTTCGATTTCATGCGGTAGTTTTTGCTGTAGAGCGGCCACAAAAAACTGGTCACACACAGACGTGACACACATACATACACACACACATACATACACACACATACATACACACACACACAGACAGACAGACATTTTCCAAAAATGGTCGAAATGGACTCAGCACACCTCAAAACGTTCGAATCCGTCAAAATTCGAAATTCGAAAATTTGCACGAATCCAATACTTTCTTCTATATATTAGATGTAGAAGAAAGTAATAAAGCTGTCCGCAACTGTCGGACATGGACATAATGAACTCCTGACGCAGGGAGAGAATGATCGCACATGTGATTGTTCTTGTTCACAAGCCTGCCACACTTATAAACCAAAGCAATGCGATCTTTTTTAAATTATTTACTGAAAAAGCAAATCTGAATTCAAAATAAAGCATATTTCTGTGTACAAAAAAAACTCAGCACATTTCTGTGCTGCAAGCGATACATAACTAACATAGTGAATAATTTTGCTTGTTTGTTTTTATCATATCGTTAGCAATGGTGTTGTTATAAAGTTCTCTAAAAACGCAGTGTAAGAACTTTTTCTTCCCGCTAATGACTTAAAAAAAAAAGAAAAAAACGCATTTATCAGCGCATTGAAATGCGATCGCTTCAAATACGTTTACCAACTTTAAAATTATCGCCATTTAGTGTCTGGCGTTAAACCTTTACTCATCCTGTTTTTTTTTTTTTTTTTTTTTTTTTTTTTTTCACGACTCCGAATTTTCGGTGAATATGTCAGTGATATTAATAAAATTCAATATGCACCCCTGTTAAATGGTAATTCTAAAATTATTTTATTTTAATAAACTTTAATTTACCGTGTTTATACTTTTATTGCTTCCATTTTGAAAAATGCAATCTGATTGTGATTGCATCCGATATGAGAATTGAAATTTCTCTTTTCTTTGAACCCAACTTTGCTTCATATGAAGGCAAATTCATGAAAAGTACATTAAAACCATCATTTCAAGATTTTAAAACGAAATTCTGTTTTTGTTTGAGTCAAAATCTTAAATGCTGAATAGATGGTTTAATTTTTATTTTTGCTGCAACTGTGTCTATAGATATTAATGATCTGTTTATCATAGGCTTCTAAAACAATTTTTTAAAAAATAATTCTTTTATGAGCCGTTTTTATATTTTCAAAAAATGAATTGATTTTTCACAAATAAAATGGACCCTGTGAAAACTCCTGGACGGACCCCTGTTCAATAGCCAACACATGTTTGCAAATGTCAGGTGCCCACCAAGGACAGAGGTGAGGGGCCATCAGATTGCACCATTGAATCTTTTAGGGAGAGGTAATTTGAGAAAGATTTTGGTCTCCGTTTGGGGGGGGGGGGAGATTTTAGTCTCCGTTTGGGGGGGAGGTCTCTTTTTTGAGAGGGGAGTGTTTCAAAGAATTTAGGAAAGTGCACCATCTACTTTGGGGGGGGGGGGTCCTGCCTTATTTCAAAAATAATTATTTAAAAGAGACTCGTTTATTATTTTTTTTATTGAAACCACGCCCGAAATGTTGCAGACAGATTATGAAGTTCTAAAAGCTTGTCGCAGACAGCTACAAAACTTTTTGCCACTGGGGGTACTAGAAGAAGCAAGAACTACGATATGTATTTGTTCTGCTTCGCTAGACACTTCAATCACGATCGTTTTGAAAAATGAAAGAAAATGGTCGCAATTTTAAATGTAAATATTGTTGACAGAAGATAAAATGTGGACAACATTTTGTGTGATCAAAAACTTGTTCCTTTATCGATCCGATTCGAGTATGCCCAATCGAGCACCAAAGTAAAATATCTTTCGTTTCGAATTAAATGAATAAATATACGTAGCATTAAAATAAGAAATGGGCAACACGAATGATCTGGAACAAGAATAAAATCATTGATCTCTACGAATAAAATAAAGCTTCAGAAGCCCCATGCTTCAAACGGTGACGCAAATAACTTTTATTTTATTTTGCTCGCCTCGGAATTGACGATTCTCCGTAATTTGTTTCACTTGTCTCTCTTGGCAACCACGAACTGTTATTTGTTAGAACGACATGTCAGTTAGTCGAAGGTCGGTTTATTATTATCTGTGAAGGCTGGTAACTATTATACATAAAAGAAAAGGTCACATAGCTCAAACAAAATGCTTGTCCTGCGTTAATGTATAAGTGGAATGGCAATAACAGTTTTTTTTTTTTTTTTACTAATAGCTTAGCGTTACATTGTTCTAAGTACGATCAACACATTTCTCCGTATTTGAAATCCTGCAAAAGTATTGTGGCTATGATTTATTCGAAAATTGAGGCTCGAAAGTTCTGCAAAACAAAGGTGTTGAAATATATAATTTTAAACTACGTTTTATCATCTATGTTTTATAAAGTTAATCCTACTAACTTAAGAGGCCATTCATTAATAACGTAAGGGTCCTGAGGGGGAGGGGGATTGGAAAAATTTCTACATACTCTTACTTTGAGGGGGAGGGGGTCAAACCTACTCTTACGTACGATTTTTCCAAGCCGATACTTTGTATTAGAAATCGCACGATCATGTGGTTTGGCAGAGATCATTTGCGTCTGGAAGGTTAAGTTTTCGGCTAAAAATTTTTTATTTTGTTTTACAAAGAATGCATGATGTAAAATATAATAAAAGAATCGCACTATGTATGGCATGTTTTATTTTTAATTAGTTTTGCATCATATACAAAAACATTTCGAAAAAACATTCAGCCTAAGATTCGAATTTTTCAGTAAATATTTCTTTACACAAAAAGGTTTTCAAAAATGTTTTAATAACATTTCCAGTGATGTAAGATTCGTTATCTCATTATTTTGAAAAACGAAATGGGATAAGAATAGCGTGAGGGGGTGGAAATCTTACGCATCCTCACATGGGGATGGGGTCAAAAATTGCCAAAATCATCCTTACGTAATTAATGATTGACCCCTAACCCTAATCGGTTATTTAGTTTCTAATCAACGCTTGCTAGTTCTTGACAAATTACCATTTGTTCCGTAGTTATTGGCAACAAGGAATTTTTAAGTTTCTAATCTAAATGCGGGAACTTTAGAGTTTTCAGAGAATATTTTAACACAAAAATAGCCTGAATTTAGTCCTAATAAGTAAATATTCACATAAAATTCAAAAGTACAGGAACTAAGCTTCCGTGAGCTCCCATGCACATAAAGCCCTGACAGTGCATCAACGCTAATTTATTACACAACATTTCTTTCTGAAAATTTCTAATCTGAAATGCAGATCGTCCCACACATTTTAGAGTGTCACACTGTCGATGGTTCGTAATGCTGCACAGATGCGTTTTTGAAGTTTTTGTAGTGTTTTCGGCTTTGTGGGTTCATAAACAGTGCCTTGGACCTAAACTCATGAAAAGAAATCAAATGGCGGGTTGAACGAACTAGATATTTGTCATGCAACAAAAAGTTCACACATTAAACATTTGTGTTTGAAAAAAAAAAAAACTTAGTATATTTCTCTTCCTACTCAAGTAACTATCCTGCATCCAACTAACATCCAACACATTATCTTCACGTAAGAAACAGGGACAGAAATATACTAACATGGATAAGATTAAGACATTTTGGCTATCATGTCATATTGTTGCCCTATTTGTCACATACTGTCTGACCATCGATAATATCCAGCAAATATCCGGTTTATAGGCGGAAATAGACGTATCTTTTAGTTTATTGGAGTATTAGTTGGTTTGTTACGGATGTGCACTTTTGCCTCTCTATAATTTACCCTAAGTTTTGTAAAAATGAAAAATTGCACTCAGCAACATTTTTTTAATCTAAAGTATATTCGATCTATATTCTCACGGCAAAAATTGATTTATTTATTCACAACAAAGTTTTGAGCTTACCATTTTGCTTTTACTTCCTGAACGAGATGAAAATATTTTCTCTTCTTTTTATTGTTTCCATGGTAACTATTTTTGTTTTCCTTTATTTTATTTTAGAAAATGCAATAAATGAATAAGACATTAGTGACATAAAACGCGTGCATCCCCAAAATCCCATCGTTATTTTCCCTTCTCCCCTGCTACATTCATTCAGATGGAAGTCTTCACTGGGCAGATTACCAAATTACATACAATCCGCGGTCACACAGTACCTCTCCTTTAGTTTACAGCAGAACTCCTATTATCCGAATCGTTTATTATCCGAATTGGTTTCCGACTTTCAAAAGGGAACAAAAATAAGAGGAAATGTACTGTGACTCGCAAAAAAATGCTTCTTATTCTCTCCACGAAACTAGACAAACAATTTACATTGACAGAGATATTCAGCAAGTAATGATTTTTATTTCAAGTACGGTGCGTACATACCGTACCAAGGGCATGGGGGGGGGGGGGAGGCAAGTGGGGGCTCAAGCCCCACTCCTTTTTGACATTAGAACTTTCTTGCTTTTAGTATTTTTTTCTTTGCAAAAATGTAAAAACATTTCTTCTCCAGCAATTAATGAATAAGTTATTAAAAAAGTCAAATTTAATAACTCTAATCTGCACTTATATCGGTTTCCTTGGGGAAAATATCTGAGCCTCCCCCCCCCCCCTAAAAATTTTGCATATAAGCACCTTTGTACCATACTAATGTACAGCACTTGCAAGAACGCTTAACAAGTATAAGTGCTGTCTTTTCATATAATAAACTAAATGCTCTGTTTTTTTTTAAATAGTTTTTCTCTCATTTTCAACAAGCACACATCCAGCAATAGATTGAACTAGACCCTTTTTTGAGAGAAAATTCAACTATTTGAGCATTTGACTAACCAAATGGGGTCCGGTCTCAATTGATTCGGATAAATGGAGTTCTGCTGTATTTATTTCATCCACTAAATGTTCGATGCTTATAACGTCTCACCTTCTCAATACGGAGAGGCAGAGGGTTTTACAAGAATAGCAAAAGTTCTTACCTGCAAAATAAAAAACATTGAATAAATACAAGATTTAGAAAAAAAAAAACACATTAAATAGATACAGAAAAATAAATATACAGAACACAAAAACTCAAAACAAACATATTTTTACTTAAATGCCATTTTAAAAAGTTTGAAAACTCAAATATCGATTCAATTGTTTAATGAAATCATTTTCGATGTATTTTTACAGGGCAGTTAAACTTTAAGTTAATACCTACTTAGAGCTCGTTCTAATGAAAAAAAAGTGTACATGCCATCGAAACTTGAAACATATTTTGCTGTAGTTTCCAAATCATTTATATCTGCTCCCCTCCTTCCCTTTTTCAAAGGAAACTGTTCTGCCCTTCCCCTTTTTAATTTTCATAACACAATTCGGGAATGCGAACCTATATAATGGGCAAGAAAAACAATACGATACTTCATACAAAATATTTTTTTTGCACAAAAACATATTTATTATTATATTGTTTTATGTGTTCTTTATTTATTTATTTATTTTTTATTTTTTTTTTTTTATTTTTTTTTTTGTACATTTAAAGAAACGTACAAAAATTGAAACATTAACACGATGTATTTGAGGCAAATTTTTCTCAAACCGTAGGGTGAATGAAAGTAATGATTTTGTCAAAGCGGGCGCTATAGCGTTCGACTGCTATATAATAATCGAATGCTATAGCGTTGACGAATTGCCGATTCTTATTTTCCAACTGTTTTTTTTCATTAAAACAGGATATTTTGGTAACAGCAGCACCCCCTCCCCCTCCAAACAATCTTTTGAAAAGGTACCACTCATTAATATGTATCTAGATCTAGATACTATAATGCAAATAGATCTTTGAGGTTGTCTCTATAAACTTCACTTTTTTTCAACATATTTGACATCCTCTCCCCTTTGTCACAAAGTATCACACCTCACCTTAACCTTTTCCCTCCCCTTGTCACATGTCACGCTATATTACACAGACGTATTGTCATCATAGGCGCCGTATCTAAAATTTTAGCGGGGTGGGGGGAGAAAATTTATTCGTTTCAAGGTTTTAATTTAAAGAAACGAAAACTTGCCTTCTTCGGCATACAAAGCAATAAAAGAAAATTAATTCAAGAAGATTTTCTGTTTTAAAATTCAGACAGGTGTATAACTATTTTAAGGGAATTCATATTTTTGTTTTCTTTAGAATACAAGTGGTCATTTGCTATCGAAAACACAGTACTGATTCTAAAAGCAAAATCAATGCAGATTAATATCGTAAAATTTTTAAAGTTCAGTAACTTTCAATGACAGTTATTCATTAACGACTTACAGGTATGTTGAAATGTTTTAAACGATATTTATGTTCAAACTTAGTATAAATAATTGACAGTACCAGTGCCTTGAGGAGGGGGGGGGGTCGACCCCCACCCCCTTCTGCCCCCTCATGGGCGCCCATGATTGTAATGAAAAATGTATTTTGTCACACTTCTTATTACTTCCTCTCCCCCCTTGACACAACTGTCACAATTTCACGAATCCCCCCCTCAAAGCGTGACATCATTAATGGAACGATACTTCTTTTCCCTTGGGAAAAATTCAGAACACACAACTTTTTTTTTAATTAAAAAAGAAAAAAATGCAGAAAAAAAGAATTATTTAAATTTGATAACTAAAAAATGTGCTTATTTGTGTTTTCTAAAAACATTTTTGCGCTTATTAGCGCCTTTTACGCTTTTCGTGCTTAAAAACAAACTCGCGAGATTTTTTTTAAAAAATCCTTTTTTGCAATATTTTCTTAAAATGTGAAATATTCGATTTTTAGTGCTTTTTACGCTTATTAATATTTTTTAAAAACTTGCGAGAAATTTTTGAAATTTTTCCAAAAATTTCTCTTCGGCAGCAACATTTTCTCAAAACACGAAATTTCATTGCAAAATTTAATTAAAAAAAAAAACACTGAAATTGATGCTTCATCAATTCCCCTCAATCAGCAACATGATCACGAACTAAAAAACAAACACAAACTTATTTTTCAAGAGCGCATAAAATATTTAAATGAAGCAGCGTGCAATATTCGCAAAGCCGCAGCGAACTACGCAGTTCCTTCCACCGCGAGAGAAAACCTGTGCATGGATTTAACCTTGACCATGACACGAAAGAGCAGGCGAAGCCGACTCAACGTCCAAATCCCGGAGAGGCGTTCGTTATGTATGGCTTGGCAGGTGAAAGTTTCTCTCTACGAATGCGCTGTGGGGCTTTTGTTTCACTTCGCTTTTATCCGTCTTTTTCTTTTTTAAAGATATGCATGACAGATTTTGTGCTCGCCTAAGATATATGTTATGTTATTTTGGCTTAGGATGTATGTAAAACAGGGTTGGGGAGAAGTAAGTTAATGAAAAGTACTGAATAAAGCATTATGCTTTCTTTTTTCTGTTGGTGGATTTGAAACAAAAAAAATGTTATTTCCTTGTTGGAACTGTTTTAATGTTTCGATTTTTTTCCTGGATAAGAAAGAAAACAATAAATTATGTTTTTAGAAGCAAACTTAAGCATTTTATTCTTTATTGTGATGCTTTCCTTTTGTAACTAGTTTTTCGTCTGCTTACTATAAGTTGCATCATTTTTCACAGGAATTAATTTCATAAAACTTGATTGAAAATTAGTGGGAAGGGTGAAGTAAAATGCTTGTAATAAAATAATTCAATCCAGTCACTCTCAAACTAAAAACAATAATTATTGAAATAAATAAATACAAGTTCCTTTTTTACGCTATTTTTTTCCTTCGTTCACAAACGAATTGATAGGAATTTGAAGGGCAATACAAAACGAAGATCATTGACGTACTTTTCACAAACAGAAGTACATTTTTATGAAATAATTATCTTTTTTAAATTGGAAACTGGCGAATTTAAAAAAAAAAAACAGACATCTTATGTTTTTAAAATAAATAAAAATTTGAACGTTCATAAATTTGCCGACGGCTGTTAAAAAAAAAACACCAATAAAGTATCGCGGCTAGTAATGTTAATAAACGCCAATTAAGATCGATGGCGTTTTATTAACATTACTAGCTGTGTCATCCGACTTTGCACGGTCTACCTCGAAAATAAAAGTTCTGTCAAATGACGCGTGTTCAACAATCAGGCTTGAAAAAAAAAATTAGTCAAATTTTGCGGCAGATCGCCGAAAAATAACCAAAAAAGAAACATTTTAAATCCCCCAATTACAGGAAAAGCCTCAAAACAAAAACCAGAATGTTATTTATTCATATTCAAGAAAAAAAATGGCAACATATTTTTCTTTTTAATGATTTTCTTCACGTTAAAAATTTTTAATGAAAGCATTAATACGGAAAGTTGAGGTGAAGCCCTGAATAATAATTTGAGAGGAGGAAAGTCTACGAAAAATAGGGATTTTATGTCGCAATCTAAGTATCATAAATAATATAGTTTTTAATTGATATCGCCGCTAATTATTATCAGAGGATTATGTTAAATAGCCAAACATAAAGACGGGAAAACTACGAATGGATCGATATCTGGTTCGATGGTCAGTTCATTGGCGTTCGGGAGAAGTAACTTCGACATACACTGGTGTGCAAAAATTAAGGACGAAGTCGAAAAATTAGCATATCAGCTGAAGGAAGAGGCAGAGCGGACAGAAAGACCAATCAGGAGATTAAGTAAGGTGATGTACGGTAGCACATGCGCAGATATGCAGGCAGACGTAATGGGGGAGTGTCTGAGTAGTATAAAGCATGTTGTCGGTGTAGGATCAGTATTTCTGGCAAAGAGATTGCACGCCGTACGCGCAGTTAAAATCACGCCGAGTTGCTGCCTCAGCGAGAAATGGCGAATAATCAATCAGTTAGACGACATCTGGATGCTTTTACCCGAGGTCGAATTATTGGGAAGTTGGAGGAAGGCCGCAGTGTGACAAGTGTGGCTGCAGAGCTCGGAATTGTGAACTCACAGCATCGTTTCACGACTTTGGAGACAATTTCAAACTACAGGAACAGCTATCCGGGGGTTCAGTAGTGGTCGTCCACGAGGAACCACACCCGCAGATGACCGGTATATTGTCTTACAGGCCAGAAGAAACAGGCGGCGGACAGCGGGAGAAATCGCTAGACACACGACACAGGCGACTGGACGACCGATACCGCGTTTTACCGTGGCCAGAAGACTGCACGGTGGCGGTCTGTTTGCAAGACGCCCTATACCGTGTGTACCTCTAACGCTTGCCCATCGGAGAAGGCGTTCTCTGTGGTGCGGGGAACACCAGAATTGGAGAGACAATGAATGGGGACGAGTACTCTTTACAGATGAGAGCAGATTCAGTCTGAGTAGCGATTCTCATCGCATACTCATCTGGAGAGAGCGGGGAAGCCGCAATCATCCCTCGAACATCATTGAAAGGGACAGGCATGGAGGTCGCGGTGTTCTCGTTTGGGGAGGCATCATGCTTGGTAGTCGTACAGACCTTCACATCTTCGACGCAGGTTCAGTCAACGGGACCCGTTATTGTAACGAGATTCTTCTTCCATATGTGCGTCTTTTTAGAGGCGCTATGGGTCTGCAGTTCCTTTTCATGGACGACAATGCACCATGTCATCGCACAGTAGCTGCCGAACAGCTCTTAGAGAGTGAGGATATTGAACGTATGGATTGGTCGGCACGATCTCCGGATCTCAATCCCATCGAGCATGTATGGGATTTTCTAGGCAGACGCTTGGCAGCTCGTACCTTACCACCAGTAACAATTCGGGAGCTTCGATTGGCGCTGCAAGACGAATGGGCAGCAATGCCTCAACAACTCATTGACACCCTCATTCTCAGCATGGGCAGACGCTGTGAAACCTGCCTAGCAGTCGGGGGAGATCATATCCCCTACTAAAGACCGGATGTTTCTTGCTGGACACCCATCACAGGGATGTTTCAGCCTTCAGTCGCATTGCGCTCCATGCTACTTTTTCAATAAAGCTTCTTTTTATCCCTCTGATTTCTCTTTTAGTAAGTGTTGCTTACATTACACATATCCTTACGTATTGCGGATCTTACGGTATTAAATGTGTTGATTTGGAAAGATTTTGTACAAAGTTATATTGAAGAAACCGTCTCGTCCTTAATTTTTGCACACCAGTGTAGATAGGTACATACGCTCAGTTTTTAATTATATAAGATTTTATATTTTAAATACTCATCGCACCTATTGCATCTCAACAATTCATTGCCTCCGGTGGAGCCAAGCTGTCCCAGCTCACAGTGGGGCGAAAACGTCAAAAAGCGCTTTAAAATGTTTTCCACCGTTATTCAACCAATTGAGGATTAATAAATTCGCACAGGTTCTGATTCATCGGTTCTGTCTGAAACTCTTAGGATATCAGAACTGGAATTTTAGAGCCCTTCGTTACAAAGCTTAAGAGAGCCTTTAGACGGTGAAGAACCATAAGTGCTGGAATTTAAAAAAAATATTAAAACAAATTGTTTTTAAGCAGTATATATATATATATATATATATATATATATATATATATATATATATATATATATATATATATATACATACAGGGGTTTGGCCAGAGGAAAATTGGGTATGTTAACGAACCATTCACAAAAACCCGATCAACCAAAACGGACCTTTCACAAAATCCCGATCAACCAAAACGGACCCTTCACAAAATTCTGATAAGCAAAAACGGATCTTTCACAAATTGTTTATTGAAAGAGCAAATCTCAAATCAAAATAACGTTTATTTCCGTGCACAAAAACGATCACTTTTGGAACCTTTTTTAAAGTTAAATTTGAGGTATCAGTTCAAAATCGGCACTCTTGTAAGCGATAAATAACTATTTCAGCCAAATAAATAATAATGCTTGTTGTTTGTTTCTTTGAACGAAATTAACAGGTGAAAGTCAATTTGGTTTATAATTTTGCTTGTTTGTTTTAGGCAGCGGTGTTATTTTAAATTTCTCTGAAAAAGGGACAACCTTCTCTGAAAAGCGTCGTAAGCAATTTTCTCCCCGCTCATGATTTAATAAACAGTAATATACAGCGAAATAAAATTGGAACTGCAAATGATAATAGAGGTGGGGGGGGGGGGATGTGATCGCTTCAGATAGAGTTGCCAACTTCAAACTTATCACCTTTTAGCGTCTGGGGGTGCGATGTTTAACTGTTATTTTCGGAGAAATTTATGTGGGTTTGATTTTTCAATGCTAAAAAGGATAGTTAACTTTAAATAAACTCTTTCATTTACCATTTTTTTTCTTTAGATGCCTACATTTTGAAAGATGCAATATTTTACATTCGATATGAGAATCATATTTCATTCCTTTCTCAAGATAACTTCTCTTTATTAGGATGCAAATAAATGAAAAGTCTCTTTATTTTTGTAACAACACTTATTTCAAGTTTTTAAATGCGAAATTCTATTTTCTTTTATGAGTCAAAAATTAAAATGCTGATTTTTTTTTTTTTTTTGCTTCAATTGTGTCTAGATATTAATGATATGTTTATCATAGGACTCTAAAATGCAATTCAAAAATAATTTTATCAAAAATATTTCTTTTACAAGTCATTTTTATACTTTTGATGCCTTTACTTTCAGGATTGCAATCTCTTTGCATCCGCTATGGGAATTGGATTTTTCGAATTTTCGATGTTTAGTACGCTTTGTTCAGGGGTAAACAAATAAAATCTTTTTTTTTATTTTTGTAAAAATCAAGGAGTTAATAAGTTTTAAACGTAACTCTGTGATCTTAAACAGAACCCCTGTCTGATTTTTCATTTCTAACAGTTATTTTAAGTACTATACAAATACCATTGCTGGTATAATTTAACATGATGTAGAAAGGTAGATGAATATTGATACTTGAGGGGTGCTCATCTCCCAGTGAGCGATGCCCCCCCCCCCTTTCCTGAATACAAGAAAAACACGCAAGAATAATATTATCAACAGAAAAGAGGGAAAACACTCAGCTTTAAGTGTCAATGATGCAGTTTCCACCATCTCAAGATTCTAAACTTTCGTTAAAAAAAAAAAAAATTGAAAAATTATTTTTCTCGTTTCCAAAGATAGTAAAAAAAATGGATAATCGAATATTCAAACTGAAAATCGGTTTTGATCAGCACAGAAAACTAGGGAATTCAAGGTTGTTTTTTTTCTTTCAAAATACTCTACAAAAAAATGTCCTCTTAGAAAATAATATTAATTAGTCATTAATGGTTTATATGAAGACCCTGAAAGGGAATTAGCTGCGTAAACCTGCGAACTTCGGACCTTGAGCCCAAACAAATCGAAAAAACTCGCTAATTACCTACCTGTGTAAACAAACAAACAAGAGAATTTAAAATAAAAATACAAAAAACATTTTAAAGCGCTTCTTGGCGTTTTCGCCCAACTGTGCAGCGATCGCCCATAGGTTGGGAACCACCGGCCTAGCATTTCCACAACAGCAGCCACTTCAGTCCACATTAGACTGAGTTTTCGAGACTCTACTGAACTGTTTTGTAATTAGCTTAGCCCTCAACAACAAAACATCAACAAAAAATGTTCAATATGCATTGTTCATAAAATAAATTACAATAATACCTCGTTTATCCGGATCTTCGGCTGATTCAGATCAAATTTGTAGCCGTTTCAAAAATTTTACTTTTACCCAAGATTATTTTATTTATTTATTTATTTTATTTTATTTATTTATTTATTTTGAGTGGGGTTGTTTTCTTCAGTCAAAAGTACTTACTTTTAGTCACTGAAGTTGATAGAAAGAGCAAAAAATAAATAAATAAATAAATAAATGAATAACACGGAGCAAGGAAAATCTTCTATTTTCAAAACTTTTAATTTTGAATTATTATTTTTTTTTTCCATGTCCGATTTTTCAAACAAGGCGTGGTCCTTATGACGTCACAAGTGATGTACCTTGGCGGATATTCCACTCAAGGGCGGATTCAGGGGAGGGTCAAAAGGTCAGCTGACCCCCTGTGATGAGAACTTTTTCATAAGTTACGCAGCCATTAGCAATACGTAGAAGAAGGCATAATAGTGTAAAAACGTTTCCGTAAAATATCCCCCCCCCCCCTCACTTAGTATTATTATTGTTGAACTTCAATTCTGTAGAAACAAAAAGCTTTCGTGGTGATCCTGCAGACCTAATTGATGAAAATAAAAATCGATTTAAAAGTTGAAAAAAGGCCGGGAAATAGTTAAGCTCAAATTCGCTGAAAAATTTGAAGGGGTACGAGCAAGTATAAAAAAAAAGAAAAAGAAAAGCGAATCTTTCTGTTAAAATGCCCTGTTGTCCAAGAGTTCATATCTTATCACAACGTAAAAGGGTTCCCTTTACAATGATAAATTTTCTAATTTAAACATGAATAGCATATTAAACAATTAACACATTTAAATTTATAATTTTCCTGATAATAATTGTTATTAGAATACATTAATAGGTAATTTAATATAATGACAAAAAAAATATCAATTGAAATGCAATATTTGAAGAAAGTTCAATTTCTACTTTGGTTTTCTACCACTTTACTGACCAATGAAACTTGACCCCCCTTACAAAAACTTCTGGATCCGTCCCTGATTCTACTGGCGCGCCTGATTCCATGTTTACGCTTGCTGTCTACCGCGTTTCCAGATAATGATAATTCAGAAGCGAATTAAATATTGCGCTCTACGCTTGTTATCAACCATATCGTTGGCACTACATATATGAGTGAAGAAGCGAATTAAATATTGTGCTCTTCTAATGGCATTTCATCACTTGTGATGTCATGTGCAGGAGCGTAAGAAATGAAATTGAACCGACTAAAATAATTGTTAAAAAATACCAAACTGTCAATTTTTTAAAAAATGGTTAAATTTTACGTTTTTAAGCATGCTCTTTCAGAAAAAAATATTTTTTAAATTTCGGAAAGCAGTTAAGACGAACGTAACTGATAAGAAAACTAAAAATTCGCTCTCGATTTCGATCTATGAATAGCAAACCTTGGAGTGATCATGCTTCATTTAAACGCTGCACGTGTTTGAAAAAGTAGACAGTGGAGCAATTTTTTGTAAAAAAATGATGTGTAAAAATGTTTTTTTGATTTTTTAATTTCTTGTAAACAATTGTACGGAATTTTGTTCCAAAACTTTTTTTTTTTTTTTTTTTTGTTATAATGAATGGCAAGCCTGCTTAGTTGAAACCTTTTCTATGCTTATTACGAACTTTCCATATTAACCGGATTTTCGGTTATCCGGATTCTCTTTGGCTCCAGTTAGTCCGGTTAAACGAGATTGTACTGTACTACCAAGGAGCTATCCATAAAGGTCACTTTTTTTTTCAAGAAATTCGATCCCCTGTGTCACAAGGTGTCATACTTCTCGTTACACCTCACCTTTGTCACATGTCTCGCTGTTTTTCAAAAGCATATTATAAAAACATTCTTGTTGTCACAACTTTTTTGTAACCCCCCAGCTCCCCCTTGTCACAAACTGTCACAATTTTACGAACATCCTTCTTCCCTCAAAGCGTGATATCATTTGTAGACGACGGACGACGGCCCCTAAGGTTTTTTTTTTTTTTGAGCAATCACGAATTGTTTACTAAAAGCTCACTTGACTGAGGTTGATGTTGCTCTGATTTTTTACGTTACCACGACGGCGAGAACAAGTCTCGATCGTTGTTTTAACATTTATTAAGAGAACACATTTTCGTCGCCATGGTTGCTAATCGACAGGGCTGCAAAGACCCAACGAATAGGGTCCTATCCGGCCTAGTGATTGCGAAAAACATAATTTGAATTAAAGATGTCAAAAATTCAAATGTCTTTATTAACTTTATTTTATTGTTTTTCTTTTTTTTTTTTTTAATTTTTTTTATTACTTACTTATTTATTTATTTATTTATTTTTGTCTGGAACTGATTTGCTATAAGAAAATTTAACTTTTTCTTCAACACACTGAAAATGAGCAGAAAAGCTTCCTTTAGCACTAAATCTTATTCAACCGACACTTGCTTAGAAAAACTTTTTCCACTGTGATCCGAGATCTAAAAATACATTAAAATGCGTAGACAGCAATATCCGCTTAAAACTATTTAATGAACGTCACGTTTGCGTTTGACGTCAAAGAAAGGAAGATTGAGAAATCACACCATTCTTCTTGCAGCTGCTTTCTATCTTCCCTATAACAAATAATATCGCTATTTCTTAAAAGTTGACGTTCTAATCGCCCATCATTCCTCCTTGGAAAATAGAAAAGTTTTTTTTTTTTTGTTAAAAAATCTCTTGTGCACGTTTTAAAGTAAAACTCGGTAGTTTTGACCGAATAAATTAATCAGTTTCAACACTTTAGACAATTTTGTAATTTTCTGTCTTATTTTAGGTCTACAAAAGCAATGGGCAAATTGTTTTCAATTTCACAATTTCCATCACACAAGTTTCTGATGACATCAGGGGCGCCCCGATGAGAGGTCACAGTGGCCTCCCAAAAATTTCCATATTCGGCAAATTTTGTCTGATGATTGGACAAAACTATTATCATTCGGCTAAATTTGGAGCTCTATTCGGCAAAATTATCACCATTCGGTGAAATTTGGAGTTACATTCGGCAAATTGAGAATTTTCACCCTACCAAAAATTTGAGTTCTGGGCGCAACTAGATAACATTAAACTTCCGTAAACTAAATCAGCGTTTTTGTCTTTCTCTCTCTTTCTCTTTTTTTCCAGTGGACCGGTTGAAATTAGTGAACACATTTTCACGGACGGGGTACATTTTTTTTCATTTTAAACAAAAAAAGTTATGCAGAAAAACAGCTACGCGCACTCTTTCTTATTATTTACAAACAATATTATTTGTATATAAAAATACATATTTACTGCAATTGATACGAAGGAAATTAACTTTAGAAGGAGAAAAAATGCTAAAAAACTAATCACAAAATCTAGTGTCGTTTTTAAATTACAGTATAACTTCGATTCAGCGATTGTCAACGAACTGGAAAAGTTATCGTTAAATAAAGGATATCGTTAAATCGAGGATTAATCTTGGTTACATTAATGAAACCACCTATTAATGTAACTCTGAACATTTCAAAATAAAGAAAATTAGATCAGTCTTTAACTGATGCGAGAAATTCCAAAGTACACCGAAGAGTAGAGCCTGCTCCCATCGATGATGTCCTAAGAAAACTAATTTCTGTTTACAAAATTGAAGCTGAAATTTATGGTGTACCAAGGTCGACCATGTCCCAAGGTGCCCCACCTTCCCCTAATAATAATAATACACTACAGCTCAGATTATATGCACTAAAAATCATTAAATGATGCATGCAAATACGCACTAAAAATAACGAAAATATGCACTAAAATTAAAAAATATGAAAAAATATGTTTTTTCTTTTTTTGAATATAGAAACGTTCTCACATCTGAATAAAAAACAAGTTGGTATTTCTACTTTTGCATTTTATTTGTAAGGCAATTCTTTAATCAGGATCGTTTGCCGAGATCGGCGAAAATTAAGGATACAACATTTTTTAAATTAAATTTTTACCATTAAGAAATTTAAATCATCTGCACTCTGTTTAGGAAAAAAATAGTCGTCTAAAATCATTAAATATTCTGCGTCGGCATCTAATTTTGTCATTCTCATTTCAAAATATTTGTAATTTGCATCGCAAAATTTTCGATGCAATGTTGCAACATCTTTCATTCGTTTTGAATAACAAACTCCAATGCGATATCGTTTATTTCCTACGCTATGTGGGATCTTAAGAATAAATACGAAATAGGAAAGAGTACAGTAATAAATTTCCCAGAACAGAAACATTAACATTCCTTGCTTTTCCCAAAATCAACACAAACAACCTTGACCTAGGACCGCAATTCATCAGAAAACTGTGCAATCAATTGAACTCTGACACTCAATAATCTGACACGATCTGGGAGAGGAGGGGGGAGAAACGCTTTATTGACGGATTCTGATAAATGTGAAGTGAAACAGGCAGCAATCGAGGAAATCCAATCATCCTGCCAAAATCAATTGACTATCGGCGAAAACGCATTTCCAGGTTGTTGAAAAATCGAAGAGCAGATATCTGAAGGAGCGGGCTTACAAGATGTTTTACATTTTTTGTTAAAAGTTATATAAGATGTAGAAAGTTTCATAGCTGAAGAAATATTGGAAGTTTTAAAAAACTGTACATTTTGCAAATGAAGTAGTTGTTTACTTTGTTTGCAAAATGAGCAGATAAAATACAGGTAACTTCGATTTAACGATACCCTATTTGGCTATTTCCTCAATTTAATGATACATTTCACTAGTCCCGGTTTGACTGCATTGAATGTCTTTGCTCCTCGGTTTAACGATAACTTTTTCCAGTCCCTTGACAATCGTTAAATCAAGGTTATACTGGTATGACCAAAATTTAATTTCTTGAAACCATACGGATGCGATAAATAAGCCGTTTGTTTTCAGAGATAAAAATATACTTTAACTATGCTAATACGTAATTTGAAACAAACCAGAAAGTAAACCCGTGAGGGCTTTATTTAACTTACGTTAGTTCAACGTAAATCTGAACTATTTGGATATTCCTTGTAAGATTTCACATCTTTTAAGGGTCGCCATATAATAGTAAGAAAATAATTTTATGATTTTGAACTACTCATTTTTACGCATTTGTCCAAGAATATAGCAAAATATCAAATGAATCTGAAACATGCCACTAAAAGGAATAAATCAAAACAAAAATATCAAGTAAACAAATTTTAACGATGAATTATGAATAGTGAAATGTCAGAAATGTAAAATGTTGGATGGCTTGAAGTAAAGGACACGTTTTCACATAATTTGAGCAATTCAGAGAATGATTCAAAATTTTGCTAAATTCTAAAAATGCACCAAATTGTTTTAGATAAATACGGCGAACACAACATTTTAACGTTTCGACAATATCTATTAGAAACATTTAAAAATAATAATAATAATAATAAAAACAGAAAATTGCCGGAATTTCTATGAATTTGCCGCAAAAGAAGGACTTATACCTCACCTCAAACTTTTTATAGGAATTTCGTGCCACCACCTTTTCCGTACTACCTATCATCGAAATTAGAAAAAAAAAAGTTTTTTTCGGCGAACCCTAATATATCTATGCACACAAACTTACTTACTAACCTTTCCATTCAAAATGTAATATTTTAAGATCTCCCAAGTTCAATCATTAAATCTTTAAGAAAATTCGAAGACATCGTTTCCAGAACAAGATTCATTTTTCTCCCAATGTAGAGGATGGTTATTGAAGCACCGCCAGGGGGCACTTCGTGCGGCATATAATTACTGAATGATGGATGGCAACAGGTTCGTCACCTTTAACGATGGATAAACGGACTGGCATACAATTAGGGAAATAAGGTCCCGCGCAAAGCTAAACATTTATGCACAAGGGAATATAAGTACATACTACTGATCGTAAATAAACCTGAAGATTGCCGTTCAATCAATACCATTAATATCTGAAGTTTATTTGTTCCGGGATTTGAGCAAAGAGGACCGATTTGTGTGCTAGTCGTAACTTTGGCCGATATGTAAAAGCAACAAAACTTGATAATTCCACACTTGGGGAAGGCACGCGACCAATTTTTCAACATTCGTTTTTGACACTACTCATAATGATTTAAAAGAAAAGAGTTAACATTATTTATTATTTATTGTAAAACATTTCCGGCATAAATAACCAAGCTATAATAAAGAAAGATGAGCTGGTGCAAACTCAGCGAGAGGGTGAGAGCAGCACACCCAAAATGCAACAATTTCAATATTGACGGGCAAATATATATCATGCTTAATCTGTGCATGATAATGTATTCGAATACGGCTCTACCACGCTTTATCTAACAAAATATATGTTCCCAAGTTACATTACAGAGTTTGATTGTCGGATGGGTGTCGATACCTTTTGCTTTTACGACAACTGCCCCCCCCCCCCCTAATCTCCCAAAGACAAAAATCATAGGAAGTACAAGTAGAAAACGTTTTTTATGGGATCTGAAAAAGCATAGGGACCGTGCCCCCTTGGGAAATTTAGCATAAGATCCTTTTTTGACGTTTCTAGCTTTTTCAATTTTTTATTCCAGTGGGGTTTTTTCTGACATAGATATAATTGATAGATGAGAGAGTTAAGAATTGCGATATAATGTTTTTTCAGCCCTGAGCTTGTATGCTATGGGGCGATTGCCAGCGACTGGTACCTTTTCCTGCGCCCCCAAAAATGAACGAGAAAGCTTGATTGTGAAATATTTTCCACTTGAGACCAAAATGTGTCGAATGACAAGAGCAGGCTTTTGGGGCGTCTTTTGTCTCACGAAAAGATTCTCTTACTAAGCTTCTCAAAAGCTTTCATCGATCTTGGGTTTGCATCGCCTCATTTGTTTGCATCGAGAAAACTTCCAACGCTGAGTATGATACGATGCGGTACCACGAGAAAAGTGACAAAACTGAAAAGCTCGGTGGAATGCAAAACAAGAGGAACATTTTCAACATGTTTCAGTTCCACCTTCCTTCGAAGAATGGAAGAAATTCGATTACCTTGTTTCAAACGACCCGAATTTCGCCTCGTAAACAAACAGAAGACCACGGTGACGTCATTATCCAGATTGAAAAAACAGTTGTCACAAGAAAAAGATCATTAAACAGTCAGAAATTTTGCAGGAATTCAGCCAAATATAACTGACAGTTTCAAATTTCACATCAGACAAAATAATACTTTTGGCGGACAATTGAATCTGATCTCAGTCAGTGAAGTAACCCTAACGACAACGAGAAGGAGAAGTCAAAACAAATAGCCTGTAAGAGAAGTTGTCTTTAAAGTTCGTTCGAGTATAGGTCGAAACAGTTTTTCAAAATTATATGAAAAGATAGTTGAAATTGCAAGAGAATTCTTTCGCGAATAAGAATTTCTCGGAAGGCTAGCAGTGTCCTGTCACTGCTTTTACTTTCACAGCTTCTTCGCAAGAACAAACACGAAATGTGGCACCAATCCTTTCGGAAAGAGGGAGGGTTCGAAAAAGAATTAAAGAACCCATCCATCCACTTCCAAAATTACTACCTGAGCACGGTCTCAGAATAAAAGACTGACACAGGTGCAGGACCGTCCCCTTTCTCTTTTCCAACCTCTGCTAAAGAGGAATCATCCAGAAAAGAACGACAACAGTTCGAAACGGCCGCCAACAACCCTGGCACCCGGAAGCCCATGAATCGTGCCACTCTTTTCTTCCTCAAATAACTGCGGGCCCAAGCACTATATTCTTTCGCGGAAGCAGTATACCGCAAGAATTGGAGGAAGTACCGGAAGCGCGAGAGGGTTTCTCAAGTGCAGCTGTTTCGAACTGCTGTTCCCCTTTTAAATGACCGGCCGTTATCGTTCCTGATTGGGGGACCATAGGCGCCATTTAAGCCCACACAAATTCAGATGCACAAACAAAACCCGGTTTTTGAAATTTCTCATGCAGTAAAATCTCATTGCAGCGAATACCAATGCAACGAAATATCCATTACAACGTAATAAATGTTCAGTACCGCTTTAATTGCCACTACATTACACTATAACGAAATTCCCGGAACAACGAACAAAATTTGTGGTTCAAACTAAACCGAAAACCGGAAAAAAAAGGGGGGGGGGGAAACCGTTATTTTGGCCGATACGAACACCGGAACTGAACCGAAAAAAAAAAAAATTGGTTAACTACGGGTTGATATATTTTGATATATCTTCAGCCATTTCGTATCAATCAATTTAAACAATTTATCAATATTTTCTCATGAAATTTCAACCATATAAATATCATCATTTCATGTACCTTGCCACATTTATGAGAGAATTATACTTTTAAATACAAATAAGAAAATATATAAACTAAAATCATTCGTTCGGAACTGAATCGAAAACCATTATTTTTGGCGGAACGAAAACCGAAACTGCAACCTATACATTTTTTAGTTGAACTGGAATGACAAGAAAAAAAAATCACGGCTTGAAGCCCTGGAAAATATGTGAGACACATATTTTAGTCACAGTGGCTAAAAATGGCGACCCCAGCAGAGAGAGCATTTCAAAGCCGGTACTTGAAGTTCTTTAAATGTTCGGCTCGGAGCATTTGAAAAGGTGATTTGAAAGGGCAGAATTTCCTAGAACGCTCCCTCCAAATATATTACAAGGTTCGGGGAAAGGGTGAGGAGGCGAAATGTACGGGGAGAGAGATTATAAATGGCTAAAACCCCAAGATTATGTTTTAGGATTTCTACACGCAACCGTAACATTTGAAAGAGAATTCTGAAAACAAATCCGTTTATCCCTTTTTCTTATTTTTCACAGCAAATCGATTCAAGCTTGGAAGAAAATAAAATATTTTTGGAGTGGAAATGTATACGTCGTCTGCTGTGATGCTGAAAAGAAGACAAACGATGCAGTTGGAAGAAAATCGACTTCTTTGGACTTATATTTTTTCCGTTCCACAATTTTCTAAAGTGAAATCACAACCAAATTCGAGTGAAACTTTCTTTGCGTTCATTTATCAAAATAAAGAAAGACAAATTTAGCTTTTTTTATTTTTTACAATAGAATATGCTGTTCTGTTTCATCATGTAATTATAAGATGTTACCTTAATGCTGGATTTGACTTACACGGGATTTGAAAACATGTACGGGAGAATATTTCTCGAATTTTGAGCTACATAATCCTTTTGCTGTTCAAACTACTATTTTACTTTCACAGAAAAAAAAAAAAGAAAACATAACCAAAATGAAAAAAAAAATGAGTGTTGTAAACATACACTATAAGTGAAACTTATCTTCTCTTCTTTTACATTCTGAAAAGTCATATCACCAACACGTTCTCTCTCACTCTACGCTCTTGTTCTTTCTGCGCCTTGACTTAGGCATATTCGCAATAGAATTGTACATTTTAATGAAAAAAAAATAGATTATAAACAACGAGAAAACGAAACAATACTCGAAATCCGTTTTTCATTTGTTGCCAAAAACAATGCAAAGTAATAGTAATTACAAAGTTAATTTGTTAATATAAGTGAACAAACTAATTTCAAGGCAGAACTTAAGAAATGTGGATTTCGCTTTTAAACCGATCACTTGACTTTAACCAAAGAAATGTTCGAAAACCTGCATCATTTGAAAAGTTATGCCCAAAACCCACAAATATCATTTCCGCCACACAAAAAGCATGTGGATCAGAATTTCAAAGCGTTTGCATAAAAAGTTTCACTTCAAAATCTCCTAGTAAATTCAGTTTTCAGAACTGTAATAACGGTTTGGCAGTATAAGGTTTTGATTGGCGGAATTTGAAGGTGAACTGAATTCGAAACAGCTGTACACACTAGAAACAGGACCACGAAAGTTATCTGCAGGAGAAGTTTGTTCAGCCGAAAAAAAGCTAACACCTCAGATTTCGAGGAAAACCAAACTAGGGTACTGTAACTGTAGCGTGGCCGATGTCTCGTAACTGAAACATTAAAAACATAGATAAAATGGTCCTTTGTATTTAAGAAAAGATATAACCGGATGGAGCAATAGCATTCCTGTTTGCATAGATTTCGTTTCAATACCGTGGATTAAAAATGCACAAAAGAAAACATATTGCTTATTTTAGAACATTTTCTTTCTTTTTTTAGTTCCTCTCGAAAACGTAAAATGCGGGAAATTCATAAATGAAAAACTTTTCATCCGAATTAAATTAACATAATTAGTATACGGAAAAACTGGGACCTAATGAAAAAGACGTGAAATGGGGAGAAAAACGTAGAATCGGGAGCGTAAAATCGGGGTTTCACTGTACTTTTAAAGCAAATAAGGCCTTCTTAAACAACAATACCCTTAACAGTAAGTTGTCACCCCAAAGCCAGGGTTAAGGCAGAAAAAACCATACGCAATATACCAGATAGCCATACAGACAGACCAATACCTTTATTTTTTTCTTCAATGCAAATAAGGCTTTTCAAGGATCGTGAGAACACTGCAAACCACATTAGAAACGCTTGTATTTGATCACTTTTCCATTCAACGTTTTAACCACAGACAGCACAAATTTTTGATTATTTTAAGTTTACTCATCAGTTTTAAAACCGAAGTTTCATTTTACAGCTGGTGTAGAAAGAATCTCTGCATGCGATTCCGTAAATACACTTTTTCTGCATATGTAGTAAGGAGGAGAGGGAAAAGAGCATTTATATTTAATTGCACAGGTGTCTCTCTAAAGCCGGCTTGGTTCAGTTTTATTCGGATCTTTAGAATTATTTAGGTCGTTTATATTTATGATACTGCTTATCCAATATGGTTCTTCAGCAGTGGTGACCACTGCTGAAGAACCATATTGGTGGTGGTATCTTAAGTAAAAAAAGCAGCAGTGGTGGTATCTTAAGCAGTGGTGGCCCTCGGGTAAAAACAAAAGGTTGAGCACCACTGTTCTAAAGGATCATTTGTTTATATTGATGGCTTAGACCAGGCGTTCCCAAACTTTTCTAATTCGCGGCAAACTTTGAAGAATTTGAATTTCTTCCTTGCATTTTGTTCCATATCTATGGTGCCGTGGATACTTAGCGGCACCCTCACCTTTCCCTGCGGCATCTTGGCTTAGGCATGCGGCACCCACCTAGGACCCCCTGGCTTAGACTAAACCAGCTAACTCCACACATAGTCTTTTCTTTTTCTTTTTTTTTTTAATTTGTTCTATTAAAACTCGCTTGCTACTCAAAGTGCTATAAACAGGTGAAACATCTCTGCGAACCGGTCAAACTTTTTCCCGGTGACAGCAGACGAACCAGCCATTGAGATTTTTTTTTTTTTTTACAGTGAATATTTGCTTTGCAAGCACCTGAAAAGCAAGTAACTTGCAAAAAAAAGAGAGAGAGAGAGAGACAAAGCGATCTGGTCTTGACAAACCGGGAGAGAAAATCAAATAAAAAGCAAGAAAACAAAAGAAAATCCTCCATTTAAGAAACCCCATATAAATAATTCATTAGACGGCGAGACTCCTTCACGCACAATCAAGAACGATCACGTTAAATTTCCCATTCGGAATATCCGCTTTTTGCCTGAAAGTAACGGATCCACGTGCGTCGTCGGTAAACAAGTGGATCTCGGCCACGGACGTGGTGGAAATGTCAAGCCGCGTTTGAACAGCTTTCGCGGGGGCTCCGATAACAGAGAGAAAGAGGCCCAGGAGAGATATAGGGGAATTCACTCTCCTTGAGTTATTATCAAAACATGTACGGATGGTGGGCTGGTCATTCATAATATATATTTGAAAGTTAGATATGCACTTATTAGATACTCAAACACACGTCGAAGATCACTAGTCCAAAAAACTTTGAAAAAATGTATATTGAATAATTTACTTAGCATTAGAAAAAAAAAAAAACAATTTATTAATAACAAATACTTAATTCAAATACCAGAAAGCGCAAGAATAAATGAATTTACTTTTCTCATAAATAAAAGTGCAAAGCAAAATCATCATTATAGAACAACTTGTGTTCACATACAGTTCGACTTTCAGGGGAAGGATGAGAGAAAATGAATTTTATTTTTTCATTTAGTAATTCTGAAATTATTGTTACTTTGCTTAGAATTATTTTACGTACTACATAAATAGGATTATAGTCAATCAAAAAAACTCCAGCGCGATGGGAGGGCTCAGGACCCCCTAGACGCTTTCCTTGTGTGCGCCACTGCTTCATATATACATAATTGTCAATGATCGAGTAACGCTGACGTCATCAACAATGAAACTCGCACCACGGCATGACAACTTGATAACTGACATGAAGGGAAATGCTTTATTTTGACAGGGCTGAACTCGATCCGTTAACTTAACTGTTTTAGTGGTAAGACTGTGTCATTTCAGGGGAATGAAGAAACAAAAAAAGGGTCAACAATGAACGCTACCTATTGAAGTTTAGGGTTCATCCAGTGGAGTTAGGGTTAAAATTTGAACAATCAAAATATCACCAAACAGGCAAGTTCTTCGTTTAAATGCAGAAGCAATTTTCACCCGTCATACCTTGACGGGAGACTTTCTAGTCTTATAATAAGTCTTATTTCTAGTCAGTTAAGTTATTAGTTAAGTTATTTCTAGTCTTATAATCAGGAGTGCAAATTGGCCATAATAACCATATTTTTCGCATCTTAATTACCTTCTTTTTTTTAATGGATGTGCTTCGCATTACCTTATCTAGAAAATCCTCGTCATACTATAAGGAGTGCGAATTTCTTCCCCATTTCCATTCAGTTTTTTTTTTTTTTTTTTTTTTTCGGATCCTCAGAAGTATTTAAGTCATTTATATTTATGATGCAGCTCGCCCAATATGGTTCTTCTAATAAAGGATCATTTGTTTATATCGATGGCTTCGACCAGGGGCTTAAACTTTTCCTAACCATTTGTGAAAACAAGGAACCCAACTGCACGGTCCTATCGCAATTCGTGATTGCGAAAATCATACTTTGAATTCAAAATGTTAAAATTCAAACTTTCCCGAACCATTTGCGAAAACAAGAAACCAAACTGCAGGGTCCTATCGCAATTCGTGATTGCGAAAAACATGCTTTGAATTCAAGAAGTCAAAATTCAAATGAATGCCAGGGGCTGGATTTTGAATGTTTATTTTATTTCATTTATTTATTTTTTTAAACTGTAAATGAAAAAACAATACTTGATTGCGGAGTTCTTGGGATTTAAACTGAAAAAAGAAACCACTTCCTCAAGAGTAAAACATTCGATTTATAAGACAATAAAATATTTAAAAAACCATGAAACAAATACACCAACAAGTACTAACAACAGCACGTTTTTTCCAGATTACAAATTAATTCGTAACACTTACGACTAAAACCAAACACTTCATCTATACATGAAAATTTCGACACACTAGCTAAGACAAATAAACACTAGATTTAATTTCGAGTTCCCTTTCATTTGCTTAAATAAATAATATTCGCTTCCTAATTCTGCAAACACTTTTCAACCTCATTTACTTATTGGATCATAAAAACGCGGAAGTGGCAAGGGTTCAAAACTGGAAGCAATTTCGAGCTCATAATGGCAGCGAAGATATAGTTAAATTATGATCGGCTTTGTTGTCCGCTTATTTTCCATTTTGAAAATGACGAAGGAGTTGATTTGGCGGCAAAGAGACTGATTATCTTATGAAGAATAACGATTATTAAACCGCAAGACAAGTACAGTAAGCAATTTATGATGTCTGAGGTCACGTCTACGCCCGATAAATGTTCGAAAATACAAAACTAGTTATGACCTTTTTAAAGTCGTTCAACGCTGCAAAGGAAACAGATGATGGAGCAGAAGAATACTATCAGTTTTGGCAAAAACAAATACAGTTGAACTCTCTTAATACGATCACGTTTAATACGAAATCACGGCGAAAACGAACATTTTGCTCGTTAAGTTTGGTTTGCTAATTGCATTAAAAATTTCACGTATAATACGCACATTAAATTGAAAGTCTCAGCTAAGACAAACAAAAATTTCTGACCTTTTTTCTTTAAAATGTTTGTGGTTGAATACTGTAATTTTCTTTTTTAGAAATTGTTCATCATGTTGTTAGGTTTTAGAAGTCCTATTGTGTAAAGAGAAGAAAGTATTAAATATTTTACATAGAAAATAAAGCCCGTACATTTGTTTACCTGTGTAGTGTGTACATTTCAATTTACCAGGAGATAAAACTGTTCCATCTTTCATCGCGGATTACAACCTATTCCGCGATTGTCGATTATCATTTTTCTTCTTCAATATTTTCCAAAAACATTCATTAAAAATAAGTGATTTTTTCCCCTGAATGTTGGATTACAATGTCTGTATTAGTAGTAATGTTTTTTAAGTATAAATAAGCATTTTTTTTTTTTTTTCACAGTCACTCACTCACGGTTGTTACGAATAACGGCTAATACGAACAAATTCGTGGATTTTTGACATTTATATTAACCGAGTTCAACTGTAGTAGCAAATAAACTTTCCCGCATCAGATTGTTCGATTGGTTGTAATGGCGCGAGAGCCATAATAGGTTACACCACTCTCTCAGCGGTAAGCACTGTCCTCTGTGGAACAGTGGAAACTTAAATTTTCGGAAGGACGGAAATCCTTAATTTGCCGAATGAAACTCTGAATTTTGAGGTCACAGTGATCTCTTATCGGGGCACCCCTGGATAAAGGACTGTTCCTAAATGGGGTAATGAGCAGTAAAGGGATAATAATGGACATTTTCAAATGTTGAGTAAAACGCGTCTAATGTTACAGTCCTAGGTAGGCTTTCATTGAAGAAAGTTTTCCTAAATCATGCTTTATAGCAGCACCTACGAGGGCTACTAGTCTTGCCCCAAGACAGAGGAGAGGTTCACCTACCATTTGTACAGGTTATCTCCAAATTTTAAATTTTGGCACCTACATCTCTTTGGTTCTCACTGCCTCAAATTATATCACTCTTATTTTCGACCGCCTCCCATCCCCTTGTCACATGTCGCGCTATTTTCCATAAGCATATTGTCACTGAAAAAAAAATGTGTGATGTTCCACTTCTTGTTACTCTTTCTCGTCTACTTATCAAAAATTGCCACAATTTCACGAACTTTCCTCACCCTCAAATCGTGAGATCATTTGTAGAGCTATGTGGCTAAACATCTTGTGGTGTGCCCAGCCAACACCACACTAGAGACAGTCTAGTGTGGTGTCGGCCTAGCTGTCTCTGAAGTAGATAGATATTGGAAGGCTAGAGAAAAGTTACATGTCTTACAACACTCCCCAACAAACGAAAAGTCCTACCAGTAATGATTAAGTCAAGCTATGGCTGTCACTCTTTGGCCCTTGAAACAAATGAGAGATAATCACTCTCTTATATCCTATAGACAATATCTTTTCGTTAGTTGGACCAACGTCAACCGCAAAGGCCAAAGACATTTTATTTGATTTAATCTAATTTATTTATTGTTTTGTAAAACTTGTGTAGCGATTTCAGCTGTAAATAAATTTGATACAAAAACTTAGTTGAATTAGTTTCAACTTTAGTTTTAGTTTAGTTTTTGCCTTAGTTTCTTTCTACCAAGAAAACTCACAGATAATCTCACCATAATAAGTTGTGTAACGTGCCATGGCCTACACTAATCGGCTAATCAAAAAACCATCAAACCGATTGAAAACCCCATATGACTTTCATTACGGTTTTCAATCATTTAAAAGTCGGACTGCCAGAAAACACGAAAGCATTCCTGATGTGCGTCCACTTTCGTTATATGTTTGTCCCACCCAATACATATCAATTCCTCCACCCTTCAATTAGTGTCTCTACTACAAGCGACACTGAATAACCGCTTTATATCTGGCGAATTCGCCCTTGAGGGGGAACTGCCACTCGAAAGTTTGTTGAGCAAGATCCAGTTCTGAGGCCGCTGAAATAAGAGGAAAAGTATTCAGCAAGGCTTCTCAAATGGAAAACTGACCCAGAACACTAACACTGCTCATCAATTTTCATGTTTTCTTTTCTTTTCTTTTTTTTTTTTTTTTTTCATTTTGAGGAGAATAGTAACTACGGAGATCGAATACCATTCTTACTTGAAGAAAATTGATTAATTAATCCTACTGTTCTTCTGATATACTTGATATTAATTCACAAGATTATGAATCAGAATGTAGCCAGGGAAGCAACCAGAGAATCGCTCCCAGAACCTATTGGGTCGAGCAATGGACGCATGTGGGTCCTTCATAAATCCTTTATACAATTATTTCTTTCTAGAAGTAGTACATTAAAGAAGGGTGCTCACCTTCTACAGTGGTGGAACCCTTTAATAAAGCTACGTAGAATCCCCCTCCTCCTCAAACAAAATGAAGAGCGCCTTTTTAGTGCAGGCTATGCGCCAAGAGCACCCCCCCCCCCCCCCCCATCATCATTGACAGCCCTGCACTGAAAACTGAAACATTTTGAGCTATCTTCGATAATTTCTTCGCATATTTTAATGGAGGCTTATTTGGCTGCTTTCTCTTAATCCCCCCCCCCCCCCATTTAGTGGCAGCTTACAGTATGCAATGTTGGATGTTGATTTTAAATCCCATTCTCAAAAAACAGATTTCGTAAAAAATATAATGGGGAAAGCAGCAGGAGCCTAACCAAGAAGGATTTTGGGGTAATCAACCCTCATAACTTTTGGTTTTAAATTATACAATCAATCTTTGTATTCGATCTCGAGAGATGCATCGGCGCCGATTGTACAGAAAAATTTTAATTTGGAGGCAAAAGCGGTTTCAAAAAACATCTAAATATTACAAGGGCGGATCTAGAAATGTTTCAAGGAAGGGGCGGTTAACTTTTTTAACTCACCCTTTACTAAGTATCTGTTTATACAAGCTTGTGGAAAGAAGGGGGGGGGGGGGGGCTGCCACAGCATTTTTATCTAAAACAACTAAACTATAGAGATTTAGCCAAGGAGATCTCCAAACCTATTCCTTTCCTTTTTCGTTGAAAGAAATATTCTAAAATTACGTTTTAGAACTTCATTCGGAACTCCCTCCCCCTATCATTATCAAAGGTAGTCTAAAATAGCGCTTTTTGAAACTTCAGTTTTGGAAAATTACCGGATGAAAGTCACTGAACTCATTCTTTACTCTAAACTACCTGAGAAATGTACAATCACGAGTTCAGACCTTAAATCTTGTGTTTGGCCTTAATTGTTGGGGGAAGGCCTCCACGTGCCTCCTCCTAACATCGCCAAAGATCGTCTAAAATTGCCTCTTTAAAAGTCCAAAAAGTTCCGATTTAAACCTCATTTTTTTCCTTAACGTCATCAAAGATGACATACACTCGCGTATTAGTTACACTTGCTTCAATTCGGACAAATTGTCGGTTGCAGGGTCCCTCAAAGGAGGATCACCACTCCCTTCTTGAAATATTATGTACCTAACGCCTTTCCGTAGTAAAAGAAACATCAGGAAAAAAAATTCAGACATTAAGTTTTCTTACTTCATTCTTAAAAGTAAGAAGAGTAAGGACCCCAATTAGGCAACAAAGGGGCCAGCACAGTTCTGTATTTCGGAACATGCCGAACTCCGGACCAGAACTCAAAATTTCAACATAGCCGGTATTTATCGAACAATCGCTCGAATGAGAATTTTAGGAAAATACTACTCATTAAAATTTCCGTAAATACTCGCGTAAAGTCGAGCAATTTAGTACAGGCTCAAATTTGGCGGATCAAACGAGGCTTTTAAGAACGTCGTCCCTGGCAGAATCATTTGCTGATCATGATACCTAATGTCTCTTCTCATAGGATTTAGGTATGTACTTTTATCATTTGATGAACTGAACTTTCTTTTCCCAAAAAGTTAAGCTCGAGATGCTCTTGCTTACATGCGAAGGTTCATCCAAGTTGCCTCTTCGTAATAACATTTTGTCTGAGTCACCAAGATACCTCCTCTAGATGCTATGAAGAAACCTGCGACATGTCAGGTGAAGCGCTATCCAAAAACCATTGCCTACAAACGTCTTTAGCAAATGATACTAATTACTTGTTCAATCTTATCAAAAGCACTCGTATAAAAGTTCACCAAAATTTCCGAAATGGTTTTTTACCGAAATGGCACTTTCCGTTTTGTCTGAAATATTTTGGAATTTATCAAATCGTTTACCTACTGACCAAGATTTTCTTCGTAGATTGTGAAAGGTTAGCAGTTTTCAAACTAAATCATTCAACTAAACAAAAATTAATGCAGTGATGATTTGCAATATCACAATAGCAGCATCATGACGCTTTCACGTGAAGTGTTGTTGGGCATTTCTCACAAAAAGACTTAAAACACAATCTTATCCGCTTCTGTATTTTTCAGTTCCAACAACTATTCTGAAACGGTGAATTCAGATTTTTACGACTCTAAAATCAAAACGTTTCAGAGCTTAAACTAATCGGAACTTCTTGGGCAACAACTTCTTAAGTCAAGACTTTGTAATTGAAGCATAAGTCACTATTAGGGGTTGATATTTCCGAGTTTCAAAACCGGCAGGAACTGTTAAAATCTCAACATTTCGAAATTTTCAGCCCAAAAATCGCGAAGAATTGACTCAAGTTAGCAATTTGCAATAGCAAGAAAAAAAGTCAAAATATTCTATCTGTTCAGGTGTGGTGGGGTAGACTGAGAACGTCAGATTTCATTTAGACATTGAAATAAAGGTAGAACTTGATCAGTCATTCCTCAAATATAAGAGATGTTCTTGGATTTCCGAAGACTGAAATCGTCAGATTACTGCTGGTATTGGATTCTTAAGGCAGACCTAAGACTTTATCAGTCATCATATTGAATTCCTCAATTATGAGAGATGTTCTTGGATTTCAGAATACTGAAATCGTCATATTACTGCAGGCATTGGATTATTGAGGATTATGACTTTATCAGTCATATTTAATTCCTCAAGTATGCGAGATGTTCCCGGATTTCAGTAGATTGAAATAGATTACTGCTAGCATTGGACTTGTAAGGAAGACTTAATCAGCCATATTCAATTCCTAAAGTGAAAGATGTTCTCGGACTTCAGATATATTTGGATAGCGCTAAAATCCTGCTCAACACTTGCATTTATTCCGGGATTGTACAGAAAACATCATTCTAAAATGACGCGATTTTGACAGTTTGTTAGATGCGTTCAGAGACAATAGTTTTAAATAAAGCATATTAACGTTCCATCATTTTTTATGCCAATTCTCGTGTTTTATAGTGTCACGCGTATATAAGACTTAACGGAGAACGTGGGGGGTGGGGGGCTGAAAACCGCTTTACCCTAAGCAATAGTTTGGAGGTGCGTGTTTTCGTTTCCATGATTGTTTTTCTCGAAAGGGGCGTGTCTACTGCATCATATGCTGACGTATTGTTTAGAGCCCTGTTTATTGGTTTAAAAGTAAAGAATGTCAATGATTCTTATTGGTCGACAGAAACAGTAACAAACTTTAATACTCAGTTTCAGCTACAGAAGTAGAGTAAAAGCATAGTTGACAAAAGATCGGCCTGAAATTTAAAATTTTCACTTCATTCTTCATTGACAGTGCCCAGCAGAAACTTCTAGTTTCGTACAGGTTCGTACATTTGGGGACTCAGGAACATTTGGGGAGTCATACACAGAAACTATAATGTATTTAAGCTTTTTGTGTATTTATTTATTTATTTATTTATTTTTTTTTTTTTCAAAAAGAGGCATTGAGTTATATACCCTTTGCACCCTAAGGAAATTTTTTAAATGAATGGCATGGTACAGTAGCCAATTTTTTTTTTAAATGAAATATCGGCTTTTTCCATCAGTTGGTGAAATGGAAATAATAACTCATACCCAGTTAAAGAAATGGAAAATTTTGTGGGGGAAATTTGGATCGTTCTCAATAGAAAACGGAATACATGAAGCAGAAATAAACTAATGAATAAAATAATTGTAAATGAAGTAAAAAAGATGACCGTAATTTAAATTCATTACTAAAAGGACTTTCATTTACAAATTTTGCTAATACAAAAATGTACTTTTTAAAGAAATAATGGCATTGCTATAACATGCAGGGGGGAGGGTAGAAATTCAGAAAGAAATATCATCTTTTAGCATCTATGAATTTTGAGGAGGGGAGGGGAAAATAAAATATGATGCATCAATTAGAATTTCACTACACAAGTTGAAGAATAATGTGACACTGATCAATGATCACATTAAGATTTTTTCCTGTATAGAATATCTTTTTCTTAAATAAAGACTATTTACTACTTTTAAGTGTAATTGACTTAATTTTGAAAGGTACACTCATGTTATTTTTTCTTCTAGTTCTCATTCTTAGGTTTGGAAGACATGTGCTGACATCGACATTTTAGTCCCTATCATTTGTTCACACCTGTGATTAAGGAAATTAGGGGGATCCCCCTCCCCTTACAAAATTTTTAAATGATGGGCCTGCATTTACTTTTAATAAACTTCATGATTCAAAATTTAGTTAAATTTTCTTTCTGCATTTTCAATTGCAGTTTGTTACTTTTTTTAGATACATTTTAACGTTGTGTACAGTACAGTCAAATAAAAGAAGCAAGTTTTTTTTAAAGGGATTGACTATACATTTTGAATGCGTCACTTCTGAGCACATACGCCAAAATTGGCGTCAGGGAATAATGAATGATATTTTCAACGCATCAAACTGAGTTTCTAGTTCAAAACAAGTTTAATATCAGTTTATTCAGGCTAGCTGAAATATATTAGTTATTGCCAGAAGTCTAAAACCTGATAAATGTCAATAATAGCAATATCAATATTCACATTCCAAAGACATGGGCGAAAAACTAGATATTTCCAGTGAAAGTCAACAATCTCAAATTTTGGTCTTTCATGGAAACATATCTGTTCAGTTCAATTAACCAATGAGAATTTCTTAAATCAACCTAAGATAAATTTAATTATTCTGGGCAAGAAGTGACTAATAAAAATGTTCATAGTAACTGCTGGAAAAACTTTTAAAGTGAAAAATGTTCTTGACAAAAACCTATAGAATCATTTAATGGAACATAATTAAAGAATTGATTTAATCAAATCAAATAAAAATTAATCTAAAATAAAGGCCCGTCAGGAGGATCAATTGCTCCTTGCCTTGCAAAATTGTGTTTTAACACAAAACTGGGAGCGGTTTCTGTTGTTTTCTGATAAAAATTGCAGAGTGTTATACAAAACAATTCGGAAAATTCGACATGAAATTGAAATTTTCCCCCTTTTGAAAATATAAGATCAACAGCGTAACTAAAAAAGAAATCAACTGATAATAGTAATTTAGTTAATGTGAATGCTGGTATACTTTTATCTACTTTTATCTATCTTGTTACCTTCTATCTACAATCCACTTGCAGGTTGACAAATCGTTCTAGAAACATATCTTACATTTATAACGTTCTTTAAGACATAAAAAAGCAAAATTTGCCATCATTATAAGTTTGTACTTCAAAACGTTTTCAGTAAATCTAGTCCTCATAAAGAGAAGGGTTTCATACAGCTATTTGAAATTTAAGATACAAATTTACACAGCGATGCATTTATGTTATTTGTATAGCTATGTAATCATTGTAAAAGTGATTAAAGAATGTTAAAATGCAAATTTTCTAAAGACACATACTGCTGTGCTAAGCACAATAGTCGTATCTGCATTTTTTATGAAATTGAGTTATTGTCCATCAAATGATTCTTTGTCACATATCACCTAAATACAAATTTTGATGGTCATTTGTCAATAGGAAATGTTTTTTAAAAATTGCATCTGAATCAAATACATGGAGGCTCAATTTTTTAAATGGAAATAGCTCATTTTGAAGCTGGCTGCAGATGAGTTTTGCGCTTAGCACGGCAACATAACCCAACAAAAGTTTTCACCCATAAGCTCAAATCTGTTGCCAAGAAAAAAAAAGCTCTTTGTAAACTAGGGCTGCGGAGTTGGAGGGAAAATGACAGACTGAGGAAATTTTAGAAGCTTTGTCTCAGACTCCTTTACCCCAAAATCAGTCTGACTCTGACTCCACAAGCACTGGCAAAGTTGCAGATTTCGAGGAAAAATGACTGACTCCGACTCTTGGAACTTCAAACCTTTGACTCCATCTCCTTTTCCCCCAAAACAGTCTGACACCAACTCCACAGCCTTGTTGTAAACCCGTGTGACACACACCTCTTTTGCACATTTGTGCATTAAAAAAATTGTTGGATCATCTCTAAATTTTAACAGAGAAAGGTATTTATTTCTGAATCTAATCAAAGCATGTGATTTCCTAAAATTACCTTAACATCCACGTCAACTCAATTTAAATTAAGTCATGATAAGTGTTATAATTTGTTGTCAAACTTAACCACTAGCAAAAATATATATTATAGGTTATAACTAACCTGTAAACTTTGAATATTATTTTCACAAATTAAATTCACCCAGAATAATTTTGATGTTTAACAAATCAGATATACCTCACATAAATATGTAGGTTTGTTCGAGTATTTAATTACATTTATTATCTTGAATACACACAAGTTTCAGATATCTTCTTGAATTTAGCTAGTATTATGAGCTTTAAAAATGATCGATTAATATAACAGCTAGAATCTGGTGACAGATAACATTGCACATACATACTAAGCAAACCTACAGCACATCTGTAAACATTGCCAAGCACATTTGCCAGCACACATATGTGACAACACCGGGGTATCAAAACAACAATCTAGCACTCACTTTCCCTTTAATAATGCTGAAAATGTCATGTGGCGATTCAGATCCAGATGAGTATAACAGGCTCCATAAAATCTTAGCATCAAACTCAAAAGCAAAGCTTATTATTTCTGTTATCGGTAATCTGCGTCAAAAACGCAAGCCGGCTGCGATCTTAGCAGCCGCGTAGAGGTAATGCTGCAGCTCTACAGCTACCATCGGCGTTTGGGACGCCCGAATTCATAACAACTCGGTGCCGTTCGATAAGTGAGAGATTGGAACAAAAGAAGCTTACCTTTTATGACTGTCGATTAAGGAATCCCGAAGCTTTCCAAATTATATAAATCCGATGTCAGAGAAACGGGAGTCTCACACACACGAAAACAACATCTCCACTGCATTCAGCGGAAAGTGACGCACTGGCTGAGCCTCCTCTCTCGATTTGGCTACGAGTCCGCCGCTGCTGCAGGGTTACCATATTTTTCCGGGACTCTTTTTCTTTTTTGTGCGCCCTTCTCGCGAGGAGGGTCCTCTTGGCGGTGTTCGGCTATGAAATTATTTTAACCCCCCCGGTTTGGCCTTGCTGTGGAGTCATTTTACAGGGAGTGTGTTCAGGAATGGGCAAAAGGGTTAGGGGTTTAAGTTGCGACATGCCGCTACGGGTATTGCTTTTTTTTTCACTCTTTTATTTCCTTTTTCCGGTACCCCCCGCTGTCTCACCGGAGTCAAACATTGCTTTACATCTCTCCATCTCTCCCCATGTGTTCGATTCCGTACTGAAAGGGGTGTATTGAAATCCGCGTTCGAAAACTATTATATTTGATTTTGATGCTGACTTTTTTTTTTTTAGAATCCTCGTCTTCCAGCCAGCGAGAAAACTGTTGCATTATCGAAAGTTAATCGTTTTTTACGGATCTCATATTACGGCTGAATTTTATCTTACCGTTACTAAAAACTATTCACAATGTCCCCCCCTCCCCGCCCACTAGATGGATATATAAACGTCCATAATTGGGAAAGGAAAAGAACGGCATTTGCTCTTTTTGTAACTTATTCAACGTGTTTCTCTTCACGGGTTCGTCCTAAATGATGTGACATTTTGAGGGGGGGGGGGGGGGTTCATGATATTGCGAACAGTTTGTAACAAGGGGGAAACAAGACGTGATACATTACGAATTTTTCTTCGGGAATATGCTTAACTATCATGCTGTAACTAAACTACGTGACATATGTTACAGGGGGGGAAGGGGGGCTAGGCGAACTGAGACGTTTTTCGACACAGAAGTAAATATTTGCTCAATATTAAATGAATAATCTGAAAGTAATGGCAGCACTACTTTTTGTCTGAATTATGTGTACATTCAAAAAAGAAAAATAATCTAGTCAATAAAAATGATTGGCGCAAGCTATTCAACAATCCAACGGATGAGCTAGATTCGTAGTCGTTGTAGCCTGCGTTTGGAAAAGCCATTCGTTTCGAATACCATAACGTCAGATCTTCTCTAAAATGTTTGGCATCGGAAAGCACCAAAGCAATGAAATTTACTAATTACTATGTAAAAATGGGCAGACAGATATATTTGCAAAATCCCACTTTCTGTTTTCAAGTAGGGGAATGTGGGGCAAAGTGAAATGGTTAAGATGACCGATTTTTTCAAAATGAACAAATCGGAAATTTGTTTTGAAAATGACAGTACACAGAGAAAAAACATTGTATTTTATAATTAAACAGTATTTTTAGTTAGGCGTTGAAACAGTATTTTTAGTTTTTAGCAGGTAATTTGAGTCTTCGAAAAAAAGTGGAAAATTTTTACTTTTTTTCTCATGGGGCAAAGTGAAAAACACAATATTTTTCTCAATAAATATATGAAGAAAAATAAACGAGCGAGTAAAAGAATGAATGAACAAGAAAATAAGTGAATGAATGAATAAATATGAGTGAATAACTGAATGAGGGAATGTAAATGAATTGATTAATAAATGAAAACGAAAGTGATTTATATTAAATGGTTGATGATGTAAATGAAACAAACTATTTTACTTTGCCCCATCCACTTTCCCCTGCATGTACTTGACTAATTGTACAGTTTGTTTGATATACAAATAAGCTTAACATAAACTAAATTAATACTGCATTGAATATTAAGAGGTCTCAATTAATATATAAAATGTTAATAACAAAACTTTATCATTTTATAATAACAAAAATAATTTTTGACTTACAACAAAATATTACAATATGAGTACCAATTTTTTAAAGTTGTCTATGTATTATTGAATGCTTTAATTTTCGGCGGTATTTTTTTTTTCGTGACTGAAATAGACTGCATATGGTACTATACATATGGTACATATATATACCAGATAGGTGGAGCTAAAAGCAGAGTATATATTTCATCATTTCACTTTGCCCCGCTAGTTCACTTTGCCCCATATTCCCCTATATACTTACAGTCTTGAAAACAAGATTTTCCAAACTGTTGATCACTGCCCACTTAGGATCACGAATTCGATCCTAGGTACACTACAGCCAGAACCTCAAATGATTTATTATTCAGTTTCATCGCTAGAGAACAGTTTCATAATTGGGTCGTTTGCAATATTTTAAAAGTATTTTATTCTGAAAGAACATGCTTAAAAACATAGGATCTAACCATTTTTTAAATAATTTGTTTAAGTTTAATAGTTTTAAAAAATTACCTAAATCGGTGATCTTTCATTGCTTACATTTCTTGCCGATGACTTCACAAATGATGAAATGCCATTCTGTGTTGCCAATCACAGAGCAAAGTATTTAATTCGCATCTTTATTCACGTGTATTGGCAACGATGTGGTTGATAGCAAGCTTTGAGAGTAATTTTAATTCTCTTCTTGATTATCATAACGTAGAAACGCGGTACAAAGATGCGCCAAAAAGCATCATTTGTGACGTCATCTAGACCACGCCTTGTTTGAAAAATCGGACATTTTAAAAAATTATTAAAAAAATAACTGTTGGGAAAACAAAAGAATTTTCTGGGTCATTGCTTTTTTTTTATTCTATCAATTTCAGTGACTAAAAGTACTACTTTTGACTGAAGGAAACAACCCCATTGATTTTAATTGCGAAAAGTATTTTCCAGAATAAAAATATTATGAACTAAAGCGAAGCTATAAACTTTGCTTCCCAATTTCAGAAAAACCGACTATTAAATATGATGGAGACACTCGAGGCAGTGGGAAGCAAAGGGATGTGAGTGGATATCTTAAAGTTTTGATTAAAACGCGTTTAATGGTAAGGTTCTAGGTAGGTTTCATTGAATTTTTTTTTTCCAATTCATGCTGTATAGCAGCACCTACCAGAGTTACTAGAACTATCTCTTGCTCCAAGACAGAGGAGAAGTTCTCATAGTAATTGTACTGGTTACCTCCAAATTTTTAGTTTTGTCACATTCCTTTGCTTCTCACTGCCTCGTTTAAAAAATAATAAAGATCGTGATTACTTTAAAACAAAGTTTAATTAATAACCAAGGAAGTGTGAGACACTACACAATCGGTTTTTCCCCGTTTCACCAATACTTAAAATTTCCTCCCCCTTCTAAATATCTCAAAAAGTAAGATTGAAAGAGAAAAACAGAGAGGAAGGAAACTTCGTGTCGGCGAAAAGACGAGGACACCCTACTGTCTTCAAAATTTACTTTTATACTTAAATAGCCTGAATTCCGTCTGAAATGTTAACATTCATATGAAATTAAAAAGAAGCGCTGGAACTGAACTCACTTGAGCTCCCGTACCAAAGCACAGTTTTGAAGTAAATATTCGGTGATAAAACCGTAATGTTCATGAATGTTTCGATTTGAGCCATAAAGCTTCCCTTGCTCGAAGAGAATTCATTGAAATGGTGTTTAGTATATGTTATATGGCGCTGAAACAAACAAAAAAGGGAAAACTACTGTATGTAAGCATTTCTCCAGCTGTACTTTATTAGTTAGTCAAGTCTATATTCGAAAAAAAAGAGAGCGAGAAAGAAGGGGAAAAAAGTACTACAGTGTAAGCGGTTTAAAAATGGGGGATACAACAGGAATAAAATGTTGATCCAATTTCTAGAAAGTACCGTATTCCCCCCGCATTAACCGGATATATATATATATATATATATATATATATATATATATATATATATATATATATATATATATATATATATATATATATATATATATATATATATATATATATATATATATATATATATATATACGAGGCGTGTTTTTAAAGTAAGTTCCGTTTTTATATAAAAAAGGAACGAGTACAGATAGAGCTAAGTAATTTAGTGCACAAAAATCTACCACCCTTACGCTATTTTTCGACATTGCTCCCGTGATTTTCCAAGCATTTGTCATAGCGTGGTACAGGTTTTTGTATACCTATTCGTACAAAGTTACCGCCCGTTTAGTCAACCATGAGGACTCTTTCAGGGCTTTGGCTGGGGCGTTTTTGAACATCCTCTGGTCTGCCCTCACCTCGCTCGCAGTATCTTTCATTTGTTTCGGCATCTAAAGTCTTTCCAAGGTGGTCTGTGGCACAACAGCAATAATGAGCTCAGAGAACATGTTATCCCATGGCTGACTACACAGGCGGCAATTTTCTATGAATAGGTATACAAAAACCTGTACCACGCTATGACAAATGTCTGGAAAATCACGGGAGCAATGTCAAAAAATTGCGTAAGGATGGTAGATTTTTGTGCAATAACTTTCTTTGCTCTATCTGTACTCGTTCTTTTTTTATATCAAAACGGAACTTACTTTAAAAATACGCCTCGTATATATATATATATATATATATATATATATATATATATATATATATATATATATATATATATATATATATATATATATATATATATATATATATATATATATATATATATATATATATATATATATATATATATATATATATATATATATATTTTGGAAAAAAGAAAACCACTGTAAGGAAAAAAATTAATAAATCCTGAAAGTAACCTCCTTTCAAAAAAAAAAGTGTATTGCATTTATTATGCGCTTGTTATTTATGGAAGGTCATTATTAATGGATTTCATTATATGCCAATAAAATAATCAATTCAGAATAAATCATCGTTACTGCTATTTGATCATATTTTTTTTTAAATACATTATTTTAGGTTCATTTTAGCGAGGTAAGTTTAATTTTTATTTATTGAATAGTTATGGTAAATTCTTTAGCACTGGTTTAGGGGCGGTAACTTACTGCTTAAATGTTTGCTTTCTTAGTTTTAATTTTTATAAAATTATTCGTTATTAAACAATATTTTTCTTGTTAAAATAACAAATGGCATTGTTAGTAAATATTTTTACAAAATTAAACTCTTTATTAACACAATACTAATAAGATATGTACAGAACGTATATTCATTTTTAAACTGAACATATATTTTTATAGTATTAATTTTTTTTCCTAACCTCGATTTTTCCGGTATGCCGGAAAGGACCAGGCAAGTGTTATTGAAAATCTGGTGACCTCCGAATTTTGCGGCATGCGGGGTAATACGGTAGATTGTAAAGTTTAAAGGCTGGAAAATTCCTGGTATAAATATAATAACGAAACAGCATTTATACGATAGAGAACACTTTTACGGAGCTACTTTTACTACATTAAACACAAACTTCACAACTGTCTAAATTAATGCACATTTTCAAAATTGCATTTGCTAAACGCATTTACAAAATTCTATTCAGGAACGGCTAGCCAGTAGGACCAGAACCTTAGATATTGAGCCCGTTTGCTAATCCTTAAGTGTTGGGATTTTTGCGAACCCAAACACTCTCTTCCCCCCCAGAAAAAAAAAAATCTGCTTCGCTAGTGAGTTTCAAAGTCAAGAGACAAAACTCGAAGTTAAATTGGCTAATTCTGTATTTGCAAAAAATATCTCACTAATATTGTAAGGGGAAAAAAAATCCTTTTTTTCACAACTGTTTGGCGATGAATGTAGAACTGAATTAAATATTAAAGTAAAATCAGACATGCTACTACCCTCTTCTACATTTCGATATCAATAGCCTCTTTATTTAGATTACGATCCATGAACAGTCACTGTAGATGCAAAGTACCCCGTTTGCACAGCTGGGTCAACTTTTCTCGCTGTATGCGACTTTCTACAAGATGCAAAAAAGAACTTTCTTTTTCCATATGCACGGAACAAACCATGTGACGTGTGTTCATCGAGACAATTAATGGAATGATAATAAAATGTTCAGAATTAAAAAGAACGCGTAACTCTTCGCAAAGCAGGAATTTATTACAAGTGAAAAAATTCTAAAATAGGCATTAAAAGAGAGGGAAACAAAAACAATTTGCTGCAAAAAAAAAAAAAAAAAAAAAACTTTTATCTCAAAAAGTAGTGAAACAACTACTCTGCATAACTACATTTACTCCTCTGTCTACTGTTTTTCAAGAAAATCACTACCTACCTTAAAAATAAGATATGTAAGTACTACTTAACTACTAAGCAAATAATGCAGTTCGGTTTGAAAGGAAATTTTAATTTTTCTTTAGCAAAAACATTTTACAAAATGAATGTATAAAAAATTTATGATTGAATCGTTGCCAAAATATACCGATTCACGAGAAATATTCAACACTCATAAAATTTACTGTAACAATAAATTCTTGAGACCTCCAGGGTAGCCCTTGACTGTAGCGCCACCGAAAAAGAAAAATCTTATAATTCAGTTAAAATTAAAGAAATTACCTTGAAAATACTATTTTTCATAATTATTCACAAGATTTCACAAAATATTAGCTACAATATTTTCCCAAGCAAGAAAAATTATTTATTTCGGCTCAACTTTTGCAAGAATTAAGGAATAATTAGCGTTAATGTCTTACAGAATCAAGTTCCAGAGTTTCTTAATCGAGCAGAGAGTGACATCTGGTCAACGTTCAGCGATTCCTAAAAAGTTTTTTTTCTTCTCCCGCTTTTTAGCCAACTTTAACGAGATGCACTAAATGAATCATAAATGTGAAGAATTCATTATCTTCGTCCGAACTTTATGAAAGACGTAATGAATTTATTGTCAAGTTCCTGTTGGATATCTTTCCCCCTATCAACTCATATCTTTTAAATTGAAATCAATGTACATGTTTGAGCGTTATAAAGACGTTAATTTTCATTCAAATTTTCCAATTATCATTTTGAATGTAGTTAGTTCATCAACTTTTCTAAACATCAGAATACGGCCAGAATTATGACTTCTACCTCCTACATGCTTTTCAGAGAAATACCTTTTCCTTTCAAAAGTCACTCCAGTAATAACTGCAGTCATTCGCAATATCCATGGTGAAACATGTTTTCATCACCGAATGTGATCTAAATGGAGGGAGAAAAATAAAAAATGGCAAAGTTCAAAACTCCTAGTGCCAAACATTCTAATTCTAAATCCCAGTGGTGAAAAGTTTGAAAGCCTTTTTAAAGAGTTAATCACAGGGGGTACTGATATCAATAGTGAGTTGATAACTGTTATATCGGTTAAACGAGACATGTCCTTAAATTTCGGACCAACTAGCATGAAAGTTATGTTCAGAAACAAGAAGCTAAAAAGTCTTCAATAGCTAAAAATTTCCGGGACACAGGTCACAAATTTAAATTTTCCACAAAACTGAAATTACTTTCCCACCTTCCGCCATCGGGGATTAGGACTTCAAGATGCTTTTTACTTATAAAAAAGAACTTAAACAGAATATATAATGAGTCTTTTTCAATCCCGCATATTTCTCCTCTTACTAAAATGGCGTTGAATTTGCATTTTCAATATCTCTTCCGCTAATGCTGATGGTTTGAATAATACTGAACCCTGATTGCTTTTGGAGTCTTCTTTACAGTATTTAAACATTGTTTCGCAATAGATTTTCCATTTTTACTTTCTTCTATATCTAATATATAGAAGAAAGTATTGGATTCGTGCAAATTATCCAATTTCGAATTTTGACGGATTCGAACGTTTTGAGGTGTGCTGAGTCCATTTCGACTATTTTTGGAAAATGTCTGTCTGTCTGTGTGTATGTGTGCATGTATGTGTGTGTGTATGTGTGTGTGTGTATATGTGTGTGTATGTGTGTCACGTCTGTGTGTGACCAGTTTTTTTTGGCCGCTCTACAGCAAAAACTACCGCATGAAATCGAACGAAATTTGGTACACATATGTGCTCCTATGTGAACTTGTGCCCATTGGTTTTTGGCGCGAATTCCTCCAAGGGGGGTGGAGCAATGGGACGTTTTTTGAGTTACGCGTGATTGCTATTCCTCAGGAAGTAACTGGCGGAATAAACAAAATTTGGTCCATATGTTGCCAGTAACAGGAACAGGTGCTGATTCAATTTTGGTGTCAATAACTCAAACGGGGGTTGAGCTATAGAACGTTTTTGTCGTCAATTGTGACTGCTGATCTCAAGAAATAATGAACGGAATGAAAGAAAAATTTATCGGCAAGTAGCCTTTAGTGGGTATAAGAACTGATTTTATTTTGGTGTCAACAGCTAAAAAGGGGGTAGCGCAATCGCCCGTTCTTTTTTTCCATTGTGAGTGCCCTATCTCAAGAAGTAATGCTACGTTCTGGTTGAAATTTGGAATATATGTGAATCCATATGTAAACAGGCTTTGGTTCAATTTTGACGCCAATCGCTCCTAGAGGTGTTGATTTTTTTTTTTTTTTCGAATAAAAATAGCTTTATTAATGCAACAATAAGGAAAATAAATCGTAATAGATTGTCGTCTGCGTATTTCTCGTGATTTTAATTGTATGGAAATGATCGGAAATATTATCTCAATGATTTAAAATTTTTAACTGTTGCTATTTTATGTTTGTTAACAAATAAAATGTTTGGAAATAATTCAAGCAAGGCTTTTAAAATAACTTTCAATTTTCGCTCTTTGCTTTGCTTTTGTAATAATTCAGACATTGAGATGGTCGTTAAGTTTTTGCATGTGTAATTTTGTTTTTGTTGGGGATATTGCTTCCTCGTCAAGCATGGGGCGGGATCAGAAAAAAAAAAAGAAAAATATAGAAGAAAGTTTCGTAATGGCCACAACATACTAGTTTTTTTTTTGCGAATAAAAATAGCTTTATTAATGCAACAATAAGAAAGATAAATCGTAATAGACTGTCGTCTGCGTATTTCTCGTGATTTTAATTGTATGGAAATGATCGGAAATATTATCTCAATGATTTAAAATTTTTAACTGTTGCTATTTTATGTTTGTTAACAAATAAAATGTTTGGAAATAATTCAAGCAAGGCTTTTAAAATAACTTTCAATTTTCGCTCTTTGCTTTGCTTTTGTAATAATTCAGACATTGAGATGGTCGTTAAGTTTTTGCATGTGTAATTTTGTTTTTTTTTGGGGATATTGCTTCCTCGTCAAGCATGGGGCGGGATCAGAAAAAAAAAAGAAAAATATAGAAGAAAGTTTCGTGATGGCCACAACATACTAGTTTTTTTTGCGAATAAAAATAGCTTTATTAATGCAACAATAAGAAAGATAAATCGTAATAGACTGTCGTCTGCGAATTTCTCGTGATTTTAATTGTATGGAAATGATCGGAAATATTATCTCAATGATTTAAAATTTTTAACTGTTGCCATCTTATGTTTGTTAATAAATAAAATATTTGTAATTAATTCAAGTAAGGCTTTTAAAGTAACTTTCAATTTTCGCTCTTTGTTTTGTTTTTGAATAATTCAGACATTGGTATGGTCGTCAAGTTTTTGCATGTGTAATTTTGTTTTTGTTGAGAATATTGTTTCCTCATCAAGCATGGGGAGGGATCAGAAAAAAAAATATATATATATATATATAGAAGAAAGTTTCGTGATGGCCACAACATACCAGTTTGGTACTGGCAAAGTGAGAAATTGCTCTAGAACAATCATTCTCAATCACTGGTCCGCGAACAACTTCCATGTGATTCACGAACAGCTAGCGAAAATTAATCTATACACCATTTTTATAGTTGCAATTACATTTATTAAAGATAACTTTTGAATTCATCACATTTCACGTAATATAATTGTTGTGAAAATATTATTTCTATCGTATGTGGTCCGTTTTGGATTCGGAAGGGTACCAATAGTGAAAAAGTTGAGAACCTAGGAATGACAGTCGTATTTTCAGACATCGAGCAATATTCCTCTGGTCCGGATATATAGCTCAAGACAAAAACTGATAAATTATGACTTTAAATTATGGGAAATGCAAAAACTTTCTCTGGTATTATTGAAGATAAGAACAGGGGCGCCTCCGTGGGAGGTCACTGTGTCCTCCCAAAATTTTTCTTATTCTGCAAATTTTGTTTGCCGATTCGACAAATTATCATCATCTGACAAAATTTGGAGTTCTATTCGGTAAAATTGTTTTTATTTGGCGAAATTTGGAGTTCCATTCGGCAAATTGAGAAATTCAGCCATCCTAAAAATTTAACTTCGGAGCGTCCCTGGACAAGAGCAGTGTTCTAACAAACGACTTCAAACGCGATCAAATAAGTCGGTAGTTTTTCTCTAGTTGTGTCGTTTTATGATAAACGTAGAAAGGATGGTAGTTTGAACAAGTGATAATAAATGATGATTTTTTCTGTTAGAACAAGTTTAAGCATACTAATACAATCTCATTTCTCCATCCACAATGCCTACTGTTTGATTAGGCATCTCATTATCAATTTGGCGAGAACGGTTGACATCAAAAAACAGAGAGAGAGAGAGAGAGAGAAGAAAAGAAACTAATGAATTTGAAAGCTAAACTGCAACCGTAACGAATTATCCAATTTGTTCACTTGGAATATGATTTTATTAGTAAAAGCCACTTAGACACGGCTGATTTTTCTCGAACTGCTTTGTTGTAGCTGAGACAATTTAATGAGTTCTAAAGAAAATATATTCGCTTAATTGATTTCCGTTTGCAGTAAAATTGGTAGTTGACCAATTGTGAAAAAACTCGAACAAATTTTGAAAAGCTCTGATGCATTTGATTGAAAAATGTCCATAAAAATAATTCGATACACTCTAGTAGAAAAATGAAAGTTTACTCTTTTGTCAGTTGTATTTTATATATTTTTAAAAAATGGGTTTACGTTAGTATTTTACGATAGTACCATGGCAATATTTATGCGTAATAACTTTCAAAAAAAATTGTAAACACTTATTTTAAGGCATACCAACACACATACTCTAGTCAAAAGGGTTTTTGAATGAATTTTGTAGGTGTTTGCTGTATATCAATGTTTACCATTTGGTGAATGGAAGCGATTAAGATCGAGCATTCTGAGCACCTTCAGACGCGTTTGAATATAAATAGAATCCTAATTTCTCCCCTAATATTATTTTCAATTTCCTAACGTGTTTACCACAAGTATCACCAATTTTATTCTTAACAAGTCACTCTTTTCACTGGCAACTTCAACCTTTTCTTTTTCAGAACTTTTTTTTCCTTCCTTTCTTTTCCTTTCATTTCTTTTGGAAACTCAGATCATGTTATTCATCTGATGGCTGTGATTATTCTTTAGCATTAGGCATTGTCTGCTAGTGCCGGACGTTCTTTTATTCAGGGGCCGATTAAGATATCAGAAGGCCCTACACTAGAAACTTTTTCGGTACCCTCTTGGGGTTAAACCTTATATTTTTTTTTTGCTTAGCTGAAGCAATTTAAGCCATTTGGGATTAATCTAAAAAGTAGGGGTCCTAGACCACGGCCTAGCTGACCTATTCAGTAATCAGGCCCTGCTTTTATTACTCGACCTTGAGACGACCCCGTGGGGAGAGCGAAGCAATGGAACTGCAAGCTACCCCAGAACTAAACCAGAATTTCAAAATTAATTAATTAATTAATTAAAATAACCACTATATTAGTTTGCATATTTCCTCTCGGTTGTTTTTCATCTAGCAAAATTGATTTCAGTCTTGGCAGGTTTTAAAAAAATTCCCTCATTTTACAATCCTTCCACTCGCACCTGTAGCGTCGACGCAGTCGAACAGAGCTGACGAGAGGCCTAGGCCATGTCAGCCTAGTCGGAAACAAGGGACCCAGCTTTATAAGTTTTATGGGATGAAGGGGATAGGGGACCTGGTGACCAAACCGACAAGGGGCCTTCCTCGGCTCTCAGCAGCCCTGTCGTGGGAAAAAGGTCCTGCTTTTTAAATAGGCCTTAGAAGGTGAAATTGAAGGTTCACTCACTTATTTCAATTTTTGCAAGTTCATTTTCATCCAAAAAACCAACTTTCTTCACACGTTTTCTTTAAAAAAGAAATTCCAACTCAATACCCGCAACAAGGTTCAAAAAAAGGCCTCCGTCATCAGTGCAAAGAAGATTTTTGTACCGTCATCGACTATTAAAGGCAGACAAACAAATCGTGACTCATCAATTACGGCCAACGTCGTTGTTTCTTGTTCGCTGATAACTCGAACGATTGTTTGAAAACCCGCCTCTTGTCATTTGCGTATGTACATTCCGCTCCTCAGCTCTCCCCTTTATCTCTTCGGTTAATGTCTTACTATGTTCCAAATAGAATATGTGGAAGCTGTTTGAGGCAGAGAAAAAAGCTCATTTACCAATGGTTATTGAACTTCATAGTTTTTTGTACAAGGATTAAACAATACGTTGTAAAAGTTATTTGATATTCATCTGTAAAAAAAAAAAAAAAAAATTACGTTCGGAATTTTGAAGAACGTTCTTGGGGTTTTTATTTTGTGTTTGATGGTTCAAGAGCCTCAACTAGGGCCTGATCAAGAGAAAATGATGCTCAGATCGTGTCAAATGTTGGTGCACTGGACATTCCATATTGTTTTCAAAGTAGCTTTTGCATACTGGAAGAGCATTCAAACATTCATACTTGTATTCTGTATATTCAATCTTGCCAAAATGTACAATAGAACGGTTATAAATGAGAATTGTTTTTTTTAAAAAGGGGAAAGAATGATATTTACTTTATTTTGGTTCCACTAAAGTTATACGGCCCTGGTCTGTAGACCCATGGGCAGGCCCGTCATTTAGGGGAGTCAATTTATTATTATTATTTTTAATTGTTTCATTTGTTTTACTCATTTATTTATTGTATCATTATGTCATTTATTCATTTTATTATTTTATTCATATTTTACCATATCATTATTTTATTAAGTCTTTTTATTATTTTATTCATATTTTACCATATCATTATTTTATTAAGTCTTTTTATTTTTTTATTCATTTATTTATTATATCATTATTTTGTTTACTTATTTTATTACCATTTTATTCATTCATTTATTTATTGACACAGTACAGCTTTGTAAAACTAATCATACAATCTTGAGAAAGGCCGATTGAAAGATTTTTTTAAAAATCATACCAACCAATACAGAATTACAGAACAGAGTTTCATTTCGTTGGGATCGCGCGCGCCCTACATAATGCATATAAATTTGGTGAGGTTAAAAAAACTAGAAAATTTTCTTCAGAAACCACAACTTCAAAGAAACCCTTGAATTATCATTACGAAAGAATTTAAACAGTTTTTGAAACCGAATAGTTCTCGTCGGTTTCTTTTTGTTGCTGTCTAACCTTCAATCCTCGATGGTAATTTACTCCATCTGTCTTCATAATAAAATCAAGACAAGCCCGACTTTTCATCTGCCTCGGCCTTGCTTTCCTTTCTTTTTTTTTCCGTGTTTTCCCTAGAAATTGAGGAAATTGCTTTCTTCTGACCACCTTGATGCGCTGCTCCACCCAAGGAAATCGAATCGCGCGATTAAAATTACATCTCGTCCCACTTATGCGTCGAGCCGTGCTTGGATACCGCTTCGCTTTTGTCTTCAACGTCAGAAATTGCCGTTCGACGACAAACAGGATCCAAGCGCTTTCACTCCCCCCACCAAACACCCTTTGAGCAGTATTTAATGCAAAAATTAATTTTTAAAACATTAGTAGATAAATACACTCTCCTTCACTCAAGTTTGTTTAGGTTTTTCAATCTCATGTTTTTCCCCCGATCTTTCTCTCTTTTTCAATTTCTACTGTTAGTTCATGCTCTCTATATATTTATATACAGAATGTTTATGCCTATTGATAACAATGACTGATATTTTGGAATTTCAAAAAAAAAAAAAATCATAGAAGCCTCCTCAAATTTTGAGATAGTCCATTAAATTCTTTCAATTTCATCTGAATTTGTATTTGAAATGCATTTCATGATAAATGTGTGTGTGTGTGTGTGTGTAAAAACCGTTATTACAAATCCTACTCCCTAGAAAATCGTATTTCATTTTTTCCGCTACCAGTCCCCCCTGCCCCTCCCCTCTCCCCTGGTCAAAATTTTGAGTGTTATTGCATATAATCCGGAGTCTAGCCATAAATTTCTGTGCTCTAACGTCAAGACTCTTACTTGGAGAAGTTCGTTTTCCTTCTATATTTAAACTACTTAGCGCGGGAGATTTTTACCGCCATCTTTGCTTAAGTGACTGTATCTGTATTTTAAAGAAGAGTAAAGCACTTGAGTGGAAGTTGTCGCTGAAGATTAAACAGAAAGATAATACCAGCCATAACGCAAACAAAGGCCTTTTTGCCGAATCCCTAACACCACTTCAAGAAGTCGTAGAATTAGATGTCAAAAGCTTGGATTGCGTAAAAACGTATATGCTTGAAAAAAAGAAAAAAGACAGTCTGGCAAGTAATACCAATGAGTTTGGGACATTTACAATTAAAACATGACCTTAAATTATACTTTTTGTTTGCAAAATGTATTAAAACAAATTTTGAAAAAGAAGCTTCAGTTCATCATTGAAGAGTGAAGTGCTTTATGAAAGAGTAAAGACAGCACTTTACGATTTAATTAAGTTAAAAGCTCAACTCTAAGGATAGTCTTGAAAAAAAAAAGTTAATGCTCTTTAATTTTTAAGAAATTCCTTTTAATCTATCAAATTTATATCTTTGCAACTTTCACTTAGACGTCAGGATCTTTTCTCACCGTTGATCTGTCTTAGTTTTCAAATTTTTACCTTAGTTAATAATCCTTAGTAATCCTAACTTTTAGGACTTTTCTCTCAGTCAAAAGATTACACCTTTCTTTATTTCAAAATATATCTCATAATCAACTATCCTTAGTTATCTTTCCTAGTCACAAAATTGTATTTATTTTTAAGTCACAAGATTTTTCATTTAATCATTAGGATATTCCCCCGAGTTGATTTTCCTCAGTCTTAAGAATTATACCTTTATTCCTCAGGACTCTTCACTAAAATTTTCAGTTCATTTAATTTCCTGTATTTTCCATAACTTTAACTTTCTCATATGTTAATTATCTTTAGGTCTTTGAGTTTTATCTTAATTCATTAGCCGTAGTCTTTAGAAACTTTTGCTTTTTTGTTAAGCTCTCCCCTCAATCATAAGATTTCTTCTTTTGATGAAATAACTTGCAATATGAGGCAATAAATAAATGAATTTGAAAAGAAAAGAAGAAAATGTGCATAAAAAACAAAACGGAACTCCGCTGAGGTCAGATAAAAATTAAGTCCTGGCGGTGATCATTTTAATGTTTTTGTAAAATTTATTTCTTGTACCGTTAATTTGAGCCTGCAAGCATTGTTCCCACTTAAAAAGGGTCTTGAATATCAGTTTAGCCTATATTTCATGATACAAGCCCGGACCATACATATACATATATCGTCACACACTTTTTAAGTACTTAATTGTCTTTGAAGCAAATATGCAAAAATAAATAGGAAGTAAATAAATACCTTTGTGCGAAAAGTAAAAGCAAAATCAACAAGTTAGAAAATTGCTACATCGAATGTACGAGCATTTGCATCCACAAGATCAAATCTTTTTGTATTGAAAAAGGGGTTTCTTGTATTTTCAGGACAACAGTCTGTAATTGGACATGTAATTTCCATTGATTTCACTTTTACTTCAAATATGTAATGTTTTAACTGTGATTAAAACCCTTTCAGACGGAATTTTGAAATGCTTAAAACAAAAGTGTTTTTATTTGGTAAACAGTGTACTACTATGGTAAAGAGTATCTTATAGACAAAAATTTCAAGTTTATAGGTGAGAAATTAAAAGAGTTATGACACGTCCAATAATCCGGGCATATGTTACTGAAATACATATTTCAGATAATAAAACGACGAAACATCAAACTTCTTTGTAAAATATTCTCTAAACAATAATAAAACATAATATAAGCATTTGAAATGATTGATATAAGATTATATACTTTCTTAAAAAATCAGTAAAAAGAACTCGCTTTTGCCATGAGCCAGTCCCATTCTCAGCTCCCAACCCCTATTTCTTTATGTTGTCAATCCCAAAGTGAAAAATTCTTGTACATATAATAATAAGCAGACTGTAAAGAGTCAACTATGAAAAAAATCGAGTAATTTATTCAATTAATAAATGGTTAGCAGCTGTTTAAAGCTCATGTCCGGTATACCGGACGCCACCTCTGAAAGGGTTACACTTTTTCGTTATGTCCAATTACCTACAGGCGCGAATCCAGAGGTGGTGACTCGGTTCGTCCCGATGAAAGGTCACTGTGACCTTAAAAAATTTCCTTATTCGGCACTATTTTGTCTGATGATTTGGTAAATTTGGCAACATTACAATATTGTACGCGGGTTCTGACCTGAGGTAGACAGTCGGTGGATTTTCGAGATGCAGTAAATCATCAGCGATCATGTCGTATGATTATGTTGCATGTAAAAGATCACTTGGAAATTCGTTTGGCTTTGAATTCCCCCAGCAAATTTAAATTCCTAGTGCAGTTTCGCATCAAAGAAAACCCAGGTGCCTCCATCTGGTGGAAACTGGGCTCCAAAAACTACTTGTATCATGCGTCAGCACCTTAATGGTGTCACATGAAAGACTGATGCCATGTCTTGGAGTGCTCTAGGTCTGGTAAAGGCCGAATGGCTTCTTAGACAGACCCATTGGAAAAAAAAAAAAACAATATTGCAGTTTTTAAATGTCCGAATTTCCCTTTTCATTTTAAGTATGAAAACCCATATTTTGCCACTCCGCAAAATTTGGAGTTCCATTCGGCAAATACGAATTCCATCCTCCCAAAAATTGAAGCTCGAGGTGATCCTGGTCATGACTTCCCTCTAACAAGGGGCCCCAAATTACTTCAAGAACTATGCATAGCATTACAACTATACGAAAAATACATGTATTTTTAAAGTAATAATAAAAAATAATGATTTTTTTTCAGTTGAAAAAGAACTTTCTTAAAAGAGAAATTTTATTAATTCTGTCAGTAGTGAATTTACCATGTCACTATTATGAGGTGCCCCGAAGGGGATTCCTGAATGCACATGATAAATGATTTACATGGTTCTGTGATAGACGAAATGGCCCCCAAAAGTACATTCTGACTGGGCTATAGAGTCTTCAGGGGGCCTCACTTTCAGTTAGTCGGGCCCTGCCTGTTGCGTCATCAATTATTTCGGAAAATCCAATGTCAATGCTTTCACACATTACAAAAACAAAGAGCAAAAAACAAAACGTGTTTATATTCATAACTTTCCAAGACAGTTATGAATATTCATCGGAAACTTGTCCAATGAGATGCTCTCTCCAAGTTCCAGGAATTTCATAAAACTTCACACGTGTGTTGTAAATCACAAATGGGGGCCATTACCATCAATAAAACAAATGAGCCGGGCTCGCGTGATGGAACGGCACGGCTCCGGAGCCAAGTTCTTCACCCGGAGGGATACGTGATGGAAAATATTGGTTCGAGGTGTCATTATACTTGCAGAGAAAACACTCGTGGAGCTATTCAATGTGTCCGATGAACTTTATAACATCATTAATCGTAATCGAATGCCCCAAATGAGCCCATTGGCTCTCACTCGCATATAAAGGCTGGAGTTGGATGCAAATTGGTCAGCTTGTTTAGGGATGGGTTGCCACATTGTTATTCTAAGCTGAGACGCGATCCGTCAAGGGTATATTAGCGAGCTCTAGGAACTGCGCAGATCTTGCAGAGGCTTTGAGAATAGCTTATCGTAAAAAGGGGGTCTTTAGCGTAAAAAAGAAGAAAATCTTCTACGAGGAAGGTGTACGAAGAAGACGTACGAAAAGAAGAATATCTTTAGCGTAGAAAAGAAGAAAAAGTGCATAAAAAAACTAAACGGAACTTGGCTGAGTTCAGACAAAAATTAAGTCCTGGCGTTGGTCATTTTAACGATTTTATAAAATTTATTTCTTTTGGCGTTGGTCATTTTAACGATTTTGTAAAACTTATTTCGTTTACTGTTAGTTTGAGCTTGCAAACATTTTTCCCGTTTAAAAAGGGTCTTGAATATCAGTTTAGCCTATATTTCAAAACACCCCAACATAATTTCTCAAGCTAAGCAAAATTCATGCATGCTTTGCAAAATTAAATGTCAGTTTAACACATTAAAAGCATTTTTTCTGTGCAGCAAATTAATAAATTAGTTTTTGATAATGTTTCATAGTGTGTAGTGATAACACTACAGTGGCCACCGCTTATATGAATCACGTTTATTCTAAACAGTTTTGGTTTCATAAAGCGGCTGATTCAATAAAGTTGGATTTTATTCTCTTTTTGACAATTTGATTCATTAAAGTGGTTGATTCAATTAACCACTGATTCAATTAACCGGTGTCCATTGTTCACACTATGAAACATTTAAACTTAGATGAAAATAATGGACACATAAGTATTTTTTAAATACTACTCAACATTTTCTCAAAACACTACATTTTGGTCTATTTTTTTTCTTTTTTAAATAATTCTGAACGACTTCCATTCAGTGGCCTCCGATTGGAACAATGTAAAACTAGTTTGAATTTTTTTTCATCTTGTTCAGTTCCGCAGAGCAATATGAATAAAACTGGCAAGTAGTCAAAAGTATTCTAGCTTGGCACAAGGGAGGAGCAACATTTTGTCTACATCACCATTTATTCATGTTTTTATAAAGATAGAAACTTTTCAATTTTTGGAAAAGGTTAACAAAACCGTTAAACATAGTCGTTATTTGGAATTGAACAATGTGCTTCTCAAACTTCAGCTTTTAGTCTCCTCATTCATTTTAACCATAATCTGTCTCACTGTCTGCCATCTTTTTTTCCCCCGTAGGATATAGTACGAGAAAAAATCGGAAAACATAATAAGATTCAGGACATTCTAGGACACTTTTTGTCGTTTTAGTGATATACCTATTTTTCTGGCATTGTACATTCTTCTGTCTTGAAAAGGTGTTTCATCGCAGCCGAGAAACAAATGTATTTCTTTGCTGTTTGCTTTTTATGTGCATTGAAACAAACGATGAACTGAACTTAAAAAGGGAGTTTTAGAGGGAGGGGGATCAAACCTGTACAGATGCATTTGACGCACCATTTTACGAACCCTTTGGACCCACAAAATAATTCTTTAAGCAAAGTTTACGAACAAATTAAATGCGTCTTAGAACAAAACTACATAAAGGGTACATTCGTAGATTTTCCAGTACCGGATAGTCCATGAGAAATAGAAGTCTGAGTCGTGCCCAATTTCGTATGAAAGGAACATTTATTATGCCAGAAAAAGCAAAAACAGAACGGCGGCGGCGTTCTGGAACTAAATTTACCCCTAATATATTTATAAGAATTGCTTATTATCTCCCCCACCCCCCACCCGTGAAAAAATATTTCGGTTTTGCCCATGAAGTCTACATTGGACGTAAAGGTATATATTTAGCATTTAATTACAACTAGAAAATCGCCCGTTAAGATATGACGGACGAAAAGTGCTTCTTCATTTAAATGAAGTAATTGCCTGTTTGGTGATATTTTGATAGTTGACATTTTAACCCTAACTCCATACTCCAGTGGATTAACCCTAAACTCCGGTAGGTAGCGTTAATTGTTTTCGTTTCTTCATTCCCCTGAAATGACAGCCTAAGTGACCGGATCCAGTTCAGCCTTGTCAAAATAAAGCATTCCCCTGCATGCCAAATATTACCAAAACATGTTATAAAATTATCATGCCGTGGTGCGAGTTTCATTGTTGATGACGTCAGGCGCGTTACTCGATCATTGGTTATTATATATATGAGGATAACAGCAATAATAGCAGTAATAACAATAATAGTAATAATAATAAAAACAAGAATAATACAATTGATGTAAATGCTAAATATATTTTAACCATTTTTTTCAAAACGTGTTGTGTTGCTTTATTTCAGGCGAGTTTTAAACTTCACACATATGTATTGGAAACACCCCGCCCACAGAATTTCTAGTTCGTAAACGATGTTTTAATGAAAAGAGCAAAAAACGAAGTGGAAACTTTTCTCGTGTTTTTTTCCTAGCGACGAACAAAATTGCCTCCAGGGAAATTAGGCAAATTGTTCTCTTACGCGAGAGCACAATTTTATGGAGTGTGTCATCTTTATCAAGCAATCAAGAAATTATTTTTCGAGACAATCGATTTTTTTTTAAATATTTTACCCATAAAAAAATTTAAAAAAAAAAAAAAGAATTGTAAGCATAAAAGCTGAAGAAGAGAATATGAAAGTAATTCTATCATCTGAACAGTTTATTCGACAAAGGGTGATTTCGGGTGATACTTCCAAACCGTCAGTTATATCTATATATATATATATATATATATATATATATATATATATATATATATATATATATATATATCAATTGTTTCTTTTTAAAATAATTTCAAAACCGATCTGTTATCGAATGATTACCAATAATTCTATTATCGAGTAATTCACATTATTTGACTATCGACTACCGAGTAGTTATATATAGAATGCTTTTATAATCGAACGACCAGGTATTCATTTTTAACTAAAGAATTTAAAATAATCATTCGATTAACTGAGCATTAGATGACTTCATAATCGAATGATTATAGAATGCTTTTATAATCGAACGACCAGGTATTCATTTTTAACTAAAGAATTTAAAATAATCATTCGATTAACTGAGCATTAGATGACTTCATAATCGAATGATTATCAATAATTCGACTATCGAGTAATTCACATTATTTGACTATCGACTACCGAGAAGTTATAGATAGAATGCTTTTATAATCGAACGATCAGACATTAATTTTTAAATAAATAATTTAAAATAATCATTCGATTAACTGAGTATTGGACGACTTCATTATCGAATGATTATTTCAAATTATTTTGTTCCAGAATAGTTACATCGAAATATTTTATAACCGAATGATTGAAGACAAAACGATAATTCAAATCATTTGGTTGAGTTTAAAAATTAAATATTTTATAATCGAATAATCGGTGATCGCCTGATAAATTCTCGGATACTTTTTAGCCTACTTTCCCAGTAAAAGTCAGAAAAAGAAGAAAAAAGCATGAAAGAAGGCTTAATGCATCTTAAAAATATCGCGAAAAACAAAAAAAAAAATCAAAAATAAGTAAAATAATTAAATAAATATTGAAAAATTAAAAATTGGAAAGTAGGGTATTGAGATGGGGAAAAATGTCTGTCGGTCTGTCTGTCGGTCTGTCGATCTGTCTGTCGGTCTGTCTGTCTGTCCCCCCCCCTAATAACTTTTGAATGAATAGTCCGATTCGAACAAACTTTTTTTTGTTCGAAAGATCTCGGCGAGGACACCTCATTCCCATATTTCACTTTTTGATTTGAACTATATTTTGCTCAATTTTGAACAGTTCAAAAAAATTTAACATTAGCGCCTACGGGGAAATTCAAGGCAATTCCGAACTGTGAGGCGAATTTGCTTCAAACAAACTTTGTAGGAAAAAGCTTTTGATGAAAAACTTGTATATAAAATATCTTTTTGATTTGAACAATTTTCCGTTCAATTTTGAACAGTTCAAATCCCTTAACATTAGCGCCTACGGGGAAACTGAAAGTCAATGTAGATTCCGTAGTTGAAGGCAGATTTACTTCAAACAAATTTTGTTGGAAACAGCTCTTGACGCCAAACTCCAGACTCCGACTCCGAGAATTTAGGGGCACCTGACTCCGACTCGACTCCTGTGCCCGATAATTAATCGGACTCCGACTCCCCGACTTCGACTCTGACTTCGTAGCTTTGGCAAAAATTTATACACGGAGGACAGATGACTGACTCCGATTTTTGGATATTCGACTCCGACTCCCAAAATAAGATTGACTCCTCAGCTGTGGTTTTAACTGTGAACTAATTATTGTTGATATGACTTGTTTTTATTTTCACGCTAAAGTTTTAATTTAGGCATTCAGTTTTCGGCGAATAAACTCGAAGTCATTCATGTTTCTACATAAAGATATACGAAGACGATTTTTTTTTTTTTTTTGACAATGAAAATTATTTCTTTAAGTTGACATTTTATTGTTTTTATTTATTTTTGTAATTGCATTAATTCATTTAAAAAAATATTTTTGGCAACAGGAGAAAAAGAAACGATTTTTTAATATGATGTATTTATTTCAATAAGCTTATTAATTTTAATTATTATTTTTTCGTTTTGAAAACTGTTAAAGAATTTTTTTTAATGGAAAAAAGTGTATTAGCTGCTTTGTTTGAAAGGTGCTTTTTTTAAAAAAAAAGATGAGTGAGGAATATTTTATTCCTAGAAATCAGCTTATGATATTAAAAAAATATGTTTGAAACAATTTGCGATTTTAGCTATTTTTGAGAATATTGATCAGGTAGTAGAAAGTAGTATGGGTATATGGGAAAGTAGGCTCGTTTAGTTCTGGACAGAACTTCTTGTAAGATTTCAAATCGTTCTTTTAGTGACGAATGACGAAGATTAATCTAAGGATCAAATTAAATATAGAGGACATACAATTCACTCCACATTCTATAACCAACAGTTCAATTATGAAATTAATCGAAGTAATCACGAAAATCGATAGTTTTATTGTATAATCATTCAGAAAAAAATCCCAATAACCATGCGAAAGCTCTGATCCTTTGATTATCAGAATCACGTGATTACCAGACCATTTAATTATTTAAATCGATTGCGCCTATTAGTCAATTTCAAGCTTTACTGTTCACATAACGCACATTTTAGGAGAAACGTAATCTCTAAAAATCCGTAAAGCGGATTTTAGGAGAAAATGTTTTTTTCTGGTCAGCGGATTTTCAAGAACCGACTTTTTAAAGCCTTACTAAGCACTATGAGCTACAAACCAGATATTTGTTTTAAATGAACTTAAAAGTTAAAATGAAAAATAACTTGCTGTTGGTAGAGAGGAATCTTTAATCTAATAAAAACGAAGTTTATTAGTAAATGAAAGCGTTGCCATAAAAATATCTATTAATGCACATTTCGGTAACGGAAAACTACTTTCCGTTGTAACAAAATAACTTATGGAGAAAATACACGAAAAATGAATTCGTCGTACCTTTGCTAGAATCGAATTATAGGCAAAGGCACAAAAGCCAAGTCCATAATTAAATTATTAAAGTCCATTATTGATGGAAATTATAAGCAGGAAAAGAACTAAATATAAAGCAGTTGTGGATTTTCAGATTATTTAGTGAGTGGAATAATTACCCGAAAAATAAAAAGCGGTTAATCATCTTGCACTTCAGGGTATTAAACTCTCTGATCTAATGGAATCGATAATTAATTTCTGCTGCTAGGGCAGCAGAAAGGGGAAGTTAAAATCTCCACAGCCAGGGGGTCGGGTAACTCGGGAAAGGGACCTGTCGTTTTGGCCCACGGCCCGGTTAAGTCGACGGTGATCTTAGCCACTGCTTATGCAGTTCTAAGTCATATTTCCAATTTCCATTGCGTGTGACTAACGGTTACTTCTGCAGCCTGCAGGGACACCCTGAACAAAAATTTCTAGGGAGGGTATATATATATATATATATATATATATATATATATATATATATATATATATATATATATATATATATATATTAATTGCAATTTTGCAATGCTGTCTGAAATTTGTCGAATAGTCAGACAAAATTTGCCGAATGAGAAAATTTTTGGGAGGTCATTGTGACCTCCCGTGACCTCCCATCGGGCCGCTCTGACTCCCTGAAATATTTGGTGTGGCATGCTCTTTTACTATTATCAAGAACATGCAAATCGACACATGCAGCTCCAAGATTTGTTCCTGAATTTAAAAAGTTTAGGCTAGAAAAAAAAAAAAAAAAAAAAAACTCCCACTCTATCCCTCTCATGCTTAAATTTTTTCATCATGAAACAATTCCACCAAAGCAATTTTTGAGGAAAGGATAAAAAAACCATTTGCTGTCCCAGTAAAAGTGCCGCTGGGCATTCTCAGTCAATTTGTTTTAGACGAGTAGATGGGGAAGGGATGAATCCCTGTACAAGAGGGAACACGTGAATCTATTATAGTTCTGATGGTGATGGAATTGCACCATCCTAAGAATCATGCTCTTGAATTAATTGGAAATTGGCAAGGTAAGGAACGAACGTTCTTTACTCACTCAGCAGCTTTAATTTTGTCATTACTTTATTTTCGATAGGAAATTTTTTTCCTCTCACGATGTCATTATCCAGGAGTTTGAAATCTAAGGCAGTGAACCTTATTGCCAAACTTCAACTGTGTGGAGAAGTTACAAAATAGCTTGTAATGATTCTCGGAGAGAGAAAGTTTTCTGATGCATTTTTCTGAAACTGGAATCTGTTTCAGATGAAATAGTTGATGAAGATCATAGAAGCGTTTTTTCACTAATGACAAAAGAAGAAAAAAACCTTACCATTCTAAGAATTTAGTAGAATCACACGAATCCTAATTTAGGACAAGCATTTTCAAACAAAATTTTTGATACAGGTTTTTATTTTGCATCTATCGTGTGAAACATATTCGCAAAACACAAAGCAGTTATGAGTTCATTACTTTGTTAATCATAGCGGGAAACGACCTGCAGTGAAAATAAATCATAAGGAAACATATTCTGAATTACTACAGGAAACGCATATATTCTTTAGATTTGTCTGATCGTATATGATTAGTTGTGTTTTTATCGACATTTTGTTGGTTTACATTATTATCATTGAAAGCAAAAAAGTTCATAAAAATTGGAAAAATTCCATACACTTTAAGGGGGGGGGGCTCAGGTTGTCTGCTACAGCAGCTCTGATGAAAGATCGTTTTTCACAATGCATATTTTTTGACAACTTTTTTGATTTCGATTTTTACACATGAATAAAAATATATCTGTAAACGAAGAAACTGTCTTAAATGTTTCACAAATATAATAAATAAGTGTAAATATAAGTTAGTAAAACTACTTTTTATATAATCTTTCATTTCATTATGATCACAGTTTTTTTACAGGGGGATCCAAAAGGACCCTTTGACCTTCCAAAAGTTTCCTTATTCGGCAAATTTTGTCTGAAGATTCAGAAAAATTATCATCATTCGCCAAAATATGGAGTTATATTCGGCGAAACTATCATCATTCGGCGAAATTTGGAGTTCCATTCGGCCAAATGATTAACAATCGGCGGAATTCGGAGTTCCATTCAGCAAACTGAGGATTTCTGCCCTCTCAAAAATTTAAGTTCGGGGCGCCTATCTATTTTAACCGTTGTTGAAGAAATGGGGTCAATTGGCATGAAGGGAAACATGATTTCAATGTTTCAACTGTTGATCCTTTCCACTATTAATTAACTCTTCGGAAAGATTGGTGTCATTGCCGCGCTTCCGGTTGAACTGAGAAATAAAATTTAATGCTTTGTGTACAAGACTACATTATCAGAGAGTAACTGGTTGTGAAAAATTTGACATTGTGACTGTTTGCTAGTAAATAAAATCATGTTTCCATTTGTCTCAGAGACTGGGGGGTAAATGGCAACACCATATTTATTTCCCCATGAGGTTGATGCAGGTATTTTGTATAGATAATCGCACTAAACACAATCAGTTTTGAAGCTTAAGAAATTCTGCACCATCAATACTCAATTGATGATCCGTACGGCTCATGGGACTTAACAAAACGAAATCTTTATAAAAACGTGATTTAATGTTGATAGATTTACATCAATTACCACTCATCTGCTCTCAAAACCAGCCCTAGCAAAATTTTGTACAGTGAAACCTGTGTAAGTTGACTACTTGCGGTGCACTGCTTTAGTGGTCAACTTAAACAGGTGGTCAACTTATAGAGGTCGAAATATATGATGTAGATCTAATTCTGTGTCTGAAAATAGCGGTCAACTTAGACAGGTTGTCAACTTTACAGGTTTTACTGTACCTTTTTTCTCCCTATTTTTTTCTTCTTTTTTTTTTTTGCTGCAGCTAAAAGTGCTATGGCTTTTAGTTGCCGCCCCCCCCCCTCCACCTTTTCATTCCCGATTGCCGCCTCTGGAGTTGGTTCATATTCATCCCATGTTTCCTTTTATCCCGACTGACACCACTTAATTGCCACGATGAGGGCAAAATTTCAACAAAAAAAGTAACGAAACAATTCATTTGTTAAATAAAAAATCTATCAATCTTGTACGAATACAAACGAAAGTGACGTACGTAGTAAAACTAACACAACCATTTAACAACAGCTTGTGGATTCAAAATTTTAGAAAAGAATTAAATGCCAAATCCATTTTCAGTTAGCGAGATTCGCTAACAATTCCATGGTTGAGATTTCCATTTGCTATCTCTGTAAAACGGTCTTTCCTGCATCGGTTATCAGCCCGTCAGAAAGCGTGCTCCATAGGCGTGCTCTGAGAGTGCTTCGAAAAAAGTTATTTTTGCCCAAATTAATAGATAACTCACCGACTAGTTACAAATAAATTCCGAAATATTCATATTTAAATTGTAGCATGCACAAATATTTTATTTTATTTCATCATACTTTCAAGAATTTTATAGTTGTTCATTACAAGTTTGCTATTCTCATATTGGTTGCTCATAACATGGTTTGTTTTGTTTATCTTTTGAATTGATAGCATTGCACTAAATTTTTCATCGAACAGAATAATTTAAAAGGTTCATGAAGCTAATACTCATTTAGAGAGAGAGAGAGAGAGAGAAAGAAAGAAAAGAAAAAGAATCACATAATACGTCCTTCATTCTTACATGATCCTTCCTTCATCCCCCCCTCGTTTTTTTTTTTTTTTTTTTTGCGATCATTTTTTAATAATCATTACACGACTTAAATAGATATTTGAATAATATTGTATTCCACCAAGCTTGGTCGGGAGTAATTTTTATCTTCATTTTTCTAATATATATATATATATATATATATATATATATATATATATATATATATATATATATATATATATATATATATATATATGTATTTTTTTTTTACTTTGCATTTCTATAACTTAACAAAAAATAAATAATAAAAAAAGCTACACCAATAGAATACGTAGTTCATTTTTCAAAAAAATTATTTAAAAAAAAAAAAAAAAAAACTAATCCAGCGCATTTGCACCCTCCAAAACGAATTTCTGGGTATGACACTAGCTAAATCCATTTATAAAAGTCTAACACCGAAAGTTTGGCAAACGGTAAATTTCACCCAACTCTTTGAAATCTAAAAGAGGGTAAGGTAGCAAGTGGCTGAATTTTTAGAGCAACTTTATCAAGCGAATGGAAAACTTCAACTCCTTTTTCAAACTTAAGTTTAATTCAATTTTTTTTTTTAAACTAAAAAAGGTTCGACAGACTGAGGATTATTTTACTTTTATTTTCACGAAACTTTCTTCTATATATATATATATATATATATATATATATATATTTTTTTTTTCTGATCCCTCCTCATGCTTGATGAGGAAGCAATATTCCCAACAAAAACAAAATTACACATGCAAAAACTTGACGACCATCCCAATGTCTGAATTATTGCAAAAGCAAAGCAAAGAGCGAAGATTGAAAGTTATTTTAAAAGCCTTGCTTGAATTAATTACAAATATTTTATTTGTTAACAAACATAAGATGGCAACAGTTAAAAATTTTAAATCATTGAGATAATATTTCCGATCATTTCCATACAATTAAAATCACGAGAAATACGCAGACGACAATCTATTACGATTTATCTTTCTTATTGTTGCATTAATAAAGCTATTTTTATTTAAAAAAAAAAAATCAATACCTCTTGGAGCGATTGCCGTCAAAATTGAACCGAAGCCTGTTTACATATGGATTCACATATATTCCAAATTTCAACCAGAACGTAGCATTACTTCTTGAGATAGGGCACTCACAATGGAAAAAAAGAACGGGTGATTGCGCTACCCCCTTTTTAGCTGTTGACACCAAAATAAAATCAGCTCTTATAATTTTTCTTTCATTCCGTTCATTATTTCTTGAGATACAGCAGTCACAATTGACGACAAAAAACGTTCTATAGCTCAGTGTCAATAACTCCCCGCTTGAGTTATTGACACCAAAATTGAATCAGCACCTGTTCCTGTTAATGGCAACACATGGACCAAATTTTGTTTGATTCCGCCAGTTACTTCCTGAGGAATAGCAAGCACGCGCAACTCAAAAAAGTCCCATTGCTCCACCCTCCTTGGAGGAATTCGCGTCAAAAACCAATGGGCACAAGTTCACATAGCGGCACATATGTGTACCGAATTTCGTTCGATTTCATGCGGTAGTTTTTGCTGTAGTTGCTACAGCTTATTAGGATTTTACCCTCTGTTACAAAGATCTTCTGGTCATTAAATTCTCCTTTAGTCATTACAAAATTTCAACCTGCAGCCTAATTTCCTCTCTGAATTTGTACGATATTTCCTCTATTTACTGTGATTTTCATTTAATTTTGTTCTTAAAGAAATTAAGATTTTCAGAAAGAAACTAGGTTTTTTCTGCAGGTAAAAGATTATTCATTAGTTCCTCTTTATGTACCAAGATTATTCATTAGGTTTTTCTTTTTTTTTTTTTGGGGGGGGGGGGGACCACAAATAGTATGATTTTTTTTCTTTAGTCAAAAAGATTTTGTCTTCAGAAAACAAACTTTCCCCTCGTTCATCAAACTTCCCCCATACTTGGGTGGGGGGGGGAAGGGAGGGGAATTCTCTAATTTTTTAGTGCTAGACATAGTAGTTTTTGAATCAGTCACTTTCCCCTTTATCAGTAGAAATTTTTGTCTCTGTCGTTAGATTCTTCTTTAAATTTAAAGAATCTCCTTCATATGTTTCATATGGATTTTTCTTTTTTTTTTCCCTCGGTCATGAGAATTGTTTTTTCGTTATTTCACTTCGAAAGAAAAATCCCCGTCAATCATAGGAATTTTACACTTCTAGTTAAAGCAAAACTACTAAAAACAAAGTGGGAACCTTGGTAACTGCAAGAATTTTTTCTTTTCCGTACTAGAATCTTTAAATTTACTGTTTTCTGGATACTGACTAATTAATGCATTCAGCTTTTTTTTTTTTTAAGCGGAGGAGGGAGGGGGCTGGCCCGAATTTGCCAGGGCCATGATCAATCACGAAAGATAGTGCTGATAATCTTGTAGCTGAAATAAAAAGCCATAATTTCTTTCAAGAAGTTGAGCATTTTTAATTAATAGACAAGATGTAGCCCGAAAAGGGAGCAAAAAAATCAATTAAAAAAACATCAAAATGTACCACAAGAAGCAATAAACACATTCGTGACCAAAACGCATTTTTTGAAATGCTAGAAATGCAAAGTACATTCGAATTTCGAATTTAAAAATAAGCATTTGTTTCTTCTCTATACATTTTTGTTCATTTATTTTTCGTTCTTGCTCTGTTTTTCGGAAGAGGAAATTAAACTTGCTTCAAAAAATTCGTGCCACTTTTCGGATGAAAAAATTCCTAACTGGAAATAAAAAAGTGTAGAACTAGTACAAATATTAACGGAACAATCAATCTTCAGGGGCAAAAAAAAAAAAAAAGAAGATTTTACAACGCAGTTTGAAATTTTACTTCGCGCGATCGCACCTGCTGCGGGGGCGCAGTGACGTCACAATCCTTCCCGCCCGTTAACATACTTCCGTTCCGAACAAAAAGTATGAAGAAAGTTCGATCCGAACACAGCCGAAGACAACTCGTTCTACCCCCTTCTTCCCCCACGAGAAAAGGAAACACCAATAAACTTTCGATCAATCAATAAAGCGCGCCGGGACAGGTAAAAGTATCGATCTCGCAGAAAAGGTCGCCAAAAGCTGGAAAGCGGGCGCAACAAAACACAGCCAAAAATGGAAAGCCACCGTTGAAGACTCATACCGCAGTGTCTTGGGGGTAGAAGCTCCGCCCTCTTTAACAGCTAACGAACCCAGGACTACATTTTGGCAATATGCCAAAGACGGCCCTCCGTCTTGCTGGTTTGGGATGTTGTTCATTATTCTTTTTTTCATTTCATCGCGAATGGCACTAATGAAGCCATATTTGGCTATAAATCTATACTTTTGGCTACAATTATTTTTTGCACGATTCGACGCTTGCAAATTGAAACTTGGTACAAATAATAAATAAAGCGTTCCTACCTTTGTGCTAAAAACAGGACAGCCACTTCAAAGTGTTTCCGGGGGGGGGGGGGGGGGGAGGGTGTGTACTCAATATATATACATTTTGTCACAAAAAAAATCCGAAATGACCGCGATATTTCTTCATTATAACCGAGTGCTCGTAAAAAACGGGTTCGCCCAAAGCTCCTAAAAATTAAGACATACTTGCTTTGTTTTTCTAATTTCAGAACAGTACCAAAAAGAAGTTGGTTAATTTGCTTTGAATTGTCTTATTGTGTCTTTCTTGTGTTATTGTGTTCGAGGAGTGCTCATCGCCCGAAAACCATGGTCATTCGCACCCCTGGTTTTGACATAGTGTATGTTGATGTTTCTTCCTCTTGAAATTCTTCCCATTTGTCGTTATCTTCGTCGCTTTCTATCTTTTTTTTTTTTTTTCGTCAGAATTAGCTTGAATTTGATTTACAATATCCTCGGAAGTTTGTTTAAATCCTTTATTGTATTTATTTAACATGAAACAATGTGGTCGTTTCCGAAATTTTGAAAGTATTTTTTTCTCAAAGAGTATGCTTAAAAACATAGGATGTGACCATTTTTTAAATAATTTGACTAACTTTAATATTCTTAAAAAAATATTTTAATCGGTGCGATTTCATTGTTTACACTTCTGCCGATGACATGATAAATGATGAAATCGGAGCACTATACTTAATTAGCATCTTTACTCGCTTGTACTGGCAACGATATGGTTGATTGCAAGCGTATAGCGCAATATTTAATTCGCTTCTTGATTATCATAGCGTGGAAACGCTGTAGACAGATGCACAAAGTACATCATTTGTGACATCACAAAGACCACGCCTTATTTTCAAAGTCGGACATTTTTAAACATTCATTAAAAATCAAGTGTCGGGAAAATTAAAGTTTTTTCTAGCTCCATGCTATTATTATTGTTATTATTATTATTATTATTATTATTGTTATTTGATTATTCTATCGATTTCAGTGACAAAAATAGTACTTTTGACTGAAGGAAACAACCCCATGAAATAATAAATCAAAAAATAAATAAATAAAATAAAATAAATAATTATAAACAAATAAATAAAATAATGGAGATTATTCATTGATAAAAATATTAGTAAATAAACAATTTATTTTAATTTTAATCCCTGTACATATGTTTTCGGTATCATATGCTAGACTCTTCCTCAGAAACAACATTCAGGAATGATACTGTACGAAAAGATCATCCAACTGATACAGCACACAAATCAGAAATCACTATCCTCGAGTTACAATATAAAAAAAATATGGCTCGCTTTAAGCGGGGTTTGTTCGTTAAAAGCGAGTTTTGCTCTGATATATTTAACAGTGTACCAACCAAATCTTTCTTATTTCCTCGCTGAATCCGGGTTCTCGTTAAATCAGGGCTCGTTATTAGCGAGTTCGACTGTATATTGACATAATTACAAAAAATGCATAATTACATTATGTTTATAAAACCCGGAGGAAACAAAGATTGACTTCCTAATGATTCAATCTTCACAAAAAGCAAACGTAAATTAAAACGTTAATAAATGCAAACTTAAAAAAAAAAAAAAGAAAAGAAAATCAAACACACAATATCTTTTCTCGGATGCCATTTCGATTTTATCCATCTTTTGCATTGGAGATTGGAAGAGGGATACCTTATAACTTGTTACCCAGATACATGTGCCAGCAATGTTTTGGAAATTTGTAAGTGAATAACGTAATTTGATTTCTTTTTATTATTGCACAAAATGTCTCTTAACTTAGCGATTCCTTTTCTTTCATCCATGAAATTCTATTTTCAATGAAATTTATGAAGCTTAAATCAAATATAATGCTTTGAAAATAACATTATGTAAAATCAATACTTATTAAAAATTGTTAAGACTGTATTTCAATTAATATTCTGCAAATTTGAAATACGTTTACTAACTGGAAAACGCCCAAAAGTAGATATAAAATTTCATAGTAGCACTATCTTTTGAAAAGTCAGAATTGATATCCTGGGGGGAGGGGGATAGGGAGTGGGCATAATAGTCCTTAAATTATACATTTGTAAAGTAATGTGTTAGGATTGACACAATGTGTTAAAACCAACGGTTCTTAGGAGGAGGTTGAACACCCACTAACTCCCTACTTTAACTATGGGTGTATACTTAGTGGTTTCAGTTGTTCTTTTGGTACTTCAAGACGTACGTGTTTTTTTTTTTTTTTTTTCCTTCTTCTTCTTCTTTTCTTTTTTGTATTATTAATTTTTTCCAACCATTTATTACTCGAATTGAATACAAAACTTTCAACTTTACGAAATTTTTGGGAGAGCAAAATCGAAGAGAATGAGAGATATTCTTCAAACACCACCTTTAATTTACCACATATGGTTCAAACACCCTAAATCTAAATAATACATTTTACATGTTTGTTCTGAAAACTAAGCAATTATTCTATACTTTAGTGAAAATGAAAATATTTTTCTTTAAAATGAAAAAGAAATTTCTTGACCTTCTTTGTTTGTGGAGCAGAGTTTACTATGATAGCTCCAAAAAATATTGAGCAGTGAGTCAAAGTTTCGTAGCAGGAGATTAGTCTACAAGCAAATACCAAACAACACGTTAAGACATCTAGATACTTAAATTACACTCTAATTCGGGGATTATCAGTGTGGAATAACGATAACACAGCTGGTGGTAGGGAATCTCGCACAAAAGTTCAGATTGATTTCCTTGACCCTAGTAGCCAAATTTAAACTTAGCAGCTTAGCACATCAGTGAGGGATCTGCAAACGTGAGAATAAGCTTATTATCCAAGCAACCTTGCAGTTCCCTTTACTTTACGAGCGGTTTAAAAAATTAACAACCAAAGGTGTTACAAAATCAGTTTAAATTCTTAAATGGGAAGGAAAAAAGACTAACACAATAGCCCACTGTGCTCATTTTAAGTTCAGAAAAAATATATTGTGTAGCCTATTGTAACGGCAAAAAAAAGAAATAGAAAAGAAAGGGAGGGGGCAGATTCATCAGTGATGGACGAACTTGTTGGAAAACTTTTTTAGAGAAACCGTTTTTTAAAAGACGTAACATTCCAACATTTATTGTTTAAATTGGAGTCTAACACTGATGGCTATTATTTTATTGAAAAAAATCGCCCGTCAAGGTATGACAGTGAAAATTGCTTCCACATTTGAACGAAGCAATTGCTTGTTTGGGGATATTTTGATAGTTGACATTTTAACCCTAACTCCAGTGGATTAACCCTAAACTACAGAAGATAGCGCTCATTGTTCACCACTTTTTCATTTCTTCATTCCCTGAAATGGCACAGTCTTACCAGCAAAACAGTTAAGTGATCGGATCGAGTTCAGCCTTGTCACAATAAAGCCTTTCCCTGCATGCTAAACATCTCCAAAATCCAATATCAAATTATTATACCGTGGTACGAGTTTTATGTTGATGACGTCAGGAGCGTTATACTCGAGCATTGGGTTTTTATTTATCAGGACTTCCCTTTACAATCTGTTAAACTTACAGCATTTGATAAAAGCACTTAGTCTGCATCAGATTTGTCAACACAAAGCTAACAGAGATCTTACCGTATTTTGAATATAAGTCGCCGTTACACAGAACAGTAAAAAAAGCACTCGAATAAATACACAGAAAACACGGCAGCAGTAAAAAAGCATTAAAAAAATCAATTACTTAGCGCACTGCAGCGGTTTTAAAACAACAATGTCGAGAAAAATTTCCTCAAAGAAAACATTTTATGTACGGAAAATATAAGAAAAATAAAAGAAATATTTTTCGGATTTCGATTAAAGCTTTGTTCCGAATGAAAATCAACGAAAATTTAATAATAATAAAAGCATCGGGCTTAGAATCTTTCTGACGAAAACGTTTTTTCCTTGTTATTTTCGTGATTTGAAACTACTTTATCAAGGAATCTCGTGGAGGATTAATCTCTCTTTTCATCACTCTCTAGGCACTTATTTTTTTCATTGCTCAAAAGATTCAAGATCCTTTTTAGCCTACTTTCCCAGTAAAAGTCAGAAAAAAGAAGAAAAAAGCATGAAAGAAAGCTAAATGCATCTTAAAAATATCCCGAAAAACAAAAAAAAGTCAAAAATAAATAAAATAATTAAATAAATATCGAAAAATTTAAAATTGGAAAGTAGGATATTGAGATGGGGAAAAATGTCTGTCGGTCTGTCTGTCGGTCTGTCTGTCTGTCCCCCCCCCCTAATAACTTTTGAATGAATAGTCCGATTCGAACAAACTTTTTTTTGTTCGAAAGATCTCGGCAAGGACACCTCATTCCCATATTTCACTTTTTGGTTTGAACTACTTTTTGTTCAATTTTGAACAGTTCAAAAAAACTTAACATTAGCTCCTACGGGGAAATTCAAGGCAATTCCGAACTGTGAGGCGAATTTGCTTCAAACAAACTTAGTAGGAAAAAGCTTTTGATGAAAAACTTCTATATAAAATATTTTTTTGATTTGAACAATTTTCTGTTCAATTTTGAACAGTTCAAATTCCTTAACATTAGCGCCTACGGGGAAACTGAAAGTCAATGTAGATTCCGTACTTGAAGGCGGATTTACTTCAAACAAATTTTGTTGGAAATAGCTCTTGACGCAGAACTCCAGACTCCGACTCCGAGAATTTAGGGGCACCTGAATCCGAATCCGACTCCTGTGCCCGACAATTAATCGGACTCCGACTCCCTATGACTATGACTTCCTAGCTTTGGCAAAAATTTATACACGGACAAATGACTGACTCCGATTCTTGGATATTCGACTCCGACTCCTTCATCCCAAAATTAGATTGACTCCGACTCCGACGCTATGGTTTTAACTGTGAAATAATTATTGTTGATGTGATTTGTTTTTATTTTAACGCTAAAGTTTTTATTTAGGTATTCAGTTTTCGGTGAATAAACTCGAAGTCATTTATATTTCTACATAAAGATACGCGCAGACGATTTTTTTTTTTTTTTTTTGACAATGAAAAGTATTTCTTTACGTTGACATTTTATTGTTTTTATTTATCTTGATAAGTGCATTAATTCATTTAAAAAATTATTTTTGGCAACAGGGTAAAAAGAAACGATTTTTTTCTTTTTTTTTTTTGATATGATGTATTTATTTTAATGAGCTTATTAATTTTTATTATTTTTTTTTTTCGTTTTGAAAGCTGTTGAAGAATTTTTTTTTAATGTAAAAAAGTGTATTAGCTGCTTTGTTTAAAAGTTGCTGCTATTTTATTTGTTCGTTTTGTTTTTTTTTCTTTTTTTTACGCATCTAATTTTTTTAGATGAGTGAGGAATATTTTATTCCTAGAAAGTAGCTTAAAATATTGGAAAAATATGTTTGAAACAATTTGCGATTTTAGCTATTTTGAGAACATTGATCAGGTACTAGAAAGTAGTATGGGTATACGGGAAAGTAGGCTCGTCTAGTTCTAGACAGAACTTCTTGTTTTTAGCCTACTTTCCCAGTAAAAGTCAGAAAAAGAAGAAAAAAGCATGAAAGAAGGCTTAATGCATCTTAAAAATATTGCAAAAAACAAAAAAAAAAAAGTCAAAAATAAATAAAATAATTGAATAAATATCGAAAAATTAAAAATTGGAAAGTAGGGTATTGAGATGGGGAAAAATGTCTGTCGGTCTATCTGTCGGTCTGTCTGTCTGTCGGTCTGTCTGTCTGTCCCCCCCTAATAACTTTTGAATGAATAGTCCGATTCGAACAAACTTTTTTTTGTTCGAAAGATCTCGGTGAGGACATCTCATTCCCATATTTCACTTTTTGATTTGAACTATTTTTTGCTCAATTTTGAACAGTTCAAAAAAACTTAACATTAGCGCCTACGGGGAAATTGAAGGCAATTCTGAACCATGAGGCGAATTTGCTTCAAACAAACTTTGTAGGAAAAAGCGTTTGATGAAAAACTTGTATATAAAATATCTTTCTGATTTGAACAATTTTCCGTTCAATTTTGAACAGTTCAAATCCCTTAACATTAGCGCCTACGGGAAAACTGAAAGTCAATGTAGATTCCGTACTTGAAGGCGGATTTACTTCAAACAAATTTTGCTGGAAATAGCTCTTGACGCCAAACTCCAGACTTCGACTCCGAGAATTTTGGGGCACTTGACCGCGACTCCGACTCCTGTGCCCGACAATTAATCGGACTCCGACTCCCCGACTTCGACTCTGACTTCGTAGCTTTGGCAAAAATTTATACACGGAGGACAAATGACTGACTCCGATTCTTAGATATTCGACTCCGACTCCTTTACCCCAAAATGAGATTGACTCCGACTCCGACTCCGCAGCTATGGTTTTGACTGTGAAATAATTATTGTTGATATGACTTGTTTTTATTTTCACGCTAAAGTTTTAATTTAGGTATTCAGTTTTCGGCGAGTAAACTCGAAATCATTTATGTTTCTACATAAAGATATGCGCAGACGATTTTTTTTTTTTTTTTGACAATGAAAATTATTTCTTTAAGTTGACATTTTATGGTTTTTATTTATTTTGGTAAGTGCATTAATTCATTTAAAAAATTGTTTTTGGCAACAGGGGAAAAAGAAACGATTTTTTTTTTTTTGATATGATGAATTTATTTTAATGAGCTTATTAATTTTAATTAATATTTTTTCGTTTTGAAAGCTGTTAAAGATTTTTTTAATGAAAAAAAGTGTATTAGCTGCTTTGTTTAAAAGTTGCTGCTTTTTTTTTTACGCATCTAATTTTTTTAGATGAGTGAGGAATATTTTATTCCTAGAAATCAGTTCTTAGTGTTTTAAAAATATGTTTAAAAAAATTGCGATTTTAGCTATTTTTGAGAATGTTGATCAGGTACTAGAAAGTAGTATGGGTATACGGGAAAGTAGGCTCGTCTAGTTCTAGACAGAACTTCCTGTTTTTTTTTTGAAAAAGCCAAATTTTTGCTGTCCTGTTGTAAATTAGCTCGCATTATACTTGCATCTTAACTAGTTTTTCTTCTGTCCTCACAATGAAATTCAATTCATTGTTGCCAGGTTCGAAGTTTTTATAAAATCGATCTTTGTTCTTTCTAACTGAAGTTTACAAGGCTCGTTCTCATTTGTTTATAAATATTTTAAAGAAACGTAGCACAGAAATCTTTCAGTATTCCTATCATTTTTTTCGGATATCTCAAGCAAGTTTGTCTAAAAAGATTGGCTATCAACTTCGACTTTTATTCGTTAAATCTGAAAAATGGCAAAACAACAAGAAGTCATTTTCGGAGGGCTGTCCATATGTGATTGGTACTTTTTGGATATTTGAAAAAGACAAAGAAAAAAAAATCAAATAAATCTCATTGGATCCGTATTCAACGATAAATTCACGAACGTTTGCTTCATTTTTGATAAACACTTTCTAAAGTTGAAGGAAATGTTTTCATTTTAATTTCAAGAATGCAATTTGGAGTTTCTAAGGAAGAGTTAGGGCAATGAACATGAATCTTTCTTGAATGACTGAACTGCAAATGAAGCATTTGATGAAAGATTATTGAAGTTACTAATAGATAAATACAAGAATATGACATCAAAAATTAATGCACACAATAACTTTAAAATTGCACAAATAGCTGTAAAATAGTTTGCGAAATTGTTTCGATGGTTAAACAAGTTTGAGTGATTTTTTAGAAGTTTGCACTAATTTTTCAAAAATATTTCGCAGCTTTGAACAAATTTAAGAAATTGTTGTTGGAACAACAACGATGTTTGAAGCATTCGTAATGTGATTTCAATGTGATCGCAGACGGGAAGATTGAATGGGGTGACGGAGGGGGGGGGGCGTTTTCTTAAAACTCAGCCTTAAGGGTCATTGTAAGGGTCAAATCGATGCAAAGCCGCTGTTTATAAAGAAGCAACATATGAGGTAGTGAGAAGCAAAGGGATGCAATTAGCAAAATTAAAAAATAGGAGATAACCAGAACAAGTGGTAGGTGAACCTCTCCTCTGTCTTGGGGCAAGATATTGTACTAGTAGCCCTGCTTGTAGGTGCTGCTGTACAGCATAATTTAGAAAAAATTTCAATGAAAGCCCACCTAGGATCTGATCTTTAAACGCGTTTTACTCCGAATCTTAAAATAGTCCACTTGCATCCATTTGCTTCTCACTACCTCATATCATATCTAAGGATTGTTGTAAAGGATCTAAGTCACTCTAAAACCGCCACTGATGAACGACACCCCGTATGAGACTCAAAATTTCGTTCGATGTACCATTTTTTCAGAAGCCCTCCCCCGTCCTCCTCCCAGTGTCGGATCTACGTTTTTTCCGCGTCGAGGCAAATTTTGAAACTGCCACCCTTACCCATATATTTTCAAGTTTTTTTTCAAACAAGTTTCAGTGAAAAAAAAAAAAAAAAACCTTAGAAACAGCGTGAATTTACCTCCTCCTCCGAACTTGCCACCTGTTGCAAGGGTCCCACTTGGCCCTCCCCAGTCCTCCCCCAGTGTCGGATCTACGCTTTTTCCGTGCCCAGGCAAATCTTGAAACTGCCGCCCTTACCAATCTATTTTCAAGGCTTTTTTTAACTAGTTTCAACGGAAAAAAACCCAGAAATAGGGTGAATTTATCGCCCCCCCCAGAACTTGCCACCCGGGGCAAGGGCCCCACTTGGCTCCCCCCTAGATCCGGCACTGCCTCCCACCAAAAAAAAGAAAAACAACGCAGGATTTCCTTTCCAGTTTTTGTGTATGCTGCTCTTCTTTTTCCGAAAAAGCTATTTTTCGTTGAACTAAGAAAATATTTTTCTTCAAGTGCCGGATTTTATGCGATACGCAGTGATGGACGATTCGGGAAAATCTGTTTTAAGAATGAAGGGGTGAAGAAAGAGAAGGAATTATGAACCGAAAAGGGAGAAACTGTCAAAACGAATCCTTGGCAGAGGTCGAGAAAATTAGCGAAAACGTCCACCTGCAGCTGGAACTGAGAAATTCTCGATGTTATGGATCACACTATTGGAAGAAACACAGCATTGAGCAGTTTAATTTATGGTTTGGGTTTACAAATTATAGTAAAATCTGAACAATAGCTATGAGTGAAAAATTTAAAACAATAAATTTAAAATATGCTAAATCTGAATTTCGCGTGATCAACTAATTCAATACAAGGAGTCTGTAAGAGGTTTTCATGATACTTAATATCCAAGTTTCTGAAGCATAAGTTCAGGCAAAATACACCGGTCGAAAACTTGTTTTTGGAAACAAATTGGGAGACCACTTTTAAATGTAGTTGGACCATTCCACAAACGTCAATCCTTTGTCCCGCACGTGACGGTTCATATACTTCATTAAAAAGTGATAATTTTAAAGAGTGATGGCGAAATTTTTTGCTTAAGAAATCAAACATTAGTTTGTAATTTGTTTAGCAGAAAAAATTTGTTCATTAATATTTTAATGAACAAATTAGTATTATTTTTGATGATATGTATGAGCAGCCACGTGCGGGACAAGGAATGACCCAGTTTCATTTCTTTGAAATGCTCTCCAGTCTCCACAGGAAGTTAAACTCTGCTGTTAGGGGCCATTCATTAATTACGTAAGGATAATTTCGGCAATTTTTGACCCCCCTCCCCCCATGTAAGGGTACGTAAGATTTTTCAAACCCCTCCCCCCATTCTTACGTAAGATTCCATTTCGTTTTTCAAAATAATAAAATAATGAATCTCACATCACTGGAATCGTTATTAAATTCGCTATTATTAAATTTAACCTTTTTGTGTAAAGAAATATTTTCTAAAAAGTTTTAATTTTGACTTGAATGTTATTTCGACATTTTTTTATATGATGCGATACTAATTAAAAATAAAATATGCCATACCATAGTGAGATTCTTTTATTATATTTTACACTATTCATTCTTTGTAAAATAAATAAAAAACAGCTCCTCCTAATAAGTTTTTTATATCTTCCAGATGCAAATTAAATTGGATCCCTGCCGAACCACTTGACCGCGCGATTTCTTATATAAAATATCGACTTGAAAATATTACGTAAGAATGGGTTTGACCCCCCCCCTCCCACCAAAGTAAAGTTATTTAGAGATTTTTCCAACTCCCCTCCCTCTCGGATTCCTTACGTAATTAATGAATGACCCCTTAGTTTCTTCCATGATGCTTTCGTTCATCGTAATGATTTGACCCCAGATAAATATAATTGTGCATCATTCTTATTCATCCATATCAATAGGGACTTTCACATATTGTTCTGTTAATAAATCAAATTCTCCTCTCCCCAGAAAATAATTATATTTGCGTCCCTGAATTCAGGGTATTGTCCTTTTATTCTACCATATCTGCGTCATCCAGCACTTAATTTCTACCAAAAGAGGTGATGCTGCCAGAGGCACCTCGATGAGAGGTTACTGTGACCTTTTAAAAATTTCCCTTTTCGGAAAATTTTGTCTGATGACTCGGTGAAATTTGGAGCTCTATTCGGCAAAACTATCATCGTTCGGCGAAATTTGGAGTTCCATTTGGCAAAAGTTGGAGTTCCACTCTGCAAAATTATCATCGTTCGGCAAAACTTATAGTTCCACTCGGCAAATTGAGGATTTCCGCCCTCCCAAAACTTTAAAGTTCCGGATGCACCTATCAATTGCCCTATATCCCCCTCAACTTATTTTAATGCACAAAGTAAGAAATTTGCATAAAATTGAAAAGAAGTGCATTAGGCCAGCTCTCTCAGCTCCTATGCAAATTATGCCCTGATGTCATCTAAAGCAGACGTCTACCACTCATAGATTTAAAATTTAGTTCCACCCGCCCTTTCAGAAATAATTCTTCAAGCTTCAAAAGTGTTGTTAAAAAGCTCTCATTTAACCTGTCTCCTGTAAATCTGCATGAAGTTTCTGATTTTTTAAGTCTTTTCTGGTCGCTTGCATCAAAAAGCAATTTTATTCGGGAATCGATCGTTCAATGGATTTTTGATGCCCTACCTAGCATCTAACAAGCAGAATTAAGGAAACGAAGAAGCTTGAAGAGTTGAGGGAGGGTACCAAAGGAGCTCTTGATCTCCCACTTTCTCAATTCGATGAAGATCCTAATGAGGATAATTTCTATTTCGTCGTCTTGAACAGTGCTAAGGAGGGGAGAGGAAAATAATGGGACAAAGAAGGGTTAAAGGATTCCACGTGATGGGAAAATTGTTGAGAATTACTGAAAATATTCTAGTGGTAAGAAAGTGAAGGAACATTTTTTTTAACGGAAAAAAAAATTGAGATACGATATAATAAAGATTGCTAATGGATTTTTTTTTTTTTTTTGTCTGTTTCCTAAGTTTTAAAATGCTGAATAATAACAGCGCCATGCTTCATGGCTCTGTTGAAAAGCCATTGCACAAGTTTGCAAATTTTACAATTGAAATCTCGACACGTTGGAATCGTGTCGAGATTTAAATTTCGATCGACCTCGACATGCAACGTGGTCGACGCACACAAAAAATATGTGAAGATTTTGTAATTTGTTATATTGAGGAATTAAGAATTAGCATCCTGTCTCTACTGTTAAGAAAATGAGAGCTTTAGCTCTCTTTTGTTGAGACATTTAGGAGTTGAGATTTGCTCATTAAAGGATGGAGATAACACGATTGTTTTGACATTTTTACATTGCGAGTACAACACAGGTCATTATTTTCAGTTGTAAAAACAGTGCTTTCTACTTATTAATCGATCTCTAACAGCCCTGTAGTGAGCAAGTTGCTCTTAAGGGACCATACATTAATTACGTAAGGCTCCCAAGGCAGATGGGGGTTGGAAAAATCTCTACATACCCTTACTTTGGGGAGGGGGGGGGGTTCAAATGCATTGTTACGTGATGTTTCCCAAACCGACATTGTACGTTAGAAAACACGCAGTCAAGTAGTTTGGCAGTGTTCATATTTCATTTGCGTCTGAAAGGCAAAAAACATGTCATGATGAGCTGTATTTTACTTGTTTTACGGAGAATGAAAAGTGCAAAACATAATTTAAAAAATCGCACTACATATGGCATACTGTATTTTAATTAGTGTCGCATCATATTCAGTCTAGATTCCAACTTTTCAGCAAATATTTCCTTTACACAAAAATGATTTTAAACATAATTTGATAAAAGTGAATTTAATAACGATTTCTCAGTGATGTAAGATTTATTTTTTTATTGTTTTGAAAAACAAAAAGGAATCTTACATAAGAATGGAGGGAGGGGTTTGAAAAATCAATGGTCCTTTTTGTATGGGGTTAGGGGGAGAGGTCTAAAATTGCCAAAATCATACTTACGTAATTAATGAATGGCCCCTAATTGGTTTTTACTGGACAGATATTATTTGACAATGTGAAATATTTCGGTTTTGATAATTTATTTGGGAAGTGCGATAACTGTTCAAAGTAAAATAAATCCAAGATCCTCACAATGTCACCAGGGGTGTGTGACATTTACTTTTGCCGCAATCAACCAATCGTTGCCCCGATTTGGCAGGCGGTGGCGGACCACATTGCATCCTGCCCTTTTTCACCCCTCGCTGCAATCAGTTCTAAGAAATTCAAATACGTCCTTTAACCTTCTCGCGTACTTTAACCCTTGCAATCTGCGACAGAAAAAGGGTGGAACTTTTGAATCTTGTTCTTGAGGGAAAGGGGCAGAGGATGTATGCTTTACAATTACTCCTGCAATAAGAATTATGTATTTTCGATTAGGATATCTTTACTAATTATAAAGCTGGAAGTCTGTGTCTCTGGATGTTTGTATGTCTGTTACGCGCATAGCACCTAGACCGTTCGGTTTGATTTTCCTGAAATTTGGTACAGAATTAATTCATAGCATAAGGGTGAGCACCTTGAAGCGATTTTTCGAAAATTGGATTTCGTTCTTTTGCTATTCCAATTTTAAGAACATTTTACCGAGCTAATTATTATAACGTGGACGAACAAATTACCATAACGTGTATAAGCAAATTACCATAGCGTGTACGAGCAAATTACCATATGCGACCATGGGCGAGCAAATTAAGACAGCGAATTGGCGAGAAATTCATCAACCATTATTTGTAAATACACAGACAAACCAAATGACCTTTTAATTTTCTACTACGGGCAAAGCCGTGCGGGTACCGCTAGTGATTAATAAATTGGAATAATTATTTTAAATGAGTAATTATTTCAGCTAACCAATTTTCAGTTAAATAATAATTTTAATTATTAACAGAGTCCGACAAAAATTGTAATATCTTTGAAGCCAAGAACAATTCTTAGTCCATAGATAAATTCTTTCTCAGAGTTCAGGGATGTCAACCCAGGTGGGGAGGGAGGAGTTATACGCAGACACTCTAACATTGAAATTTTTTGGGAGCGGAGGGTTTTGACGGTTTTTTATTTTATTTTTTTATTTTTTTTGGAGAGGGGTCTTTGTCGTATTGGGGAGGGGGGCACCCCTGTGAGAATTTAAAGGAAAATTTATGGTAACATGACTTTTGAAAGATTCTTCTTTCGACAGAACTAGTCACCAAAGTCACACAGGCGACCTGGGCACCCGGGATTTAACAGATCTTGATAATTACAACTGTGTTGACAAAATCTTCTTCTACAATATTTATTTTCTTTAATTTGACGAAGAAAACGTATATACGCAGAAAGTGGTTAATTATTCCAGAACCCTTGGTTTCGAGCAATATTGTTAATCCTAGTAGGGCTCGACCGATGGCATTTTTTGGCCGATGGGCCGATGCCGATTGTTGGCCGATTGTTCAAAGATGGCCGATGGCCGATGGCCGATTGTTTTTCCCAAATGGCCGATTGCCGATGGCCGATGGCCGATACCGAAGGCCGATGGCAAAAAAGAAAAAATCAAACGGAAAAAAATTGCCAAGATTGTCAGGGATTTGAAGAATCCTTCCCCCTTTCTTTCTCACTCTTGCCATCATTTTCCTGATGTTAAAAAAGGGAAGTTTTTGTTTTATTAGGAGGTTTTCAAGAAACTCTCTTATAATCAAGTGCTAACTTTTTCTAAAAACGAAATTTAGGAAAACTTCATTGTTTTCTTCCTCCTCGAGTTAACCTCTATAGTAGAAAAAAAAAATCCATGAATTTCCTCTGCCATCCCCTGACAGAAAAACAAGGAATTGTACTGATATGCTATCAAGAAAAACTCTCTTGTTTGGTATCTAAGTAATTTCATTCTGGTAGTGATACGAAAGACTTACATTTCTAAGAGATTTTCTTTTTGTCTGCAAACATCTTAAAAATATACTATCCTTTTTGGGAAAATACGCTTGTTTTTCCAAAATATTGAGGGTAAATTTGACGCCACTAAAAAAAGTGCCGCCCGGGGCGAACCACCCCCTCCGCCCCACCCTAGCTACGCCACGGGTCTCACGCAGGGTTCGCACGCTCCTTCAAAACTCCTCCAATACTCCTTCATTTAAGACAATTTTTTTTGTAGGGCCCTTCAAACTCCTTCATTTTGGTTTCAACTCCTTCAAAATTCCTTCTTTTTTAGTTCAAGACTACTTAATCTTCCTCTATGACAGTAACTTATAATATTTTGATCGACAACTAACTTTGTCACAAAGGTGATTTTAATGTAGTAATTTCGTGCATTTATTTATTTTCATAAAGATGTGATTTACAAATTGATCGTTGTTAAGTCATAAAAGTTGAAGGTGAAAATTTTATTAGAAGACTAAAACATTTGATAAGTGATGTAAAACATGCTTAAATGGTGCTTGGCTATTTTTTCAAGTTTTATGATTATTGTTTTTTCCTGTACCACACTCTCAGCAGCAAAAGGCAGGTTGTCTAATTATTATTTAAATATCTAAAACTACATAAGGAAATGTACTACATTAAGTGATTGTGCTGAAAAAACACTTGTTTAGTAAATCGCAGTTATGATATAATAAAAAGGGTCATCCACAAGTGATGCCATGCCTTGAGGAGGAGACGGGTTCATGAAAGTGTGACAAGGGGAAGAGAGAGAGTGGCAAAAAATGACATCACACAGTTATTGTAACAATATGTTTATAAAAAATTTGACATGTGACAAGAGGAGGAGTTACGTAAATTGTGACACTTTGCAATAAAGGGGGAAGGGGGTCAAATATGTTGAAAAAAAGGGCGACATCATTTAATGGCAGCCCATTAGTGCCCCTTCAAAATCTCATTTTACTCCTTCAAAACTCTTCCAAAACTCCTTCATTTTATTTCTGAAATTGAGTCAAGTATCCCCCCCCCCCTATTACCTCAAATGCAATGTATGTATGTATGTCCGGGGTAATCTGCAAAACTACTGGACCGATTTTAACCATTTTTTCACCGTAGATAGCTACATTACCAGGGAGCAACATAGGCTGTAATTTGTTTCTAAAAAACTTAGTTTAAAAAGGTTATGGTGGAAAACAGTAAATTTCATGTAATTTCTCCATTAAATTATTAAATATAAAACCCATTGTTACAAAAATTCGTTGCCTTACAACAGCAATATTAATAGTAATCATAATGAAAATTTTGAATCAAGGCTTCTCAGGAGCAAACATGTATTTAAAGTCATTTAAATGTTCGGAAACTCTACTTTTTCAACACTTAGGGAAACATAGTAGAGAGTTATTTCTTCTTTTTTTTGTGTGTGTGTGTGTTTGTGTGTACTATTTTTTTAATAAATAAAGCGAACGGTTTTTTAGTGATCTTTGTTTTTGTTAGTTCATATTTTGGAAATTCTTCAAATTTTTATATGCTTAAATGTCGTGCTTTCGTTTCTGAGTACTATTTCGTTCTTTATACTTATTGCTATTTTACTTTTATGGGTAAGGAAGAAGCTCAATTTTTAATCACGTCAAAACGGTGTGTTTTGAGTTCTTTCAGTTAAAACAGAACCGGGGAGAAAGTAGCGATTGTTTCTCACAATTATTACTGACCCAGGCAACGCCGGGTATTTTGCTAGTAACTTCATATTTGATTGGCAAATGTGCCAAATCACAATTAGTTAAGCTTACCCGCCTTTGAGCTCCCTGGTAGGGCAAAGCGGGTTTTTCCAATGTTTGGAAAAATTGATAATAAATAAAATATTGGGTTTGAAATAATACAAAAATCACTTTTTATTTTGAAGTTCAAGAGCGCTGCTAGGAAATAAAACCGAAATTGTTGCAATAAAAATCCAAAAACTACAACTTTCGAGCGTTCTTCGAAAACTACCCGCTTTGGACCACCCTCTCCTGTTTGTTTCCAAGTTGGTCTTCAATTCGGCAATATATCACCAAATGATCAGTCTAAGACGCTATATTAGTTTTGCATTGAAATAAGTAATTGATAGCCACAAAAAATGAGTAAATAGGCCTTTTAGAACACCCGATTGAAAACAAAAAGGGAAGTGCACAACTGGAACGTACTCAGACCCCACATACGAAATTTTAACCTTCTACAGCTTACTATATTTGAGTTATGACTTATGAGAGATACATACGTGCATCCAGCTGCAAAAAACAACGCAATAATTAACTTGTTTATACCTGAATGCAGTATTAAAAATTCTTTCAGAGGTGACTAAAATAGAAATTCATAATGAAATTCAAGTAAAAAAATTTGTATGAAAACAATAATTCCCTTTACTTTGTATTAAAAAGTAAAACAGCAAAGGTCATTTTTTTTTCGAAAACATCGGCCAATTCCATCGGCTTTTCGATGTTTTTTAAGGCCGATGGGCCGATGGTTAATCCAAGTTAGCATCGGCCGCCGATGCCGATGCCGATGGCTAAATTGCTGAACCATCGGCGCCGATGCATCGGCCAGGCCGATGCATCGGTCGAGTCCTAAATCCTAGTATAAATTATTACAAAAGGTTAATTACTGTATGACACACAGTTAAAACAGTTGGTTCCACAAGGCACCTATTAGGTTGAAACGTTGTAGCACCACCTGCACTCCCTTAAGGGCACCATTTGACTCTCTATAACACTCCAATAGCACACTTAAGAGTTTCTTTGGTTCCGTATGGCACACTAAGGCACATCTCAGGGTGCCATTTGTCTCCCTCTATTACCCTTAAGAGTGCCATAGGTGGCAAAATGGCTCCCTTGGGAAGCTCTGGTGCTACAACATTTCACACTAAAAGGGGTCTAATGCCACCCACAGTTCAAACAAGGGGAAATTCAAATTGAAGATTATCATAACAAAATGCGATAACGACAGTAAAGTCTTTTCTGTCCTGTTAAGTTTTACTACTTCAGAATATCTATCTTCTGTCAAAGAAGGTTACAGAATGACAAAGTTAAAGAATCAAAAGAACGATCAATGCAATTATTATAACAAGAGATAATGCCACTAATCAAGTTAAATCAGCTCCAGTTTAAACGAAGAATCGGTCACTAAAATAATGTTTTATTTTTGGTTTATTCTTGTTCTTCTGCGTTGTGTGAAGTTTGATGCATTTAAGTTTCCTCGACGACTACCAGAACACCGTCTGAGCAATCTTAGGGGCCATACATTAATTACGTAAGGGTCCCGAGGAGGAAGGGGGTTGAAATAATTTCTATATATCCTTACTTGGGGGAGGGACGTCAAAGCCATTCTTACGTAATATTTTCCAAGATCCATATTGTATATTAGAAATCGCGCGGTCAAGTGGGTTGGCAGTGATCATATTTCATTTGCATCTGGAAGGTAAAAAACATATTAAGATGAGATGTTGTTTATTTGTTTTACAAAGAATGAATTAGTGTAAAATATGATAAAAGAATCGCACTATGTATGGCATGTTTTATTTTTAATTAGTATCGCATCATATATAAAGAAATGTTGTAAAAACAGTCTAGATTCTGGGAAATATTTCTTTACACAAAAAGGTTTAATTTATTTATAATAATTAATAGCGAATTTAACAACGATTCCATGGATGTAAGATTCGTTATTTTTGAAAACCGAAATGAAATCTTACGTAAAAAATAGGGGGGGGGGGGGGAGGGGGTGAAAATCTTACATACCCTTACATGGGGGGAGGGGGGTTAAAAATTGCCAAAATCATCCTTACATAATTAATAAATGGCCCCTTATCACATGAACGAAATGACAAGGTAATTATGAATTCTCATCTCTATAGCTATTTATCTCAACCCTTCTCTATATGTTGAATTTCAAGAAACCTTTATAAAATGACTGGAATTTTTTTTCTGTGATCTTTTTCCTGAAGTCGCATACCAGGTGGTACAATGCTGTGGTAAGACAATGGCAGTATCTACAAAAATGAGTTTCAGAGATAGTTGAAAAAATAAGTCTTTGACTTCCACAAGCACCAATAAAACATTTAAATCTGAAGTTCTTTTCATGCTTTACTTTATGTAGAAACTAAACAAACATGTTTGTTCAATAAAACTGAAGAAAGATAGGTGGAAAAAAGAGGGAGGGGGAGGGGAGCGATTGAAGAATAAAAAAATCGTAGATGCTCCGGATGAAGAAGGCAGGAAGAAAGCAACTGTTTTAGTGATGCTATTTGAAGCCACGGGCTGATGACCACTTTAGGTTGCATTTCATGCTGAAGAATGCTCCCCCCCCCCCCATGAAAGAACCTACGAGTTTGGGTACAAACCATTTTCGAAGCTGGTTGAGTGCCAGTAAAAAGCACCAAATTGGCCAGGAATAATGCACATTTTTGGACATAAATGTTGCAAATTAATTTCATGAGCAATGAAAAGAAAAAGTATTTCAAATATTCACATTCAAAAATAATTAATGAATTGAAAAGACTGCTGAAATCATTTACATTTTATTCATAAAGTGTTTGAACACAATGTGGACGAATACAATTGTCGATGATTAAAAGCGGAAGTGGGAGGGGGGAGGGTCATAACCCTCACGAAACCTCGATTTTTGAAGCATGTAGTGTGTAGTAATGTTTCTCATTTTGTAGAAAGAGCTTCAGACAAGCAATTAATCAGAATGGGTTGCAAGATGCATCGTAATAAATTTCACGTTCAAAAATATATCTTCCAATTTCTTCACTAATAAATCTTTAACATATTGGGAGTATTAAAAAAAAATTACTTTCTCCATTTTCAACACTCAGAGTCGATCATATTTAATACTAAACACAAAATCCTCTTCAAATAGAGCAAGGGGAGGGGGGGGGGGGAGCATCCATTTAAAATAATCGCAAACAAGGCATTATTTTAACGAGAACGAGTCTTATCATTATTAGCTTAACTTAAGACTCTCCGGCCTTGCTAAAGCCAACTCGTATTTCTTTTCATCAAAAAAAAAAAAAAAAAGTCGTTCCCGCAGATCATTTTTTCACCCCGATCCATCCCTCATAAGAACAAAGCCGGCCTTCAATGGGCCAAGTATCGATTGCTGCGAAGCGCGCAAGTCTTTGCAGACACTTCGCTCTTCGGGATGACAATCCGGATGGAGACGTGGGTTCGCGCAATTTCAGCTTTTGACGGGAGAAATGATATTATTTGTTTGAATAATGAGTACATACGGAAAAAAAATATGAATGCAAGAAAAAAAATGGTTGTCTCGTGGGAGATGAAAACAGGCGATGATTTTTTCATAAATATTCTCAATAGAAGATAAAAAATAAATAAAAACAAAAATAAAATCATAAGAAAAAAATGAATAAATACAAAAACAAAAATAAATAACGTGCGTAAGAAAAATTTAATGATTACTAAAATAAAAAACATAACATTTAGCATGAAAAAATGTAATGAAAACAAAAATGAAGAGAAGAGAAGTTTCATAAAAAGTGGGGACAAAAATTTAACTCTTAATACTAGAGCAACCGAGTAAGAAAAAAAAACCCCATAGCCATTGTTTGAAAAATTTAATGAAAACAAAAACAAAAAACATCACAGAAATCTCAGAATAGTTTAGTAAAAACAAAAGCAAAAGATATAACATATGTGACATATGACAAAAATATTAAAACGAAATGAAAAATATCACTTATGTTCGGAAAATTTAAAAAATAAAAAGTATGAACCGAACCTTCACATGATATATTAAATAAAAACAAAAATTTGAAACATTATACTTCGGATAAGAAAAATTGTTGAAAGAAGAAGCAAAAAACGCAACATTTAATGTGGGAGAAAAAAATTAAAAATAAATAAATAAATCAATAACAATGATAATCCTCATATATATATATAATAGCCAATGATCGATTGGCGCCAAAATTGAACCAAAGCCTGTTTACATATGGATTCACATATATTCCAAATTTCAACCAGAACGTAGCATTACTTCTTGAAATAGGGCACTCACAATGGAAAAAAAGAACGGGTGATTGCGCTACCCCCTTTTTAGCTGTTGACACCAAAATAAAATCAGCTCTTATACCCACTAAGGGCTACTTGCCGATAAATTTTTCTTTCATTCCGTTCATTATTTCTTGAGGTACAGCAGTCACAATTGACGACAAAAAACGTTCTATAGCTCAACCCCCGTTTGAGTTATTGACACCAAAATTGAATCAGCACCTTTTCCTGTTAATGGCAACATATGGACCAAATTTTGTTTGATTTCGCCAGTTACTTCCTGAGGAATAGCAAGCACGCGCAACTCAAAAAACGTCCCATTGCTCCACACCCCTTGGAGGAATTCGCGCCAAAAACCAATGGGCACAAGTTCACATAGCGGCACATTGTGTACCAAATTTCGTTCGATTTCATGCGGTAATTTTTGCTGTAGAGCGGCCACAAAAAACTGGTCACACACAGACGTGACACACATACACACACACGCACATACACACACACATACATACACACACACAGACAGACAGACATTTTCCAAAAATAGTCGAAATGGACTCAGTACACCTCAAAACGTTCGAATCCGTCAAAATTCGAAATTCGAAAATTTGCACGAATCCAATACTTTCTTCTATATATTAGATATAGAAGAAAGTAATAATAAAAATGGATATTTACGAGTATAGATGTAGCGATAGTGAAATGTTTATACGAGTGTCCCGCCATGCTACACATTTTTAATTTCCTTAAAAAAAAAAAAAAAAAGGAACCCGCACACACAACATTCAGCTGGAAGCAACATGAATGTTGCTACACGCAACATCCATTGTAGCTTTCGGATGAAAAGTCATCCGAGTTAGGGTTCTTTGTAAACCCTACAGTAATTTACAAATTTTGTGCATGAAAAGGTTGGTAATTCATTCAGTTAATTTTGAAGCACGAAGATATTTATTCGTTAAGTGGAATAACGTAATCATATTGGAAAAGGGCATCTTCGTTCAATATGGGCAAAATGATTAAGCCACGGCGGATTATTTTTTTTTTTTTTTTTTTTCAACATTGCCCCTGCTTTTTATTAATTCTCAGTCAGATAGAAAAAACTGCCAAAAAACGGTTCACCAACAATGTTTCTTTCTCATTTAGAAAAGATATAAAAATTGAGGCGATCAAAAACAAAAAGGTTTCTTTGGAGATTGCATCTTTACGACGCTTTTTGTATTAAAATCCCCCCCCCCCCTTTGGACTCTCCAGTTGGTCCTTCTCTTAGGTATTGATTTGTACCGGTGACAGCTGCAGAAATAGTTTTCTAAGAGCACAAAATTACATTCGAAAACATAACTTCTGCTCTGCAAAAACATCGTTTTTCCACTCCCACTATTAAACTCGGGAAAAAAACTGTTAGAACGTGTGATTTGCAACATTTTTTGTCTCGTTCATGCAAATACTGAGAACCATCATTTTGTAGGACAACATATCTCAAACAGTTTAGTGCCGGCACGGGAAATGGTTTCCATGGCGACCCGACGATAAATTAAATGCAAAATTACGTTCTGCATATGAACTGAAGTGAATTACAAATGAAGCAGAGATTCAAATCGATTGAACTTGCGAGTGAAAAATTTGCGGAAAACGACTCAAGAAGTTTTACAGCTATTTTGCAAAATCCAGCAAATCGATGCATTCGGCAGATTTAATGGGGATTCAAGTAATCGAAAACTCAAGATTTCTTTACATTTTAATTATTTTCCTCTTGGTTGTTTTGCATACATTCTTTTTTTTTTTTTTTCGATCTAAAATTCAAATTTGTTCTCATGTCTTGGTTGATTGCGTGAAACAGTAATTAAACATTGGTTTTTATCTCCAAAACTAGAAAATCGCCCTTCTATGATGGGTGAAAATTGCTTCCACATTTGAACGAAGCCGTTGCCTGTTTGCTGATATTTTGATAGTTGAAATTTTAACCCTAACTCCGGTGGGTTAACTCTAAACTCCGGTAAGTAGCGTTCACTGTAGACTATTTTTTTCATTTCTTCATTCCCTTGAAAAGATAGTCTCACCAGTAAAACAGTTAAGATACCGGATCGAGTTCAGCCTTGTCGCAACAAAGCCTTTCCCTGCATGTTAAACATTACCAAAAAATATTATCAAATTATCATGCCGTGGCGCGAGTTTCATTGTTGAAACTCGCGGGTTACTCGATCACTGGCTATTATTTATATGAGGATTTCAGCGCTCATAATATCATCCTCACTAGAATCTGTTTTGGACATACATAGCTAACTAATGGCGTTGAAAGAAATGTATAGTCCTATGTCATCAATAGTTCTAAAAAAAGATCATTTGAGGCAGTGAGAAGCTAAGGGATACAAATGACAAAATTAAAAATTTGGAGATAACCAGTACACCTGGTAGGTGAACCTCTCCTCTGTCTTGGGGCAAGATATGGTACTAGTAGCCCTGGTAGGGGCTGCTATACATCATGATTTAGAAAAAAAATTCAATGAAAGCCTACCTAGGACCTTATCTTTAAACGCGTTTTACTCAAAACTTGAAAATGTCCACTTGCACCCCTTTGCTTCTCACTGCCTCATTTGGCTTTTATGCCTCCGCAAAATCAGAAGTGTTTCTTAAAATATCGTGCAGTGCAGTGTCATTAGATGCTACATTTTTACGAAGTTTACTAATGCAGTAAGCTCCCGATTATCCGCGAGCGGATTATTTGCGGAGCGTTTTATCCGCGAGTCATTCAATAATCAGGATCAAGAAAACGTGTATCTTCGCATCATTAAGCATCCCTTAATTAGAAGCGTTCCTTGCTCAGAGGAAAATGAATTGATGCCTGCCGTGTACTAAGTATAATATTGTATCACAATAAACATAAACTATTAACATTTAAGACTTTTATTGAAAACTAGTGGCACCCGCACGGCTTTGCTCGTAGTAGAAAATTAAAAGGTCTTTTGTTTCGCCTGTATATTTACAAATAAGGTATGATGAATTTCTCGCCAGTTGGCTTGCCCATGTTACGATTCCACGTTATGATAACTTGATAATTTACTCGTCCATCTTATGACAATTTTGCTCGGAAAACTGTTCCTAAAATTGGAATAGAAAAATAACAAAATCGAATTTTCGAAAAATCGCTTCGAGGTGCACACCCCCACGCTACAAACTAATTTTGTGCCAAATTTCATGAAAATCGGTTGAACAGTCTAGCCGCTATGCGCGTCACAGAGATCCGGAGAGAAATTCAGACAGAGGGGCTTTCAGCTTTATTATTAGTAAAGATGTTTTATGCATGCTAAATACAACTCAGAGCTATTCAAATTGAAAAAAAAAACTGTTTTAAAAATTAAAATTTATTCAAAAATTTAGTACAATCAAATTTGTGTAAATTAAAGAAACAACTTTGGTGCACTTTGTTTCATGGATTGGCTTCATGTCATACAATTTACAATACAATACAATGTAAATAACAGTGTGATCACAAATCAATGTCTGTAAAAAAAAAAAAAAAAAAAAACTTCTGCTTTGCATGTTAATGTTAATGTCAAGAAAAACTTCGACCAATAAATGTTTAGATAAAAAAAAAAGAACATGTATATTTCAATAAATTAAATTCATATGCATTTAATTCTTACGTATTTTTCCTTAAATATTGCAATTTTTCTTCTTTGACAGTCTCTTAGAGTGTTCCTCTTATCAGAGGTAAATACATGAAGGTCTCTATACAAAGGAATGGGACCAGAAAAAGTTAAATAGAGATGTCCCTTACTTCAGGGGATTTCCTGAAGGGTGACACTACTGCATATAGGTAATATCACCCTTAAAAATGCTGAAATAACAAAGGGGTTGTAAAACGCACTAACTGTTGCTCAAGAATGAGAAACAATAGTTTCAACCAGATGATTCATCCCTTTCGATCACATGAAAAGGAAGCAAGGCGTGAGATCAGGCAGTAACTCTTTCTCCTCCATCCCCATTCACAGTCATCATAACGCGCCATTGAGAGATGTGAATGAATCATCAGAAATCGGCCTTTGAAAGGCAGTCGGAGTGACAGCGCATTTCAGCGGAATTTCCCAAAAAAATACCTCCTATCCATCTTTTGCCAGAAAATGGGGAGGACATTAACGTGACAATGAGAAGTCGAAGTTTTAGTAAAATTTTCGGTTTTGATTTATTTTATGAAAGCGGCAGACTTTCTTGTGAAGTGAATAAATCATATGAAAGAAATTGGAGAAGAATGATTTGTAAAAGCCGCCAAGAAAATTACGACCCGACCCGCACTGGTTTGAATGCCGGCGCTGATGAGTAAGGTTTTTTTTTTTGAGTAATCACGATTGCTTATTGTTCTCATTTGACTATCCTTAACGTTACGCTGATTTTATCCCCCCCTCCTCCCTCTGCAGCACCACCGTCGACTGGCCCCTTCCAATGCTTCTCCTGTAGCGAAAACCGTCTCCAGTTTGCGTTCATATCCTACACATACACGCATACATACACACACCTACACACTCGCTTACACACACACACACACTCATGCCTGCTCACAGACATACACCAACGCATACACACACACACTTACATACACACACTCATGCCTGCACAAATACACGCACACACACGCATACACACACACTCATGCGTGCGCACAGACACAAACACCCACGCAACATGCGCATACTTACATACACACACAGTCATGCTTGCATACAGACACAAACACACACTCATACATACACATGCCTATACACAGAAAAACATACCCACACACTCATGCCTCGACACAAATACACACACACACTCGTGATTGCGAAAAACATAATATGAATTCAAAAAGCCATAATTCAAATTAATTTATCTTTTTTTAATTTTTTTAAAGAAATCTGCATAGTAATTTTAGGTTGTATTGAAAATAAAGTGCAGATATTTCTTTGTATTCAAGTATGCTGTACAAACACTTATTTTCGCGTGGCTTTAATTTTAGCAAGACCGTCAAAATCGCGAAAATTTTAACCTCGTCAAATATTGCAACTTTATTTATATGATCAATCTTCACGCTGTTCACATAAAATTCGCGAAAATTTCTGCTCCCGAAATCACCGATATCTTTATTTTCGCGAAATTTACGACTCGCGAAAATAAGTGTTTTTAGTGACCAGAAGTTGCAAAAATCTGAAAAATAAAAATTCTGCCAGTTAACAGAAAAACAACGTAGATGAAGAAAAAATTAGCAATTGCTTGCAGACTCGAATGACTTGACGTCCTAAAGTTCATACTTCTTGGCATTGGAAAAGGGGTTCCATGAAACCCCCGAAACAAGTACAGTGAAACCTGTGTAAGTTGACTACTTCCGGTGCAGTATTTTAGAGGTTAACTTAAACAAGTGGTTAATTTATTGAGGTTGATTTATACTATGTTATAGGACTAATTCTGTACCTGACAAGAGTGGTCAACTTAACTACTTTTACTGTATCTGTAATCAGTAGCGAATTTGCGATTTATCTCTCTCTACATTGTTTATTACTGTTACTTAGTTGCAAAGATGTCTATAAGGGGGGGGGGAGTCAATGGCGCATTGAAATTTTAGGAAGGGGGGTGTTTAAGGGGCATTTTCTTTTTCTTGGGGAGGACTCATTCTAGAGGAGGACTTTTCAGAATTTGAGGGGGGAGCTATCGCTTCTAAGGGGGGGATGCACACCCCTGTTGTTGCACATTTTTAATTTATTTCATAATCCTGGAAGGCTGTGGTCTTGACCACCACCTTTTGCTCTTTCTTTCACTCCCACCCCTTCTTTCCTTACAGGCACATTTTAATAATTTAAGCACAGTTACTGTTTCGAAGAAGACAACAAGCAAAAATTATTGATAAAAATAATAATTAATAATGTTTAGTTAATGAAAATTGAGATGAATAATTGATAAGAAGTGATGAAAATGTATGATAGAAAATTAATAAAAGTGATGAATTTGGGGGGGGGGGAAATGATGAAAATCAGAGAAAAACATTATGAATAATCGATCAAAAAAATTATGAAAATTGTTGAAAGTACAATCAAAATTGGGGAAAATATAATGAAAATTGGTGGAAAAAAACTGATGAAAATCGATAAAAAAATAATGAAAATCAGCAATAAAAAATTAATAAAATAAATAAGCAATTGAATAAAACTTATAACCAAATAAATAAAATAAATAATCAATTGGAAAAAAAAACTCTAGTCTCTTAACTGCTGAAAAGCGACACTAGTATGCATTCAGACCCCACACATTGCTCTGATTTAAAAAAAAAGCTTTCCTTCAAGATAAAGAAGACCATTTTGTAAGAAGTTACCTTCACCTATTTCGCAGATTAGAAGAACGCACTAAATCTGTGTGAAGAAAGAAATTAAGAATTGGGTGAGAAAGTTGTTGAAGGAAGTTTTACGACACATTTTAAACTCATTTTATGAATACTTCATGAGGCCCTTTACTTCTCCGAAATCAGGCGAAAACTTGCAAGACGTGTTTCGCGAATCGTTTTCTAACTCTAACTGTTGGTTCTGAATTATGGCGGTTGTTTCGAATTCTTCTCATTAATCTCAGCACGACATGGCCCCGGTTTTACTGCGTTTGTTTAACTCTTTATTTTCTGATGAAATTTTCACGGGAAAGTAACCAAATACACCTTCAAAAGAAAAAAAAGGACTTTTAAGCGGGGTTACAGAGTGAGAGTCGGGCTGATTTTGAGGTAAAGGAGTCGGAGTAGAAAGTTTAAAATTCCAAGAGTCGGAGTCGGACATTTTTTTCTTCAACTCAACAATTCTGCTATAGTGCCTGCGGAGTCGGAGGTGGACTGATTTGGGATAAAGGTGTCGAAGGGTTAAAGTTCTAAGAGTTGGAGTCCGGCATTTTCCCTCCAAGTCCGCAACACTGCCAGCGCTTGCGGAGTCGAAGTCAGAGTCGGAGTTGGACTGATTTTGGTGTGAAGGAGTCGGGAGTCAGAGTCGTTCATTTTTCCCTCCAACTCCGAAGCCCGGTTTTTAAGTGCATATATCAGCGTCTTCTCTCATTTAAAAAAGGTCTGAATTTCCAATATTAATGCTTACATATACTCACTGCCAAAAGTTAAGCTCGAAAAAAGAAAAAAAAAAGGTAAAATTCCGAAAGTCAATCTAAAGTGGCAACATAGTGGCTCCGAAAAAGATCTGTTTTTTAAAGATCTTACTTTAGGAGGAATAGCCCTTACACTTTTACAGGTCATGTTTTTCGTCAGATAATGCTGCGGGCCTCCTAAAAGTTGTGTGATTTTTCATTTAAAAATAACATGCTGGGTCCCTTTTCTACCTAACTATTGCTGTTGTACCTCTTAGCCTCACCCAGGTGCCCCCCCCCCAAAAAAAAATCATTGCAATGGGCCCTCGAATTTATATTTCCGCCACTGATGGAGAGGCTGCAATTTGTTGCAGAGGTAGAGTGAGCTATGCATTTACCGATCTGTGCTGAACTTTTGGAAGTGATTAGAAATGACGCATTGTGTGTTCAGGCTGCATTGGGAACTGGCAGTTGCAGAAAATTGGCAGTTGCAGTCTTCAATGATTATAAAAACGTTATCTTTAGCTCTTACTTTCTCTTCTGCATTGAGTGAACATTAAAAATTTTGAATTTTCTTTGCACATATATGTGGCAGTGAGAAGCAAAGGGATGTAAGTGTCAAAATTAAAAATTTGCAGATAACCAGTACACATGGTAGGTGAACCTCTCCTCTGTCTTGGGTCAAAGATGGTACTAGCAGCCTTGGTAGTTGCTGCTATACAGCATGATTTAGAAAAAAAATTCAATGAAAGTCTATAAAAGGAGCTAATCTTCAAACGCATTTTACTCAAAACTTGAAAATGGTCCTTTTACATCCCTTCGCTTCTCACTGCCTCATATGCTTTTTCTGTGTTTTGTATGGGAGCTCACGGGAAATCAGTTTATGCACTTCTTTCTTTTCAGACGTTTCAGAAATTAGACAGTCAGCAGTAGAGCTTATCGGCATTGTACCCTGAAGGCCTGCAACCCACCAGTATATCAATTCTAAAAGAAATAAATAGTCACGTTCTGTGCTAAGAGAAACGTTTACATCTGTGATTTATAACTTGCAACATAACCGAGAACTTTTCATCATCCAAAAATTTTCCACTCAATGTGAAGCTTTCGCATGTCTGTAATCAGTTAAGATTGTCATTGTTTATGAATCACTACAGGTTTTTCAGAATTATAAATCTCCTTTTTCATAGGATCTACTAAACATCAACTTATGAGCCAACTAAGTGGAACAGAATGGCATATAATGCCTCTACCTCTACCTTTCTCTTTATGGAATTCTGTAGTTCATTGATTCAAGGACGTCACTTTCAGAAGAGTACTTATTATCACGTGACAAGCAACATGTTGTTCAACTGACCCAGTCATACAAAGCATAGAAGGCATCTTTAAGTGAAACACCACAAAAACAAATAGCTGATTCATCTACTTCTACAACGCCTGCGGAATCGCCCCGTATATTAACACCATCTAAAAAACTCGGTTCTTTTAAGTAGGAAATGTAACATCCGACGCGAAATGAAAGAAAGAGAACATTCCGTGTCCTGAAAGGAAAAAAGTGTAAAGACAACAAGTGAAGGAAAAGAAGAAAACAAGAAAGCGAGAAGAAATATATATAATTAACGCGTCACATAACAATCAAAAGTTAAATGACGATGAAGAAAACGCTCGCCTAAGGCCTCATGCCATTGAAGGGGTAAGTAAGACGTTAGTTAGTACGTGAGAAAGGCCAATAATCGTGGTACAGTGAAATCCCGTGACAATGAATTCTAATGCAACAAAATGCGCGTCTCAACAAAATTATTTCCAGTCCCGATTTAAATTCTATTAGATTGCTTGAAGTCCATCACAACGAAACTCCCGTCACAACAATTGAAATTGGCGGTGCCTTGAAGTTCGTTGCAGCTGGATATCACTGTATGTATAATAGATTAGGGAAAATTTAAAGACCATTTTAGCCTAATTCACTATTATTTTGCTTACATTTTGAAACACATTTGTTAACTGGAATAAGCAAGCAGTATTTCATTCTTGATGCCTTAATGGCAGATTATTCTTAAACAACTGCTACTGAACACAGGGGTGTCCACCTAGGAAGGGAGGGAGGGGGTCATGGCGCAGACTGTTGTTTTGAGGGGTATTTTGCACTTTTTTGGGGGGTCGCGATATTTAGAGGGGGGTGCCCTTGCTCTTTATCGTGGAGCAACCCTGTTAAACAGATTGTAAGCACAAGAAGGCATTGATTTTTTTTAATGACAATTTATACGTCAGATTAAAGTACTTGAAGTGATTAATTCACAAATGTTGAGTGAACTAATGATGTATTTCAAGAATATAAACTTGAATATCGTAGACATCACAAGCATTTCCTCAATATCTTCCATAAAAATACTTTTAATCTTAAAATAACCGATGGGAGTCAGCTCTTCTGTGCGATTTGTGTCAAAAGTTAATCGGTACTTGTAACCCTGGTAGCAGAATTGTTTTCAACAGTCTGCAATATAAACCGACATCAGAATACTCGTAAAATCTATATTGGAACAGAGGAATGCTTAAAAGAAAGATGCTAATACAAGTAGTAGATGCTAGTGGATAATAGCTCAAAAGAAAAAAAAAAAGGTACAAATATTCATTAGCTGAAATTTAAAATTCCTATTTCTTTAATTTGTTTCTTCCTCAACTATGAAATACTCTGCTGGCTTTCTCATGAAGCTGTGACACACTGTTTCTGCTACCGAGCTAGTAGTTCCTACCATATCTCAGCACTAACTTTTGTTCAACAGCTTACATTATTTTTTTAATACATCAATCGTTCTTAAAAAACGTTTGATTGCTCAGCCCCACTCGAGCTAATTTCTACTAGGATCCATCTGTACACTGAATCTCATTTCATAACTTTTCGGAATGGAAGTACCTTTTATTCTAGTGGGAAAAAAAAGATTATCCGCGACGAGGTGGCCGATGTACGCATACACTCAAGTTAGGCATTCATCCCAAAAAAGGTTGGGGGAATGAAGGTTCTCATATACGCACTATATACTTCTTAAAATCAAACTTGCTTTCTCAATTCTGAGATATTTTCCTACACCTATTTAGTAAAACATAGAGATTGACACTTGCACACTTTAAGAAATTTAATATTTTGTTGGCGTACTGAAATCAGAAATTGCAACAGCAATAACTAAATGAAATAATTAAAAACAACGAAAACGTAACATTAAAAGTGTCTTAGAGCAAAGAGATGGACAGTTGAATTAGTCACACTTCCCTGTTTGTCGAGAACCGCAGCAGGAAAAACAGTTTTACAGAAACCTCGCCAATGGCTTGGCAAGAGGCTTTATTCGGAATCATACCTCCACTTATTTTGCCAATATCGCCAAGCTGAAATTATATTTGGCATCTTTATTTCTGCACAACATCACCAAGATGTCGCCAAGATTGCCGACACCATCACCAAGATTGCCGACTTATGATGCCATTTCCCCCCTGCATTCCATTCTATTACTTCTGTTTTTGTTTGAAATTTTACATTCATCGTGACAAAAGAAGTATCCAGTGCAAGACAAACCGCGATCATCCCCCCACCCCAAAAAAAAAAAAAAAACATTTGAATCATTCAAACTCATAAAATTATAACTTATCTAGTACTTTTTTCTGCATCCTTTAGATAGTAAAAATAGCAAAAAGAATTTTCAAAAAAAAAAAAAAAAAAAGTTTAGGAACAATTGTCATAAAATTTACAAGTATTAATGTTGTTGAGATTTTTGAGGCTAAATAAATGAATTGAAACGTTCTTCGTTTGATGCTCTTGCTTTAAATAAACAACTAGCAAAAATACCCGGCGTTGCCTGGGTCAGCAATAATTGTGAGAAACAATCGCTACGTTCACTCTCTTTTTTTTAACTATATATAACTGAAAGAACTCAAACTACACCGCTTTGACGTGATTGAAAATCGAGCTTCTTCCATACCCATAAAAATAAAATAGCAATAAGTATAAAGAACGAAATAGTATTCAGTTAGAAAAGAAAGCACAATCTTTAACCATATAAAAATTTGAAGAATTTCCAAAATACGAACTAACAAAAACGAAGATCACTAAAATACCGAGCGCTTTGTACATTTAATTAAATAGTACACACATACCAAAAAAGAATAAATAAATAAATAAATAAATAAATAAAGCTCTCTACTTTGTTTCCCTAAGTGTGCAAAAAGTAGTTTCCAAATATTTAAATGACTTTAAATTCATGTGAGCTTCCAGAGAAGACTTGATTCAAAATTTTCATTTTAATTACTATTAATATTGCTGTTGTAAGGCAACGCAATTTTGTAACAATGGGTTTCATATTTAATCTTTCAATGGGGAAATTACATGAAATTTACTGTTTTCCATCATAGCCTATTTAAACTACGTTTTTTAGGAATAAATTATAGCCTAGGTTGCTCCCTGATAATGTAGCTATCTATGTGGAAAAAATGGTTAAAATCCGTCCAGTAGTTTTGCAATTTACCCCCGACATCCCCACAGAAGTAACCCTTTATGTATAAAGAAAAAATGGTTAAAATCCATTTTTTCTTTAGTCCAGTAGTTTTGAAGTTTACCCCGGACATCCGGACAGAAGTAACCATTTATGTATAAAGATGAGAATACAATTCCTAAGAAAGCAATAAATATCATGTTTGCTCCAGAGAGGCCTTGATTCAAAATTTTATGATTCCTTTTAACATTGCTGTTGCTAGGCAAAGAATTTTGTCAACAATGGGTTTTATATTTAATCTTTTCATGGGGAAAGTACGTGAAATTTACTGTTTTCGATCACGACATTTTTAAACTAAGTATTTTAGCAATAAATTATAGCCTAAGTTGTTCCCTGATAATGTAGCTATCTACGGTGAAAAAATGTTTAAAATCCGTCCAGTAGTTTTGAAGTTTGCCCCGGACATCCGGACAGAGATTAGCCCAGGGGCGTAGCTAAGGGGGGGGTTTTGGGGACAAAACCCCCCCCGAAAAGTTAGTCTCAAAAAAAAAAAAAGAGAAAAAGAAGAGAGAAGAGAAAGAAAAAAAAAGAAGAAAAGGAAAAAATTCCAAGCGATTATACATATACATATATATATATATATATATATATATATATATATATATATATATATATATATATATATATATATATATATATATATATATATATATATATATATATATATATATATATATATATATAAAAGTAACCCCCCCCGAAAGTCGGGTCTAGCTACGCCACTGGATTAGCCCTTTATGTATGAAGATAAGGATGCAACTCCTAAGAAAGCAATAAATATCATGTTTGCTCCAGAGAGGCCTTGATTCAAAATTTACATTATGATTACTTTTAATATTGCTGTTGTTAGGCAACGAATTTTCGAAACAATGGGTTTAATCTTTAATCATTTGATGTGGAAATTACATGACATTTAGTGTTTTCGATCACGACGTTCTTAAACTAAGTTTTTTCGCAATAAAGTATAGCCTAGGTTGTTCCTCGATTATGTAGCTATCTATGGTGAAAAAATGGTTAAAATCCCTCCAGTAGTTTTGAAGTTTACCCCGACATCCGGACAGAGATTAGCCCTTTATGTATAAAGATGAATACAAAAATAAATTAATTTAATCTTTGAAACCGATGAGAAAAACTGTAGAAAATCTTTCAAAAATAAACATAGCAATAATGGTAATATTATTACAGCATCTAAACTTGTTACTTAAACCTTTGAGAATGTTAAATCTTTATTATGCCTCTCAATAAAAATTAGATTTAGACAACGTAACATTTCAAGATCTCATTTAGATAAGATTCTGCCTTTGGCAAGAGCAAATAATTAGAATAATAAAAGACTTAAACACAACAGAAATTTAAAAAAAAAACTTAACTCTTACCTTCTTAATTTATTAAATGGTTAAATGATCCGAGGGTAACAAAGTGACTGAGAGAATTAATTTTACGAGAGAATAATTATTTATTATTATAAACCAGTTCTATTTTCAGTTCAATGCTTTTAATTTAACGTTTACAGTCTAAAGTTTAAATGTTTCTTTAGCGCCATTTCAGAAATTCATATAAGAAAGACAAAACTGCTTAGATTTTTTTTAGTATTTCAATAAAATAATTATTAAAAAAAAAAAAGAAGGACAACAGACGCCAGACAATGTTTAAAAAAATAGCATTCGCTCGAAGCACTCACGACTGTCAATGCTTAGCTTAATCCACGGCGGAAAGTAAAGAATTAGCGCCCTCTACATCTTTATAGCAATTCATAATTATCTCCAAACTCATTACGTTTTAAGTAATTATTTTACATTTTAATTGAAAATATTGTTTTCACATACGAAATTGTATAAAGATTCTCATATTTAAAAATACAAAACATTTTTTCCTCTTATTGTTGGTAATAAAATTACTTTCGATCTTGTACACGAGAAGACTTCCGATAGTTCCTTTACTTTCAATTACCTTCTTAAATCCTTACATTACCCCCAGAGGGTATCTTTCAGAAAACCTATGCTGAATATAAATATTCCTTACTCCAAAGATACAACAAAGCAATGAAGCGAAGTTTCTGCTTTGAAAAATAAACTATCAAGGTACCTTTCATTTAATTAATTTCAGAACAAAGCTCCGAATGCATATGCTTCTTCAAGAGCATGAGCAACCTTTGACTAGATCTGTTTAGCCGCTTTAAAAATTAAAGCACTGTGCTCACTCTTCGTGAGAAAGTGAACGAAACGACTTTTACGACATTTTCACTCCTCCATTTTCTGAATACTTTATGAGACGCTTTTCGCCTCAGGATATACTAAAACGTCGTCACCATTTTTAAGACTCATTCGTATAGCGTGGAAATGCAGACTTTAAATTATGTCTCACGCGCTGAATCTTATTACCTTCTGCTAATAAATTGGATATATTACATTTAGCGCTTACGTTAATGCATAAACATTAAGTAAAATATGTATACACACACATAAATAAAAAAAGACGAATATATATTTTATATATATAATAGAAGGTAGTATGTGTTTAGGACCTTCCCTCATACTAAATAGAAACAGCCTTGTGAAGAAAGGGTCTGATCTTCCCCAGATGACATATCAGTCCCTGCTTCACGTACTGCATTTGATCTTATCTTGAATTTGTTATTTTGTCCCCCACTATTTAATCTTTTCAAATTTTGTCCTTTGTATTTTTGATATTTTTGTTTCTTGATAATTCATCTTTTTCCTGAATATATATACATATATACAGTCAGTTCTCGATAACTCGAAGTCCGATAACTTGAATATTACTATAACTCGAAACTTTTTTTAGATCCCGACCCCGTTGTCTTAAATTCCATGCTAATTATTCTCAATACCTCGAAGTTAACTTCCTTTAACTCGAAGTATTTTACAAGATGACTCGAAATTTATTTCGAAAGAACAAAAAAAAAGAAAGAAAGAAACAATTGACTATGAGAGAAAAATTAATTCACCTTCACTTGCAATTCCTGCACAATAGACCTCTAAAGCAAGAAGAGCACTTGTTGAGCCCATGTGCGATAAAAAAAGTTACACGTGCGGAAATGAGTTAGCTTGTTTTCTTGTGTTGTATTGTACTGTTTACACTTTCACATGTTGCTGGAATACAAATTTGCTTTCAAGCTGTCAAGTAGTCAACTGATTGTACCTTTATTCAAAGGCTGACTTAAGTTAAAATGTGTTCCTCTTCATTCTTTAGTTCGATTATTTACTGATAAGTTCCTGAGAGATAGAGCGAGTTTTCTTTACTATTAAAGATGTCTAAGCAAGTAATCTGTCAATGATATTAAAAAAATATATAAACTTCCAAAGCAGTAGAATCCATGACTTCTAATTTGAAATGAATGAAGATGTGCACCTTTCCTGAAGTAGAATCAGCTCTTTTCACGTGGTTCCAGCAGTATCGAAATCAAAACCATGTTTTTGATTTTTTTTTCCTCTCTCAATATTTTCGATTAAACTGTGCATGTTGTTGTTAAAAAGTTTAAGTTCAGTAATTTTGTCTGTTATATGTACATATTAACTAAAATATTTGATGATTTTTAACATTAAAATGTCGAAAACCGAAACTAGCGGTAAGTCAAACTTACGATAAGTCGAAGTTTTTCATCGGTCCCTTCAGATTTGAGTTATCGCGAAGTGACTGTATATATATACATCTCTCTCTCTCTCTCTCTCTCTCTCTCTCTCTCTCTATATATATATATATATATATATATATATATATATATATATATAGTCAACTCTCGATAGGTTGAAGTCTAAAGGAACCTGACAAAACCGTCGAGTTATTAATTGTAAAAAGAAGTGTAAGGTTATGATTGTTAATAGTTAATAGGTGTCACGTTAAACAGCTTCTGGAGCAAGCCGTGGCGATTTTATGAAAACTCTAATTGTTAAAGAGAAATTTCACGATAGCCTGTGTAAAGTTACCACCTAGCGTCAAAGCTATTTTGAACACTGAGGTAGGATTCAAAGCCCATGCATTGGAACTTCACCAAATTATCCTGAACAAGTTCTGGAAAGTTTAGAGAATAATAAATGACAGCAATAAGATTATTTAAAAAAATTATTAATTTGTGATGACGTTTCCTAATAATTATTCATCATGATCAATTTTAACAACATTCATTCATAATACTTTGTGTTCATACCGAATATAGAATTTATTTTTACGCTGTTTTAACTTTCAAAAGTCAACAAAACTATGAAACACTTTAGACAGGGCTCATGTTTTGTTAATGTGACTGAAGGAGAATACACAAATCGAATGCTAATTGAAGACTCGATTTTATTTTCCAAGGCTAGTAAAGGTTTGTTTGACTTTAAACAACGTAAAATCTATGATTTGACGATTCCACTTTCACTGAAAATGAATTCAAGCGAGATCACTCCACATGTCTCAATGAGTGAGCTAGCAGAAGGATTTGCCGCAATCTTTGAATGAATCTTTAAAATTTAGCACAAATAATTCACATATGCTTTGTGAGCTTTGCGTTAAAGTTGATTGTGTTATGTCCTTAATCTCGACACTATTTTAGAGTTATTCGTATTTGGTCAGAATTTGCACGCAGCCCAATCATTTATAGGAGTGCCAATTCGTGCAAGAATTCGTCTTTTTATCCTCCTCCCTCTGAACCCCGTTTTGGATAGCAAGCATCATGTTCCGTACCTTTTAGAATTGACTGTTGCGATGAGAACATGTCGTGTTCTACGTTGAAAGAATGAAAAGTGAATAATTGAAAGCTTTCTTTCAATGGAACAGAAGTTCTATGCAACAGTTCATACATTACCAGTTAATGTCATCCTTAAATCAATTGAACATGTTTTGTACTAATTTCTTAAAATATGCCTTAAAAGTTAAGAGGATGAAAAGGAGGCCGGGTATCCCGATCAGTTAGGAAGCAGGGGGTGGGTTCGAAACAAACCGGACGAAGACCGTATATGCTAAAGTTGAATGATGCGTGTCAAACCCATCGTAGTCACAAAGCCCTCCAAGTTTTCCATTAATTACCTCTGCAGATGCTAAATCAGGGGTTGTTTAGTCCCTAGTCTGGGTTTAAAATATAGATATGTCGATGGATGCACTGCGGAGAAAAAAAAAATAATAAAACTTCTTAACTATTGCAAAATTCCTAGGGAATTCTTATTCCATACAATTTCCGACACAGCTTCTTCTTCATAAATATTGTAACGACCGAACTATGGTACAATCGATACAGCTTTTTCTTAAGAAACTAAGAGGCTCCACCTCTGCTCGCTGGCGCTCACCAACCCCCGAAGATTGCTTCGATATCTTATTTGATTCGCAATGATTTAAATCGTCTATTAGAAAGAAGCAGATTAAAAAAGGACCTACGAGTTCCGTTTCGGACAAAATGAAATTCTCCCTCTCCCTCCAGTTGAAAATAAAATGTAAGTTAAGAGCTCATAATTAGAACACAGTTGCGCTCTCATCCGAAGACAAAAAAAAAACTTCATAGAAATATGCAAATCGAGACATTAAAAAAGAAGTGCTTTGAAGAGCACACCTTTCCGAGGTTCCAAACTTACTTGTACCAACCCAACTGTAATAGATTTGCAATAACTAACCAATTAAACTAAATTGCATTTCACCCAGTAATGTTAATGTAAATCTTTTCAATCACCCAGTAATAAAACAAATACTTGGAGGAACTCACCTTGGGGTTTGAGGGGGGGGGGGCTCATCAAAAGAAGTGGGGCTTTGAAACCAATTTAGACCACATTTGCATTATCTTTATTAATAATAAAGCTGAAAGTCTCTAAGTCTGTCAGGATCTCTGTCACGCGCATAGCGCCTAGACCGTTCGGCCGATTTTCATGAAATTTGGCACAAAGTTAGTTTGTAGCATGAGGGTGTGCACCTCGAAGCGATTTTTCGAAAATTCGATGTGGTTCTTTTTCTATTCCAATTTTAAGAACAAAATTATCATAACGTGGAACTGTAACATGGGCACAAGCCAATTGGCGAGAAAGTTCACCATTCATTATTTGTAAATATACAGGCGAAGCAAAAGACCTTTTAATTTTCTATTACGGGCAAAGCCGTGCGGGTACTACTAGTTTCTACAATAAAAAGCCAACTATTTCGGGAATGGATTCCCCGACCTGCAATACCCCCCCCCCCCCCCACTACACACACCAACTACAGCACTGGTTGCACCCAAAAAGGGAAAAAAATGACTTCAGCCAGAAAAGAGTTTTAGGTGTCCTTGAACTCATGAGAAAAATGAGAATGACTAACGTGTGGTAGGTACATAGTGCTCAATGTAATCAGGATAATATGAAATGCAGGATGCTTATTTAATGATAAGCCTATCAAATAAATCAACTATTGCCTTTTGTTATTAAAATTATGAGTCGAAAAAACAAGTAGAGAAATACCGAGCGGGGCATCAAGCATTAGCGAGACTTTTCAAATTACTGTATTTGCTTAAGCTGATGATGAGGCTTAGGAAAACTGAATGAAGTTTAGCGAAGGGATTAACATAAATTAAAGAAAAGGCAACACAAATGGTATTACATATGAATGAAGATAAGTTCAAATATATGCTTATCACAGAATACAAAATCATGGACAAAGAGTGAAATATTCCGTTGATAATTTTGAAGGAGGAAAACAATTTGGCTATGTAGGAATTGTCGTAACAGAAAACAATGATGCAGCTCAGGGGTTTTGAAACTAGGACCCGCGGGTTAAAGGTGACCCGAGAACATAGTGGATCATATTTTGCATTCACACATCAACTAAGTCATAATTCCTAGATCAGTGGCGGCAATTGGGGTTCAAAAGTAGGGGGGGGGGGGCAAAAAAAATAAGACGACTGAAAGCCATGGCACTTTTATCGCCGTCGTTCTCCTGGATAATATTCAATGCCACTGTGACAATGGGGTTGTTTACTTCAGTCAAAAGTAGCATTTTTTGTCACTGAAATCGATAGAATAAGCAAAGAAAAAAGAAAAAAACTTGGTCCCAGAAAATACTTTCATTTTCCCAACAGTTATTTTTTAATTATTTTTTTTAAATGTCCGAGTGTTCAAACAAGGCGTGGTCTTGATGACGTCACAGATGATGCACTTTGTCGCACTACCGCGTTTCCACGTTATAATAATCAAGAAGCGAATCAGCCTTTGAATTTTCTCGACCATAACAAGCGCCTACACGGAGCGGCTGCCTCCGAGTTTGCCAACGGCGACTGGCGCAAGTAAAATCTGAAGTGATCACAGAGTCTTCCAAGTTCCTACTCTGAATCAATGTCTGTGAGGTTACTGGAACAGAGTTTATTCAGCCCTAGTGTGGTTCAGAAAACAGAAGTCTTCAGAACTTTCCCCCCTATAGCACGCTAAGCCACGTAGTGTATTGTAGAAATCATCTTGAATTATTTACTAAGTAATACAAATAAAGTTATGCTATTTAAATAGAAAGAACTCGGAAAAGCTAATGTAATGCTGAATTTACTGCCATTTTTGCTTTTGTTGACCCTTTTGCAGGGGGTAGGGGGGTGCAGAAAATAAGCATTATAGTTTACCTTCAAAAACACCCAAGACGCGAATCTGAATAATTGTTGAAGCAAATGCGAAGATTCAAGGATGTTAATTTTTGTTATTACAATGCATTAAACAGGTCAATCTTCGGTAATTTTAGACACTTGGAATAACAATAGCAAAAAAAAAAAAAAATGATTAGAAGTATTTCTAGAAAAAAAATCCTGTTGTCTCTTGTGTCCTTGACTGTTAAATGAAGAAATTTCTTTGCATGAACTATCCCAGGGGGTAGCAATGCCTCCATCAAAATCCCAAAAGTGGCACATGCCTTTAGCTCACCCTCTATTTAGAAAGTTCTAATTGAGTCTTATCAAGGATAATGGCATACGGAGAATTTGAGCAAAACTCATAAATTATTTGGAGATGTAGAATTAGAAACTGAAACCAAAATGAGACGATTTAAATGTATTTACAGTGAATGAATGATGAAAGATTAGTAAAATAATACATCTCAACCTGAGAATCAAAGAAATGGAGGTCATGGAATACTAATTTTTTGGGCGTTCCTTCCTATTTTAAGATTTTGCTTAGCTCTTCCATGATTTTTAGTTCCATTTCAGACCAAAATTGTTGGAATTTCTACAGCGCAGCAGTCTAAACATTGTATCTTTTACTAGCCTTTTTTCATGACAAACTACTTTCACTTCTTTCACAGACGACTTCAACTGAAACAATCAGCTAGTTAGTATTTTTTTATTGAAAAATTTCTGTGAAGATTACAATAAAACTAATGAAGGCATAGAAATAGGCAGTGATTTATTCAAGACACACTCGGGGGGGGGGGGCAGTGAATGGGAAATACCTCTCAAGGAGAAAAGATACAGAACATAATCACATTCCAAGAGCTAAATATAACATCTTTATCAGTAATTAAACGATGTCATTTTCTTTATAGTTCAAATATTTTTACGTTTACGTGTTTTGTGGATTCGAAAGAAAATTTGATATCGTTCAGATATTTTTGTATTAATGATTTATCGATAAAAATATTTTGTTATCTCTCGCAGATTTGAATATTACTGCAAATTTAATTGCTTTCTGTTACGATTCAGATATTTTAGCAATTGTTTCTTACTTTTATCGTGGGGGGTGAGAAAGCGATTTTTGCAGTTAAGACCCCTTTTTAAGTCTGATTAGTAAGAAATAGCTTCGATGCAGTTGAGGAATTTTAATATCGGTGATTCATTCTTCAAAAAAAAAAAAAAAAAAAAAATGGTTAGAGTACAATTATGTTAATGATTTATTTTTTTAAATAACCATAATTTAAAAATCAAGGTTAATATCTCATTAACATATATTATATTTGAAATATTTAAATGTTGACCTTCACGATTGAGAAATCACTTTGTTGCTGTTACGAGACTTTTATTAATAAAACATTAGTTTTGATAACGGGAAATATCCAACGTTGTTTAGTACAAATAAACAGGTTTTGATGTTTTATCGATAAAAAGACACTTCGTTACAACTGGTTTATTTAATGTTTATGCTTTATTAATAGAAAATTACTTCGTTAAAAATAAAATATTTGAAAGAAGAGAAAGTCTATTCAGATGTTTTAGCATTCTTGTTTTATTAATTAAATGTTTTATTGCTAATGGTGATATTTCATTAATAAATATTTTAGTGTAAAAACCCCCCTAGCAAAGCAGAGGTGATTCAGAACTTGGTGTTCGTGCCTAGGGGTCGGGTCATTCATTAATTACGTAAGGGTCTTGAGGGGAGGAGGGGATTGAAAAATCTCTACATATCTATTCTTCCGTAATATTTTTTTAGCCGATATTTTGTGTTAGAATCGCGCGGTCGAGTGGTATGGTAAGGATCATATTTCATTTGTGTGTGGAAGGTAACCAACTTTATCAAATTTGTAAATTATTAAATTAGGATGAGCTGTTTTTGCTTGTTTTACAAAGAATGACTAGTGTAAAAAAAAAATCGCACAATGTATGGCATGTTTTATTTTTAATTAGTATCGCATCATATACAAAAAAAAAAGTAAAAAAAAATCAGTCTAGATCAGTGGTTCCCAAACGGTGGTTCGAAAGGTTTACAGGGGGTTCGCGAAAAAAAACCTTGTACTGGCGGAGTTTTAACATGCCTGTTTCTGATGAAGTCTCCTCGCGCACATCCGATACTCTTATCATTAAAATATTTGCGTACTTCCCGACACATTTTACATTTAAATAGTCTGTCATTGCAAAGCGCCGGTTTTAACGCTTCCATTTAGAATTATAGCCCTGAAGCCATGCCGAAAAAGCTCTACTTATGAATACAATGTCTTCAGATAAAATAATTTGAAAGCGTTCGTTTCCTCAAAAGCTTTTGATCGGAAAGATTGATTAAACTTAATGAAAACATTACATAGAGCATATGCGAACGTCTAAAATATTTTGATGTTTAGTTTCTTTACCATTAATTTAAGTTCGAGAAAGAGCTATCGCTCTGCTCTTGTGTTGAGTCAAAAATGCATAGCAGTGAGATCACGCTGTTGTTTGTTGCTATAATTTTCACACTACATATTCTACAATTTACTTCGAGTTTCATTGTCGACAAATGGAAAGAATAGCTAGCAGTCCAAAAATACCACAGGAAGTATTGTTTCGTTAGAAATTACCCTTTGTGTAAAAATTAGATTAAATGTGGTGTATATTGAAAACAGACGCTTCTATTATTTACAATACATACGCATTTTACTCCGTGTTGATAGCATAATTACAAGAAAATTTTTCTACAATCAAACGATTAGTGTACGCAGTATATCTTTATCAAAAAGCCGTTTTCATAATATTTTCAAAATTGATTTAAGCTCAACACAGAGTAATCACTGTGTTTATTTTTTATGAGTTTGTTTTACATTCATTTTTTAGCGATCATTTTAGTTCGTAGCAATACTTGATAATAGAGATAAATGTACCTTTGTGTCAGAAAAATCTCTCTCTCTCTCTCATTTTAACTGTTCAAATTTATTTTCTTTGAAATTAATTAAAAACTAGTCCATCATTATTTTAAAAGTGTTATTGGTTTGTAGATCGTTTAACTGGTTTATGTTTAAGTTATTTAAAAACTTACTTTTAACTTAATTAGCGCTCTATGTAAATAAGGAATTTATGAAATTTGTGAAGAAAATGTCTTTTGTGGTAAGTGAGCTAAAAAATATTTGTTTCGTTAGAAATTACCCTTTGTGAAAAAACTAGATTAAATGTATATTGAAAAAAAAAAAAAACAGACGCTTCTATTATTTTCAATATATACGCATTTTACTCCATGTTGATAGCATAATTACAAGAAAATTTTTCTACAATCAAACGATTAGTGTACGCAGTACAGTCGAGTCCCGACTTACGCGAGGGATGCGTTCCAATTATCCTCGCGTAAGTCGAAATTTCGCGTTGTGGAAAAACATATGCTTTGATTTTTTTTAGAAGCATACCAAATTCTTTCAGACACTTATAAACACCCCCAAACTGCTTTAAAGTATTCCTCAACTATTCATTACAGTTTCCTTCACAAAGAAATGAACTTTTACTGTATTTAAAAAATAAAAACTGTTCAACATGAAATACAGGTGCATACAAATAGGTACAGGTACAATACAAGGTGCATAAAATGAATGATCAATGGAAGGAAAAGACATAAAATAAAACAACACGGCACGCACAGTATGAAGGAGAAAAAAATGCTGCATTATAACAGTGCTGTACAGTAAATACAATAGCAATATTTATGAGTTAAAAAATGAAGATAATGATGATTTATGCTCCATGATAAGATCGTCATTCTTATCAAATACATTTTAAAATACTGTTGCTTTTATAACGTTTCAATTTGTGGCAACAGCCCCTCCTCCTGATCTATTTAATTCACAATACAACAGCAGCTTCCATTTTAATATTTACTTTGCTAGACTGCTGTGCAAGCTTAAGTATTGAAACTAAGTTTTGAAATTTTAAGGATATCTTTTTGTTTTGACTTTTAATTGTGCTTATGGAAGATTCGCTCATAGTTATTGCCGCACTACCCCTACCGTCGACTTTTTTTTTTTTTTTTTGTTTGTTTAATTTGTAGTTGTAGCATATCGAGACTCTAAGCTCTTTTTTTTTTAATCAGAAACTTTTTTTTTTCTTCCCATCTTCATTAACTTTGATGAAGGTACCACTAAGGTGCCTTTATATTTCAACTTTTAGACTAATTTGGTGTGGGAACTTTCGCTGTCACGCTGTCAGTGATGCTCAAAGAGATATGTAATAGCATTCACGAAATCAATATTTAGTAGCCAATAACGAGGCCGATACTTCCTTCCAAAAAAATTCGTGTTGTGAACTAAAAATTCGGGTTCACTCTAAAATTCGTTACTTGTGAAAAATTCGCGTTATAACCATTTCGCGTAAGTCGAATCGCGTTGTAGCGGGAGTCGACTGTATATCTTTATGAAACAGCTAGGCTCGTAGTCCTTTTCAAGAAGACTCAAAACTATATCTTTTTCATTTTACTGCAAGAAAAAAAAGTTCATTAAGTTAATTTGAGAGTTCCCTGAAAAGTATTTTAAAGATTTGTAGATTGTTTAACTGGTTTATGTTTAAGTTATTTAAAAACTTACTTTTAACAACTGATAAATGGTATTCCAAAGACTAGATATTTATCTAATAATGCAGGGCTAATATCTAGTTGACAACAATAAATAATATAACATCTGTTGAAAAATATAAAAAAAATTGATTTTAGTCAAACTGAGTGTTTGAGTGTAAGTGATTCTTTTCTAACAACATTTTATTATTTTGAAAAACGAAATGGAAAATCTTACGTAAAAATAGGTGAGGGTTGAAAAATCTTACGAACCCTTACAGGGGATCAGGTGAGGGGGGGGGGTCAAGAACCGATAAAATCATCCTTGGAAAAGAAAGTTAGTAAATTATATTTGTTACGAAAAGAGTGGCAGCAAAGTACAAATAATGAAAGGGAGTTGTTAATAAATGAAATTCCTACCGGATCGCAATATATTTGGAAAATTTGTAAATATTACAATATATTTGTAAAATGCTGAATTAAAGTATAAAAGCGTGGGTTTACTAACAAGCGCTTTTCTGTTATGTATTTAAACCAGCTTTGTACTTAAAGGAAATAGGATTAACATTCCACTTCATTTAAGAACTTTTTAATTGTGAATTTTAAACATCATTACGAAGAGAGACAAATCATAATTAAATTTGATTTACACTTTTGCCTGCAATCCGCGAATTATCAGCTTGCTGAGCCTTTAGACTGAGATGCAGTTTGTCGGAGAAGTACAGAACGCGAGGTTTGATAGGCTGAGCTTTGTTGGTAGCTGTTTTTAAGATTGTGGTTGTCGTGTCTTCTGGAAGACTATGAGCTACGATTCAAAACTCATTATTAAGTGGGGTAAAAAATTTTTGACTGTTTTCTTGCACAGACTCTCGTGAAAGAAACTGGGTTTTAAAGTCGAGCACTACGGAGAAAACGTTTACCAAATAAGGTTGCGGGCAATATCTTACATTTAAGAAGATCTCATGTTATTTCTACGGTAGGAAAATATGTATCACTTCGGCGGTAAACTAGAAACTTCGTCACGTACTGTGGGGCTTAGAATGGAATATGATGACATTATTCTAATTGGAGTGTCAAGAGTTTGCTGACAATCAAGGCAAAATTTACAATAAATGATGCTTGGGTTTCTTGGGTGCCCTGTAGTCTTCAGAACTTGTTTCCATGGGCGAATATACATAATGCCGTCTAATCTGTGAGGCGCTTAATATCAAAACCAGCTCAATCCACGTTTTAAAATTTTACAAGGATAATATTCATGAATTGAGCTGTTTTTCAAAGGAAACAGGTTTTACAGAGAAAATGTTCATGGATTGAGCTGTGTTTGAAAGAAAGCAGGTTTCACAGGGAAAATAATCATGGATTAAGCTGTTTTTCAAAGAAAACAGTTTCTTCGACAGCGGTGTTTTACCTGATTGATTTGAATGAGTTACAAATCGCTTTGCAGCATGATAGTATCCACCAAAAAGTAACAAATCGTGAAATAAAAACATTTTTGAAAATTCAAGAATTGGGCTGGTTGTGATACTAAACGCCTAATGTGAAAATTCGTATAAAATCAGCCTCGTGATTTGGGGTGTCAGTTAAAGCAATTGACTCCCCCATCACTCCAGCTTTCAGAAATCATTGTATTTCCATTTTGTAGGGTATGGTTCTTGCTGCTTTTCGATATGATTTGCATATACTCTTTGACCCCCCATCCCTGGAAATTCTTAAAATGACGGACCTGCATAAAATTAAAGAGAAGTGCACTAGTTCCTGTGAGCTCTCATGGAAATTAAATATGGTGATCAGTGATGTTCCCGTCAATTTTTCTGACGGTATACTCGCTGTAATCCACTATGCACAACATGTGTATGCGATAAAAAGGCGTTTAAAAGGCATTGATTTAAAAAAGTGTTAAGAAATGTAAAAAAATAAGGTTACTTGTGGGAAATTGTGGTTAACATAAATATATTATTTTTGCTTTAGGAAATTAAAAGTGCAATGATAGAATATGAATGGGGTCGTTTTCAAAATTTTAAAGGTATTTTTTTTTGAAAGAGCATGCTTAAAGCATATGATCTGACCATTTTTTAAATACTTTGTTTAAGTTTAATATTTTCAAAAAATTACTTTAATCGGTGCGCGTTCATTGTTCACGCTTCTGTCGTGTGACGTCACAAATGATGAAATGCCATTCAGTGTTGCCATTCACATAGCAAAATATTTAATTCTCATCTTCACTCACGCGTATTGGCAACAGTATGGTTGATAGCAAGCGTAGAGCGCAATATTTAATTCGCTTCTTGATTATCATAACGTGGAAACACGGTAGAAAGATGCGCCAAATTGCATCATTTGTGACGTCATCAAGATCACGCCTTGTTTTCAAAATCGGACATTTTAAAAAATTAATTTAAATATAACTGTTTGGAAAATGAAAATATTTTCTGGATTCATGTTATTTGTTTTACTCATTCCATCAATTTCAGTGACTAAAAGTAGAATTTTTGACTGAAGGAAACAATCCCATTATAAATGAAAATTTTTGAAGCTTGAGGGTATTACACTACAATTTAAAAAAAAAATGTTTGAGAGTATACGGCGTATACCCTATGGGAACACCACTGCAGGTGACTATGCAGAACACATTGTTCTATACAGAACTTAAATATCTTTGCGACAAATTATTCAATAGCTTTTGTCGCGCCATATTGCGCTTAAGCGGCAAAATAGTATTCAAGCAAACCACAAGCGCAGTCAGAAGGTTTTCCTGAGGACAGGGCCACGAGCGCACGGATGCGATGGGGGGTCACAGTGAGCTCAGGAAAATCTCCTTTATTCGTTTTTTTTTTCAGACGATTCGACCAATAAGAAACAGTATTTTAAAATTGATTTTTTTTTTAATGATGACTAGTGTCTCTTCTCTTTATCATTTGGTAAAATTTGAAGTTGCGTTCTGTAAAGTGAGAATTACCCACGTTCAAAGGCTTAAATTTATGCGCCACGGGATGGGCCATAACAAGACAGAATGTTCCCCTGGAGGGGGTTCGATCATATCGTAATTTCGTACATGTACATTAGCATACTAGGATTGGAAATGTGGCGTAAAACCAAGGGTTCTGAGTGGAGTTGGGGGGTAAACCCACCCCCTCGATGCACCCCTGATGTTGCATTTAATATCACTGCAAATTAAGAACTGGTTTTCTGCCGAATAACCCAGACTTTTTAATGATGTAAATAATTCAAAAAATATTTACAGACCAAGATCTACTAATGGTTTTAAAAAATTGAGTGAAAATATTGAAAACTGTTTTTTTTTCTTCTACAAATGCGCTGATTATTTTCCCCACAACTCCGATGTGTACTGAACAACGCGGAGCAGAGAAAAACGGTACTCACTCACTACCTTAGAGGATGCCCCCGGAGCAATTTCGGGATAAATTCTCCTTGAAAGCTTCCACACTTCTAGAAAATTCGAAACTGGATTGCTCTCCTGTATCGCCCCCCTGTCACCACGTCGCCAAATCTTTCGCCGCCAACGCCGCCAAACCTCCTTTCCGGAGTGCGTGACTCCATTTTAAGCGAACTTAAAACATTCCCGAATGCTAAAAGTCAGCGCGCGAGGGAATACTTATCCCCCCTCCCGAATTGCATTTTGAAAAGGAACTGTCAGGCGATCGATAGATGTGTTCTCTCATTGTTTTATTCTCGAAGGATCATGCATGCACCCTTAAAATAAACACTTCGGCCAAAAGGATGCCGCCATCTTGAAAAGGTGAGTTGAGCGTCAATCGATATTATGTACATACTTCAATAAATTTAATGAATGCGCGCTTTCATCTCCTCTCTGCGTTGCGAAGGATTTTTTCCTGCTTATTTTGCATCGCAGATGTGGCATCACTATTTGACTTTCGACGCGGCTCTGCCGCATCTTCGGTGCAGAGAATGTAATCCCACGTTCTTCGCAACGAAGAGACGGTTTCGAATCTGTCCAATCAATGCCTTGGTTTCGAAGGATTAGGCGATCCTGAATTTATTTAAAGGGCTCATGTTTCATAAACCTGCTACTGTATTAAAATTCCTCTAAAAGAGGAAGTATTAGCCAATGTAATTGCAAACAAAGTAGCTTAAGATGTAGGGGGAAGTACAGGGATCAATAAAATTATTTTTTAATGTCAAAATACTTTTTAAAGACCCTTTTGCTTTTAATGATCTTAGTTTGAATTTATTTCGATTAAAAATTATCATTTACGATATGACGAATTATTCTTAATGATTTTACACACGTCGAAAGCATCATTAGATTTTATTTGAAAACCAAATAAATTTAAATAAAAGTAAAAAACTCAGTCGTTGCCACAACGAACTTTTCAAACGTAATGTCGCAATTTGCTTAGAGGATTTTAAAAACCTCCAGAAAAATTTCAGTGCAGGGACAAATGACTGTAAGGCAGAGAGTAAATAATAAAAGCATTGCTTATTTAACTAAAATTTCAATCACTAATTATAAATGTGCAAAAAAAAAAACTTTTTGTGATTTTTTAAAATACTTTAATTAGTTTCTTGTTCTTTTTACTTATACGGTTTTCATTGAAACGCATTCGAAAATGGAAAATGGATATCCCACAAAACTATATATTCAATGCAATACATTATTTATTGAAATTTCCCCCTCAAAACTGATCATTACAGTAAAAGAAGGTCAGTGAAATTTGATCTGAAATAAATGAAATTCACTCGTTTTTGGTGAAAATGCATTTATTACTTGAAATCAAGTATGTCAACCAATATATTTTAGTTGAGATGCGTTATGAAAAAGGGAATGAGACCCTATTCCAAAAAGAGTGTTCAATAAAGTACCCTTATTTAAAAAAAAATAATAATAAAAAGTGGAGGTTTACAATTTTTATTAGTGCCTTCTATACTTATTCAGTGCAATCCAATTTTTTTCATGTGTGATAACTATGGATTGAAAATTGAAGTTTCATTTTTATTACAAACAATTTATAAAATCATTATAGGTAATAGTTAAGTACTCAACGGTTGTCTATTATAGAAACTTACCAAATTTAGTTATGATTATCAGACTACCTCTGTCCTTTTACTTAAAAAAAACTTATTTTAAAAACTTACTTAGCTTTCAAATGAAATTAAAAAAGAAAAGCGTTTATACTAAGTATAAAGTTTAAATGCCAATTTTATGAGTTATTTAATTTTTTCTTAGTTAAATTAAATAACCAGAAAAAAATCCTAAATATGTAAACAAATGAATAACAGTAATGACAGCAGCAACAATAATAATAAAACTGAAAAAAAAAAAAAAAAACCTGAATGAAAGTAAAATGATTCTCCGTAAATAAAAGTACAAATAAATCACTTTATTTTGCATTTTTATTTGCGTTGACACATTCTACTTCACATATTTCTGTATAAAGTTCTCGCCATATTTTACAAACATTAATATGAATTTGAAATTCAAAATAAATTCAAACAGCCCAAAATAAGCCTAGTAGTACAAAGCCAATTTAATTCTGAGATTTATGTTAAAACCAAAATATGAAGTGGTTTATTGAAACAAATATAATGTTATACGGTATTGAGATAGTCTTGCATTTTTTTAGCATACTATTCGTGATGATATTTTAGCGAGGGAAAAAAAATCTGTGCGTCGTTTCATTTTCGACAGTGGTAAAAATCAGAAGCTTTGATTTTTTTTCGTTGCATATTTTTTTTTACTAGCCTTAATCTTATATAATCAATACTGATGCAACCACAATACCTATTCTTTTTAAAGGCAAAGTTTTCGTCACAATGAGATTTGTAGTGAACGAGAATACTGCCAATAAAAATATTTCAAAATTGAAACTGAAGCAATGTATAACGTTTGCGATGAAAGGAATATAATTTTCGGTGTTGCAAAATTTGTGGTTAAGTCTCACACGTTAATGAAATAACAGCATTTCCATTCAAAATCTTATGAATCAGCATGATTCGCTAGCAAACAATTCTCTAAAATAGTCAAGTACTCTGATAAAATTTCGGGTTGCCGTATGCCACCTTATTATATAGGGTGAAACGTTTCAAAACCAGAGGCCTTTTTGCCATTAATGGTATCAGGGTGACAGAGGGAGCCAAAAGGCACCCATAGAGGTTGGTGCCATATTGTGCCTTACTGAAAAACTGGCACCTTAAAGTTCCTATTGGGATCCCACAGGGAGCCAAATGGCACTCATAAGGGAGGTGTCTCTTGTGCTACAACGTTTCACCCTAAAAGTGCCATATGCAACTTGCAGTTTTAACAGTCTAGAGCCTTATTTAAAGGGAACTGTTTGGGAGGGCTAATAGATACTGCTTAAGTAAATAAAAGACACTACATTTCTCTCTCTCCTCCCCACCCCCTCCACAGCTTTTTTTTCTACAACAATCTGCTCATGAACAAACGTTTAGATAAATTCTCCATCTACGATCAAGTATCTTCCAAAAGCCATGACTTGTGAATGGAAAACATTTTAATCAAGAACGTAAAAATACGTTTTAATTAAAACTTTCAAATTATAACAATAATAATAACAATAAAACAGCAAGAAAATTATAAGAAGCAAAGCGTATTGTAATATCTAGTTGTACTAGAGCCTAAGAAAAGTTTACAAGTCCAGACTATACCTTGTTTTCCAGTGGCAATCAAGAACTCATCAACACTGCAAGCTGCAGGGCACAAAACTAATCTTCGCAACTCTTGTCTTTTGTTCTCCAAAATAGGGTCTGAAAATAAAATTAATGAATTTCTAGTCAGTATGAAAGTTGAATTATTAAGTTACAAGTATTAAAACTTATTAAAAGTGAAAAAACACGACGCAAATTATACACACATAAACCAAATGCCATGTTTTAAAATTTACACTGCTATTAATTCACAGTTGAAATGATGTTTTCTAACATTCAATTTGAGCGCGGATTAATTTGCTTTATGCAATTATAAAAACATTTTAAAAGAACCTCATGACAACTTTGATGAAAAATTGTACGGCGGGGGGAGCACATTTTACTCTCCCCTGTCCCCCCCCCCTCCTCGAAAAAAAAAAAAAAGAAAACTCTATCCACCCCTGCTTCTATTGTTCAGATATAATTTAAATTACGTAAAAGCTAAAAGCGCAATTTTAACTGTAAGGTCTACCATGCATGTCCTAATAAAGAGTTTAAAAATAACTATTCAATGTTTTTCTACATTGCATTTTTACGCTTCTTAAATTTAAAGTAAATTTTCTCATTAAAATTTCATATAATAGTATTGTCTGATAAAGATATTTTCTCTCGAATTTGAGTTTCTGATACAAATCTTCCATTTAAAAATCAGCGCTAATATTTCCAATTGAATAATTTACGTATTTTATTCTATCATATAAGATTTTGTAATACTTGCTTGTGTTTTATTTTCCTTACAAAAAGAAGTATTTATTATTTTTTATTACAATTTTTCAATTTTAAAAACTTCGAGTTTTTCATCTTCCCACTTCGAAGAAAGTTTCAATAATTGAAGTACGGATATTTTGTGTAATATTAAAATGCATAGAAAGTATTTAAATTTTTTAACTTCAAGCGTAAAACACGCTATTGTTCCTTTTTGAATAACGCTAGATTTATTTCACGAAAAAGATTTTTATTACGGAAGAATTGAAAACGAAAATTGAAAATAAGATTTTTTTTTTCGTTTATTTAGTTGACATCATTATGGATTTAAAAAAACTTTCGATCGAAGCAATTTAAGACGTAGACAATTTTCTTTTATTTTAGAAAAACTACGCTTTAATGGATTTATTTTTCTTGGAGAAGGATTTTCTTTTGATAACAAAATATAAAAAAATATAAAGAGAATTATTACTTTATCGATGGCGAAAAACAATAACTTGTTACGTGTTTTTAATTCTGTAAAACGCTTAAGTTTTTCAGAGCAATACAAAAATAATAAGAAAGTCGAGATCGTCCTGTGTTTTTCAAGGCTTCTGTCGTTATTTCTTTTAGGCTTGAATGGTTTTATCGCTTAAATATCGCCGCTTTCTAATCGCCCACTCCCGTGGAAAAATATATTTTTTAAATCTCTTATTTCATGATTCAATTAATGTTCTCAATTGACAGCATCTAAGGACAAAACCGAATGGGTCTATTTTGAGAACTGAACTTAATTACTATCCTTTAAATAAATTTTAAACATAATTTTAAAAATATTTTTTGATTTTAAGAAGAAAGTTTCTGCCACAAAAAAGCCGCCATTTTGTCTCGCTTGTGGCAGCTCATATATTTTCATACATTTCCGTAAAAAGCAATAATTTAAAATGGTAATGAACAGTTTTGTTGCTTAAAAAATCACAAATGTAAGCGTAATGGGATTGTTTCTTTCAGTCAAAAGTAGTACTTTTAGTCACTGAAATTGATAGAATAAGTAAAAAAATAACATGGACCCAGAAAATTCTTTCGTTTTCCCATTAGTTATTTTTCAATTAATTTTTTTAAATGTCCGATTTTTCAAACAAGGCGGGGTCTTGATGACGTCACAAATGATGCTCTTTGGCGCAACTTTCTACTGTGTTTCCACGTTATGGTGATCAAGAAGTGAATTAAAATTGCGTTCTACGCTTGCTATCAACAATATCGTTGCCAATACACGTGAGTAAAGATGCGAATTAAATATTTTGCTCAGTGAATAGCAACACAGAATGGCAATTCATCATTTGTGATGTCATCGCCAAGAAATGTAAACAATGAAAGCGCACCGATTTAAGTATTTTTTTTTTAAATATTAAACTTAAACAAATCATTTAAAAAATGTTCAGATCCTATGTTTCTAGCATGCACTTTCAGAAAAAAATACTTTTAAAATTTTGGAAACGACCCCAATTCCTAAGCATCAAAAACTTTTTTATCACCTTTCATTGAAATATATGAGCTGTTACGTGAGGGACAAAATGTTCGATTTTCCGTGGCAAGGACTATTACCAGCTTTCCGCAATGAAAGTAAATTGTCAAACTTTCCGGTAACTGCTCTATTACCCCCACCTTCTCGCGGCTAATTGAATGTTTATTTCCTGAACTTTCACTTTATTAGAGCAAAATTTAGTTGATAGCATAAATAGAAACCAAATTTCGTCAGAACTCTATTTTATAAACTAAAAAACGTGATTACATTTCAAAAGGCCAATTGTTTTAACTGCTAAATCCGATGTTGCTGACTTTACTCAAAAAATCACACCCCTACATGTACAAATATTTGCTTTACAAGTGCATTTTTTTCTTCAGAAAGTTAATACTTTATAGTATGAAACATAATGCTTATTTGTATTCAAATGTAAAGAAGCTAAAAGCTAACGTTTAAAATTCCTGGAATATAGTGCAGATATGTGCGTAACAATGTCACACCCGAACAATAGATTGAGCATGATCAGAAAATTTTTAAAAATAAAGATGCTGCTTTCTTTTTCAAGAACTAAATTAAATACCACTTCTTTTCAGCGAAGTAAAGAACTTTCTTACTTTTCCATGAATTGTGAAGGTAGTTTGTAACCTTACTGGAAAACTTAGTTTTTCCGAAATTAAGTTAGGGTAGTTTTTTATAGGACTTCCTTAGATTGTTTTTTTTCTTCCATAAATTAGAAACTTCTCAGACACTAAACATTGACAAAAAGTGGTGTGAGAAAGTAGATTATGATGATTAGCTAACGTGCATAAAATTAAATTTCTAAAATAAATGTAACGAAATGAATGTTTCCGGAATTTCTTCTTGAGTGCAACTTGTGAGAACAGAAACTAAAATTTTTAAAGGACCAACAATTCAAGAACTTATTCCTACATTGTTGGTTACATACATATGATTCGGCCGTGATCTGCACACATACATACATACATACGTGTGCAACTTTTAATCTTTTATCATTTAAAAGTGTTTTATTTTATTATTATTTTTCTTTATTAAGGAGGTGGAGATTTATTTTTCCGTACTTATTTAAATTTCCAATTTGCGTTATCATTATCATTTTAAAGTACAACATAGCCAATGTACAAAAAGCTTGAGGATTAAACTTATTAACATGAATATTAAAACAAAAAATTAGTAGTAAAATTTTTACTAATCGTTTTCTTGATAAACTTACTAATTTCATAGGAAATAATTAACTTAGTCAGAATATTTTGTCAACTATTTTTTCATTGAAAAGCGGAATTTTTGAATCAGATTAGCTTCCAATCCTGATATAAGATTATAATCCTGAAAACCCTTTGTTAATTTTCCCCTTTTCTGAGTCGGTTACTAGAAATTAGGCGGTAGAAACCAAGCGCACTAAATTACTGTAAAGTTCGTTTCATTGTTGCCCTTGTGTTCTTGCAGAGAAACGATCTCAAAGTACTTTACTCATCGGATGATGTTTTTCCCTCATAATGCTTGGCAGCGCCATCTTTTCCATGCGATTAAATAATGAATTAATGAGCAACCAAACAACATGAAGTCAACATCTTTAAAATGTTAGCAGAACTATTAATAAAATCAGACAAGAGAAATATCATTACGATCTGACTATTTGATGATGAGGTTTTCCTAATAGTTTGATAATTTCATAATAATTTCTGGCGATACATCTCATCGATACGTAGCAAGAGTAATCAAATAATTACCTATCCGTCTATCTGGTTCGATTATCCAGACTCCGTACTAGACAAATAATGATGAAAGTTTAAATCTGCAGTTTCTAAAACTCGTCGCTAGAGGCGGAGGAGTACAATTCTCCGTACAAACGGATAAATATTATAAAAATAAATAAACAACTAAATAAAAAAGAAAGGGAAAAAAAGAAAGAAAGAAGGAATTGAAAAGATAAGAGGGGGTCGAGGGAATTAACATTGCATCGCGTCAAAGGGCTAAAAGGAAAAAGCAGAACTTACTATTATGAACGTATTATGGACGTTGTTTCAAAAGAAAAACTAATGATTGATTCTTTTTAGACAAAATTTTTCCCATTTGTGTATTTTATTTCTAAGCAATGATGAAATCAATTTTTGCATAAATAATTTTTTTTTAAATGTGCATTTAATTATTAGGAAAGGGGGTGGTAAATGAAACTCTGTCCTGGCTTTTTTGTTACCTGGCCTGCCCTTTCGCAACAATAGGCCGCATTGCCAAGAGTCTATCTTTACTAATAATGAAGCTGAAAGTCTCTCTGTCTGTCAGGATCTCTGTCCGGATCTCTGTCTGTCAGGATCTTTGTGACGCGCACAGCGCCAAGACCGTTCTGCCGATTTTCATGAAATTTGGCACAAAGTTAGTTTGTAGCATGAGAGTGTGCACCTCGAAGCGATTTTTCTAAAATTCGATGTGGTTCGTTTTCCATCCCAATTTTAAGAACAAAAAGATGGACGAGTAAATTACGAAATTATCATTACGTGGAACCGTAACATGGGCACAAGCCAATTGGCGAGAAAATTCATCATACATTACTTGTAAATATACAGGCGAACCAAAAGACCTTTTAATTTTCTATTACGGGCAAAGCCGTGCGGTTACCACTTGTAGTATATAAACTAGGATTTGTGTTTAAGTGACGCACCCGGACTGCGGAGACGGAGTCTGACCAATTTTGGGGGTAAAAGAGTCAGGTCGGATGATGCAATTCCATTAGTTGGAGCTGCTCATTTTTCTTTCGAGTATTTAGCTCTGTCATGACTGCGGAGTCGTCGAGTCAGATTGTTTCTGGGATAAAAAATGATGGAGTCGGAAGTTTTGAATTTCCAGAAGTCGGAGTCCGTGTCACTCTTTTCACCTCTGACTCCGCAACCCGGAATAAACTATATATTTTCCGGTGAAAATGAAATATGCCTCTAGAGAGTAGTTTTAATTAATTCAGCTCGTTATTTCGTCAGGGACTGTCCAAAAAAGTCGCTTTGAGAAGGGGGGTTGTAAAATTGTGACAAGGAGGAAGGAGGAGCTAACAAGAAGTCGCGAAATTTTTGCAAAATTATGTTTATGAAAATAGCGTAATATGTGACGGGGGGGGGGGAGAGAGATGAAGTGTGACGCTTTGTGAAAAAGTGGGAGGGACCAAAAATGTTGCAAAAAAAGTGTGGCATCATTTATGAAACAGCCCCTTACGATCGTGCATTCGGCCCGCTTTCAATTCGAGCGTCAGACAAGGAGTTGTAACGATTTTTCGGAAACTAAACCTAACGTGATTGGACGCCGGAAACTACCAACTTCCAGCGACGTAAATAATAGCGACAGCAGTACGCGGAAGCCTTCTGAGATTTATGGAAGAAGAAAGAGCAGAATGAACATTAAGTAGGGGGGACAAGTTCCTCCAGGAATACGAATAGTTTTCAAAGATTTTTCTCGAGTGTAACGACCTCTCGCCGTATTGATTTTCAGGATTTTTCACTCACCATGTATCGAATGTATCGGGAAAAGACTTGAGTGTTGTTAGTTTGTTACATTAGCTTCATTTCGAGGGGCATATTCTTGTACACTTTAAGTAGAGTTGACGTACTTTTCAATTCGAACGCAAGTCACATAAGAGGGATTTTTTTTCCTTTGAAATAGAAGTTTATTATTGAATTTGTTCTCAAATCAGTCTTTTTTGCTTCCTTTTACAAAAAAGGAAGTATTGTATACGCGAAAAAAATTTCACTCAAAAATCGACTTTAATTTCCATTTTGCTCACCCCCGAATGAATATTGAGTTTTTTTTTTTTTTTTTTCGACTCGACCACACGTGGATAAGTGCCTAAGAACTTATAGACACGCGAAATATCCATAATGACGATTCCCGAGTTAATGTCAACGAATTTTCTCGTGACGTCTGTATGTACGTATGTATCAGGGGCGGCATTTCAGCATTTCATTTGGGGGGTCGAGTTTCTTTAATATGTAGTGCGGTCCCAAACACACATTAGGTAACAGGAAGTAGTCAAAAAATTGGTTTAATACGAATAAAAATTAGTGTTTAGAAACAATTAAAATTTTGATTCACTTTCTAAGAAGTTACCATACAAAACATCTCGATACTAAAGTTTTTATACCTTTTGGAAAACTTTTAGTGCATGATTTTTGGAATTCAGGATAGCAGGGAATCGTGTTACTAATCTATCAGTGCCCAGTTCCGTTGTGTTTTGCCAGTATAGCTAAATAGATTTTTTTTTTTTTGCCCATTGTGCTTCGAAAATAAGTCTCTAATCTGCTGAGACAAAAAAATCTTTCTCTACTAGCTAAGCTGATTGGAATAGTTAAAAAACTATTAAAGTAACAAAGTTATGTATGAAAACTCTTTTTATATCTTGCTCTTCAAAATCACTCAGGCAGCTTCAAAAATTGTTAGGGGCTTAATTTTTCATCACTGAATAATCTAGTCTCGTGGGCGCTCTCAGCTTCAATGAGACATCATCTGCCTCCAGCTCTGTTATTCACTATTCCAGACTGATGAGTCCATTACAAGGACAAACTGTAGTCTCTGGATGTGATAACTATTTTTTTAGGTATATTGCTTGTAATTTTTCCTGCCTCATGCTAAAAATTTTACTCATAATTGAAACATTTTATTTTTCGTTTTCAAAATCCAATCCAGATAATATAGAGCCAACCATACAGAAAAAATAATTATCATCAAATCTTGTGTTAATTTCATTCAAAACTGAATCTATTACTTCATACAAAATATTGAAAAATCAATGTTTGACTTCACATCATCATGTGGATTTTTGTCACTTTTTTTTTTTTTTTTTTTGCGCCTTTTTAAAAGTGGCTCGGAGGTAGATTTTTTTTTTTTTTTGAAAAGTTTCACGATGGATTGAAATATACATCTATGTAAAATCCATGTTCAGTTTCAATTATAGATTGAACTATAGTAGTATGATGCACAGATCAATTATAGATTGAACTGTGGTTTGAATAGTCCGAAAATTAAGCGTAGCGGATTGAAGATGTTTTGATAGAGTAAAGCATTTTTCAGAAACGTTCTTCAATACAAACAAATTGAATAAAAATTCAAACGAAGTCATACATTAAAAAGGGCATGAGCTTTTTCACCATTGACAGAATCATTTTGTAATAATTCTTCCAGTCGTCAAATCACTGCTTTGAAGTTATAAAGAAATCTTTTTATGGATTTAACTCTTGAAGACCATCTTGTGTCACTCCGAGATTGCATAATTATAGAGCCTCATAAAAGGTATTTGTTGAGATGTTTTTATTAATTCAATAATCAAATGCATTTTTAAGAAGTTTCTATGAAAGCATTATAATGTATTGAGCAGCTGAAACGTGTTTCTAGCAGAAGAAAGCGATGAACACTCATTAAACCATACACTTAAAAAATGAGCTTATACACTTAAAAAATGAGCGTAAATGTGAATGTAAAATATCAAGGAATTTTCTTGCGAAAACCTTGCAGCCACACCACTTTGCACGAGCCTCTCATATTATACACCATACTGGGCACAGAAGTATGAAATATTTAGCCTATATGAGGAAATGTCTTCTTTAGTTAAAATTAACCATGGTTCTCTATCAGTTTTCTCTGTTTTGAAAGGGCCGGAAAATACTTCATGAATTTCTAAGTCATCATACAAATAACGAAAAACCCTTTTTCCAGTCTGAAAATGTGTTGAGAGTTTCATCAAATATTTACTAAGAACCAGCGAGATTTTTTTCAAATGAACATTGATTTCCGACTCACATAAATTGAATTCACCCATTTTCTATCATTCTGCTCAAAAAATTTGGGGGTGCGACCGCCCCCTCTTGACCCCCCTATTTGCCGCCCCTGGTATGTATGTATGTGCGGATATGCGGATGTGCGGATGAGCGTATGTATATCGCATAACTCAAGAACGGTAAGTCCTAGAATGTTGAAATTTGGTACGTAGACTCCTAGTGGGGTCCAGTTGTGCGCCTCCCCTTTTGGTTGCATTCGGGTGTTCCTAAAGGGGTCTTTTGCCCCATTTTAGGGAAAAATCATTGTTAATTTTGATGTAAATTCAAGTGGTGTTATAATTTGGTGGACACTTGGCGATATATTGCCAGTCTTTTGATCGCCAAGGTTTTTCGCCAACTTGGCGACAAATTTGGCGGTTTTTTTTTAATAATCTGTTTTAATTTGGCCACTGTTGATGATATTTAGAGAGTAAACTATAGAATCACATTAAAATTGCCAGTAATGGGTAAATGACATTAAATTGGAGTAAAAGGAAGTCATGTGATGCACACATCAGCTCGTTAAGTTAGACTAAGATTATTTTTCTCGGCCGACGCCGTTTACTGTGTATATTTCAAAAGAATGTTAAACATGTAAAAGAAGAAAAACCAACGTAAAAATGCACAAATTGCAGTAATTTGCAATTTGCGCTTTTTGATGTAGGTATTTCTTATTTTACTTTTTGGTAAAATAATAAATGTAGTGTTATTTTACTAAAAATGCATTACTAAAATATATTACTAAAAAGTATAACAGTATTTTACTTTTTAGCACAAAGGTATTTATTTCACTTGTTAAACATGGGGTTTGAAATTATTTCATCAAACGGTTTTCAGTCCACAGGCTGAGGCGTAGTTTATGTTGGAACACATCGTCGCTAAAAAGACGAATGGGCGTATCTCAAAGAAAAAAAAATCGAAAAATGAATTACGACCACAACAGAAATGTCTATAGTAGATTTTATAATATGACCAATGGGCGTATCTCTGCAATAAATAGTAAAAAAGTTACAGTCCCTCACAGTGGCGGTTCTCAAGCGATACAGTAAACTAGAAATCTTTAAATCGGTTTCTGCAAAACGCTTAAAAGTGAGATATGCCCATTCGTCTTTTTAATGACGACATGTATCCTACCTAAAGATGGGAACAGTTCGAAAAAACCGAAATCTTCACTGAAAAAGTTTTTTTTTTTTTTTTTTTTTTTTTTCGTTTTTTACCAAAGGGTTTTTTTTTTTCACTCAGAAAAAAAATTGGAAATTTTGAAATTTCTTACACAAAATTGTGTAATCCGAAATTTATAATACTTATATTATATTCCAATGCTTTTTTTGTTTAAATATTTTTTTATGTTCAATATCCCACATGAAAACAATAATTTTGATGATGGAAGTTGTAAGATAATTTAAATTCATTGTACACCAGAGTATTTTACATTACCTTTCTCTCATAAAACAATTAGTAAAAATATTTTGATTTAGAAATTTTTAAAAATTACACCCTTCTCAAAATTAACTGCCAAATGGTAATTAGGTTAATTTCGATTATATTGTGCGCTTAGAACGTATAAATCAAAGACTGGCAGTAAAAGAATAAAAGGATTTTTACAATAGTAAAAGTTTTAAGCATATTTGTAAGAAGAAAACATAAAATATACAGCATATATTTTAAAATATTAAGCACGTTTTAAGTTTTGTAAGAAGTATAGCTATTACATTCCTTTTTAATATGTATTGATTCAATTTTTTTCATTTTTTTTTCAATTTTTCCCGAACCTCTCCCCCCCCCCCCCCGGAAAGACTGGGTTTTTTCACGACTTTAAAATTTTCAGAAATTTTATATCTTTAGTCCTGCCGTAGCCCAATTTCAAATTTATGTGTGATCGGAGCAAAATCGGAGCCGTTTGGTATTGCTGGAGAAAAATACAGCAATGCCGTTTAATCGTATGAAGCTAATTAAGCTTATGAGTCTTTCATTCTTCAAAAAGTGTAACTTTTCTGTCACACGCCTTTTACAGGAAAAATTTTAAAGAAAAATTCATTTAACAATACTTTTTAATTTCATCAAAAATATATCTATTTAAACCTGCCAAAAAAATTTTAACAATAATTTTTATTTCAGTATATTTTTGGTTCACAGCATGTGAATTCTTACCTCCTTGGCATGTCACACACACCTTGTGAGACTGTGTATGTTGCTTAATAACTTGTTTAGTTAACAGTATGTACTTATTTATTTAATATTCCTTTCACAACTGTCTCAAATACTAATTGTTAAGTATATTTAATTTTTGAACATTGTGTTTGAATTCATTTAAGAAGGACAAGGAGTCATGTCACACAATAAATTCTCACCTCCGTTACCTAAACACAAAATGCATGACATCAAATTTTATTTCCCCTGATACAAGAAAGTTCCCTCGTTTATTTTCAGCCATAGTTGAAGTTGTGAGATTTTTGTCGAAAAACATGAAGATATAGATTTTGCTTTAAAACTTAGTGTGGTTATTCTGACTTCTCACTTTCGTTAACTTGAATTTCAGGAATGTAGATTAGTGTAAAAAAAGTAGTGAACATGTTTTCATATGCTTTCCATGTGCAGATTGTAGCAACGAAGAAAAAAAAAAGAATTTCCCTGAAAGATGTATCTATTAGGCCTATATTAATGGAAAATTCCCCACCTCCGTAAATCTCTTCTTCTCCATGACAAACCTTATCAACGTCATTATTTCTGAGGTGAAAATAAATGCTGGAGGATAAATACATCAATAATAGGCATTCTACCAAAATTATAAATTGCCAGTATATCCTAAAAAAAACTATTTTTAACATACATTTGAAACTACTAATTAAGTCGTACTTTAATTAAGAGAGCCTAATATTATATTTCCACTAATCATTAAAATAGTTTATTGTTTGTACAATTACCAAAATTACTACTTTGATATTAAATTGGCCTTAATTTTTAAATATTAAAAGTTTTTTTCTTTTTTTTTTCTGTGAATAAAAAAATATGACTTTTTTTTTAATTTATGAGTAAAATAATTGGAACTTAGCTGCGCCATTGTTTATGGCTACTTCTAGCAGGTAACACTATCATGTAAGAATAAAAAAAAAGAAAACAAAAGGTTTCGAAATTGAAAAATATTTACCTTCAAAAGTTACGTTTTCTGGAGAATGACCCTTATTATGCAGAAAAGCCTTTGATTACCCCCTCGTCGGGAACGATTGGTGTCTCACATTAATCAGTTCCTGTTCCCACTGTGGTCCACATGATTTTACCTTTTTTGCTCGAATCCTTGAGTTATTTCTTGAGATGCAGCAATCGCACAAAGGAAAAAAATGTTCGATAGCGCCAACCCGTTTTAAATTAATTGACGCCAAAACTAATCAGCACCAGCTTCCACCAAGGCCCATTTATGCATTGAAATTCGTTCGATTACATGCATTACGTTTTCATTAAGAATGGCCACAAAAAGTGTTCGGGGGTCGTTCAAAAATCAGAGGGTCGGAGCAGGATTCGATTATTTTCCATTCGTAGATATGAACCTTTCGTACAGTAAAGCTTTAGGAAAGTTATGTTTTTCTTTTCACAAGCAGTTGTAGTTTCGTTTAACCCTGAAAACCGTATATTAGAGACGGTATCAAATGAGCGATCACGATTTTTTTTTTTGTGGCTGCGGGAAATACTTGGTAACTTCAGGTGATTCAAATTAAATTTTCCTTAATTATTTAATAGTTAATTATGCTCCAAGAATAACTTTTAGGAAGTCTTCTCCAGATTTTCTCTCAAATTCTTACCCACCAGTGTAAAATAATGCGGCTCTCCAAGAATTGAATTCTGTTGAATTCTGCTCAACGACGAACGAAATAGTTGTTTGACAAACAAACTCTAAGTGATATTACTAACATACAGCCTTAGGCAATGAATCAACCCTCCGTTTATTTAGAGTTTATAACAGGATTTAATATTTAGCAGCGTCAATACGAGGAAATCGACGTTAAATATCAGCAGGCTGCAAGTATTGATAAAGCATTTGGTGTTAATTAGCTGCACTTGTCATGTAATACTTTGAGTAATTGTACATTTACGTAGTTAAGATTAGTTCTATTTACCGCATTAGCACGGAGAAATAATTAAATTCTACGTGGTAGGCAGGCAGACCGCTCAATCGAATGTCAATTGTTCCCTTTAAAGGGCTCTAATGCATCAGATGGTTCTTTTGAATCAAAAGTAAAATCGTTTTAATTTGCGGGGAGGGGGGCACAAAAAGATATTCTCTGTCTTAAGAAAGTAATTAAGTATGTAACTATCTTTGTTACTTTATGTAACTATCCTCGATTGCTTTCAATCCTACGTTCTGTATTCTGTGTACACTCTAATTTTTTCTGCCAAAATCTTGTTTCTTTTGAAACATATCACACCCCGGCGAAGAAAGTAGCACATCTCAAAACTTGGGGGAAAAGGTACTAACTACAGATTTAAAACCTAAATTCAATGTTCTTCCTCACAACGAAACTCGCACCAAGGTGGCTTACATAACTGATGGGTGGTGGTGTTAAAAAGATATAATCAGTAGTAAAGTGACACGTCATTAAAATTTCATAATTTAGCGAAAATTTTTCGAATTTGAAGTATGCATTATTAAATTAAGACTAGAAAAACTAACCAGTAACCATCACATCATAATGTTTTTTCATGTATTGTAACGTTTGAGATCAAATCAATAAAATCTATTGCATAAAACCTTGATTTTATCGAATTCTTTTTTTTTTTTGCAAAAAAAATTTAAAAAAATTGTGTCATTTTTCTTGCCGGGGTGCGATGTTACGACAAAAATTGTTTGAATATTTTGTAACAAAGCACAGTTGAATAACATTTTCATGCAACTGTTCTGAGACTTTAGGAAGTACATTTTTCCTTGCGTAAAATGCATGACTTGTATGGCATGAAAAAATAAAACTGGTAGTTCAACAAATCTGAAAATGATGTACGAATATCTAGTGGAAAAGTAAGGTGAAAAAAAAAAAAAAAAAAGCGAGGATTAGAAAAAAAAATGATGGAAAAAAATATAAATAACTCACTAAAAAATTTATAAAGAAGTTTTAGCAATTACCGTTGTTAATTATTACCATCTGAGGAATGTTTAGGAGCGTTTTTGAGTCAGAAGATGCAGTGGCAGATTAAGACACATCGGGTCCAGGCCAATGGCACAAAATTTTGAGAAACGCCTGTAGCTGGAATTTAAAAAAAAAAAACCCTGGATTAATTTCATATTGGATTATTAAAATGTGCAAATATTAGGTCCAAAAAAATTTCTCCTTGAAACTTTAATGTCGCAAATCTCAAAGCTACTTCAAACACAACATTATACTTACACTTTTCCTTCATTTGAAATTATTTGAGATATATTTTCGATATTTATGTCCTATGAACATGACATCTTATATTATTCTGTATTTTAATATAGGATATACTAAACACCATGAAACTCGGCCTGATTGCAGTAATACATTACTATCAAAGTATTTTATTACTTCACAATTTAGTACAAGAATAAGGGGGAGGGGGCACCAAATGAAGTTCATGCCAAGTCTCTTCAAAAGTCATAATCGGGTCCTGAGAAGATATGAGCTTCAACAAATTTTCTCCCGTAAAAACAGATCCTTACCGAAATTCGTATTTTTAAATACTGAGTCTTACCAAAATTCGTTTCCGCAAAAATTGTCTCCTAGCAAAATGTTATTTGTGAAACCCCTTCACACAATCTTTTATTTCGTAATACGGATGCTTTTAAGTCCTCCTTTGCAAAATGGAGGTTTATTCATTGTAAAACGGTTGGTTCACAAAATCCCGTTTTGTGAAATAGACCGTTTCACAAAATTCTTCACCATAAAATGAACCTTTCAAAAAATTCACGTCCATAAAAACAGGCCCTTATTAGAATTCATCTCATTAAAATGAACCTTGTACAAGGTTGCTACTAATCTGTACTATGAATTTTTTTTTCCAGGATCGTTAAATGTTTTGGTTAGGTATCAAAATGTCAATTTTTGAGTAATACATGATTTCCCGCCAATCTAATATTTCCTATTTACCATTTTTTCAAAAGCTCAAGCATTAAGATTTTAGTCGAGTTTTCACTGAATTCCCCAAAATTATTACTATTTTTTTTTTTTTACAAAAATCATAATATGCCTAAAATAATAGACTGATCCCAAACGATGAAAATTTGACGTAATAGAATTTTCTTTTTAGACTTGATGACTTCTTGTCTTCAATTTGTCAGCATTTACTTGTTTCTCCCATCCCTCCATGGTTTCTCCCCAAAAGGACTGCTTATTGTTCAGAGTAATCAGCATTGTTCGCTTTCCAGCTCAGCTAAAGACTCTTGGTTAAATGGATGCAATTACAATGTCTAGTTTTATTAGTATTTTTAAACTAATTTAAAATAATGTTTTCTATTCCTAAACATAATAAAATCATTGTCTAGTTAATTGTCATTACTTGGCTCCGTTGTTTCTTTACTAACATTTTAATATTATCAAACTGTAATGTTCTTGGCGTTTAGAATTACTTTGTTCTAACTTGAACAGTTTTTCCCTTTTTCAAGAGTTACTTATGATGAATACTTTGTTCGTGGACTCTCACTGGGAGGAGGGGGGGAGATGAATGGCGAAGATAATACAATACGGACATTTGAATTGAAGAAATTGCAGACGTTGTTCTTGAAAAATTCTGTTAGTTTAATTTCTTCATAAACAAAACAGCGTGCTTCACAGGTTTTTTTTTTTTTTTTTTTTTTTTTTTTTTTTTTTTTTTTAAAGGCTGCCTTTAAAGCCCGAATTTCTAAGATAAATTTTGAAGAAAAAAAGAAGAAGAAGAATCGCATTTTCTGCTCTCGTTTCGTTTAAAAAAGGGACAAAGGGTTCCCTTTTTTTTCCTTTTTAACTGAAGAGCGAACGTAGTCTGCAACGCAGTCATTGAGTGAAAATGACATTCAAAGCTCATAGAGTGCGAACTTCAATTTAAACTTATCAGGGATCTAGTTTCATTATATCTGACATATTTTCACGTCAGAATTCACTCTGCAAGTTAAGATGCATTGTTAAAATATGAATTTAAAAAAAGAATCATCGAAAAGTTTACAAAAACTGAGTGATAATTTAATGTCTTGTTTAAAACAGTGAGATTTTTCTGTATTCAATATGCTCTCATACTTTGACAAAGTAGTTGAACGAAATTTTTCTTGGAGGGGTTTCAAATCGCAGAAATATATTTAGAAAAAGGAATGTGGTGTGGGAAAAAGTATTAACCCAACAAGAAGTTCTGTCTAGAACTAGACGAGCCTACTTTCCCTTATACCCATACTACTTTCTAGTACCTGATCAATATTCTCAAAAATAGCTAAAGTTGCAATTTTTTTCAAACATATTTTTAAAATACTTTAAGCTGATTTCTAGGAATAAAATATTACTCACTCATCTAAAAAAATTAGATGCGTAAAAAAAAGAAAAAAAAAACAAACGAACAAATAAAATAGCAGCAACTTTTAAACAAAGCAGCTAATACACTTTTTTCCATTAAAAAAATCTTTAACAGCTTTCAAAACGAAAAAATATTAATTAAAATTAATAAGCTCATTAAAATAAATACATCATATCAAAAAAAAAATCGTCTTTTTCCCCTGTTGCCAAAAACTTTTTTTTAATGAATTAATGCACTTACCAAAAAAAAAAAAAAAAAAAAAAAAAAAAAAAAAAAAAAAAAAAAAAAAAAACAATAAAATGTCAACTTAAAGAAATAATTTTCATTGTCAAAAAAAGAAAAAAAATCGTCTGCGCATATCTATTGTAATGCAGAAACATAAATGAATTCGAGTTTATTCGCCAAAAACTGAGTACCTAAATTGTTTCTTTAGCGTAAAAATAAGAACAAGTCATATCAACAATAATTATTTCACAGTTAAAACCATAGCTGCGGAGTCGGAGTCGAAGTCAATCTCATTTTGAGATAAAGGAGTCGGAGTCAAATATTTAAGAATCGGAGTCAGTGATTTGTCCTCCGTGTGTAAATTTTTGACAAAGCTACGAAGTCAGAGTCGAAGTCGGGGAGTCGGAGTCCGATTAATTGTCGGGCACAGGAGTCGGAGTCGGAGTCAAGTGCCCCTAAATTCTCGGAGTCGAACTCTGGAGTTTGACGTCAAGAGTTTTTTCCAACAAAATTTGTTTGAAGTAAATTCCCCTTCAAGTACAGAATCTACATTGACTTTCAGTTTCCCCGTAAGCGATATTGTTAAGGGATTTGAACTGTTCAAAATTGAACGGAAAATTAATCAAATCAAAGAGATATTTTACATACTAGTTTTTCATCAAAAGCTTTTTCCTGCAAAGTTTGTTTGAAGAAAATTCGCCTCACAGTTCGGAATTGCCTTGAATTTCCCCGTAGACGCTAATGTTAAGTTTTTTTGAACTGTTCAAAATTGAACAAAAAATAGTTCAAATCAAAAAGTAAAATATGGGAATAAGATGTTCTCGCCGAGATCTTTCGAACAAAAAAAAGTTTTTTCGAATCGGACTATTCATTCAAAAGTTATTAGGGGGGGGGGACAGACAGACAGACCGACGGACCGACAGACATTTTTCCCCATCTCAATACCCTACTTTTCAATTTTTAATTTTTCGATATTTATTTACTTATTTTAATTATTTTTGACATTTTTTTGTTTTTCACGATATTTTTAAGATGCATTGAGCCTTCTTTCATGCTTTTTTCTTCTTTTTCTGACTTTTACTGGGAAAGTAGGCTAAAAAATTATGATCGAAACTACGATTAATATTACTGTGATTAATAATGACTAGCTGAATTCGAGCAGCACAGCTGCGATTTTCTTTGGAACTAAATCATGTAGGGGAATGTGGGGCAAAGTAAAATGGTGAAATATTTACTCTGCTTTTAAAGCCACCTATTTCGTAATATGTTAACTATATAGCAGCACATGTAGTCTATTCCAGTCAGGAAAAAAATACCACCGAAGTTTAAAGCATATGATAATACAGGCAATTTTCAAAAACTGATACTCATTTTGTAATATTTTGTTACCAGTCAAAAATTATTTCTGTTATTATAAAATGATGATTTTCATGTTACACTGAAACCTGTGTAAGTTGACCACTTGCGGTGCCCTACTTTAGTGGTCAACTGAAACAGGTGGTCAACTTATAGAAGTTGAATTGCACGATATAGATCTAATTCTGTGCCTGTAAATATTTTATTTTTCACTTTGCCCCATAAAAAGAAAAAGAAGTGAAAAATGTTCTTTTTTTTTTTTTTTTTTGAAAGCGCAAATTTACTGTTAAAAATAAAACATAATGTTTCAATGCAAGTTTTATAAAAAAAAAGAAAAATACAATATACTTTCTTCATGTACTGAAATTTTCAAAACAAATTTCTAATTTGTTCATTTGGAAAAAGCTCAGTCATCTTAACTATTTCGCTTTGCTCCACGCTCCCCTACTATATCGTGTAGCACAATATAGAAAGATTTCATGCAGTACAAAAAAAAACCTGGTATCCGAAAGTCACGAAAAATCTTCGTAATCGGAAGTTTCCCTGCTATTAGTATTTTTTCTTCCTGCAAATTAATAGTCGCAATTCGCCAAAAGTGCATACAGCCCTTTCAAAAGTTGCATCATTTCGTTCTCTCCGATAGCACACACCACACGACACCAAAATGCAGCTGCCACCGCTTCAATGTTTCGAATTCGTAACACATTCTAGCAAGCCTTTCTTCCCCAGAAAAGGCTCTCCTCTATATGTCCGTCGGAGTCGGGCAGACGTGACGACCCGCTGACATCTATGCCGTTGCCATGGAGACCGGCACGGAAAGTCAGAAGAAACGCTACTCCCTCCGTTCGGGGATAATTGCTCTCATCTGTGCCGAGGAAGGCTCGAGACGGGCTTCGATTTCAAGGGATGTCTCTTTCAATGGCTCGAATGATGCGGGAGATCATCAAGGAAGAGAGCACATTGGAAAGGACCTTATGGAGCCAAAAACCATTATGCAGCGCTTTATGTTTCGGGAATGACAGGTGGGGGGGGGGGGGGGGGGGGTTAGGAATAATTACCGCAGATAAAGGAACAAGTAACAATGTTGCAGGAGTCTCTGACAAGGGCAGCGCTTTTCTTAGTTTCTTTGACTAGTGGCATCCTTTTTAGTAACCACTTTTTTCCAGGGAACCCTGGTTTATCATCAACAGTATAGTTTAAATAAAATATTGAACAATGGCTTACTTGCAATGTAAAATGAAAAATATTCTAAATAATACTTCCTGTCATCAAAAAATGAAACCTTTTTTTAAAAATAATTAAATTTCATTTCATAAAAAAAATTGTATTTTTGTAGGAGCATAGTTGCAAAATTGAGTTTGTTTATTTATTTATTTATTTTTTCTAATGGGGCTGCGCTACAGGCACTACCTTTTGCAGACCTAATGCGACCACCTAATTTTACATCCATTCTTCCATGTTGCACCACTATCGATGGATGCTGTTATTACGAGAATTTTGATCCCCCCCTCCATAGTTTCCCCACCAAATGGAGGCACCTGGGCTCTATTAAATGCGAAACTGTACTAAGAATTCAATTTTGCCATGAGCACTCATAGCCAAACGAGTACTCGAGGGATCTTTTACATGGCGCATAATCATACGTTGACGCTGCCAATTTTCTGCATCTTGAAAAACCACCGACTGAAGCCAGGATCAAACCTGAACCTTTGAGCGTAAGAGATCAGCGTCTAAGCACTATGTAACTCTGTCGGAAAAAAAAAGAGTACATAACCAGGGCTTAATTTACATGGCAGCTCAAGGGGATAGGAGATCTCGCCGTCTACACTTGTTACACGTTAGGCGGAATTCAGACTACTATTTACACATCAAAATAAGTTCTAGGGACGATATGGTACCTGTACTTCTTTCGTTAAGAATTGAACTCTGTTTATAATCGCAATTTGCTTTGATATTTTCTCTGTTGTTTCATACGGAAAACTTATATTTACTGAATGCTTCACTCAAAACTTTTATTTATCGGTTTTAAGATACTATTTGGAATTTATGAAAAGAATGCGAAACCTCTGATTGATCTGGAAACCCTGGGGTTCTGCGGAACACAATTTAAGAAACTCTGGGCTAGAGTCAGGAGCAGCATTTCGAATGTCAGCTATTAAAGAACATATTATATGGGCAATTCCGTTCGATTGAAAGTATTAATTGTTGTTGTGGCATGAGGTCCTTTCTGACAACACAATTCTTAACCTTTCACTAGTTGGAGCAAACCTAACCCGGCAGGATTGTGAAGACTATGCAGATCCTAATCATAGCATAAAGACGCTGCCAGTTTAGGTTTTCCCCAACTATTCTGTTAAAATGTGGGAAGTTCCACGGGAACACACACACACACACAACAGACGCATCAATTTTTCACGAAATAGCCTACATTTGTTATATCATTGTTTTATTGCTTGAACTTTATTAAGGACGTGGGTTCTACTTCCATAAAAGGCAATTAAATTGTGAAGATTTCCAGAAACAATATTTCTGTGTTCAGTAAGTTACCGCCCATAGTCAGGGCTAAGGCAGAAATGCATGAAATACACCGCCAGCTCAGTCAATTCCAGCCGAGGACTTCAGTTTCATGCTTATTAGCACTCATCAGCCCGGCATAGGAGTGACTGAGCTGTAGGTGGAAAACCTCTCAAGGCTGGAATTGACTGAGATGGCGGTGTATTTCATGCATTTCTGCTTTATCCTGGGTATTGGGCGGTAACTTACTGAATATACCTCCCTTGCCTTCAATATTCGAGTTGAACCGAACCATTGCTTCGATCACTCGTCTGGTAAGTGATAATTCTGTATTAGCTACCTGTTTGTTTGTCACTCTTGGCTTCCTTAAGAGGTTTTCCACCTCCAGCTCAGTCACTCCTATGCCGGGCTGATGAGTGCTAATAAGCATGAAACTGCAGTCCTTGGCTGGAATTGACTAAGCTGGCGGTGTATTTCATGTATTTCTATGTTTTTAAATTTTTTCTTGGATCAGTAACGGCCATATCTTATGAGATACGTCCATCACTGAGCAAATAAAAACTTTAAATAATATTATTTCTGGAAATTTCAAAATTAACTGCATTATATAGAAGTAACGTGAGAGTTTTTCATAAAGTTCAAATGTCTTTGCTGGTTGTTTGGTGAAAAATTGATACGTCTGCTCATTTCAACACGAGAAAGATTTACAATTTTTCTCTGCTTAAAATGTCGGAAAGGGCCATGTTAATTCTTTCAGATATTTTAACGTAAATAATTCAAAATCTCTCTCTGAGAGAATCCGTTTTTTTATGTCTTTTCTTGTCGTCTCTTAATTCTTTTAAAACAAAAATTTCTTAAGTCCCTCTCTCCCTCCAATTTAGTGTGAAATATTTTGATTGTAAATATAAAGAGAAAAATATATATCTTAACAAAAGAATAAATAATACTTAAAATTTAGAATTTTGAACTGCTAAACTAAGTGCAGAAATATAGAAGATATGCTTAAATGAAAATGTATATCTGCAACTTTCATGGTCCTCCTTTCTCAATTAAATCTACTCGTTCAGTTTTAGCGTTCTTGGTCTAGATTCCGAATCACGATTGCAGTTTTTCTTCCCCCTCTCTCTACTTCAAAAGAAAATGATTTTCTACTTTAAGCCTCTTAATTTTCAACTTACAATCTATTGCTCTGTATTATTCTGTATTATTGTACTAAGAGAAATTTGGTGTATGGGAGGTGGAGGGGGGGGGGGAGAAGAAGGATTGCTTCAGATTTTCTACCGCTTCTTCATACTACGAACTTTCTTCAATTTACTCAGGATCAGTGGCGTAGCTAGGGAGGGACGGAGGGGGCGGTTCGCCCCGGGCGGCACTTTTCGGGAGGCGGCAATTTCACACTCTTGATGCGGAAAAATTTAACGCGTTTCCCCAATTACTAAATCATGCTTTTGATCTTTTTTTGGAGTAAAAAAAAAAGGTCTTTTAATTCTAAGGTTGTGGTACGACTTTGATAATAAAATTATACTCAAATACAAAACACGTGTTGGGCTTGTGGACACCTCAGGATTATGTTGTTTGTTTTTTCTCTTCCTTCGTCTGAAGCTACACTGAGGGCGGCGTCATATTTTTCGGGAAGAGCAACCGGAAGAGCCTTCCTATTCCCTAACGTCACCAAACAGCCCAAAAGTGCAGTTTTAGGACTTGAGTCTCGAAACATATCCAAAGGATAACGCCCACCCCATCCCTTTACATCTCATCTTTTAGCCTAATATTGAGTTTTTAAAATTTCAATATCAACAAATTTCTGAGGGCGGTTAAGACCTGAAAATATTTCGGGAAGAAAATCCAGTCTTAATTGAAGTGAGGGGAGACCCTTACACCACTAAATACAGCACACATTTACGTGCTTTTAAGTTTAGTTGAAAAGCTTTCTGTACAGCGCCGCTAAACCTTCCCCAATGTCTTCACGTATCCAAAGATAGCCTAAAGTTGCCTTTTTAAGACTTCAGTTTCAGAAAATTTTCTGGCGAACTCACAATCCCCCTAACGTCACCAAGCAAAACATAAAAATGGAGGGAGCTCAAAGCCTCTTTTCTGTAAACCGTTACCGAAAATTGCTTAAATTAACAACTTTGACTTTTGTAATTTTTCGGTGGAGCTCTGAATTCTTTTTTTTTTCCTTCTGCAAGAGAAATAAGAAGGGATTTTTTTTTCTTTTTTAAAAGCTTTTAAAATTACTTTTGACTCTTTAATGTATGAACTATTTCCCATCAAAAGGGCGGCAAATTGAGGAACCGCCCCGTGCGGCAGAAAACGTAGCTACGCCACTGCTCAGGATTATGCTTCTGATCACAACCTGATTTCCACTTTCGGTCCCGTCATTAGGGGAGAGAGGGACGATTGCTGCCCCTTTTTGAAAAATTGATGTTTTCCTAAATAAGCGGGCATGGTTTTTTTTTTTTTTGCTTCGTTGTGTTTTGTTTTCCGATAAAATTTGCATTGAGCATTCCCCCCCCCCCTTCTGGAAAAATTCAAAATAATGGGTCTGCCCATTTTGTAACAACCCAATGCAGCGCGGATGCAATTTATCACTACAAATTTAATGACCATTAAAATCAAAATCCTCTCGGATCTCTTCAACCCGTAACATTTTGGGATGCTCTTTCCCTGGACATCCCAGGCGATCTTTCGAAACATTACCTGTCGTGCCCACCTGTCGTGTTGGCGGGAGTTCCGTCCTTCGAATAAAAAGGCCACACCTACTATTACCGAATGCAACGGCTCGCTCGGGGTCAGCATTGCCCGTGACTTACAGGGGAAAAAACAGGGGGGAATATTAAAAAAAAAGTACTACATACAAGAGGCTTGCTTCCAAAAGTGAAATAGCAAGTACAGACAGTGGCAAAACTCGGCGGCCTTGGAAATAACGGTCTTACTGTCTTGAGATGCTTTTTATTGAGACCGTTTGACTTGTTACTTTCAGAGCTACCATTCTTCCCTGGGTTAAATTTAGTACGGCTGACACGCCCCCTACCGCCGCACGTATGTTACAGATTTTTAGTTTTTCCTGCTTGGCGTCATTTCGTGGCCGGTGATGGAAGTTGGCTTCTGACATTTAGCGAGGCATTGGTATTCGCGAGAGCCCTTGCTGGTACAGGGACACTCCTCAAGCATAGTTGTTATGCATGAAAATTCAAATTTTTAGTTAGCCACCAGCGGCCGGTAGACACATTAATAGTCGCTTTATCCAGGACTATTTTTTTACGAAAACAAAAAGGTAAACTGGTATGAAATAGTGTCACGTGAGAGCTAACTGCAACTCAATTCCTTTGCCTTTTTTAAAAAAAATGATTTGAGCAATCACGAATTGCTTATTATCCTCACTTGACCAAGTTGGTGTTGCTCTGATTTTTCAGATTACAATGACGATGGCTGTTTTTAACTTTTATTCAGAGAGCGAAATTTTCACCGCTATAGTTACAAATTGCCTGCAGTTTGATTTTATTTATTTTTTTCCCCGGGCTTCACTCAAGCAGGCTTTTCATTAAAAAAAACGTTCTGTTGTGCAAAATTACGTTTTTCAGAAAAAAGAAAGAAGAAAAAAAACATCTATAGATCAGGGTTTCTCAACGGTGGCCATGTTAAGTTACCGGATCCACTTCAGCCTAGTCAAAAAAGCATTTCCCTGCATGTCAAAACATTACTAAAAAATATTATCTATATTATGCCGTGACGCGAGTTTCATTGCTGGTGACGTCAGGAACGTTACTCGATCAGTGAATTCGCTACTATACATATGAGGATAATCTTCTCAAAATTTAGAGCCTTTGTGCTTCATTTTATAAAACAAATTCCATACTTTTATACATGTTTATATGGTCAGTTTATAAGTTTTAAAAACTGAGAGGATTTTTTGTAATAGTTTTACATTCCATATATCTTATGCTTATATGCGTATGTATTCAATTGCCGAAATTATAGCATCTGCTATTTAAAACAAAAACGTTTTGAAATTGATGAAATATAACACCTGTGATTTTGAGAGATTGAATTTGGCAAGGGATATTTTTTCCTTTTTTGATTTTTGAGATACTTATATTAATTGTTAAAAAAACATTCTTGAACGAATTTAGAACCTGAGCCGAAAAAGAAAGATAGACAGAAAGAAACGCTAATGTAACCAAACTCACGCTTATCTGAGGGAAAATAAGCTTATTTATGTCTGGATGAACGTCAAAAAACCAAACCAAACAAGCAAAAAAAACAGCGAAAAAAAATTAATTTGAATTTTGACATCTTGAATTCAAATTATGTTTTTCGCAATCACGAGTGTGTGTATGTAGGCGTTTGTGTTTGTGTGTAGGGGTATGTGTTTGTGTGTAGGGGTTATGTGTATGTGTGTGTAGGGCATGTGTGCTGGCATAAGTGTGTGGGTAGTTGTGTCTATGAATGTTTGTGTGGGGGGGTATGTGTATGTGTGTGTAGGCATATGTGTTTGTGTCTGTGTGCAGGCATGAATGTGTGGGTAGTTGTGTGTATGTGTGTGTATGTTTTTGTGTGTGTATGTGTGGGTGTCTGTATGTATGCGTGTGTGTATGTGTGTGTATGTTTTTGTGTGTGTATGTGTGGGTGTCTGTATGTGTGCGGGTGTGTATGTGTTTGTATGTGTGTATGTGTTTGTGTGTGTGTGTAGTTGTGTATGTATGCGCGTGTGTGTAGGACATGGATGCAACCTGGAGACGGCTTTCGCTATAGGAGCAGCATCGTGAGGAGCCGGTCGACGGTGATGGTGCGGAGGGTGTCGGTGGGAAAATCAAAGGAACGTCAAAAACAGTCAAATGAGAACAATAAGCAATCGTGATTGCTCAAAAAAAAAAAAAAAAAAACTTTTGCAACCAACAGTATTTTTTATTCTCAAATTGAATGTTTTTCAAATTGCGTTTTCAGTACTTAAATTCTTTAAACTTTTAAGTTCAATTTTTTTTTTTCAGAAATAGAATGATTATTTCACAGTATTATAGACTAGAAAATCGCCCGTCAAGATATGACGGGTGAAAATTGCTTCTACATTTGAACGAAGCCATTGCTTGTTTGATGATAGTTTGATAGTTGAAATTTTAACCCTAACTCCAGTGGATTAACCCGAAACTCCAGTATATAGCGTTCATAGTTGACCACTTTTTCGTTTCTTCATTCACCTGAAATGAGTCTTACCAGTAAAACATTTAAGTTTTCGGACCTTATCACAATAAAGCCTCTCCTTGCATTTTAAACATTACCAAAACATATTATCAAATTATCATTCCGTGGCGCGAGTTTCATCGTTGATGACGTCAGGAGCGTTACTCGATCATTGGCTATAAGATATATGAGGATGCTGTTCTCTGTTGTTATTTTCTGACATGAGTCAGCAAGTCACTGAAATTCTCAATCAGTTGGACTTTTAGGCGGTAGTGTTTGGCACGATTTCATGAGAATTTTCGAACATGCCAAAAACAAGTCACATGACATGACGAAAACTCTTTATCTTGCTATCCATCAATAAAAAATGAAAAAAAAAAGTATATCATTGGAAATTACTTTATCATCATCCACCGATTTGTCGCAATTCAAATAATAGTAATTGTCAGAAACCACTCTATCGCACGGAAAAGAATCTTTCATTTTTGGAAAAACCGCATAACATTTTTTTTTTCGTTTCACTGCGAACCCACTAAGAGAAAAGAGAAATAAAGAAACAATGTAAGGCAAAAAAAAGTCGACATTGATTAAATGAGTTCTTGCAGACGATTTTGTTGGCGGTTACAAAGGATTTAGAATCTTCGGAGTGCTCGCAGACAGACTGCCTGCTTGTTTCTACATTTTTTATTGACTTTCTTAGCGTAATGTATCTCTATGTAACTAGGAAGTAGATGTTTGTGGTTTTGTGTGTTCTTTTTTCTCTCTCCCTCGTGTTTTCATTTTCGTCTTCCGCGTTTTCGTTTTGTTTTCTGCTGACATCGTTGGTCGTTCAGACAAACTTGAGATGCAAATTTCGGAGCTCGGTAGGGACACTCTTATTGTAAAGGAGCCACTTAAATGTGCATTCAATTACACGCACTGCATGTGGTGCTTGATTGCAAGGTGAAGAAAAAAAAAAGTAAAAGAAGTTCTTGGAGAATTGCACGAGCCTATCATCTGTGTACCAACAACGATTTCGTTATCTGAAAGTTTCGGTTCTAAATTATTTCATAATGGAGTGGTTTCCTTCAGTCAAAACTCAAAAGTACTACTGAGCAAAGAAGAAGAAAAAAAAAAAACATGGACGCAGAAAATACTTTTATTTTCCCAACAGTTTTTTTTTAAAGTAATTTTTTTAAATGTCCAATTTTTCAAACAAGGCGTGGTCTTGATGACTTCACAAATCATGCTCTTTGGCGCATCTTTCTACCGTGTTTCCACGTTATGATAATCAAGCAGCAAATTAAAATTGCGCTCTACGCTTGCTACCAACCATATCGTTGCCAATACACGTGAGTAAAGATGCAAATTAAATATTTTGCACTGTGAATGGCAACACTGAATGGCATTTCAACATCTGTGATGTCATCGGCAGAAGCCGTAAACAATGAAAGCGCTCCGATTTAAGTAATTTTTTTAAAAATATTAAACGTGAACAAATTTGATGAAAAATGGTCAGATTCTATGTTTTTAAACATGTTCTTTCAGAAAAAAATACTTTTAAAATTTTGGAAACTACCCCATTCTATCAATCGGTTAAAGCAATTATCATCTTGCAGTTTGGAAGAAGGAATTCGCGTTTTTTTTCCATAGAAGACAGGGTTTTTTAATCTTTTAAAAAAGTACATTTGAAGCTTCCGAAAGAGATTTATACTACTAACTATAGCTACGTCACCTGGTGTTGTACGGTCTGATTCGAAAATGACAGTTATATCAAGTGCCGCAAGTTCAAGAATCAGGCGAAAATAAAAGAAAAAATAATAGCTTAAAATTTCCTGTCAACGTGTAGAAAAGAGAAATTTTATGACTTGAAATTTTTTCAATTCATAAAATTGAATTCAATTTCGATTGAATTCAATTGAATTGAATTGAATCAATTTCAATTGAAAGATTTCTCTGGATCTTTAAAAAAAATTTTACCTCTTCCACCTCCATGTAAATTCCTGAGCATCAAAGGACCTCTGTGCAAAATTTGGCAATGGTCCGATGTAAAGTGTAGATTTCTACTATAAGGAATAAACACACACACCCGCTTACATCTATTTTTATATAGAGATATAAACCATAAATTTGGACTTGATATTCGAATTCAGTTTCACGTTATTTTGGTTTTACTACAAAATTTCAAGATGTACGAACACTTGGGAGCCACTGTATAACTCCTTCATGAAAACCACAAATTCGGATTTCCCCTTTAACCTAACACAGTGGTTTCCAACATTTTTGAACCTATCGGACCCCTCTAGAGGTTGACTGGCGCCTTTCACCCCTCCCCCTCCCCCTTCTTTCTTGAAAAAAAAACCTTAAGTTGGCGCTAGAGGACATCCCAATGTTACTAGAAATTTAAATGCCTAATTTTATATGAAAAATCAAGGTGTTTTATTCAATCACTCTTAAACTAAGAAATAAATATGTACAAGTACCTATTTTTACTTTTTCTTTTCTTTCTTTTTCTTTTTTTTCCAAAACGAATTGATAGGTATTTTAAGGAAAATACTTTTCTTAGATCATTGACGTACTTTTGAAAAACGGTACACTTAAAAACAATTTTTTCCTTTTTAAAATTAGAATCTGGGAGAATTAAAAACACTGACACTTACCATAAAAATAATTTAAAAAATAAAAATTTGAAAATTTATAAAGCTGCAGATGAATGATAAAATTCCTTCCTTACGACTCTACCGAAGTCAAAGGAGGAAGCTACTGAACTTTAATTTGTTTATTTTTTAACTTGTGAAAACTTATCTGATATCTGAACCATTGGTTTCGTTTCCGTTTTCAGTTTAATATTCGCGGGCTTATTATTATTTTTTTATCTGTTAAATTCTTATCGCCTCTCAAGATATTATTGCCCCCTTATGGAGCCAAAACGCCACTTTGGGGGCGATCGCCCCCAATTTTGGAGCCACAGGCTTAACATTAAGTAGTTTTGAGCTGTTCAAAATGGAACAAAATACTTAAAAATATAAAAAGTTTAACTTCAGGGCTATTATTCTGACCGAGTTCTTCCGAACAAAGAAGAGTTTCATTCAGAACGGATAAATCATTTCAATGTTGATTAAGACACAGATATGTCCATGTGAAAAACCTAGTTTCAACTTTTTCTCTTTTAAGTAAAAATGTTAGAGTTTGTTGCAACGGAGGTATCTAAATCTCTCGTATTTAATGGATGGTTCAGGAATTTCAAAAGCAATCATATTTGTTGGTAACATTTTGCACACATAATAGACCAAGAGCTACACAAAAATGTTGATCATACATGTGCAAGCAAGATTTTTTTTCCGGAGTTTTTTTTCCGGAGAGCATTTGAAAGCCGATCATTCAGTGATTGGTTAGCTGAGGCGGGTAAGGGGCTTAAAACGGGGGCGGATGGACAGTCAAAGGTAGCAAAATTTCTGCAGATTTTTGCATGAGAGCTGCAGATATATTCTCAAAAGAAAGAAGTATTCTTGCAAAATCCTGCAAGTTCTGCCACACTTCCCAAAAGATACTCTTAGTCGACTCAAAACGATGCATAACTATTTTTATTAACAAAGCCACTAATATGGATATGATATTGTCAAAATGTCCTAAGTTGATGCATAAGAGATTTTATGAAAACATCGTGTAACTTTTTTTCGAGATGTCGCGTTTTTAGTTGAATAAGCGACATTTGTGTGAACTTTAGACTTGCTTCTTGAATTTGAAAGAAGTTTGCAGATAATTTTGCAAAATTCTGCAAAGAGCAAATACTTTCTCTCATTTGCAGATATCTGCTCTGATCTTCTGCAGAAATCTGCAAAGATTTGGCAGAAATTTTTTTGTCCTTGACTGCCCGATCCTACTTTACCTGTCCCGGCAGACTGACCGCTCAATGATCTACAATATAAATTTCTCCGGTTAACATTTTCTTTGTGCCTGATGGTCAACATTTTTGTGTAGCCAACTCTTGTTCTAATAAGTTTTGATAAATGGTATCTTAACAGTAGGATAGTAAATTGATAGAACATCGAATAGAGTATAAATAAAGCCGAACGAGATGTTGAAAAGAGTCACGCAAGTTCGATCTGTTGGCACTCATTTTATTTGTAATTAAAAATATAATAATAAAAAAAATATTGAAGTAATATTCAGTTAATTTAAATAAAAAGAAATTTGCTTTTGATTTTTTTTTTAAACCTTTGACCTTTCAATTTTTCATAATTTAACTGGTTTTTAGTATTATTTCCGTATACACATGTGTCATAAATATATATTTATCCTAAAAATAATTTGTTTTTTTTTCCATTACTAATGGTATCAAACCCAAAAGTACATTTTCTCCGTTTTATCTGTAGTTCGTCTGAGGACAAGACAATTCGACCGATTTTCATGAAATTTAGCTGACAAACTAAAATTAAAAATTAAAAAAAAAATAAAAATAAAAAAAACGACTGAGCCGCAAATGTAGAATAAAGAGAGAAAATTGAAAATCCTTTATACTAGTAAAAATCAATTGCAAGTACAGTAAAACCTGTAAAGTTACCCACTCTAGTAAGTTGACCGCATTTTTCTCGTACAGAATTAGTCCTATAGATCAGAAAATCAACCTCTATAAATTGACCTCTAAAGTAGTGCACCACAAGTGATAAACTTACACAGGCTTCACTGTGTTTTATTTGTTAACAAATAGAAATTGGCAACAGATATAAATTTTAAATCATTGCGTTTTCTTTCCTTGTCGGCCAACAATGAATTCGGTTACCAATCGCGTGAATAAAGACTTAGCCTTTAAAATCTGCTTTAAAAGAACGTTATAATACAAATTTTATGTAGCACTAGCATTCCCGTGCCCGGCATTGCTCGGGTAATGGAATTAGCAGGGGTTAACAGTGTTTGATGCATCTAGTTTCGAAATTACCCTGTAATAAATACTTATTACCTATAATTTTTTCTAATTTTGGGAGGACCCCGGGGCCCCTGGACTCTTTATATATATGCCCTTGTCCTTAACCGATCTTTAACTGTTACTAACGATCCTTTTAAAGTATTGATCATCTTTGCAAACACAGGCCATCCACATTTTATTGTTATACCTATGTTTAAGCGAGAACTTCTTTGTATACAACATTTTTAGTTTTTTTTTTCTGGAGCTAAAATTATTAAGCTGCTTGATGAACTGACTTTGGAGCAAGCTACTTAACATTGGCCGTTTGAAAAAAAAGTCTTCTCTTAAATCGATCCCTGCTACTTTTAATGTCTGTCCATGTGACTTATTAATGGTTATTGCAAAGCAAACTTTAACAGGAAACTGCACTCTTCTAAATTCAAAAGGATAGTCCGCCTGTGATGATGTTCTTAAAAACTTCGTTTCTAGTTTTGAAAAAACGAAAGCAAAAGACAGACATTATGATTTGACTTGAGAAAAGCCTCGAAGAATCACGTGAGAAACAAAAACAATATCAAATTTATAGTTCGCTATCGACCAAACGTTGAGATGAAGTACTGAATAATGATTTGAATGGAGGAAAGCCTTCGAAAATAAGGGATTTGAATTTCAATGACAGGTTTTTAATTTCGCAGAAATTAAGGGGTTTTAATTAATTTCTCCCGAACTAATTGAGATTTCGAAAAATCCTTTCTTAGTGGTTACTTTTGTAATCTCTCGGACATGCCTGCCAAATTTCAAGTCTGAAGCTTCAGTGGTTTCGGCTGTGCGTTGATATATATATGTATATATATATATGTATATATTGTAACGGATTCGGTGCGACTTCCACTTTCTTGAAATGAAGACACAGTTCTTGATAAAAGCACAGGAAATTTATTTACACTATGTACAGGAAAGATCGTCAACAACTGCTAAATTATGCTTCAGCAATTAAGCAATTATCACACAACACCGTAAACTCAACGTTTACACACGTATTTACTTCCAAATACGAAAACAACACAGCGAAATGCTTCGCAATAAACAGAGCAAAAATGCTCTCCAGTTCGAAATATCAATCGAAACTCCCCTGTTTATCCATCGCTAACGGCTTATATAAACATCGAAGAATTTTCCACAACATTCTTTCTGCTTCGAGAAATGCGTAGACCGTTATCAAATTTTATCAATGAAAAGAAAAGGAAATAGGGGTCGTATACTTTAGCCATATGAAAAAGGGGTTGTATATTCATTACGGGAAACTATTTACAGGTTACGTTACTACAATAATTACTATTTATAGGATTTGTAACATTGCCCTCTTCCTAAGGACTGCACGTCCCGGGCAGTACAATCCCCAGAAATGGTGCCAAACTTCTATCACAAGTTTACAAATATACACATTAATTAATAAATAACAGATACAGAAAACACAATAATAACAAGAAATATTACTAAACATTAAAAGCAAAAATTATCTACAACTTTTATGTTATCAACCATGGTTGTTTACGTAATACTCATGAACTATGGCCATAGTATGGGGCTAACCGATCATAATGTACAACCCTAGGTTTTGCATTAGGTGATTTTTGGATCCTCACTACGACGTCATTCAGTCGGTTAAGGACTTTGTAGGGTCCATCCCAATGCGACTGCAATTTGGGTGACAGACCTTTCCGTCGGATGGGATTCCATAACCAAACCTTGTCGCCTTCGTTGAATTCATGTCCAGTAGACCTTGTGTCGTATCGGGTCTTCATCTTCTCCGCCGCGATGTTGATTCGCTCTCGTGCGAAGTTATGAACGTCTTCCAACCGGGCCTGGAGATTCGCTCTCGTGCAAAGCCCCAGGAAACTTCGCAGCTGATGGATGTCTTCGGGACGACTCCAACTCTTGACTGCAGATACCTTTTCTGGATCGGTTTGTACACCTTCAGAAGAGATGATGTGACCAAGGTAGTTCACTTCCCGGCGGAACAAATTACATTTGGACGGGCTTAACTTCAGATTGGCTTCCTTAAGCTTTTGCAGCACCTTCCTAAGATTTGCCAGATGTTCTTCGAAACTGCGTCCCACGATGATGATATCGTCTAAGTAGACCAGACAGGATTCGTAGGAAAGTCCTCTTAACACTGTCTCCATAAGACGCTCGAACGTAGCTGGTGCATTGCAGAGGCCGAAGGGCATCACTTTGAACTGCCATAAGCCTTGTCCAGTTGTAAACGCTGTCTTCTCTCGGTCATCAGGGTGTATCTCAACCTGCCAGTAGCCGCTCTTCAAGTCCAGGTTCGAAAACAACTTGTGTCCGGAAAGAGTGTCCAAGGTGTCGTCTATCCGTGGAAGAGGGTAACTGTCTTTCTTGGTGATTTCATTCAGCCGTCGGTAATCGACACAAAATCTGGTGGAGCCATCTTTCTTTCGGACCAAAACGATGGGAGACGCCCAAGGACTGGATCACGGTTCGATTACATCGTTCTCCTTCATCTCTTTCAGGAGGGTCTCAACCTCTTCCTTCTTGGCGAACGGTAGTCGTCTTGGATGCTGTTTAATAGGGAGGTGTTCTCCAGTGTAGATCCTATGCTGCGTTAAATTCGTCCTGCCCACATCCTCCGATGTAGATGAAAACAGATGCTTGAAGTCCTCCACCAATTGTTCCGCAGCAGTTCTTTGATCTTTCGATAATGGCGCACTCCCAATTAACTTCGATGTCAAGGACTTGGAAGACACAGTCTCGGGGGAATTGATTCTTCTAATGATGCAGTTTACTGGAGTACAAGTTGCCAACACTTCACCTTTTCGGATATTCCTTGGCCTTTCACTCACGTTGGCGACTCTCACAGGAATTACATCCTTAGAAAGGTCCACAAGCGTAGATGCTACCAGCACTCCTTTTAGGTTATTGTTTAGGTTGGGGTATTCAATGAGTCCAAATCGAAAACTATTGCTTTCTTCAAGGGAGCCAGGTATTAATGATTCTGACCTTGAGTGAATCGATAAATCTGTTTGGGCTATTATTTGATGAGCGGATTTTACATCACTTTCTGCAGGGAAAACGGCTATGTCTTCTCTCATCGAGTGCAGCTCATTAGTCTTGAAGTCGAGAGTGAAGTCATATTTCTTCAAAAAGTCCAATCCGAGAATGAAGGGGTCCGTGATATTAGCGACGAATGCCGTATGATGGTAGGTGGCATTCCCAAACACTATTTCCAAGTCCACTTTACCGTCAATCTCGATCTTGTCACCTGTCACAGTCTGGAGACTTACGCGTGGCGATGTCCACAGCAGTTTCGATCCAAATTCACGAGCCACATCTGTCCTAATGATTGTCACATTGGCTCCAGTGTCGACAATCAGTCTGCAGGGGTTCCCATTTACATGTGCGTAAATGAAAAGTCCATCACTGCCAGTACTAGAAGAGGAAATCTGCAGAGCTTTAGTGGTGGTGATTTCCTTCCCTCGCGTAGCTTGGCGAGCCGGACAACTCCTTCGCAGGTGTCCTTCACTACCGCATTTCCAGCACTTCTGTTCTTGTTTCTTTTGGGCTGTTATGCTGTTCAGATGTCTTGCCAAGTCACCGAGTTGTCTCTCAAGTTCAGCGAGATGGGTCGACCTGGAATCAGACTCATCAGCTTCCTGAGTCCGGATTAGATGGCGATCCACACGGGTTGCTTCTTGGACGGCCTCGTATCTCATCGCATATATCAAAGCGGATTTCAAGTCGTTTACATTCGCCATCCGGAGGGCCTTCTGGATCTCAGGGTTCCGAACTCCGTCGATGAAGTAGTTGAGTGCCAGGTTGTCTCGAACATCCGCAGGACAGTCGCAAAAAGCAAGATGAGACAGTCTCTCGATGTCCGCCGCTAGCTCTTGCAGGGTTTCCCCGGTTTTCTGGAAACGGGACTTCAACTGGAGTCGGCTGAAATCTTTCTGGCACTTCTCACCGAAGCGAAGCTCCAACGCAGATGTGAGGGCGGCGAAATCCAGGCGCTGGCTGTCCGGAAGGGTCTGAAGAATGTCCGCTGCGTCACCTCTCAGGGATGCTGCAAGATGGCAGGCCTTGGTAGCAGAGTCCCATCCTTTCCCTTCCGCCACTATCATGAATTGAGTTTTGTAAACCTGCCACGAAGTTTTCCCATCATATGTGGCAAGTTTAATGGACGGTCGAGCAACCGATGTGGGAGCGCCAAACTGTACAGAGCAGCTTTCCGAGGTCGCCAATCTCCTTTCCACGTCCTTAAAGATCTCTTCTTTAAGTAGATGAAATCTTCTATCTTCTTCTTCAAATTTATTTTCTACAGCATTGAATCGGCTTTCAACGGTATCAAATTTTTCTTCAATAGCATCAACTCGATGCTCTATGTCATTAAATTTATTTTCCACCACAGTTTTACCGAAATAAGGTCGTCTTTAATTTCTTCTTGGTTAGACGTTAAGTCCTTTTTCAGCACCGTTAAATCGCTTTTTAACTGGTCTTGATTTGCCAACATACTTGCAGTCAGATCACTTTTTAATTGTTCTTGATTAGCCGCCATATCATTTTTTAATCGTTCTTGATTAGCCGCTATACCATTTTTTAATTGTTCTTGATTAGCCGCCAAACTTTCGGTCAAGTCACTTTTCGCAGCATTAATTGCTGCCAGAAGTTGCTTTAATTGGTCATCCATTGCGCGAGTAATCACCATAAAAACAAAGTCTATAAATTCAAACAGTCTTTATGAAAAAAAATGTCCAAAGTCACACTTACTCCAAGAAAGTCCAGAAGAAGCCCCACGTTGGGCGCCAAATTGTAACGGATTCGGTGCGACTTCCACTTTCTTGAAATGAAGACACAGTTCTTGATAAAAGCACAGGAAATTTATTTACACTATGTACAGGAAAGATCGTCAACAACTGCTAAATTATGCATCAGCAATTAAGCAAGTATCACACAACACCGTAAACTCAACGTTTACACACGTATTTACTTCCAAATACGAAAACAACACAGCGAAATGCCTCGCAATAAACAGAGCAAAAATGCTCTCCCAGTTCGAAATATCAATCGAAACTCCCCTGTTTATCCATCGCTAACGGCTTATATAAACATCGAAGAATTTTCCACAACATTCTTTCTGCTTCGAGAAATGCGTAGACCGTTATCAAATTTTATCAATGAAAAGAAAAGGAAATAGGGGTCGTATACTTTAGCCATATGAAAAAGGGGTTGTATATTCATTACGGGAAACTATTTACAGGTTACGTTACTACAATAATTACTATTTACAGGATTTGTAACAATATGTTATCTCAGGACATTGATTTTTATATATTAAGAAGATGGAAGTTCCAAACAAATTCTATCAGACGCAGAAAAACATACTATTATTTTGGTACTAAATTTTTATACTTTAAAATACGTTTTCATCGCGAAAAGCCTTTTAAAGGTTTTTAATTAATATCTTCGTTAATTAATGTCATCCGAAGACGCAACCTAGCTAAGAACACTCTCGATCAACTCTCCTTTCGAACATTTTTTTTTTTTCAAAATCGGTCCATCCATTTAGGCATTAGAGCGCCACAGACTGATACACAGACACGTCAAACTTATAACCCACTTCCTTTGAACGTCGGGGGTTAAAAACCATATCGGGACGAACGACTTAAAACATTTTTTAAAATTATTATAATGCCTTTGAAGTTTTGATTTTAACTTACTCATATGACGTTGAAGAAATGCTTTGCAGTTTTTATTTTCATTTATTTATTTCTCCCCACTCCACTTTATCCCTCCTCCCCCCTTGTCATATTATTAAAAGAATGGTTTTATTTCAACTAAAATGCGCGATGTCACACTTCTTCTTACCCTTTTCCTCCCCCTCGTCACGAATTGTCACAATTTCAAAAACCTCCCTCCCCCCCTCAAAGCAAGACATGCGGCAGTGAGAAGCAAAGGGAAGTAAGTGGACATTTTCAAGTTTTGAGTAAAACGCGTTTAAAGATAACGTCCTTGGTAGGCTTTCATTGATTTTTTCCCCTCAATCATGCAGTACAGCAGCACCTACCACTGCTACCAGTACCATCTCTTGTCCCAAGAGAGAGGAGGGGTTCAACAATACCATTTTTACCGGTTATCTCCAAATTTTTAATTTTGCCACTTGCATCATCTTGCTTCTCACTGCCTCATTTATCGACGACCATAGAGGCAAAATTTATAGGTAACTCCCCTCTTCCACCTTTTCTCTTCCATCTCTTTTTTGAAGTTAAACTGTTTATGCGACGGTTTCGAACTTCTGATACGCGACCTTTTTCTGTGTCAGTAGTGACGCAGTTGTTTTTTAATTGCTGCCAAAAAAAAAAAAAAAAAAGAAATTTTACAGTTAGTATTGTTAATAATTTTAACAAATTAATTTCAAGGCTTAACTTAAGCAAGCATGTATTTCCGGATTTTAATTATTTTAAACTTTTCAAATAAGGTAGGTTTTCGGAGATTTCTGTGATTCAAATCAAGTCTTCAGTTTAAAAGCGTAGTTTACATTGCTTACATTCAGCTTTGAAATCAATTTGTCAACATTTAAAAACAAAATTAGGTTTTTCATTACTATTATTTTCCATTGTTTTTAATAACGATTAAGTAGCGGCTTTCGAGTATTATTTAGTTTTCTCGTTGTTTATAATCTATTTCCTTCATTAAAATACGCAATTTTTTAGTGAATATGCATAAGACAGGCACAGAAAGAATAAGAGCGCGGCGTCAGAGAAATTGTGAGGGTGAAGCGACAGTTCAGAACCTTTTTTAAAAAAGTGAATATAAAAGTCTCACTTTCATCGTGCGTCTTTACTAACAGGACTGCAGAGTCGGAAGTAAAATGGCCCGACTCCGACTCCAACTCCGACTCCGGATTTTTTTTTATTTATGTATTTTATGTTTTTTTTTTTTTTTTTTTTTTTCAATTTTCTCCTCTCATAGAAAGGGGATAAACCTCTAAACAGAAATTGAAATATGTATTCCTTTTTATGAAATTTTCACGTTGCATTTTATTAAAAACCTAAAAAGCATACAACGTTAGAAATTCAATTTTAAAATCAAATTTTCGAACCAGTACGGTTTTAAAAGTAAAATTACTTAAAAATCCTTTTTTTTCAATTTGTAAAATTAAAAAGGATTAATTTGCTTCCCTTTAATGTTTAACAAATAGGTGTTGATCAAATCGTGTGCTTTCAATTTTTGAAAGCTGTAATTTGAGAGAAAAACAACTTTTGTGTTGAGTCAAAATACTTTCTTGAGAGGGGGAGGCTTACCCCGGGTGACAACCCAAGTTAATTTCAGAGTTTATAAAAAATATAAATACTTCAATTCTGAAAAATGTTCTCAATAAATCTTAAATTACATTTCATCTATAAAATTTGAAAGAAAATAAGGCCCTATATTACGGGGAGAGACCGGGTACCTGTACGTATGGAGCAAATTTTACACAAAATGCGGTGGTATACAGCATTGTACGACGAATAACTTTTACTATATACCTATTCTTCCTCTTCGTTAAATTTTTAATTTTAATTTTATTGGTTGCTTTGAATTAACCTTAATAAGAAGGTTTTAAGATTAACTATAATTATTGAATGTTGTAACCAAGAAATCATATTATTTTATTTCATACCTTAACCTTAGTTTATTTCATACTTGAAACCTTATTTTATTTCATACTTTTTATTGAGAACCAAGTTTAAAGATACAGTCTTTAGATTTAAAAAAAACAAATAGGGGAAAAGGGGGCTCATGTGAACGCGGGGCACATGTGAACATGGTATGTTTTACTAAGATCACTTCAGGCAAAAAATCTAGAAAAATTCTCAAATAAGGAAGGTACCTCTTGGACAAACATTTAGAACAATGTGCCATTTTATGTTTCTGTGGTGGCAACTTCTTTGTTTTAGCAGGTGTTGAAAAAATTTTATCACTTTCTTCTTCACGTGAAAACTGCTAATATAAATCTAAGTATTACAAACTATTGTATGAACATTCAAGTAAATTTATGAGAATGTTTAAATTTTTTTATTAAAACAAAAATTCTTTAATTTTGCGAGTTAGCTCTAAAGTAGACGATGGGGCACTTGTGAACACAACTTCTGGGGTCACAAGTGAACAGTTCCCATAACCGCTCTGTAATATTATTATTAGTGTAGGATATTGTTAGTGTTAAAAAATGTGTAAATATTGATAATGGGGTCGTTTCCAAAATTTTAAAAGTGTTTTTTTCTGAAAGAGCTTGCTTAAAAACATAGGATCTGATCATTTTTTAAATAATTTGTTTAAGTTTAATCTTTTTTAAAAATTACTTTACTCGCTGTGCTTTCATTGTTTCGCTTCTGCCGATGACATCACAAATGATGAAATGCCATTCACTGTTGTAATTCACAGAGCAAAATATTTAATTCGAATCCTTACTCACGTGTATTGGCAACGATATGGTTGATAGCAACCGTAGCACGCAATATTAATTCGGTTTTTGATTATCATAACGTGGAAACGCAGAAGAAAGATGCGCCAAAGTGCATCATTTGTGATGTCATAAAGACCACGCCTTGTTTGAAAAATCGGACACTTAAAAAAATTTATTAAAAAATAACTGTTGGGAAAATAAAAGTATTTTCTGTGTCTATGTTTTTTTTTTTTTTTTTACTTATTCCATCAATTTCAGTGACTAAAAGTAGTACTTTTGACTGGAGGAAATAACCCTATTATTATTTTCCTAAAATCAGTTAGTAAATTTACTGTTAATTGTAAAAATACTATTAAATATTTATTAATTTACATTTATTATGATTTTTTATTCATTTATTTATTTATTTTGTTACTAAATAGTTAGTCAATAATTTAGTATGCTTACAAGAAATACTTACGGGAAGACACAAAATATTTTCATTTAATTAAAAACTGAAGTTCAAAATCATTTTAAAGTACAACATCAAACAATGTATGAAGCTTAAAAGCAAAGCATATATGGAATAACCCTTACATAATAAAAAATTATTTTTATTATGTAGTCATATAAGTTTTTTCTAGTATATTCAGTGATCAGAACAGACTTCGAGACTTTAAAATTTGACAGTGAGCAGTTATATGTTCGGGAAAAAAATATTTTCTTGGTAGAACAATAGCTATCCAGTTGAAATTGACGCAGTATAGGTTACAAACCCTTCAACGTATTTATTATTAAGGTATATGTTTCACATTGAAGAATTTTCCTTTAAAATATGACGCTTCTCCTGCATTTTTACCCGTGCTCATATGTGTCTCAGGCCTGTTCACATGTGCCGACATGTGAACAACTGCAGACGTTTTTAAAAAATACCGTAAAGTAAAGAAATATTTTTAAAAAAAATCCCAAAAAATTCCACGACACAAAGAAAAGTTTATTTAATCATTGAGAAACATTTCCGCTGAGAAATTGATAATATTTTTTAAAAAATAAAGAGATGAAAAAAAATTGTTAACATGTGCCCCCTTTTCCCCTACATTTCATTGGATCTTTTGGATTCGGGCTTTCACTTATTTGAATTTACCGAACACTCTCAGAAGTTTCTTCCCGAGCTACGGGCCCCGACTTGTTTAAGGGATCCCTTTTACTATTTTATAACTGATATCGAAGTAAAAAATATATTATTTTTATTTGAGAGTGATTACTTAGAAAATGTTAGGCAACAAAATCGTTTACTGACAGTTGCTATTAGTTAAAGAAAGTTTAAAAAACAAGCAAATTTGGAGTCGGCGTTAGGTAGCTATTATAGAAAGTTTGATAAACAATCAAGTCAGCCTGGTTGGCAATAAGTGTTATTTTCTTACTATAGGCCTTTATACATGTAATCGAACCAATTGGTAGTCAGTTTTTTTAAAACATGCAAGGAGAGTCCAGTGAAAATTAAAAAAAAAAGAAGCCTGGAGTCGGAGTTGGCATGTTTTCTAACGACTCTGACTCTGACTCCTTTACCCCAAAATCAGTTCGACTCCGACTCCACAGCCCTGCTTACGACACACTTTTTTGTTTAGAAAGTATTCTGCCGTTGGTTCTCTACTGAATGACTTTCAAGGGACCACAAAAAAACGTCCATGTAGAATGTTTCCTTAAACAGAATGTTTCTAAAACTACAGTGGAGCATCCGGGACTGTGAAAAGTCGTCTGTAATTAAAGAAAGTCGTTAAATAGATCGTCGTTAAGCAGAGAACCAACTGTATTTTCAACGGCCATATTGAAACTTTGTCCTAAAAAGACGTCTTTTTCTTCACTGATCAACATCTGGGAAGAGCACTTATCCCCCATCTTCATCCGAGAGAAGAATCCTGTGCTCCAGAAACTCTTTGGAAGCAATGACCTCTCTGTCCCCCAAAGACATTTTAACCAGCGATTACCGGGGCGCTGTTGTTCTCCGCTAACCATTCGGGGAGCAGGAAGATCGATGGCCCGGGCCGGCTCCGAAAATGGCATCACCGGCTTCCAAAAATCGTAACTATTCCCTCACGACGACGTCATCGCCGCTAACCATTCAAAGAGTGTGGGTGGTGCGTTGCATCATTGATCGCAATCCCCGAGAATTTTAACTACGCAAATAGTTAGCATGTCCTAATATGTTGAAATGGCCGCTTGTGATTCAAATGTCGCAATTTTTGTTACTTGATTCTGTTGGAAAAATAATTTCTTTAGTTTTACAAAACCTTTACAGCTTATGAGAATAGCATAAATTCGGTAATACTTTTCAGGGATGAACGTGGTTCATTATCAGGTCCCCCAAGTTGATAATCGATCATTTTTTCTATATTTTTCACTTTTTTTTTCTTCGGATTTGTGCATATTTAAAAGATTTTTACGGGATTTTTTACGCTTCAAAGACTTTGTTTTCTCTTTGTGTGTGTGTGTGTGTGTGTGTGTGCGTTTTTTTTTTTTTTTTTCAAATTTTGTATTTTTTGGTTTATTTATCAAATCGAAGGTTAAAAAAGAGAAGCAGGGGCAAAATTGCTATCGTTTCACACACACGGTAAATATAATTTCATAAACACGGTAAAAATATTTAAGTATCGACGATCACGTTTGTAAAACAACTTTTCTTTCCTTTTTTACACTGCGGATATGACATCATACTTTTTGCTCGAAGTCGTTTGTCAGGAAAAGTTCTTTGAATGATTTTACCTATTACACCCTGTACAGAGATGTACAGTATACATCCCTGTTTGTCAGTTTTCGGTTAGAAGTATCATGACTGTAAGACTCGCCCATCAAAATCAGAAACATGTTTGCTAATTGATGTGGATGAAGAAAGCTGGATGGTGTGTCCAGTAATGCGTCATACTGGATGAAAGCATCTAATGATCTAGTGATCTTGCAGACCAATGCCATTTGCATCCTAAAGAGTAGCGATCTGGAGTCGAGTGATATTTTCTGTGAAAGAACCTCTTTGGGCATTGCTCATGAATTAACCAGATCGGTTAGGCGCTGGCATCGTGGCTGAAGGGTAGCGAGTGCGATACCTGCCGATGATAGTAACTGGTGTGCGTTAAATCTGTTACGGTCATTTAGTCCTCCTAGTGGCCCGGATCAAAAAGCTGACCCGTCTTCAGGACCTCACCCAACTGGTAAACCACTTCTGTGGTCGGTATGGGGACCCTGAGATATCAAGCTCATCTATCCTCCATGGCTCCCTGTGGTTCCATCTTTGCACCCTAAAGCGGAAATTTTCTCCTATATGGCTTCTCTGGTTATAACAGTGTACATTTCCCGAATTCAATTAATTGCGTCAAAGATAGATACCCTAATGAGCGGCCCTAGCTTTGGTTAGTTCCCTGAAAAGTCTTCGGGTAGAGCAGGGCGAGGAGTCTGGCTAGGTACCCTAATGAGCGGCAGTATGTACTACTAGACGGCATCGTTTCTTGACAATGCAGAAATGAGCTGACTGCAAGCAAAGAAAGTAGTTCCCAGCACAGTGTCCGAATTTTGAGTGAAAACCACTTGAGGAATATGATTAGGCTATTAAACCAAAGCATAGCCTCTTTTTTTTTTATTATTATTATTCTTATAACTTGCTAAATGTTTTCAATTTTACGAGCGGCACAGCGTGAAGTAGTACATTCATTAGAATCGAATGGGCTAGTCAATAAGAGCTCCCAAGCAGTTTGTGGACAGGGGTGTGCACGGGGGGGGGGGGGAGAAAGGACACCTGTTGGCCCGGGCCCGATCCTGAAAGGGGCCATTATATTTAAAATTAGGTGTGAAATATAGGAGTACCTATGCAGGGGGCCCCGGAAAAGTCAATTGTGACGGGCCCCAAAATTTCTGTGCACGCCCCTGGTTGTGGATCCCCTCTATTAGCCAAGTTGATAGCTGATAAGTGGGTTACTTAATCTATTAAATATTTTTTTCTTCTGCTCGTTCCGACGTCATCGTCAACAAATACTGCAAGCACGCGGGAGCGTCCCGATGAGAGGTAACGGGAGGTCCCTGTGACATTCCAGAACTTTCCTAATTTGACAAATTTTGTTTGACCATTCGGCAAAATTGGGAATTCTATTCGGGAAAATTATCATCATCATTTGGCAAAATTGGGAGTTCCATCGAGGCCGCCGCAACTGAATGAAAAGCAGCTCACTCCGTCTACTTTCATTCGACGAAATTATTATCATTCGGCAAAATTTATAGTTCCATTCGGCAAATTGGGAATTTCGGCGCTCCCAAAAATTTAAGTTCGGGGCGCCCCACCGAGCAAGTGTGCTAGTTCGCAATGAAAGTTGCATAGAAATCGCTCGATTAAAAGGTTTCACGTTCATTTCTAAACTTGCCACCAGATCTAGAAGACTGACGCAAAGGTAACCTTGCTGCAAACATAGATACTATTGTTGCTTTTCTACAGCTTCATGTAAGCGAATCCGACAAACTCCTTTGCTGTAACAACAAAAAGCCACCCGAGTCTGGTATAACAGCGAAACCCTCAGTCATAGCCGCGTCTTCTTGAATGGACGATAAATCATCTCCGGGGTTATCTGTGAGCGAAGTCAACGCACTTCTCGGCATGTCTGCCCCGGAAAAAAAAGAAGGGGTGCCGCGAGATGATCGCTCGCGATTACCGTACGTACCTGCTCGGAGTACGAAACTTTAGGGCTCCTTATATATTATGGGGTGAGTTTTATGGCGGGATCTAATCCTTGTTCGTGAGCTACGAGTTTCCGGCACTAGATAACGACCTCTTATCTTGAGGAGGTATCTTAAGTGCAGTTTATTTTATCTTCGACTTTATTAAAAAGGTGAGGCTAATCAGCTCTTTGTCCCGGTAAAATTAACAGCTAATGAAATAAAATACCTTCACCCAGTGGCGTGAGGTCTGAGATGAGGCTAGCATGATAAACGTTTTTATTTAAATATTAAAAAATTTCCGAACTGTTCTCTATAATTGCTATTTTGTTCTCTAATTTTATGATATTACTTTTTGCTTTCGAGATTAAAGCGTACAGTGAAATCTTAGGTCAAGGTTCAATTTCTAACAAAAGGGCAGCAGGAGCAAAGAAAGTCTTGTATTCTGCAGAGCTTGTATTCATGAGTGTGAATAGCTTGAAATTCCGGTTCATCCGTAAAAATTCATTGTAAAATTACAAGAGAGTTGAATTCCAATGAGCTTCCTCGGAGTCAAGCTATGTCATGGCGGTGCTGTTGTCTCTGCGCAAGCATCAGATACCCCCTCTCCTGCTTCTATCATAATAATTTTGATTTGATGTGCATTAGAAAGCGTGTTTTTGTCAAGCTTTGGGGCCATAACCTCCCTTAAGCGACCAAATATTTCCCAAAAACTGCATTTTGGGGCACTTATATTTGAAAAATTCGTCCCCTATTGAGTCCCTATTTCAGAAAATTGCACCCGAACCCCCCCCCCCCCTTCCCGCGTTCTGATGATGACCGCTGAAAACCAGAAGCTAAACCCGCCTCTGGACCTACCAGGAATAATGTAGAAAATTTAAATTTCTCAAATTGAAAAAATAATTTTCACCCTTCGAGAACTGACTTCTGGGCGATATTTCTACGATTTGGACTAGACCATGCAACTGTTTTCTAAAGATTTCTGTAGTGTGGAAGATCAGCAGATTTTAATGACCAAGATATTCTTGCGATTGCGTCATTGGGCAAAAATTCGTCGGTAAGGTTTGCTCAATGTATTGAAGAGCATTACCGTCAAAAAACAAAAGGTCAGATCCATAGGCATCACTGCAGAGTCTTACAAAAGACTTTGAAACTTTCACAGCGAAATTTACGTCTTCTTGGTGATTCGCAAAGGCGAGTATGTTGGCGAGTTGCCATTGTCAAGGAATGTCTCAAAACGTTCAATGTGAAAGCTTTGATTGTATCATCGAGTATCCTCGAAGGTTTCGTTCTCCTTTGTTCCTCCTAAAAGCTCTTCTTCAGTGAGCTCTGACTTGTATGAGTCTGCTAAGTTTGGTTCCAGACTCTTTCGTTTTAGAAATAGTCACAAAATTATGTCTTCAGTGATTCATGATCGCTTATTAGCCTGTCAAAATACTATATGTTGCATGCTGTCAGCAATCTCAGGGGTTTAGATGTCAAAGGAGATATTTTTTTTTTCCATTTGCAATACCGCTTCCGTGTAAAATCAAAACTCCTCCTGGTAAAACAAATTGAAGATGTCAAATCAAACACCGCGTATAATCAAATCCGAAAAAAAAAAAAAAAAAAAAAACGCGTAAACTGAGAGTCTACTGTAAATGGAAACTTTAGAAGGTAAATAAAAACAAACCAGCTCAACAATTATTATTTCCCATGGAAAACCAAGATTGCGGAGTCTTAGTTGGAGTTGAAGTCGCACTCGGGAGTAGAAGGCATTAAAATTCCAAAAGTTAAAAGAGTCCCTCATTTTCCCTCCGGGTCAGTATTTCTGCCAAGGCTGCGATCTCAGAGTCGGAGTCGAACTGATTTTGGGGAACAGGAGTTGGACTCTGGGGTTGGTCATTTTCCTCCTGGTTCGCAGCCCTGGCAAAAATATTTGAGCTCTTTGAATTTATTTCATTCTGTTTCTGTCATATTTGTCCCTGACTAGCGCATATCCGTTATATTCCGGGCCCGGCAGGCAGGGAGGCTCCAACTATCTATTCAGATTAAATAGATTTCTGGATACAATAATAATACAATTACAAGTTATCGCCCCATAGCCGAAGCTAAGGTAGAATTGAAAGCAAATCCAAACAGCTCAGTTACATCATCCAGAGACTACAGTTTCTCCCTTATTTTAAACGAATGCTTGTTGTCACGGAAAAAGATTTAAAAGAAACTTAATGAAACACTAGCGGTACCCGCACGGTGCCCGTTGAAGAATATTAAAAGGTCATTTGGTTCGATAGTATATTTATGAATTTATCGCCAATATGGCTATGGTAATTTGCTCGTTTATGTTATGGTAATTTGCTCGTTCATGTTATGATAATTTACTTGTCCATGCCATGGTAATTCGGTCGGTAAAATGGGCTTTAAGTTGGAATAGAATAAGAACAAAATCGAATTTTTGAAAATTCGCTTCGAGGTCACCCCTATGCTACGTACTAATTTCATGAAAATCGGCCGAACGGTCAAGGCGCTATGCACGTCACAGACATCCAGATATCCAGAGATCCAGACATACAGACTTTCAGTTTTATTGTTAGTAAAGATTAAGAAATTCAATAAAAATATCAGTCAAACCATTTCCACCAAAAGAATTCCCGAGAAAATTTTTCAAGCTTTCAGCGTGCCTTTTTGTTCCGCAGCGGCGTAACTTTCCACAACATCGGTGGGAACAAATGAGCGATGTGTTATATCTTTTGAGGCATGAAAGAACTGTACTGGAAAGACATGTAATTTCCTTCCAAAAGGGGTGTAATTCTAGCAAACACGCAATTTCAGCGTCCCTTGCTCCGGGCGACCGCAAAAGGTCAAAGGTTAAAAATAGGTTATCTCTTCCCAAACACTTGCGCTTCATTCTGGTGTTTACTCTGCATCCTTTTATTTCAACATCAAATAACAAGCCCTCGGATCGCCCCCCACGCATCATCTAGGCGTGGGCGGGCTTCTGTTCATCTGGTTTGCTGCAGGAGCAGTTCAAAATCTTTCCACACGTAGGGCCGCCTTGATGGTCGTTGCGCCACGCTGCGCAAAACAAGGAGGATGGAGGTTTCGTTATTCGCGGTTTGTCCAGGGAGTGATTTTGAAGGCGTAATTTAGTGGTTCTCAACCCTGTGTACTTCGCGACGCGACCCCCCCCCCCTTTTTTTTGCCAATTAAACAATCCGCGACCCCGTATGAACACCTTTTGTCGAAATATTTTTATATATTCGCTACTCGTACGTGTTCTACATGAAAATTCAAGTTGTTTGACATCTTGACATTTGTGAGACATTTTATTTTGAGCGTAATAATGTGTCTATGATTGCAATGATTGTTGAAATCAGAAAAATAAAGCTACCAAAATTTAGCACCCATGTTCGGACACTTTCAAAATTATTGCACTCAAATATTGATTTCCCGATTTAATATTGTGGTAATATTTGTGGTAAACACGAATCATTTAAAAAAAAAAAAAAAACCTTTTTTTTTTTTTTTTTTAATTGAGAAAAAGTAAACCATAGTAAATACAACTAACTCAATCACAACTTCGTCGTCAAAACTTAAATAATTTGGTTTTATTAATAAAATGAACCAGAAAATAAAAATGCAGTTTCAAAATTTTGTAATATTATACATATTTCAAAAGTAGGAATAATGACACGACCTCAAATGAAATGCTTCACGACTTCATAAAGGCAGTGATAAGCAAAGGGATGTAAGTGGCAAAATTAAAAATTTTGAGCTAACCAGTACATATGGTAGGTGAATCTCTCCTCTGTCTTTGGCACGAGATGGTGCTAGCAGCCCTGGTAGTTGCTGCTATGCAGCATTATTTAGAAAAAAATTTCAATGAAAGCCTACCTAGGATGTTATCTTTAAACGGTTTTTACTCAAAACTTGAATATGTCCACTTAATCTCTTTGCTTCTCACTGCCTCATTTATGGTCGTGACCCATAAGTTAGGAACCCCTGGTGTAATCGAAGAGTAAAACGTAAGAGCCCAAAGCTCACACTTCCTTGCGTTAAAAAAGGGTTCCTTGTAACCCTTAAACACGTGTCTGCAGTATTTTACACGTTTTGTGCATTGAAATGTTGGTAATTCATTCATTTAAGTGTTTCTACTATTATAGCTGCCTGCATAAAACGATGTGACGATATAAATGTCAACTGTATACGTGTTCATGCATCTGTTACTGATGTAAATGGTCGAAATCTGGTAAAAATGTCAACATGAGTCAGTGAGATCAACATTCACATTCCAAAGATAAGTGGAAGATTCTTCCGGTAAGTCACCGGTGAAATTCAACATTCACCATTTTCGGTCTCTAGACGTAGCACACAGAAAAACACAATATCGCAGCTATAAGACATCTTAAAACTGATTTTAAAATTTCTATTTTGATATATATGTAATTTTTGCTTTGGTAAAACAAATGTTTTAGCGTGTTTATCTCGAAGCTGGCTCAGTATTGAACTACGACAGATCTTAATTTGCATAAGAGCTCACGGGAGCACAGATCCCAGGTTTTTGTTTTTTGGAAATTAACACCTGGATACATGCTAAAATATATATAAAATTTTTTTTATTAATTTATTTATTAATTTGAAAGCACGGGGTGGTTTCCTTCAGTCAAAAGTACTACTTTTAGTCAGGGGCGGCAAATAGGGGGGTCAAGAGGGGGCGGTCGCACCCCCAAATGTTTTGAGCAGAATGATAGAAAATGGGTGAATTCAATTTATGAAAGTTGGAAATAATGTTCCTTAAAAAAAAATCTCGCTGGTTCTCAGTAACTATTTGATGAAACTCGACACATTCTCAGACTAGAAAAAGTGTTTTTCGTTATTTGGAAGTAGATTTAGAAATTTATCAAGCATTTTCCGGCCTTTTCAGAACATAGAAAACTGATAGAGAAACATGGTTAATTTCAACTGACGAAGACATTTCCTCATATAGGCTAAATATTTCATACTTGTGTGCCCAGTGTAACGATGGTATGTCCAATATGAGAGACTCGTGCAAAGTGATATGACTGCGTGGTTTTCACAAGAAGATTCCTTCATATTTTACATTCACTTTTGCGCTCACTTTTGAAGTGTATATTTATTTAATGAGTGTTCATCGCTTTCTTCTGCTAGAAACACGTTTCAGCTGCTCAATACATTATAATGCTTTCATAGAAACTTCTTAAAAATGCATTTGATTATTGAATTAATAAAAACATCTCAACAAATACCTTTTATGGGGTTCTATAATTATGTAATCTTGGAGTGACACAAGATGGTATTCAAAAGTTAAAACCGTAAAAACATTTCTCTATAACTTCAAAGCAGTGATTTGACGACTGGAAGAATTTTTGCGAAACGATTGTTTCAATGGTGAAAAAGCTCATGCCTTTTAGCATGTATGACTTCGTTTGAATTTTTATTCAATTTGTTTGTATTGAGGAAAGTTTTTGAAAAATGCTTTACTCTATCAAAACATCTTTACTCCGTTACCCTTAATTTTCGGAGTATTCAAGCCACAGTTCAATCTACAATTGATCTGTTGTGCACCATACTACCATAGTTCAATCTACAATTGAAACTGAAAATAGATTTTACATAGATGTATATTTCAATCAAGCGTGAAAAAAAAACTCTTCCTTAGTGCCGATTTTAAAAAAGCGAAAAAAAAAGTGACAAAAATCCACATGATGTTGTGAAGTCAAACTGATTTTTTAATATTTTGTATAATGTAATAGATTCAGTTTGAATGAAATTAACACAAGATTTGATGATAATTATTTTTCTGTATGGTTGGCTCTATATTATTTGGATTGGATTTTGAAAACGTAAAATAAAATGTTTTAATTATGAGTAAAATTTTAGCATGAGGCAAGAAAAATTACAAGCAATATACCTGCAGACCAGTTATCACATCCGGAGACAGCAGTTTCGTCAGTCTGGAATAGTGAATAACAGACCTGGAGGCAGATGACATCTCATTGAAGTTGAGACTGCCGACCAGACTAGATTATTCAATGATGAAAAATTAAGCTCCTCACAATTTTTGAAGTTGCTTGGGTAATTTTAAAGAGCAATATATAAAAAGTGTTTTTATACATAACTTAGTTACTTCAATTATTTTTTAACTATTCCAATCAGCTTAGATAGTAGAGAAAGATTTTTTTATTTCTCAGGGGTGTTTTCGGAGCACAATGGGCAAAAAAAAAAAAAAAAAAAACCTTTTCTATTTAGCTGTACCGACAAAACAGCACGACATTGGGCACTGATTGATTAGTAACACGATTCCCTGCTCTTTAGAATTCCAAAAATCATGCATTAAAACTTTTCCAAAAGCTATAAAAACTTTAGTATCGAGATGTTTCGCATAATAACTTATTAGAAAATGAATCAAAATTTTAATTGTTTCTAAACACTAATTTTTATTTATATTAAACTGATTTTATGACCACTTCCTGTTAGCTTATGTGTGTTTGGTACCACACTGTGGTAATACATATTTAAGAAACTCGACCCCTCAAATGAAATGCTGAAATGCCGCCCCTGCTTTTAGTCATTGAAATGGATAGAATGAGCAAAAAAAAAAAAAAAAAACATGGGCCCAGAAAATACTTTCATTTTCCCAACAGTTTTTTTTTTAAATTAATTTTTTTGTTCGATTTTTCAAACAAGGCGTGGTCTTTATGACGTCACAAATGATGCACTTTGGCGCATCTTTCTACTACGTTTCCACGTTATGATTATCAAGCAGCGAATTAAAATTGCACTCTACGCTTGCTATCAACCATATCGTTGCCAATACACGTGAGTAAAGATGCGAATTAAATATTTAGCTCTATGAGTGGCAACACAGAATGGCATTTCATCATTTGTGATGTCATCGCCAAGAAATGTAGACAATGAAAGCTCAACGATTTAATTATTATTATTTTTTTTAAATATAAAATTTAAACAAATTATTTAAAAAATGGTCAGATCCTATGTTTTTAAGCATGTTCTTTCAGAAAAAATACTTTTAAAATTTCGGAAACGACCCCATTGTGCCTCTTAAACTGGCAGCAGAGTTCAAAACCTCCTGTCATTAGTATTGTCGCTAAGTGAAAATACTCCCCCCCCCCTCCGTTTTTCGTGGTGCAATTAACGCACACGCACACACAGGGTCATTTTTCCCATTGTTAATTTTAGATTTCATTAAAATGAAATAAAAATGGGTCATTTCGAATTTAAAATCTTACTATAAGATTCATTTTTTTCTTGTAAATTAGAAGACTAAACAATTCAGTAATTAATTTTAAAAGTTTACCGATTAGTTATATTAATATTTATATCTCAATGTTATCAACAGTTTTAAACAGACCTTAAATAAATTAAATTTAAAAGATTATCCAATTGTGATACTGAATGAAGTCATCAAAACAAAAAGATGTCAACTTATAAAATTATTTAAACATTTTAAATAGTATAACTCAATTATAAAATAAAAATACTAAAACAGTGACTGTTCGTTTAAATAAAGCATGTTTACAGTAATCACGTTTTTCGGCGGAGTTATTTACTTCACTTCTTTGCATTCAATTACTGATGTAAAGAGAACGCAAAGGTAAATTGAATAATCAAATATTAAAGGTTGAACATTAAAACATAACCAGCTCCGTTGAAATTCAATTACGACTAAATGTTTTTATTTGCATGTTTATTTATAAGAACTCTGTTTATTTGATTTTTGCTGGTCGGGAGACAGCTCTAAATTGAATTCACCCTTGGTAGTAAATGCAATAGAAATTGAAGATAAATACAGAAATATATTTTTGTTTCTCTTGCCTAATGTCGTTATTAGGGTAAACATATTAGAGTTAAAACAGAAAAATTGCATGATCCCCAGCATGTGAAATGGTGATTTAATATTCAAAAGTTATATGGATGATTTTCTTCTTAATGTTGCCCGTTTTCTTTTGTTAACCTCATTTAGGGATTAATAAGTGGGTATACATCTTTTTTACACAACAGTGAGTTGATAAGAAGGATTAATACACCGAACATGAGTAACTACGTTATAAATATTTAAATTACTCACTTTGTAAATATTTCTTTTAAAAATTACTTTTTGTTTTTTAGCGAATATGTATTTGATTACAATTCGGAACTCCAGCGCTCGAATACGCTACCTTGCGGTGATTTACAAAACTGCAAATGAAACGAAAACATTGCCACGTTGCGTTCCACGTGTGTCTGTTGACTTAAACACAGGCAGTTTGTTCTGAGTATTTATTAACGCAATCGATGTGTCTTAGTTTGCTTTCAGCTACAGAAATTAATTCGTCCCTCAGTAGTATTCTCGAGCTTCTCAAAATAATGTTAGTTTTCATTATTTCCTTAATAATTGGTGAAAGCGAAAATTCTGGATTAACAAACTTGGATAACGTTATACAAGGTAAAATTTTTTATTGTTTTGTATGAATTTGTAAGAATATGGTGGTTTTTTTAATCTTAAATTAATTAAACTTACCATATTTTACAGCAGCATTTAGTTGGAATGGACAGTATGCAAAATATTTTCTTGAATATATTATCGTAGAACAAAATGAATAACCGAGAAAGAATTTACTTTATTCCTTTTATTCTCAGCTGAAAGGTTTCGCCAAATTTGTTTAGTGTTATAGTTTTAGTATAGTGCGAGCAAAGTAGCCTTGGCGAGATTTCGCGTTTTTAGTTAAACCATTTTTAATTTTTATCATGAGTGGAATAAAATGGTAGTAAGATTACAGAATTCGATAAGTGAAAAGAAATAATGGTCAATCAACTGAAAAGAAAACTACCACCATATATCCGTGAGAATTTTGTTGATGATTTGCATAACATGACACAATTAAATCGTAACTCAGAAATTAGAAAAATTGAAACAGAAATTTTTTAAATTAACCAATTCGGGAATTCGAGAGAAATAACTCAGCTACAAATGGAAAACAATAAGCGCTAGCCAAGCAAGGCAAAAAAGTATCATCTTCTTTCGATAACAATTTGTAATGTCATATTGATTTTTCTAGCATTAATTGTTATTCTTGTCAGGCCACAATTATTATTTAGTTTTATAAAGAATTGATAAATATCGAATTCAACATCGTGGAAATAGCTGCTTAGAACTACGAACTACGTAGTTTGCATTAATCTTTGACGTTTAGTAATGCTTCTTGAATTCTCATTTCTTTCTACGTGGGCCAGAATATCCACAAGACTTTGAAAATTAATTTAAAAAGAATAAAGCGAAAAAATCATACGTACGAACAAAAATCACAACACTTTTAGCATTTTCTTCGTTACCATGTGCGTTTGTTTTAGTTTTTAAGTCCGCCATTAGACAGTGATTTCAGTGCCCCCTATAGTTCGTTGGAGTTGCGAATCTCTAAACCGCTTATCGTCTCACCTGAAACGAAGACTTTAATTCATTGTAACAAATGCGATTCGACCAAAAGTGATCTTTCTCGATCGAACAAAAGATACCCTACAAAAAGGAGCATTCCCTCTAAGAGTTTTTTTTTTTTTTTTTTTCATCTACAACGCTCGCGACATTAAAGCTACATATTTACGTATGAAACTCAATTGCGAAGACAACAGAGCTCCCATGCTTGTTTTGTGTTAAAAATTAAGCCGTGATAATAATTAGAACAACTGAAAAGTTTTACATTTAAATATTATTGCAAGTGAATCACAATACAAATGTTTCGATTAACTTATGGAATAATTATTCAATAACTAGTAAATTATAGTTTCATAATACCAGTTTACAAGGAGTGAAAACAGCGCTACGCTGCGACGAAATTCGCAGATTCTTAGGAACGTCTGCACACTATTTTATAATGGAGTCGTTTCTAAAATTTTAAAAGTATTTTTTTTTCCGAAAGAGCGTGCTAATAAACATAGGATCTGACCATTTTTTAAATAATTTGTTTAAGTTTAATATTAAAAAAATTACTTAAATCGGTGCTCTTTCATTATTTACGCTTCTGCCGATGACATCACAAATGATGAAATGCCATTCAGTATTGCCATTCACAGAGCAAAATATTTAATTCGCATCTTTACTCACGTGTATTGGCAACAATATGGTTGATAGCAAGCGTAGAGCGCAATTTTAATTCGTTTCTTGATTATCATAACGTGGAAACATGGTAGAAAGATGCGCCAAAGAGCATCATTTGTGAAGTCATCAAGACCACGCCTTGTTTGAAAAATCGGACATTTAAAAAAATTAATTAAAAAATAACTGTTGGGAAAATGAAAGTATTTTTTGGGTCCATAGTTTTTTTTTTTGCTTATTCTATCAATTTCAGTGACAAAAAGTACTACTTTTGACTGAAGGAAACAACCCCATTGAAAGAAAGAAAAGGGAGGAAAATCTAAACATTCATTAGAAAAAAAGTCTTACATTTCAACTAATGAAGATTTGTACCATATTTTCTGGGATATAATACACAAGTAGCATGAACTTACATTAGCATCTTTTTCTTTTTTTTATTATTGAGCATTTCTCAGAGTTTATTCTGAGTTTTGTGACAAATTGAATGCCGGTTAATCTCGCAGACTATTTTGATTTTAGATTTGCGTCGCAGACTCTTGGGAAAAAAAAAAAATCTGCTACCGGCTTCATAATGAGGAAAGAAAAATGCCTGTTTGATTAAGGAATCGTTTTCAGTTTTTTTTTTTTAATCTGCCGCGGGTCAAAAGAGATTGAGAGACGTTGTTACGCAGCAGTGGTTCATAACTTTTTTTTTCCTTGCCCACCCCTTTCAAAATTCGAAAGAAGTTGGCGGAACTCTTGCACAGTAATTAGTAACAAGCAAGAAAATTCAAAAAGAGAGAGAGAGAGAAGGCTCTTTTTTTCCATGTTGCATCATAATTCATAACAAGAAGTGAAAACATAATTGAACTAGTATGTTGTGGCCATTACGAAACTTTCTTCTATATTTTTCCTTTTTCTGATCCCTCCCCATGCTTGACGAGGAAGCAATATTCTTAACAAAAACAAAATTGCACATGCAAAAACTTGACGACCATCCCAATGTCTGAATTATTGTAAAAACAAAACAAAGAGCGAAAATTAAAAGTTACTTTAAAAGCCTTACTTGAATTAATTACAAATATTTTATTTATTAACAAACATAAGATGGCAACAGTTAAAAATTTTGAATCATTGAGATAATATTTCCGATCATTTCCATACAATTAAAATCACGAGAAATACGCAGACGACAATTTATTACGATTTATCTTTCTTATTGTTGCATTAATAAAACTATTTTTATTCGCAAAAAAAAAAAAAAAAATCAACACTTCTTGGAGCGATTGGAGTCAAAATTGAACCAAAGCCTGTTTACGTATGGATTCACATATATTCCAAATTTCAACCAGAACGTAGCATTACTTCTTGAGATAGGGCACTCGCAATGGAAAAAAAGAACGGGCGATTGCGCTACCCCCTTTTTAGCTGTTGACACCAAAATAAAATCAGCTCTTATACCCACTAAGGGCTACTTGTCAAAAATTTTTTGTTTGATTCCTTTCGTTATTTCTTGAGATACAGCAGTCACAATTGACGACGAAAAACGTTCTATAACTCAACCCCCGTTTGAGCTATTGACACCAAAATTGAATCAGCACCTGCTCCTGTTAGGGGCAACATATGGACCAAATTTTGTTTGATTCCGCCAGTTACTTCCTGATGAATAGCAAGCCCGCGTAACTCAAAAAACGTCAAATTGCTCCACCCCCCTTGGAGGAATTCGCGCCAAAAACCAATGGGCGCAAGTTCACATAGGGGCACATATGTGTACCAAATTTCGTTCAACTTCATGCGGTCGTTTTTGCTGTAGAGCGGCCACAAAAAACTGGTCACACACAGACGTGACACACATACACACACACATACACACACACACAGACAGATAGACATTTTCCAAAAAAAGTCGAAATGGACTCAGCACACCTCAAAACGTTCGAATCCGTCAAAATTCGAAATTCGAAAATTTGCACGAATCCAATACTTTCTTCTATATATTAGATATAGAAGAAAGTAAAAGTATCTAAGTACTTGAATTTATGCTAAACTAAAATGATAGCTCCAAAAAAGAATACAACATTGATTCAACCAACTGATTCGCATTTAAGCATTACATAAGCACTGAAAAAACTCTTAATAGGATATTTTAGTGGAATGATGAAAATCTTGTTGAATATTTGACAGTTTCAGACCTTTTCCGTCAGGTTTTTGTATTTAATCTCTTACAGTTTATCTATTCAGCACAGTTTAAAATGCTACAATTATTATTACTTTTTAAATTTATTTTTAAGTTCCGAGTGCAATAAATATACGTATGTCCAAATATATTATTAAGTTTTTCTTTTTAAGTCAGCAATTGAAAAGTCCTGCGTAACAATGTTGCTTTTGCGAACACCCTTTGTACACCTCGAGGTTCGCGAACCACCGGTTGCGAACCAATGTATAGAGCAAGAAGTCGTACCATGCATCGGCCGATTAGACAGGTGCAGGCTGATTTTAGACAAACTGGGGGGGAATGGAGAATGCGCCAATGTAGATTTACCATGCCGCATTTGCGAGGGACCCCCATGACATATGGGCCTTGAGCGGACCCAAATTTTACATAGTTCTGTTCATCCCTGAAAAATGCATTGCGACGCGGTCCTAATTCTGTAAATCCACCCCTGGAGTAAACACTTATAGCTCTGGAAGTATGTTGATAATACTGCTATCTCAAAGAAGCGATGACCGAAAATTGTTTGTAAAATACTGCTCTACGTAATGTATGTATTTATCTACATCTTTATACGTAAATGGCTACTTCTGTATGTATGTATGTATGGATTTTAACCATTTTTTCACCATAGATAGCTACATTATCAGAAAACAATTTAGGCTATAATTTATTCCTAAGAAACTTAGTTTAAAAAAGTTATGATGGAAAACAGTACATTTCACGTAATTTCCCTATTAAATGATTAAATATTAAACCCATTGTTACATAAATTCAATGCCTTACAACATCAATATTAATAGTAATCATATTGAAAGTTTTGAATCAAGGTTTCTCCGGAGCAAACATGAGTATAAAGTCATTTAAACATTTGGAAACTCTATTTTTGCACACTTAGGGATACATAGTAGAGCGCTTATTATTTTTTTTCTTTTTGCATGTTTGTACTAGTGATGTTCCGGATATCCGTATGCGTATCCGTATCCGCGGATATCCGAGGGAAAATAAAGATCTGTATCCGTATCCGTTGCTTTTTTGGCGGATCTTAAACGGATCTTTTCTATTCTAAAATTCTTAAATATTTGAAAAAAATGACTCATAAATTCCGTTTAAGTTTATTCCGTACTAGTGGTACCCGCACGGCTTTGCTCGTAGTAGAAAATTAATAGGCCATTTGGATCACATGTATATTTACAAATAATGGATGATAAATTCCCCGCCAATTGGCTATGTTCATTTGCTTGCCCATGTTACGATTCCACGTTATGATAATTTGGTAATTTACTTTTCCGCGTTGTGATAATTTGCTCGATAAAATTTTCTTAAAATTGGAATAGAAAAATAACAAAATCGAATTTTTGAAAAAATCGCTTCGAGGTGCGCACCCCCATGCTACAAACTAACTTAGTGCCAAATTTCATAAAAATCGGCAGAACGGTCTAGGCGCTTTGCGCGTCACAGAGATCCAGACAAACAGAGAGACTTTTCGCTGTATTATTAGTAAAGATTTAAATTGTAAGGTATCATTTCAGAAGCCAATTTATACCCCCCGTCGCAAAAAAGGAACGGGTAATAAGTTTTAAAAGTGTATTTGTGTGTCTGTTTGTGGCATCGTAGCTCCCAAACAGATGAACCGATTTCGATAGTTCTCTTTTCGTTCAAAAGGTGACTTGGTCGAAAATGTATTTAGCTTGACCTTGTTTCTATAGAACTTGAATTACCGGAGACATTAATAAAAATCGACTTAACGTTTTTCAGAATTATGGTAGTAAAAACTTACCCGTACGTTAAAAATATTGGTCCCAAATTAAAAGAACGAAGTTTTCTGCGTTTGATATTTAATTGGAACTTCCAAGTTATATACAGTAAGAGATATACTCTTGTTAAGTAAATTTTAAATGCAATTCTAAGCCTTTATACGCGTGATTGATAGCGATTTCATAGTCGAAAGATAATGAGAAAAACTCAATGATTTAAAATTTCTATCCAAACGGAGCAATTACCTGTTTGCTGATATTTTGATTGTTGAAATTGCAACCCTATCTCCATTGGAATAACCCTAAACTCCAGTAGATAGCGTTAATTGTTTTCGTTCCTTCATTCTCTCGAAATGACAGTCTTACTAGCAAAACAGTTAAGTTACTGGATCCAGTTTAGCCTTGTCACAATAAAGCCTTTCTTGCATGTTAAAATTTACCAAAACATATAATCAAATTATCATGCCGTCGCGCGAGTTTCATTGTTGAAACTCTCGGAACTCTCGGGTTACTCGATCATTGGCTATTGTATATATGAGGATGTGTGTTCTGACCCGCGAAATCCAACTTAAAATGTGGTCGGCCCTCTGGAACATGTTTTTTTTTTTTTTTTTGAGCAATCACGATTGCTTATTGCTTTCATTTGACTGTTTTGATGTCCTATGATTTTATTCCCCCCCCCCCGCCACCCTTTGCAGCATCACCGTCGACCGACTCCTCACGATTCAGCTCCTATAGCGAAAGCCGTCTCCAGGTTGCATCCATATCCTACACACACGCGCATACATACACAACTACACACACGCACACACACACACACATACACAAACACACGCACTCATACACCTACACACATGCTCAAACACATATACACACACAAACACATACACACACGCATACATACAGACACCTACACATACACACAAACACATACACACAAACACAAGCACACGCAAACACATACACACAACGACCCACACATTCATGTGTGCACACAGACAAAAACACACATGCCTACACACACTACACATAAACACACATCCCCCCCATACACAAACACACACGCTTACATACACACACTCGTGATTGCAAAAAACATAATTTGAATTCAAGATGTCAAAATTCAAATTAATTTTTCTTTCTTTTTTTTTTTTTTAATTTTTAGTTTAATACTATTTTTTGTTATTGATTTGGGGTTTCTGTTATTTTTCATTTTGGTTTTCCTCGGCATCCTTCAAAAAAAAAAAAAAAAAAAAGTGAGACTAAATTCTCTATTTACTTGTGAAAATACTCTGTTTGGTTAGTGCATTAATTCATTTAAAAAATTGTTTTTGGCAACAGGGGAAAAAGAAACGATTTTTTTTAATATGATGTATTTATTTCAATGAGCTTATTAATTTTAAATATTATTTTTTCGTTTTGAAAGCTGTTAAAGATTTTTTTAATGTAAAAAAGTGTATTAGCTGCTTTGTTTAAAAGTTGCTGCTATTTTTTTTTCTTTTTAAGCATTTAATTTTTTTAGATGAGTGAGGAATATATTTTATTCCTAGAAATCAGCTTAAAGTATTTTAAAAATATGTTTGAAAAAATTTGCGATTTTAGCTATTTTTGAGAATATTGATCAGGTACTAGAAAGTAGTATGGGTATACGGGAAAGTAGGCTCGTCTAGTTCTAGACAGAACTTCTTGTTGTTATTATTCTGACGTGAATAAATTCCGTAACAAATTTTACACTTGACTAGTATAATTGGGTAAAAGCATTTTGAGATCCGTATCCGTATCCGCGGATCTACTTTTTTAACGATCCGGCGCATCACTAGTTTGTACTATTTAATTAAATAAAGCGCACGTTTTTTTTCTTTTGGTGATCTTTATTTTTGTTAGTTCATATTTTGGAAATTTTTCAAATTTTTTATATGCTTAAATTCGTGTTTTCGTTTCTAAATGAATACTCGTTCTATTCGTTCTTTATACTTATTGCTATTTTACTTTTATGGGTAAGGAAGAAGCTCGATTTTTAATCACATCAAAGAGGTGTGTTTTAAGTTCTTTCAGTTAAAACAGAAAACGAAAGAAAGTCAGGGTTGGCAAAAACCCGGGTTTTTTTAAAAAAAGCCCATGGACCCAGGGTTTTTTGGGTTTTTTTTAATAAAACCCAAAAAAACCCAACTAAAGCTGGGTTTTTTAAAAAGAAATGTGGGTTTTTTTGTCTTTTTTTAGGGAAAAGGTGGGGTACTCGTAGCATATTGTAGCATAAGTATATGGACAAAGCACAAAAATTGTCTTGATAAAAAAAGCTGGAAAATTCAGCGTTTTCTGAAGAAGGGTATAAAAGACGACAAAATTAAAGAATGGTGAAGTTTCAGATTTTTTTAGTTTCCATGATTACCAACAGTTAAGGCAAAGTTACTTCTTGAGTGATAAAATCTATTGTTTATTTGTTCGTTTTTTATTGCAAAATTTTTTTTTTTTTGTATTTTACTTTATTGTATTTCATTTTGTTATGCAAAACTACTGTAGAACCTCAAGTAGTTTAAATCCCTTTTTACTGAATTCCAGCTTAATTAAGACATTTCTTTGAATTTTATGTTGCCTGTTTTTCTATTTCTGTGTACAGAGTAAGAAATATTAAACTTTTTCGTAAGATAATGAAAATACTGTACATCCTATTCCGTTTTCTGTCCGACCATTTGTAAAACCTGTTAATTTCTAAAAAATATACCTTGTTTATTCGAGTTTTGTGACGTGTTGGGTTTGCAGAAAATAATTCACATGAGAGCCTTTTAGCTAAAGTAGTATCCTTTGTACAATCTGCAAATACCGAGAAAATCTGACGTGACAGGACTTAGTCAAGATAATTTGAGTTCCTTATTGACCAGTTGAAGGAAAAAGTTAAATATATTTATTTAAAATCTTTGAAGCATTTTTTAATGCCCTTAAGAGTTAAGAAATACTATTAAAGTTCAAAATTCATTTTTTATGTCCATTGCCTATTGTGAAGAAGAAATAAAAAAGAAGTTTAAATTGTAAAAGTATTTAAATTAATTATTTTTTAAAAAAAAGTTCTCAGAAAATTTAAAAAAACCCAAAAGTGGGCTAATTAATGGGTTTTTTTAAATGGGTTTTTTCAAAAAAACCCATTGGGTCGAACCCAATTGGGTCCAATCCGGCCAACCCTGAAGAAAGTAGCTATTGTTTCTCACAATTATTACTGACCCAGGCAACGCCGGGTATTTTTGCTATAGTATATACATAAATGGCTACTTCTGTATGTATGTCCAGGGTAAACTTCAAAACTACTGGACGGATTTTAACCATTTTTTCACCATAGACAGCTACATTATCAGAAAGCAACTCAGGCTATAATTTATTACTAAAAACTTATTTAAAAAATGTTATGATGGAAAACCGTAAATTTCATGTAATTACCCCCATTAAATGATTAAATATAAAACCCAGTGTTACAAAAATTCGTTGCCTAACAAAAGCAATATTAAAAGTAATCATAATGAAAATTTTGAATCAAGGCTTCTCTGGAGCAAGTATGACATTTATTGCTTTCTTAGGATTTTTATCCTCATCTATGCACATAAATGGCTACCTACTTCTGTATGTAAGAATGTCTGGGGTAAACTTCAAAACTACTGGGCAGATTCAAACCATTTTTTCACCACAGATAGCTACATTATCAGGAAGTAACATAAGTTATAATTTATATCTAAAAAACTTTGTTTCACAAAGTTATGATGGAAAACCATTAATTTCATGTAATTTCCCCATTAAATGATTAAATACAAAACCCGTTATTACAAAAATTCAATGCCTTACAACATCAATATTAATAGTAATCATATTAAAAGTTTTGAATCAAGGCTTCTCTGGAGCAAACATGAGTTTAAAGTCATTTAAACATTTGGAAACTCTACTTTTTGCACACTTAGGGAAACATAGTAGAGGTTTTCCACTTCCAACTCAGTCACTTCCTAAGCCGGGCTGATGAGTGCTAATAAGCACGAAACTGCAGTCCTCGGCTGGAATGACTGAGCTAGCGGTGTATTTCATGTATAGTAGAGATCTTTTTTTTTTGTCTTTCTTTTTGTGTGTGTACTATTTAATTAAACAAAGCGCGCGGTTTTTTTAGTAATCTTTGTTTTTGTTAGTTCATATTTTGGAAATTCTTCAAATTTTTATATGCTTAAATTCGTGCTTTCGTTTCTAAATGAATACGCATTCATTCTTTATACTTATTGCTATTTTACTTTTATGGGTAAGAAAGAGGCTCAATTTTTAATCACATCAAAGCGGTGTGTTTTGAGTTTTTTCAGTTAAAACAGAAAACGAAAGAAAGTAGCGATTGTTTCTCACAATTATTATTACTGACCCTGGCAACGTCAAGTATTTTTGCTAGCATTTACATTTTTTTTTTTTTTTTTTTTTTTGAGTATTTACAAAACTAACCCTCTTTATTGTAAATTCTTATACATTTAATAAATAAAGAATTGCATGCTTATTCGAATACTTCCTCATTCGTAAAAGTTGTTAAGTAGAAAACTTAACCCAATTTATTTGTGAGTAAGAGAAAAGTGGAAAAAACCCAAGAATAACGAGGCATCATTATATTAGTTCTTCAGTTCAAAGAAATGTGACATTTTTATGAAATTGCTTTCGGAAGGAAAAAAAATTTAACGCTCTTTGTAGACGATAATGAAATGGCAAGGAAAGTTTTAACTTTCGAAAAAACTTAAGACCTGTGAAATTGATGGGAAAACCACTCAAATTTTATTTATAAACCGCTGGTTTCATTTTTAGACTTCTCGCACTTATTAGAATAACTACTAGCACAAAATGATATTCTAAAATCATTGTCATATCCAGACATTTAAAAAATATTAGTCCGAAGCTTTCGATAAAAATGAGTTATTCAATCGTAATAAGGCTCTTAGTTACAAAAACTGATTACAGGTTTTGGTTATTATTATAGAAATTTCTAAAAAGTCCTCATGATTTTTCCTCTATAAATATCTTGACTTAAAATGTCAAAATAAAAAAGTATGAAACAATGCATGAAAAAGTATTGCATTTATTTTGCTATATACCTGTTTATGGTTTAAACTGATTTTTTTTTTTTTTTTAACTCACGCAAACTCAAAAGGGTCTACATTTTTCCTTCTCAAATGCTCAAGAGACTTCAAAAACAAAAATTATTGCACAAAATGGGAACAGAAAAGCTTCCGTTTTGATAGAAATGTGGGCAAAATTATCTTTCAAGTTAGCAGGTTAGCAAATAAACATGTTTAAACATACTACTGTTGCAAAATTTATGCAAAAAATTTTCAAAAACCCAAGAAGCACTTTGAGGGAGGAGATTAAAAATCTCTCTAAGAACCTTAGGGTTCTAATGGTTGTAAGCCATATTGTCAATCCTTAATATTTTTGCGTTTGAGGGCTGTAATCAACCCTTCCCAGGAGAAAATCCTGATTGCGCTAGAGTTTGGTACAGTCCAGCTGATTATTGATGAACTTAGACAGATCCACCTCAAAAACGGTTAAAAACAAGACAAGCATGAGTTGCGTTCATCAAGCGTTGGCAAAACAAGTGTTTTTTCGTGAAGCGACATTGTTTGTTTGCATTAAGAAATAGATTAAAGTTGAAAACTGGGCGCTTAATTCCTCCATAAGATGTAGATTGAGAAAATTTTAATTTGCCTATTGCGTTTACTGCCTTTGCCTTTTCCTACGATTTCGATGTTATTGACTCTTCCACTGACCGCCAACAATATTGCACATGTTGTTCTTTTTTATTTAACTAAATGCAGTTCCACTTAGACGTGATGTTCAATTTAAAAATATTTATTGGCTTCTTTTTGTTGTCATTACTCCTTGTTTTTAAACATAAATTTCATTCGTGATGGAAATGTTTAGATTTGTCTTTTTTTAATTCTGTGATCATATTCGGAGCAAACACACTGTTCCACAAAATTTTGTAAGCAATTCTTTGAACCTTGAAAATTACAAATCAACCTCATTAGAGAGGGGGGGGGGAGAAAAAAATAAAGAAGGAAAGACAAGCAGAACTGTTCGGTAGCTAACAAAAGGTAGCCGTGTTGTACGGTAGCTAACAAAAAGGTTTATCTATTCATGCTTCACATGTATAGGCTTGCCAGATATCCCGATTTTCCTCCAAAATCCCGGTGTTCCGGCAGTCCCATTTCACGTCCCAGAAAAAGGTACATTTGATTACACATGACCAAAAACAGTCTAAAATATAATTAACTGAAAGATTATTTAAGATATAATCACTTTGTCATTTGTAACAGTGACTTGTAAAATTAATATCGGAGTTGTGAGGATTTTTAAAAGATGAAATCAAAAAAGACTTTCTAATAAAAGCCCTAGCCAAAATGAAAAGAATATGTTAACATTGTTCAATTTTTTATTCCTCATTCAAAGTGAAGTAGTTATTCTTCTTACTAAATTATGTAAATACTAATAGGTAAGAAAAAAATGTTTGAAGTTATCTGCTCGTGTCATTTCTTATAACTCCTGTTTTAGGTTCATAATTAGTAACAATTTATTCATAGTATTGAGAATGAACTGCTCTATAAAACCCTCTAAAGACCAGCCAGGGGTGTGTACCCTTTTGAATACTCGCGATACTGGGGAGGGGATGGCATTATAGTGTCCCGTTGAACATTTCAGAAATCTGGCAAGCGCCAAAAAGTTTTTTTTTTTTTTCATTTGAGAAAAAAATATAATGAAAGAAAGTTTCGAACTTTGATTAAAAGAAAAAAAAAAGAATAAAAAAACCTCTTAAAGATTGAGATATTTCTGCAAAAACTGAGATTTTAATTGAAAGTGGAAAGTGAAAGAACCTAGAAGGACGAATCGGGGCTGCGTTCTGGAAACGCTGTAGCCTGACGTTGGGAAATCCCTCGGCTGATGTTTAGTCACTAGCAGCATCCTGTGCGTCACTCCACTGTTGCCAGAACGACGGGCGAAAAAGCAGCCGATAAGACGAGAATATTAAAAGACACAAAAGAGGATATTTTCATTATTTATCACTTAAAAGGGAACGTGATTGTCAGCTCTCTCGTGACTAAGCAAACTGTTTGTCAGTTGCCATCTGTGACTAATAATATGCATCCTTTGGATAGAAACGCTCAGTTACCATGGTGATTGCAAAAAAATAAAAGAAACTCTAGAGCTTTACTTCAGAGGTTCCAAATGGAATGATAAGAAACTTAACTACAAAATTGGCGGGTGGGCGGTGGCAAGTATTGCATGGTAATTCAGAATATAAAAATAAGTTATCTGTTCAAACTCAACATGAGAGAATTTCTAGGAAGTTCAATAATTTTTAAAAAATGTGGGTGTGTGATATTTTATGAAACACTCAACAAAAAACACGTTTTTCTCATTGTAATGAAAAATAAATAAACAGTAATTATCCATCTGAATTTTTAAAATGAATGTTTTACGTTTAAAGGTAATTCTTATATAAAGTGCTTGTGTGAAAGCTCATAATGTCAACACATCAGGGTAAAATATGTACTTTAAAAAGAATCAAAATATGTCGATGCTCCTTCGTGTTTCCCGTAACTTGAAAACTCAAATGTCTCCTATCAGGCCCGTCTTTTTTTTTTGGGGGGGGGGGGCAGGAGGAGGAACTTGCCCCCCCCCTCCCCAGCTGGCTTTGAGAAATTGTGGGCGTGGTTTTTGCTGCATTTCGATATAATACACGTTGAGTGTGTGCCTTTGACCCCCCCCCCCCCTCTTGGAAAAGTTCGAAGTGACGGCGGACCTGAGTCCTACATAGCGATTCTTATTGTGCACTTTAATGGAATATTTATCAAAACTAAATGAATTCTACATCGAGTTCAATGCACAATTCGTTATTTTGATGATTTTTTTCAATCGGTCATTTTGAAAAGGGGTCATCCTTAAATTATAGCTTTATTTAATTACTAGCTGCGTCACGGCTTATTACGGTCTACCTCTGAAAAATAAAAATTATGTCCTCAGTATGGGTAAAAGTATCGGGGTGCCCCTGCTGGTAGCAGCCATCGTGAGCGTAACGTAATCTAACGCGTTTCCCCCCCCCTCCAGTTTTTATTGTTTTTTTTTTTAATTCTCGTCCATTTAATAATAAATTGATTTTCTTTATAGGTTCGTAATAATTAGAACCACAACTTCGTTCCCACGTAGAAGGAAGACTCAACTTTCTCTTCGCTGACGTGCATGATGGAAAACATGCGGCAGAAGACGAAAAATAACAATTTGAAGCATTTTCATTAAGGACATTGTTTGCGATCGCGACATCAATGTGTAACAAAATCTGTAAATATATGTTATTTTATGTTATCATGTGCTTAATTTGTTGTACTTCTGCTAAATTTGGCCGTTTGTTACATTAATGTTACATTTAAAAAAAAAAGGAAAAAAAAAGGACCGACTTCAAAATTGCTCTAAAAAGTGAAAAATAATTTTATTCTTTAAACACCATTAATATTACTTTTAAACACAATTTTTACTTTCTTCTATATCTAATATATAGAAGAAAGTATTGGATTCGTGCAAATTTTCGAATTTTGACGGATTCGAACGTTTTGAGGTGTGCTGAGTCCATTTCGACTATTTTTGGAAAATGTCTGTCTGTGTGTATGTGTGTGTGTGTATGTGTGTGACCAGTTTTTTGTGGCCGCTCTACAGCAAAAACTACCGCATGAAATCGAACGAAATTTGGTACACATATGTGCCCCTATGTGAACTTGTGCCCATTGATTTTCGGCGCGAATTCCTCCAAGGGGGGTGGAGCAATGGGACGTTTTTTGAGTTATGCGTGCTTGCTATTCTTCAGGAAGTGACCGGCGGAATCAAACAAAATTTGGTCCATATGTTGCCATTAACAGGAACAGGTGCTGATTCAATTTTGGTGTTAATAACTCAAACGGGGGTTGTGCTATAGAACGTTTTTTGTCGTCAATTGTGACTGCTGTATCTCAAGAAATAATGAACGGAATGAAAGAAAAATTTATCGGCAAGTAGTCCTTAGTGGGTATAAGAGCTGATTTTATTTTGGTGTCAACAGCTAAAAAGGGGGTAGCGCAATCGCCCGTTCTTTTTTTCCATTGTGAGTGCCCTATCTCAAGAAGTAATGCTACGTTCCGGTTGAAATTTGGAATATATGTGAATCCATATGTAAACAGGCTTTGGTTCAATTTTGACGCCAATCGCTCCAAGAGGTGTTGATTTTTTTTTTTTTTTTGGAATAAAAATAGCTTTATTAATGCAACAATAAGAAAGATAAATCGTAATAGATTGTCGTCTGTGTACTTCTCGTGATTTTAATTGAGTGGAAATGATCGGAAATATTATCTCAATGATTTTAAATTTTTAACTGTTGCCATCTCATGTTTGTTAACAAATAAAATATTTGTAATTAATTCAAGCAAGGCTTTTAAAATAAGTTTCAATTTTCGCTCTTTGCTTTGCTTTTGCAATAATTCAGACATTCGGAACTCCAGCGCTTGAATACGCTACCTGGCGGTGATTTACAAAACTGCAAATGAAACTAAAACATTGCCACGTTGCGTTCCACGTGTGTCTGTTGACGTAAACACAGGCAGTTTGTTTTGAGTATTTATTAACGCAATCGATGTGTCTTAGTTTGCTTTCAGCTACAGAAATTAATTCGTCCCTTAGTAGTATTCTCGAGCTTCTCAAAATAATGTTAGTTTTCATTATTTCCCTAATAATTGGAGAAAGCGAAAATTCTGGATTAACAAACTTGGATAACGTTATACAAGGTAAAAAATTTTTACTATTTTGTATGAATTTGTAAGAATATGGGGTTTTTTTTTAATCTTAAATTAATTAAACTTACCATATTTTACAGCAGCATTTAGTTGGAATGGACAGTATGCAAAATATTTTCTTGAATATATTATCGTAGAACAAAATGAATAACCGAGAAAGAATTTACTTTATTCCTTTTATTCTCAGCTGAAAGGTTTCGCCAAATTTGTTTAGGGTTATAGTTTTAGTATAGTGCGAGCAAAGTAGCCTTGGCGAGATTTCGCGTTTTTAGTTAAACCATTTTTAATTTTTATCATGAGTGGAATAAAATGGTAGTAAGATTACAGAATTCGATAAGTGAAAAGAAATAATGGTCAATCAACTGAAAAGAAAACTACCACTATATATCCGTGAGAATTTTGTTGATGATTTGCATAACATGACACAATTAAATCGTACCTCAGAAATTAGAAAAATCGAAACAGAAAATTTTTAAATTAACCGATTCGGGAATTCGAGAGAAATAACTCAGCTACAAATGGAAAACAATAAGCGCTAGCCAAGCAAGGCAAAAAAGTATCATCTTCTTTCGATAACAATTTGTAATGTCATATTGAATTTTCTAGCATTAATTGTTATTCTTGTCAGGCCTCAATTATTATTTAGTTTTATCGAGAATTGATAAATATCGAATTCAACATCGTGGAAATAGCTGCTTAGAACTACGAACTACGTAGTTTGCATTAATCTTTGACGTTTAGTAATGCTTCTTGAATTCTCATTTCTTTCTACGTGGGCCAGAATATCCACAAGACTTTGAAAATTAATTTAAAAAGAATAAAGCGAAAAAATCATACGTACGAACAAAAATCACAACACTTTTAGCATTTTCTTCGTTACCATGTGCGTTTGTTTTAGTTTTTAAGTCCGCCATTAGACAGTGACTTCAGTGCCCCCTATAGTTCGTTGGAGTTGCGAATTGGGATGGTCGTCAAGTTTTTGCATGTGTAATTTTGTTTTTGTTGGGAATATTGCTTCCTCGTCAAGCATGGGGAGGGATCAGGAAAAAAAAAGAAAAATATAGAAGAAAGTTTCGTGATGGCCACAACATACTAGTTGATGTTGGCGCAAAAACAAAAAGTAGAATCCAGTGTAACCATGCCTCGTTCATATTATTTTCAGAAAATCATCCAAAGTTAGGAACGAAACATTTATATCGTTACTGACATATGCTGTCATCAATGCATAACGTTCTAAAAAAAGTATGTGGTAATGAAGAAACTGGGTCTGGTTAAATTTATAGTTGCAGTTGAGTTATGAGTGTGTATGATTATCTACCGTTTTTTTTGCGCCAACTTCAAAAATTATGTTTAAATTTATTATCGATGGTGTTTAAAGAATAAAATTATTTTTCACTTTTTAGAGCAATTTTGAAGTTGGTTCTATTTTTTCTTTTTCTTTTCTTCCTTTTTTTTTCAAATTTTTTTTATTTTATTCTTTTTAGTGTGAATGTATTTCAGAAATAGTAAGAAGTTACTGTCACGAAACTTCACCTTATTTTTTTCATAAAAATGCTCCATACTAAAAAAAAAACTATGAACACGTCTTAAACTTTAAGCGATTGGCACTAAAAATTTATCTTTGTTCCTCTTTGGAATTCATTTGTGTGTTAATTTAACTATAACCGTTTAAATATTACACTTTTCCCAACTAATTTACATTTCACAGCAAGCATACAAGTTGCTTGGGATGCAATCCTGTATCTCCTTATTTAGCCCATTGGCATAGAAGATAACGATAAAAATACTACTATAGTTAAAAAACTATAACCTGGTAGCATTGTGATGGCTAAGCAGATTTTAAATACTGCATTATCTCGCTTCCTGATTAGGTTTACAGCAATGACACTGAAGAAACTTGATGCTTGCTTCAGAGAAGCCTTCATTCAAAATTATCACCAGAATTACTATTAATATTACTGTTGCATGGCACCAAACTTTTGTAACAATGGGTTTTATATTTAATCATTTAATAGGGAAATTGCATGAAATTTACTGTTTTTTGACCGCAACTTTTTTTCTAAAGAACAAATATGGTCAAACAAAGCAATGGGACCTAAGTTGAGCCATCCCCTATCCATTTAAAAAAGAATCATCAAAATCGGTTCACGAGGTGAGACGCTGTGAGTGGACAAAGAAAAAAAATACATACATAAGGCATGAACTGATAACCGGTCTCCTTTTTGAAGTCTATTAAAAATTACCTTACTGTTAGAAACTCTACCTTTTGTTAATTTTGTCTGCTTTGCAGCAAGATTTTAGCATGGGAGTCTCTGGTCTTGACTAGAGTCAATATATAGGGAACTCTAGTCTTGACAAGAAATTACCAAGCTGACACCATTTTGCTCGAAGCTTGGTGAAATTTTGAACCTGATAGAAAACTTCCGATTCATGCTTTAAATATCAGGTAAAGTCGGCTCTGCCCAGGGACCTGTGAAAAATCAGTACCAATCAGTATGTTTTTTTACTTCTTATTTGACAGTCAGCTACGTGCTACAGAACTTGTTGTATTAGCCCTGTTGTTGCGAAGTCTACGCGCGCTGTAATTTTGTCTTAAAGTGTTTCATCGTATTTGGATGTGAATACGTAATCACTGTTACGTTTACATTGTTTAAGGACGTTGCCATAAATTGCTGGATGCTTAAGCAATTGTTATCGACTTACTAGTAAGTATACAGTCGAGTCCCGACTTACGCGAGGGATGCGTTCTAAGGCCCCTCGCGTAAGTCGAAATTTCGCGTTGCGGAAAAGGGTATGTGTAAAATTTTTTAGAAACATACCCAATTATTTAAGACACTTGTAAACGACACCGCAAACTGCTAAAAACCATTTCTTAACTATACATTACTGTTTCTAGAAGAAAAAAAACTAAATTTTTACTTATATATATTTTTTAAATCGCATAATTCAACATAAATAATTGCTACGATGGACAAATTCAATAATCAATGGGAAATAAAGACATTAAAAAAAAAAAAAACAGTACGGTACGTACAGTATGTAGTAAGAAAAACAAATGCACTATAGTTGTACTGTACAGTAGATCCAGTAACAATATTTGTAACTTAAAAAAGTGCAGATGATGATTTATGCAGCTTGATCAAACCGTTATTCCTAGATAATATTGTTAAATACACAATACATTTTCTTCACTAGTTCTTTTATAACATTATCATCCATCGCAACGGCAACACCCCTCACCCTGGTTTCTTAAATTCACAATACAAGAGCAGCTTCCATTTTCATAATTTTTGCATTTTCCATTCAGTGAACTTTTACGGATTTCCTTTTCTTGACTTTTAATTGTACATATGGAAGATTCACTCGTACTTAACTGTTGTGTTACCTTCGACGCATTTTATAGTTGATCAAGCACATAATCTTTAGCTTTATTTTAATTGTCAGAAACTTTCTCATTTTCTTTCGATCTTCACAAACTTTAGATGAAACAGCGCTCTTAGGTGTCATTATATTTCATCAACTTTCACACTCAGAATGAAAGAAATAAATGGAAAATGAGAAGTAGAGTTATTTGTATAATCGATGTTCAGACTAGTACGCTACTAGTAACTTCCGCTATCAGTGATGCTAAAGGGTCATTCACGAAAAAAAATTTTAGTAGCAAAGCTAATAATTACACATCGCGATTCCCTTCGAAGATTTTCGTGTTGCAGTCGATGAATTCGCGTTAGGTCTAAAGTTCTTTACTGGTTAAAAATTCGCGTTATAGCCTTTCGCGTAAGTCGGATCGCGTTGTAGCGGTAGTCGACTGTATTTCTAAGATAAACAAATTTAAAGTGTTTCAAAAAAGGCTGAGTCAGTCCATCAACTTGTATTTTTAAGCATCTATGTTTTTACCATCGATGAATTGTGATCGATCATTTTTAAACTTTGATATTTTTCCAATGTCAATGTTTTATATTTGTAGAAAAAAGTTTTAATAAAAAATCTGTGATGCTAATATTTATGAAAATAAACTTATCTTGGAAGTTATAGTCATTCATAGCGGAGTCTATCCCATCCAAGTGGAAAAAGTTTTTTTTTTTTTTTTTTAATCGGATTACACTCTCTGATTTTTTGTTCCCTTGGGGGAGGAGGGGGGGGGGGGGTTGCCACGCTTTAGGTGCAAGATCGTTTTTCAACGCACAAAAAGCAAAAGTGCCTTTTTTGTTGAATTAATTTTTTTAGTCCAGTCAATAGATACATTTTACCTTGCAAAAAATGGGGTCAAAGATTTTATTTTTTTAATTTGTACATATTGGTGCCGACATGGAAAAACCAAGTTATCCAACACGAAAGATCCCGGGAGAACTTTTGGGGACCGAAAAACCACAAAAATTTATGACTTTTTTTGTTTTTTTCCAAAATATCTCTGTAATGGTTCAACTTAGAAAAAAGTTTTAAATGTAAAGTTTAAAGAACATAACATTTCCTACAACTTTTGTATTTACAACTTTTTTGTAGCACAAATAACAAGCTTGCTATAGCTCTTTGAAAATAGACAGTTTTCCTCCACTCCGAAAAAAAAAAGGTTTCACACTGAAAGCAAGGCGTCATAATTATTAGAACTTCAATAGAAACTTTAGTTTCAGAGAGTTTATCGACAGTTAGAGTAGTTTGAGTTTCTTTCTCACCTCCCCCCCCCCCCTCGCGCTGGACACAGTAGCAATTCTGGCTGACAGATTAGTTCCCACTAGACTCCAAAAACAAACGATGTATTATGAAACTGAAATACATATATACGCATTCATTTAAAGCTCATACGACGATGCAATAATAATTTTTAAAAAAAACCTACCCCACTGCTCACGAACTAATTTTTCTGATCTGACAGAGGTAGTCTTCATCAGACTCCAATAATAGATGATATATTGCTATTTGTAACTGGATTACACAATATATACATTCATTTGAGGGATATAATTCGTACATTCTAATCTAATTATTGCAAACAAAGATGCGATTTTTAAATATTAATGTGAAGGAATGAATATTAGGCAGCTAATAAGCAAACAATCAACACAGTCATGCATCCTATGCTCTGATACAATAATAATAATAAACCCTCCCCCACCGCTCACGAACTAATATTTCTAGTCTGACAGAGGTAGTCTTCAGTCAGACTCCAATAACATATGATTTATATTGCAGTTTGTAATTGAATTACAAAATCTTCTCATTCATTTAAAGCACATAATTCGTACCATCTATTCTATTACAAGCGAAAATGCAATATTCGAATATAAATGTGAATGAATAAATATTAGGGTGATAATAAGCAAACAGTAGACATAAAAATGAATAAATAAAGGTACAATAGTAATACGTAATGAACACTTTGAAAAAATTCTGCAGAAACTGACTTTTTGAGGCATGAAAAACCCAAAAGAATTACCTTACAAAATGAAAATCCATTAATACATACATCTAAATTACAGAGAGATTCATTCGACCTTAAAGCAAATAGAGAAATAATAACAAAATACGCTGTTTATCTTCTTCGAAGCCGTTTTGAAGGTTCAGGTTCTCCCAGTTCAGAATCTGTAGGGGGTAGAAAAAAGCTTTGGTCCTTTAATTGTTCATCTCCTTGTTGCGGTCAAAAGCTCCTGGAACAAATTATCTTCTTCAGCAGTCTCATCCAAAGATGAAATTTCTGCAACATTTTCACAATTTGTGCCACTGCAGTGTTTGCACGTGCTGGAGCATTTTAAACCTCCCTTGTGACAAGAACAGGCTCCAGTACAATGTTTCTTGCAGGTACAAGGTACAATCTTCAAAAGATTCTGAGTAACTGAATCTCTTTTCGTGTCAACATGCATTAGACCTTGCGTCCTGCGTTCCCAACCCCATTTCTCTGGATCAATTATGTTGCCCAACCAACATTGAATTTGGGGGTAGAACCGATATGAGTGATAACGTCCAGCATCCCCCCTCCCCGCACGTTGGAGGTAGCCCTGCAGAGATTTATCTTAGCCCTGTATACTAGTTTTATAAAAAGATTAAATTGCAACGTATCCAAAGATAGGTTCAAATACTTTACGTCACCTGTGTATAATATTTGCAAAATGTTTTCTCCAGCTGCAGCTAAGGAAGGCATCATGATGACAGATTGGGTCCATAAATACTTCAATAGCTTCCTTAATTTCAGGAGGTTTTTTTTTTCTTTCCATCTTTCTTTTTTTTTTTTCTTTTTTTTTTTTTTTTTTTTGACTATTTTGTACAACTTAATTTTGCCTTGGCCAAAGATTGCCGAAGTCGTATCACACTCACTAGACACATGGATGAAAAGAATATTGCTGGGGTCAAACTTAAAAGATTTAGTGGGGAAAAAACAAATCACAAGCATTCTCTCTTCCAGGTTTTAAAAAGAACAAGTTGCTGAAAGGCTGTCCTAAAGCTGTCATCAGCACCAACAGATCTATATCCTCTCGCCCACTATAACAAACTTTTCAATTTCTTTTGCCTTTGAAAGAGCAGTAAGTAAGTCGGCATCATCTTGAGTCTGCCTGACTTCAATGTCACACTCTTCGAAATATGTCTCAAGAAGTATAATAAGACAATTCTTTTTGTTATAATTTACCAGAAATCTTTCTGAAGGAATTTAGTTAACATGTTAGGTTCAACCATTACTTCAAGGGAAGATATTGATTGCTCATTGATATAGCATTTGTGACAGGCAGTGTGAATTGTCACTTCTTTTAAGAACTTCAAAAAATGCTGATGTTCTTCATTTTGCCGTTTTGCGCTGCATCTTTGAAGATTTTCTGTTCCCTTCTCCTTCGCAATCTTTATTTCGCAAACTGATTTCGCAAATAATAATGATAATAATAATAAAAAAAAAAACACCTTGGTCAGGCGTAATCATTTCTAGGAAAAAAATTGTAATTCAGAACACACAAATTGATAAAACATACTCTCGCTCAAACCCTGAAGTGACCAACATGAGTAGCTATTGAGTCGATTCATCTCATTTGGAGAAAAAAAGGGGGGGGGGGATGGAATGGGGGTGTTTTGTTTAAATTAAAGGGAACAGGGCATTTACCCTCAGCTGTGAAAGACAAATGATTTCCAAGGTCAGACTGCCGGCGTTTCTCCTTTTTTCTTCCGTTATCCGATGCGCTTTCACGCACTTCGCTGAAGGGGTTCAGAAAAAGTATGACTTTCAAGAAGCTCTAACTCGCTTGCTTTTCATGCTACAAAAATGTTGTAATGACAAAAGTTGAAGGAAATTTAATCCTCTTTAACATTTGTATTGGAAGTTTTTTTGTAATTTTAACCATTTTTGAGATATTTTGAAAATACTACAAAAAGTCACAAATTTTTGGGGGGTTTCGGCCCCCAAAAGTTCTCCCGAGGTCTTTCGTGTTGGATAACTTGGTTTTTTCATATTGGCACTAGTATACACAAATTTAAAAAATAAAATCTTTGACCCCATTTTTTGTAAGGCAAGCCCGTTTTTTTCTACCTATTGACTGGACTATTTGTGGTTGATCCTAGAAATAAACTTTACTTTTAACAGTGCGTTTTAATTAAAAAACCTTTAATTTAAGAAACACAAAATACGGTATTATACCTTATCGAAGTGTAGTAACTATTTCTCGTGTGGCATGCAAATTCGAGTTTCACGTGATTTCAATGTATCACGTGATTTCAGAGATTCAACGTATATTTTGCAGGCCAAGTTAAGTTATGAGAACACCTTAAATATTTTTCTTTGAAATTTAACACTGAAAATATTACATATCTAATTGTTTCTGACAAACGGTTTAAAAAAAAGACAGAGGTTTATTGCGCAGTAATGTAATCTATTAGTACCATTTCTGAAAAGTTTCAAAAGTATCGATTCATTTTATAGTTGTTATTATCATTACTATTGTTATTATTTTGTCATTTGAGTTGTTAGCGTAAATAAGAACTGAGAAAACGTGATTTTTATTTGAGAAAATGAAAGGAGAAAAATGAATTTCAATCAAAAGCAATGCATTTATCTTTATACATAAAGGGCTAATCTCTGTCCGGATGTCCGGGGTAAACTTCAAAACTTCTGGAGGGATTTTAACCATTTCTTCACCATAGATAGCTACATAATCGAGGAACAACTTAGGCTATAATTTATCACTAAAAAACTTAGTTTAAGAAGGTCGTGATCGAAAACAGTAAATGTCATGTAATTTCCACATCAAATGATTAAAGATTAAACCCATTGTTTCGAAAATTCGTTGCCTAACAACAGCAATATTAAAAGTAATCATAATGTAAATTTTGAAACAAGGCCTCTCTGGAGCAAGCATGACATTGCTTTCTTAGGAATTGCATCCTCATCCTTATACATAAAGGGCTAATCTCTGTCCAGATGTCCGGAGTAAACTTCAAAACTACTGGAGTGCTTTTAACCATTTTTTCACCATAGATAGCTACATAATCGGGGAACAACTTAGGCTATAATTTATCGCTAAAAAACTTGGTCTAAAAACGTCGTGATCGAAAACAGTAAATGTCATGTAATTTCCACATCAAATGATTAAAGATTAAACCCATTTTTTTTCGAAAATTCGTTGCATTTACAACAGCAATAATAAAAGTAATCATAATGTAAATTTCTAATCAAGGCCTCTCTGGAGCAAGCAAGACATTGCTTTCTTAGGAATTGCATCCTCATCTTTATACATAAAGGGCTAATCTCTGTCCGGATGTCCGGGGTAAACTTCAAAACTACTGGACGGATTTTAACCATTTTTTTACCATACATAGCTACATTATCAGGGAACAACTTAGGCTATAATTTATTGCTAAAAAACTTAGTTTAAAAAAGTCGTGATGAAAAACAGTAAATGTCATGTAATTTCCACATCAAATGATTGAAGATTAAACCCATTGTTTCGAAAATTCGTTGCCTAACAACAGTAACTTTAAAAGTAATCATAATGTAAATTTTGAATCAAGGCCTCTCTGGAGCAAGCATAGATAGCTACATTATCAGGGAGCACATTAAGCTACAATTTATTAATTAAAAACTTAGTTTAAAAAAGTTATGTTGGAAAACAGTAAACTTCATGTAATTTCCACATGTTATGATTAAACATAGAGTAAAGAAATATACATAGAGATGCCCCGTCTATGGTGAAAAGAAGATGAAATTAAAGCCGGAATTATGGGAGATGGCGGTGCAATGATGAGCGGGGTTATGATAACGTGATCGCTTCGCGAGTATAGATTTCACCAATCTCGCAAAGAGATCGTATAAAGTAGCTAGCGGATTGGTTTGCATTTTAATTCATGTTTTAATGCAATTTCAAAAACGTGCTTCATAAACTTGCAACAATATCTAAGTTTAAATTGACAACCAATTGAGATTCAGTAATGGAATGTTTTGAATCAAGATGTATCTCAAAATACTTAGCAAGAAGCTAAGGATCTTTGGATACAGCGGTGCAACTTCCGGCTTCAATTTCTTAGTATAGCAGGGTCTCTCTATGTAATTTCTTTACTCTATGTGATTAAATATAAAACCCATTGTTACAAAAATTCGTTTCCTTACAACAGCAATATTAAAAGTAATCGTAATGAAAATTTTGAATCAAGGCTTCTCCAAAGCAAACATGAGTTTAAACTCATTTAAACATTTGGAAACTCTACTTTGCGCACCCTGAGGGAAACATAGTAGAGAGCTTTCTTTTTCTTTGTGTGTGTGTGTACTATTTAATTAAATGAAGCAAGCGCACGGTTTTTTTAGTGATCTTTGTTTTTGTTAGTTCATATTTTGGAAATTCTTCAAATTTTTATATGTTTAAATTCGTGCTTTCGTTTCTAAATGAATATTCGTTGGTTCTTTATACTTATTCCTATCTTACTTTTACGGGTAAGGAGGAAGCTCGATTTTTAATCACGTCAAAGCGGTGTGTTTTGAGTTCTTTAAGTTAAAACAGAAAACGAAAGAAAATAGCGATTGTTTCTTACAATTATTTCTGACCCAGGCAACGCCGGGTATTTTTGCTAGTCCTTCAATAAATTTCTTCTTGTATTTTCAAAAATTTCTCGGCTCAAAACTTTTTGTGGATTTTAAAAGAAGAATAAGGGGAGGTGGGGTACGTTGGACCGTGGGGCACGTTAGACCGGTCTCAATTATTTTAATACTATTAATATTTTTTATTTTACTTTATGATCAACAAATAGCACCTATGGTCCTACAAATCCTATAATGAAATCACATGGTAATATTGCACAAATTTTATTCCAGAAATTGTTATTTCGGTAGTCCTGAAATTTTCAGAAAACTAACTTTATTTTTTTTTTAATGATTTTCATGAAGATTGCAAAAAAAAAAGGAAGTCCTTTCTTAAAGTAAGTTTTTTTAGTTCACAATAACAGGCAATTTTTTAAATTTTTTGTCAAAAAGAAAAAAAAATATGACATCACTTTTTCAGACCAAGAAGGTGGGGTAAGTTAGTCCACTCCTTGTGGGGTACGTTGGACCGGACCAAACTACCCCTAAGCTAAAATTTAAAAACTTTTTCTTTCTCTTAAATCTCAGTAATCATAACAATATTCTAAGTGTTTGTATATTATACATTTATTTCATTTCATGTTACACATGTTTCAAAATAATAATAATAAAAACTTAGGGCAGAAAAAGAAAAGATAATTATTTAACAAAAATTATAATAAATTAATTTTACCAAAAGATTCATTTCATATCTGCACTTTTTTACAATTTTTATTTTCAAAACTACTTCTAAATTTTCCTAGACAATTGTTTTCTAAGAGTAAAATAATGCAATACATGCTATAATGAAGTTTCTGTATTAAACAATTTTTTTTTTTTGCTAAACAAGCATTCTTCATAGAAACAAAATAAGACAAATAATTGATTAAAGGAATAAAAAAGTATACTTTTACTTAAGATTATCTAATTTTATTTTTTATATTTGATTTTAAAACACAAAGATATGCTAACATGTAAATTTTTATGTACTTTTCCTTTGAAATATATGGTATTAGTGTAACAGGATTCTTTTCTTTTTGGAGTTGTTTCATGCAATGCAATGAAGAAAAAATAAGCTTTTCCCCCCCGCAGCAAATATTGATGTAACTTTGCATAAAAATAACCTATGACTTATCCTTCTGAAACAAAGTCCAATAAAAGTGCTACTTCCAAAGCTCTGGATGTAGTACTTTTACATTCCCAGATATCATTTAACACATCTTTAGTTAACTTCAATATTGTCGCATAAATATTGAATAATTGATTTTTCTTTTGATTTTTAAAAAATAATTGCGTACCAATGGTGAATGCTTATTACTGTTTTCCATTAAAGATGATTTATCAATTAAAATCAATTTAATATGTTATATTGATTTTTAAACTTTATATTTTTCACTCTACACACAAAAGAGAATAAGGTAGTTACCACGTTTGATAGTATATATCACTAAAATGATAACAAATGTTGTTTGAATTATGCGGTCCAACGTGCCCCAACGGGGAAGGACAACGTACTCCACCCGTGGGGCACGTTGGTCCGCTTTACAAGGTTCCGTTAAAAAATTAATATAAAAAAAGTTTATCAATTCAACATTTCCAAAAAAATCTGTGGAGTTGAGAAGTGTTTAGTGAAACTTATTGTAGAAAATCGAACTGCTCATTAAATTTTTTGATGAGATGAAAAATAATAAGTAAACGAGCTGATGTGTGCATCACATGACCTGCTTCTACTCCAGTTTTATGTAATTTTCCCATTATTAGCAATTTTAATGTGATTCAATTGTTTATTCTCTAAATATCACCAACAGTGGCCAAATTGAAATCAGATTTAAAAAAAAAAAAATTAAAAAAAAGCGCCAAGTTGGCGACAAAGCTTGGCGACCAAAAGACTGGTGATATATCGCCATGTGTCCGCCAGATTTTAACACCACTTGAGTTTACATCGAAATTAACAGTGATTTCCCTCCAAAAAGGGGCAAAAGATCCCTTTAGAAACACCCGAATGCAACCAAAAGGGAAGGTGCACAACTAGACCCCACTAGGAGTCTACGGTCCAAATTTCAACTTTCTAGGACATGCCGTTCTTGAGTTATGCGACATACATACGCACATACGCACGTAAGACATACGCACATACATACATACGTACATACAGACGTCACGAGAAAATTCGTTGTAATTAACTCGGAAATCGTCAAAATGGATATTTTGCGTGTCTATACGTTCTTAGGCACTTATCCACGTGTGGTCGAGTGGAAAAAAAAACTTAATATTCTTTCGGGGGTGAGTAAAATGGAAATTAAGGTCGATTTTAGAGTGAAAATTTTTTCGCGAATACAATACTTCCTTTTTTGTAAAAGGAAGTAAAAAGTGGACCAACGTGCCCCACCTCCCCTTACTGGGCCTATTTAAATCTCTCAAAATCTCAAAAATGATTTTTAAAAATCAGGATGTCCGCCTACCCAAGTTTCAACTGCACATGAATTTATTCACAATTTTTAGCTATGAATTTCTAACAAGCGAAACAAAGCTTGTTCTAAAAATACCAACAATCAAAAGAGGACTTATTGATATTATGCCGACGGAGTGAACACACCACACGCGATAAGATTAACAACTCTTATCTTGCGTTAGAAACAAAATATGCCATTCATATCTCGTATCCGTCGATAACAAATGTTTTTTCTTTCATTTTTTGTCGACTTCTTTTAAATAGGGCTGATATTTACTCAACAATCAAATCATTTCTAACACATGTCCAAACTGCTGTTTTTAATGTTTGTCTTGAGTTATCTTGCCGACGATTCAGGGCGAACTCGATTAAATTCCGTAAAGTGGAAAAAGGGTTCACATACATTAATTCCCATTTTCCTTTTATCACAGTATCCCCATCTATATAATAGCGAATTTCACTGATTGAGTAACGTTGACGTCATCTACAATGAAACTTGCGCCACTTTTTTGATCATGTTTGACATGCAGGGAAATGCTTTATTTTGTCAAGGCTGACCTGGATCCGGTAACTTAAATGTTTTACTGTTCATACTGTCATTTTAGGAGAATGAAGAAACGAAAAAGTGGTCAACAACAAACGCTACCTAATAGGGTGGGCCGAAAAAACTTTTTTTGGAAATCTGTTTTTGGATAGTGCGGAAAAGTTGCTATATGGGCCCGTTATTACCCATAAAAAATTTCGCTAAATTTGTTTAATATTTAGCCGGCGCTATTTGACCTTGAAAAACTAAAAAAAAGGGCAAAAATGCATTTTTTCAAAAAAAAAAAAAAAAAAAAAAAAGAGGGGGAGGGGGCGAAAATAAAAGTTTGAAGCTAGTTTCAGCAAACATTAGAAGTATCTGTCAGTGAATTAGTTAAAATCCTCAAAGACTTTTATACATTTCGTAGAATATTTGGCTACGCTCCTTTAAAACTGAAACATTGGAAAAATGAAAAAAAAAAAGTAGTTTCGAAATAAGTAAGTACTGAAATGTTACGCAATACGTTACTTAGAAAAAACAGTGAAAATTCAATCAATTTTATGTGACATTTGTACGCCATTTTCAAAAAAATGCACACCCTCAAATAAAAAATAGTTACATAAGATGCTAATTTTTTAATCTTCGGTTCCAATTGTTTCTCCTGGATAATAAACGGCGCTCAACTACTTCTATTATTCCTAAGATTATTTTATAACTATTTTATATATATTTGACAAATAGAACCCTTGAGTATTAAAAATATGTGAATCCTCTGAAGTCCTTTAAACTGATTAATGAATTGAACCCAAGTATTCTTCTTTTTCTCAAGCCATTTCTTCCTCTCGACTTTATGACCCACTTAAGAGACAAAACCCCCCGACAAGAAATGCTGTAATTCTACACCTCCACAGCTGGGAATTAAGCAATTAAAGGGGTCCTCTTTTGTGTCCAATGTCCACAATGAGTTGCCACTGAGGCATCTTATACTAGAATTAGACGGTTGCACAAAGTGGCCAGATTCATATTCTGGAGCTATCGAACAACTTCTTAGAGATTGTGAAAAAAATCCAATGGTCAAATTTGATAAAATTGACTGCAATCTTCTGGTTTTGGACATGGAAGATATAAAAAATTTAAGTACTGAACAACAATATTTGTATTGAATATGTCTTGCCGTAAAAGATGGTTGTTGTCCTTCAAGCGTGGCTGACAGTAGCCCAGGCAAACTCAGTCAGTCATGCGCGATAGTAGAGGGAAAAGGACAGTTCTGCCGCAGGAGGCGGCTCTGCGGCTCATAGCCGCCTCCCACTCCCCCTCCGACCTTAGGGATGACCTTGGGCTGCCCCTCCACCCCCTGCCGACCCCCCCTCCACCTCCTCCCGACCTTGGGGTTGACCTTGGGGTTGCGCATGAATCTTGAAGAAGGTGACGAGGGTTTTTTCCCGTGATTTTGAATATTTTCGCGCCTTTTTTGGACTTTGTCGTTTTTCTAGTCATAGAAGACTAGGAGGTTTTTCACTTTTTGAATGGCAACGTCAAAGTTTTTGGTTGTTATGACAACCGGAGTTTTTTAGTTTTCAGTTGGCAACACTTGTTGCTATGTTTTTACTTTTCGATTTTTACTTTTAAGAACGTTCGTGGCGCCATCTATCGGAACTTTGAATATTTTTTTCCGGACTTTGAATAATTTCGACGAATGGTTGTCAAGACAACCAAAGTTTCGCGAATTTAATTATTTTTATTTTACAGAGTGTCGCGGCCGGGAATCGAACACCCAAACTTTGAGTTAGCAAAAACGTATGCTAACCACTATGCTATATTTTCCATTACTCTTTCAGTCTTAATGTGAATCTGTACCATGACAACGAATATTACAATTAAATTAATTTTAAAACCATCAGTTAATTCACTCTTTAGTACTAATCATGGCATGTCATTAACTGAATTTCAGCTCATAATTGAAACTATCATCATTATTATTATTTTTCATAATAACAAAGTTTTCACTTAAGTAAAGATTTATTTAAATACAACCCATTCGAGATTTTAGATTTATTTCAATGCTTTGTGGACTTGAAATATATTTTAAACTTTGATTTTCTTTTTCATGCATTTCAAACTTTATCATTTTTATTTTTTCTAACTTGTTCATACATTTTGAACTTTAACGTTTTTTCCTGTCATTTAGCACTTTGATTATTTTTTTTCACTATTTTAGCGTTTTTCAATTATTTTCAGTCTTTAACTATTTTCTTAGCCTTTTAGTCTTTAACTAATTTCAAGCATTTCAGACTTAAATTATTTTTTCGTGATTTCGATTTTTTTTTTTTAGTATAATTTAGAGTTTGATCATTTTCTCGCTTGTTTTTACTTTTTCGTTTTTTTCCGATATTTTTAAACTTAGAAATTTTTCGCAATTAGTGACAGGAATCGAAACCTCAAATTTTTCGAAACGTTATCATGTCTTCAATTTTTGCAATCATGTCAAACTTGCAATCAATTTACTCGTAGTAGTAATTAACACTTATCATTAACAAATTTTCACGGATTTTAAAAAATCAACTTAATTAATTTTTTCCAGTAAGCAAATTGCGCACTCAAGTTACATTCCAACACTGCATATACGTTTCAAGAGTTTCATTGAATTTATCACATTCCATTTAATTAACTCTAATAATTACTTTTTCATTAATACTTAACTTAATCATTTTATCATACATTTATTCCAGTTACAAAATTATGCTTAAAAGTTATTTATTTTTCTTAGCACAAGAGATATTAACATGTTCCTACTAAAATGCTTTTCACTCTAGTTTGAGTTTACTAAAATAGCAACTCATTTACGATTTAGATTCATTTAATCGTCTTTGATTCTTTTTCATTATTATTATTTTACATTATCACATACGTTATTATTTTTATACATTTATCCATTTAATTTTCCAAAATCTACAATCAATTTACTCTTCGTATTAATTAACACTTATCACTATCAAATATTTTCATGAATTTTAAAAATTATCTTCTTAAATAATTTTTTACTGTAACCAAATTTCCCACTCAAGTTATATTTTATCACTACATATGCTTTTCATGAGTTTCATTTAATTTATCGCATTTCATTTAATTAACTCTAATAATTATTTTTTATCATCGATATTTAAGTTAATCATATTTTGATTTCTTTATTTTTATTTTTTTTTCATGCAAACACTCTTGATGGAATAAAATAAAATTTTCAACTTTCATGAATTAAATCCCCTCTGACTATTTTATTTTACTTTACCATACTTTACTATTTTACTTACTGCGTTTTACTATTTATCATTCATTACAGCTTTTCCAAAATATTACTTTACAACCAACTAATTTCATTAACAGAATTTTCATTACAATTTATAAATTTCACTTTTATTTAATTATTTTTACCTACGGTAAAATAAAACACATCACATAAAAAAGTTAAACATCAATGAAGAACCCGAGAAATGTTAAAATTATAAGTCGAGTATCAAAACTTCATGTCAGCAAATTTTAAAAATAGACTTACCGAAAAATAATTTCTACTGAAATTCATTTCAAAACTTGGAATCAATTTACTCTTAGCATTAATAAACACTTATCATTAAGAAATTTTCATGGATTTTAAAAATCAACTTATTTAATTTTTTCCAGTAAGCAAATTTCGCACTCAAGTTACATTCCAACACTGCATATACGTTTCAAGAGTTTTATTGAATTTATCACATTTTATTTAATTATTTTTGATTAGTATTAAACTTAGTCATTTTATCGCTTAGTATTTAACTTAATCATTTTCTTGCTTGTTTTTACTTTATCGTTTTTTTTCCCGTTATTTTTAAACTTAGAAATTTTTCACAATTAGTAACAGGAATCGAACCCACAAATTTTTCAAAACATTATCAGGTCTACAATTTTCATCCAACTAATTTATTTTAAAAACTTGCAATCAATTTACTCTTAGTAGTAATTAACACTTATCATTAATAAATTTTCACGATTTTAAAAAAATCAACTTATTTAATTTTTTTCCAGTAAGCAAATTTCGCACTCAAGTTACATTTCATCACTTTATATGCTTTTCAAGAGTTTCATTTAATTTATCACATTTTATTTAATCAACTCTATTAATTATTTTTTGATTAGTATTTAACTTAGTCATTTTATCGCATAGTGTTTTACTTTATTATTATTTTTTTTTTTCATACAAGCACTCTTGTTAGAATAAAACAAAATTTTCAATATTCATGAATTAGAATCACTTTGACTATTTCATTTTCCCAATAATATTTTACTTTAACAACTAATTTCTTTAACAAAATCGATATCATTTATTTTAGTCTTTATCCTTTTCGAACGATACATTCAAATGGACAGCTATACGTTAAATTAAGAAACTTAATCTAAATTTTGACAAATTAAGTTATAGCTAAATACTGACTAAAATTAAGTACAAAAGACTAACCTTTTTGGGGTGAAATCCCTCAAGTACCAGCTATCGGGAAGTTATTTAAAAACAGTGAATGAAATTGTAATAAGTCGATTGTTAATTATAACTCAATCTCACAAATTGCAACTACATGCATGTTTTATTTGAAATCGCTGCATACGGCTGTTTGCCCATCGTCGATTTGCAGAAGGCATGCCGTGAAATCGCAAATCAACGCGGCTGTTGAAAAAAATTACCATAATCCCAAAGAACTTCCCATCGTCCACACACACCGATGCGAATTGAGAAAATGACTTTATCAATATTGCTATCTACCCCTTTACCGATAACAGATAACAAACCCCACGTGCGAGTATTATTCACCACCTGGCCTACGTCTTTCAAGTGATGTCACTGTTTCTGACCAATTAAAATTAGTTCACGTTTCTCAAATATCAAGCACATAGATCGACAATAGCCTGATGTCTGGTTTTCCAAACAAAATTTTAGATTTTAATTCGTAGTTTCGAATTAATTTCTTTTTCATTTCAAACTTATATAAAAAATTTCCAGCTTGTAAGAATATTTCTTTCAAAAACAGATTTTTGATTCAAAACAGTATTTTTTTAAACTTGTAATATTTTTCTACTTAGAAAATGAAATCAAAAATTTTTGTTTTCTTTAATCATATAAAATGTTTTTAAGAAATAATTTCTCAAACTTGTAATATTTTTCCACTAATTAAAAAAAATCAATTTTTTTTTTCAATCATATAAAAATAAATTTTTAATCTTACAACAATAAATTTTTCAGCAAAAATATTTTTTTCAAAACAAACTAATAATAATAATAATACTTTTCTAACATTATTTTTTTTCTCTTCAATCTTTTTTTTTTTTTTTTTTCAAAAATTTTCAAACTTACAAAATAAAATTTTTTCAACTGAATCTTCAAACGAAATGATTTAATTAAATTTAAAACTCAATATCACTTTACTCTTAGTATTAATAACCAATAGCACTTAACCATTTACTCTTTGCACTCTAAGTATTAATTAACACACACGCATTACAAATAATAATAATAATGTTTAAGATACTTACAAATCATTTACTCAAGCTTTCAAATATCCATCTAGCATGTTATTGTTCATTCGTGTGAGGGAACTTGTAATAAAACTTTACTTATCAACCGAAATTATAAGCGAAAATATCGCATTTTTTAGCACTTAATATAATCCTACAATTAACAAATTGGTTTTAACTTTGAATTTAAGAAAAATAAAAACTATTACACACTTAGTAACATATCTATCGATGTATATTATTTCATGACAAATCACAAATAGGTGAGGATCTTTTATCGATCATGTGACCAACTAAGTTAAGAAAGAGCGTTCTTATCTCATATGAGAATTTATAAGTCGTTAATATTTCTCTTTAATGTAAGTGTATTGATACGTACGAGTTTGTGTATGTGAATATAACTGTGTATTGTTTTCAAACCATTGTCATGTTTAAGCTTTACGGTTCTAATTTTGACTTTCCACTTAGCATTATTTGAAGTCCTTCGCATGTATTAAACTATAGAAATATCACAAAAATTATATTTTCATTCAGTCTTAATTACAAAACCATACAATAAGATGAAGACAACACCGATAGTATAAAGATTACTTACAAGAAAGTGCATATAAAAAATATATGTAAGAGTGATTTCAAAGTACAATCCATCAAACATATCCAACAACTCAATAAAAACACAAGTCTCTTTTAAAATGATAAACACAATTTATTCACACACACAGTAAAAGACAATTAAATAAACTTACATCTTTAAGTAAAACTCTTCAAAACTTTCAAGCATATTTTTAACATCGATTGCATCAAATAAATCAGACACATGACATTTTAAACATGGACTATCAACATTCAAAGTAACGAAGTCACGAGTCAAGTTTTCCCAATTAACATTAAAAACAGCCTGTTCGAAAAAAGTGTCGAACTTTCGACCCCTTGTTAATGATTCACATTCATGCACTCTCATGTAAAAAATGAATCCATTTTTACAATCCACACATTCTTTTTAGAAATGTAGTTTATGTTGCATATGAGCTCATCAAATAGTCACTTACGTAGAGAATCAGCCAGTTTACCAACTTCTTGTGATGTATATGTGCTGATTTTATCACATCGACAATCACAGGGATATTTTTTCTCAATTTCCGAAAGGATGTACTCTTTTAGAGTATAAGTCATAAGTTTGTCTTTGACACTACGTGAGATACAAGGGGGCGCGTAACACAATTTGTCAATCTGGCTTTCCAAAAAGTAGAACTCTATCAGGCATCAACTGGAACACTTCTCGTTTCAGTTTGAACAATCTTTGCACACTAACACAGATGTTACCATTCGCACTCGACTCTCCTTTTTTATAACAAAAGCGAAATCACGGTCTTCGATTAATTTTTGATTTATATTTTTACGTAGGCTTGAAATAAGTGATCTCCACACATCAGGTTCTAAGGAAATACCATCCATAGTTGGTCGAAAAATACCATCTTTGAGTTGTTGGATATGTTTGATGGATTGTACTTTGAAATCACTCTTACATATATTTTTTATATGCACTTTCTTGTAAGTAATCTTTATACTATCGGTGTTGTCTTCATCTTATTGTATGGTTTTGTAATTAAGACTGAATGAAAATATAATTTTTGTGATATTTCTATAGTTTAATACATGCGAAGGACTTCAAATAATGCTAAGTGGAAAGTCAAAATTAGAACCGTAAAGCTTAAACATGACAATGGTTTGAAAACAATACACAGTTATATTCACATACACAAACTCGTACGTATCAATACACTTACATTAAAGAGAAATATTAAAGACTTATAAATTCTCATATGAGATAAGAACGCTCTTTCTTAACTTAGTTGGTCACATGATCGATAAAAGATCCTCACCTATTTGTGATTTGTCATGAAATAATATACATCGATAGATATGTTACTAAGTGTGTAATAGTTTTTATTTTTCTTAAATTCAAAGTTAAAACCAATTTGTTAATTGTAGGATTATATTAAGTGCTAAAAAATGCGATATTTTCGCTTATAATTTCGGTTGATAAGTAAAGTTTTATTACAAGTTCCCTCACACGAATGAACAATAACATGCTAGATGGATATTTGAAAGCTTGAGTAAATGATTTGTAAGTATCTTAAACATTATTATTATTATTTGTCATGCGTGTGTGTTAATTAATACTTAGAGTGCAAAGAGTAAATGGTTAAGTGCTATTGGTTATTAATACTAAGAGTAAAGTGATATTGAGTTTTAAATTTAATTTAATCATTTCGTTTGAAGATTCAGTTGAAAAAATTTTATTTTGTAAGTTTGAAAATTTTTGAAAAAAAAAAAGATTGAAGAGAAAAAAAAAATGTTAGAAAAGTATTATTATTATTATTAGTTTGTTTTGAAAAAAATATTTTTGCTGAAAAATTTATTGTTGTAAGATTAAAAATTTATTTTTATATGATTGAAAAAAAAATTGATTTTTTTTAATTAGTGGAAAAATATTACAAGTTTGAGAAATTATTTCTTAAAAACATTTTATATGATTAAAGAAAACAAAAATTTTTGATTTCATTTTCTAAGTAGAAAAATATTACAAGTTTAAAAAAATACTGTTTTGAATCAAAAATCTGTTTTTGAAAGAAATATTCTTACAAGCTGGAAATTTTTTATATAAGTTTGAAATGAAAAAGAAATTAATTCGAAACTACGAATTAAAATCTAAAATTTTGTTTGGAAAACCAGACATCAGGCTATTGTCGATCTATGTGCTTGATATTTGAGAAACGTGAACTAATTTTAATTGGTCAGAAACAGTGACATCACTTGAAAGACGTAGGCCAGGTGGTGAATAATACTCGCACGTGGGGTTTGTTATCTGTTATCGGTAAAGGGGTAGATAGCAATATTGATAAAGTCATTTTCTCAATTCGCATCGGTGTGTGTGGACGATGGGAAGTTCTTTGGGATTATGGTAGTTTTTTTCAACAGCCGCGTTGATTTGCGATTTCACGGCATGCCTTCTGCAAATCGACGATGGGCAAACAGCCGTATGCAGCGATTTCAAATAAAACATGCATGTAGTTGTAATTTGTGAGATTGAGTTATAATTAACAATCCACTTATTACAATTTCATTCACTGTTTTTAAATAACTTCGCGATAGCTGGTACTTGAGGGATTTCACCCCAAAAAGGTTAGTCTTTTGTACTTAATTTTAGTCAGTATTTAGCTATAACTTAATTTGTCAAAATTTAGATTAAGTTTCTTAATTTAACGTATAGCTGTCCATTTGAATGTATCGTTCGAAAAGGATAAAGACTAAAATAAATGATATCGATTTTGTTAAAGAAATTAGTTGTTAAAGTAAAATATTATTGGGAAAATGAAATAGTCAAAGTGATTCTAATTCATGAATGTTGAAAATTTTGTTTTATTCTAACAAGAGTGCTTGTATGAAAAAAAAATAATAATAATAAAGTAAAACACTATGCGATAAAATGACTAAGTTAAATACTAATCAAAAAATAATTAATAGAGTTGATTAAATAAAATGTGATAAATTAAATGAAACTCTTGAAAAGCATATAAAGTGATGAAATGTAACTTGAGTGCGAAATTTGCTTACTGGAAAAAAATTAAATAAGTTGATTTTTTTAAAATCGTGAAAATTTATTAATGATAAGTGTTAATTACTACTAAGAGTAAATTGATTGCAAGTTTTTAAAATAAATTAGTTGGATGAAAATTGTAGACCTGATAATGTTTTGAAAAATTTGTGGGTTCGATTCCTGTTACTAATTGTGAAAAATTTCTAAGTTTAAAAATAACGGGAAAAAAAAACGATAAAGTAAAAACAAGCAAGAAAATGATTAAGTTAAATACTAAGCGATAAAATGACTAAGTTTAATACTAATCAAAAATAATTAAATAAAATGTGATAAATTCAATAAAACTCTTGAAACGTATATGCAGTGTTGGAATGTAACTTGAGTGCGAAATTTGCTTACTGGAAAAAATTAAATAAGTTGATTTTTAAAATCCATGAAAATTTCTTAATGATAAGTGTTTATTAATGCTAAGAGTAAATTGATTCCAAGTTTTGAAATGAATTTCAGTAGAAATTATTTTTCGGTAAGTCTATTTTTAAAATTTGCTGACATGAAGTTTTGATACTCGACTTATAATTTTAACATTTCTCGGGTTCTTCATTGATGTTTAACTTTTTTATGTGATGTGTTTTATTTTATCGTAGGTAAAAATAATTAAATAAAAGTGAAATTTATAAATTGTAATGAAAATTCTGTTAATGAAATTAGTTGGTTGTAAAGTAATATTTTGGAAAAGCTGTAATGAATGATAAATAGTAAAACGCAGTAAGTAAAATAGTAAAGTATGGTAAAGTAAAATAAAATAGTCAGAGGGGATTTAATTCATGAAAGTTGAAAATTTTATTTTATTCCATCAAGAGTGTTTGCATGAAAAAAAAAATAAAATAAAGAAATCAAAATATGATTAACTTAAATATCGATGATAAAAAATAATTATTAGAGTTAATTAAATGAAATGCGATAAATTAAATGAAACTCATGAAAAGCATATGTAGTGATAAAATATAACTTGAGTGGGAAATTTGGTTACAGTAAAAAATTATTTAAGAAGATAATTTTTAAAATTCATGAAAATATTTGATAGTGATAAGTGTTAATTAATACGAAGAGTAAATTGATTGTAGATTTTGGAAAATTAAATGGATAAATGTATAAAAATAATAACGTATGTGATAATGTAAAATAATAATAATGAAAAAGAATCAAAGACGATTAAATGAATCTAAATCGTAAATGAGTTGCTATTTTAGTAAACTCAAACTAGAGTGAAAAGCATTTTAGTAGGAACATGTTAATATCTCTTGTGCTAAGAAAAATAAATAACTTTTAAGCATAATTTTGTAACTGGAATAAATGTATGATAAAATGATTAAGTTAAGTATTAATGAAAAAGTAATTATTAGAGTTAATTAAATGGAATGTGATAAATTCAATGAAACTCTTGAAACGTATATGCAGTGTTGGAATGTAACTTGAGTGCGCAATTTGCTTACTGGAAAAAATTAATTAAGTTGATTTTTTAAAATCCGTGAAAATTTGTTAATGATAAGTGTTAATTACTACTACGAGTAAATTGATTGCAAGTTTGACATGATTGCAAAAATTGAAGACATGATAACGTTTCGAAAAATTTGAGGTTTCGATTCCTGTCACTAATTGCGAAAAATTTCTAAGTTTAAAAATATCGGAAAAAAAACGAAAAAGTAAAAACAAGCGAGAAAATGATCAAACTCTAAAATATACTAAAAAAAAAATCGAAATCACGAAAAAATAATTTAAGTCTGAAATGCTTGAAATTAGTTAAAGACTAAAAGGCTAAGAAAATAGTTAAAGACTGAAAATAATTGAAAAACGCTAAAATAGTGAAAAAAAATAATCAAAGTGCTAAATGACAGGAAAAAACGTTAAAGTTCAAAATGTATGAACAAGTTAGAAAAAATAAAAATGATAAAGTTTGAAATGCATGAAAAAGAAAATCAAAGTTTAAAATATATTTCAAGTCCACAAAGCATTGAAATAAATCTAAAATCTCGAATGGGTTGTATTTAAATAAATCTTTACTTAAGTGAAAACTTTGTTATTATGAAAAATAATAATAATGATGATAGTTTCAATTATGAGCTGAAATTCAGTTAATGACATGCCATGATTAGTACTAAAGAGTGAATTAACTGATGGTTTTAAAATTAATTTAATTGTAATATTCGTTGTCATGGTACAGATTCACATTAAGACTGAAAGAGTAATGGAAAATATAGCATAGTGGTTAGCATACGTTTTTGCTAACTCAAAGTTTGGGTGTTCGATTCCCGGCCGCGACACTCTGTAAAATAAAAATAATTAAATTCGCGAAACTTTGGTTGTCTTGACAACCATTCGTCGAAATTATTCAAAGTCCGGAAAAAAATATTCAAAGTTCCGATAGATGGCGCCACGAACGTTCTTAAAAGTAAAAATCGAAAAGTAAAAACATAGCAACAAGTGTTGCCAACTGAAAACTAAAAAACTCCGGTTGTCATAACAACCAAAAACTTTGACGTTGCCATTCAAAAAGTGAAAAACCTCCTAGTCTTCTATGACTAGAAAAACGACAAAGTCCAAAAAAGGCGCGAAAATATTCAAAATCACGGGAAAAAACCCTCGTCACCTTCTTCAAGATTCATGCGCAACCCCAAGGTCAACCCCAAGGTCGGGAGGAGGTGGAGGGGGGGTCGGCAGGGGGTGGAGGGGCAGCCCAAGGTCATCCCCAAGGTCGGAGGGGGAGTGGGAGGCGGCTATGAGCCGCAGAGCCGCCTCCTGCGGCAGAACTGTCCTTTTCCCTCTACTCGCGATGGCTGACAACTACAAACCGTTTGTTACGCTTTTATATAGACACTCCAACTCCATCAGAAAACCTTACAATGCTTGTAAAGTATGTAATTTTAGTTTATGCTCCAATGTGGTTTGAAATAAAAATGAAACTGAACTGCTAATACCGCGCCCAACATTTTTGGAAAATGATTTCTCTTGCTAGGCAGTTTCCAGACTACGTTAAGGAGATAATTTTCAAAGTTCTCTCAAGTAATGCATATTTCGCTCATCCTGAACAGCTAATGTTGACAATGTTGTTTGACTCAAGAAAATACATTCGGGAATTAGCTGTTAGGCGCATTCTGAACTCTAGAAATAAGAAGACGAAGAGCTCGGATGGTGTACGATTTTTTGAGCGTCATAAATTCAATTTTGAAGCCGTTGATTATGTTGATTTAGTTGATTGGGCAAACTGTGTTGTAACAGAGCCACCTCTTACAATGCATCTAAAAGACCAACAATGGAAAGAAATGTGCAAAGAACATTCTACAGAGTTTACTTTCGAGAAATTTCCCTGTCACACGCAAGCTGTGAAACGTTGTGTGAAACTAATAACCGAAGCTGCAATAAAAGTTTGTGGTGAAACTGCACGAGATGGATACATTCGTGCTAAACTTAAATTTGGGAAAGAACTTTCATCATTTGATAACAAGGGACAATATTATTCCAAAAAATAATATTCATTATGCATGAGGTATTATAAATCAAATTTCAAGATCTCTTTTTTAAAATTTTATTATCTCTATGTGTAGTTCTCGAAAATGTATGATACTATTGCGTGATAATAATTACTATGATTAATGGCGCTATTTAATTAATTAGTCTATGATTTAATTTTGAAAAAATAATTTTCACATTGGTTTTTAAATTCAATATTTTTTCATTTTTCTCCAATTTTTGATGTCGGAAAGGAGCGGTTAAATGCTCATTAAAATCAATGAAACATTTTATGGGCTCGAACTGGCTCATTATATAACATTTTCGGTGCATTCCAGCAAAATATTTGGAATTTAGTTTAAAAAAAAAATTTCACAAAAATTCATTTTTCTCTTTTTCTTTTCGGTTTTTCAGTGTCAAATAGCGCCAGCTAGATATTTTTTAATATCCAAGAAATTTTTTGTGGGTGCTAACTAGCTCACTACGCAACTTTTGCGCGCTATCCAAAAATTGATTTCGAAAAAAAAATTTTTTCGGCTTATTTCGGCCCACCCTACTACCTAATGGAGTTAAGAGTTAATCCACTAGAGCGGGGCTTCCCAAACTGTAGTCCGCAGATCTCTTAGGGGTCCGCCGATCCTTAATAGGAAGTCCGCTGCAAATTTCGAAAAAAGTTTGAATAACGGTGAATGATGTATAAATAGTGCTTTTGCATTAGAAAACCAGAATTTTCACCTTCGAAGCATGGGGGTGCCTTTTGAGCCAATGCAATACAAATTTAATCGGAAAACAACAATAAAAACCACACCTACTTACACCTAAAAACATTAGTTGTTCAAAACCAGGGGGCAATCAGCTCTGCCTGGTCCTGGGGCATTCCACGATATTTTTGACATTTATGTAGAGTCCGTAACGTGACCTTTTTTGCCATAACTTTTTAATTTACTGTTTGATTAGCATATTATTTCATTTTGAGCTTTTCCTACCAACACACCAGCTCAAATTAAAATAATTTTCAAATCAAACGGTAAATTAAAAAGTTATGGCAAAAAAGGTCACGTTACGGACTCTACATAAATGTCAAAAATATCGTGGAATGCCCCTCCTCCTAAATGACGAGTCTGTTTTAAGCATTACTTCCCAACATATCGAGATACAGTGCTTTAAGATCATGCATAGGTAGGTTTTCCAGACGTCCCGGTCGGTTTACTTCATGTCCGGAAAAAGATGAATTTGATTACAGATGACCAAAAAAGTCGAAAATAATTAACTATAAAGGATTATTTAAAATAATAACTGTCATTTCTTTGCCTCAGAGACAGACTGACGTAAGTCCAAAAAGTGCGATTTTCTGTTTATAACTGCATTATATGTAAAATCGTAGTCCACATCGAGCCATGCAAACGTAATTCTAGGGGGGATCTTCTGCAATTATTTATCAGTGTTAAAAGAGCGCGCGTCCTATCCTTTGCTTGCCCAGACTAATGCTTTTCCCAACTCCTGTAAAGTAATGATTATGTGACTTATGTTAGTCTGACTCTTTATATACAGAATTGTAACATTGACCTGCAAAATTAACATCGGATTAGCTTGTGAAATTTTTTACAACAGGATTAAAAACAAAAAATACTTTCTAAAAAAGTCTTAGCCAATGCAAAGAACATGTAAATGTTGTTAAAATTTTTTATCCCGCAATTTTTCTTCGAAATAACTTAAAAATATTCACACGTAGGAAATAAAATGTTTAAATGTATCTGCTTGCGTCATGTATTATTTATTACCCCTGTTTTAGGTTCATAATTAGTAAGCATTTATTCATAACATTAAGAATGAACTACCCGTGAAAACACTCTAAAAACCAACCAGAGGTGTGCCCACTTTTGAATACTTCCTACGAAGGCTGGGGGGGGGGGAGTATTCCGGTGTCCCGGTTAAACGTTTCAGAGAAATCTGGCAAGCCTATGCACAGGCGATCGAGCCGTTTTTAACTTTAGTTTCCACAAAACCACGCAGTCTGTCATCATGCGAATATAAATATTTGAAGTGTTTGTAAATATGCACCCTAATATGTATTGATGCTTGTTGGCTTTTTTTTTTAAATAGAAATGTTTTGTATTATTAATAAAGAAAACAAAATATGAGTAGCATTTTTTAGATTTAACATTTTATGTTTTCAAAGAAAATGTAACTATACTGTTAATATTAAAAACTAGATTTTTACCACTGAAAAATCAATTTTTTCAAGAAGCCATCGCCTCCGGAAAACCGGAATTCTTTTTAATTTTTCACTCTCAAAATTTTCAAAAATTTTACATTTCTAATTGAGACTGCTCAACCAGCCGCTAATCAAACTGTTAAAAGGTGCATAAAAACAACTGATTTTTGTTTTTAATTTAGGAACATTTACAAAGCAGAACTTGATTTTGGTGTGCTACCTTTCAAAACTGACGCATTCCAGAAAATCAGTATGAAAAAACCTGAGAAATTAGTTCCAAATTTTACAAAACAAAACGCTCGACTGCTCATTTTCCAATGTTTTCAATCGAGTAGACCACCCACGAAATCCACATACTAATGGAAGAGAACAGAATTTCTTGATACGTTTGGCACAAGAAGTGGTCAAAATCGGGGGAGGGGGGGGGGGTATTATTAGAGAGTTCGAAGAAAATGATGCATTTTTTACAAAACGGGCATTGGATGAGAGATGAGACGTTTCATATCACATTAACCTTGCTTATCTTTTTCATTTTCAGATGAATAGCGGGAATAGTACGGTGCAAATAGACCAAAAAAAGGCCTAACCTCAACATCCAAAGTAAAAGTTTCCCTTCATCTCTAAATTGTTCTATACAATTCACATATTGTTTGGTAAAAAGTTACACCGTTTTCAGCGTCGGGTTTGGGGGGGAGGGGGGAAGAAATTGGTAAATTAGTAGTTTTTATCAGTTTTTTCCGAAATATTTAGAAAACTATGGTGTTTAGCGCGAAAAGTGCAATATACAAAATAATCTACATTAAATTTCGAACAAAATGGTCCTTAACATTATTTTGTTAAGTGAACGGTTGCACTGTTACGGCAGGTGAAAAATAGAAATTTTTTGTATTTTTTTTAGATTTTTCGGAAAAAATATTCATTATCCCTCAGAAAACTAATTTTTTGTATGAGGAGTGTTTTGTAAAAGCAAATTGCGATCTTTAGGGCCGGTGGTATGTTTGCGATAAACCCTTGAAGGAACGATAACCTCACCACCTACTCAAGGGGCTCTACTTTTAAGGGAAAAGAAGCATTCACGTACCGTGGCTATATAAATCTGCAGCACGGAGAAACACAAATGAATATGTTTTAAACATAGATGATTTTTTAAATTATAAAAATTCATAACAATTATCATTTAATGCTATTTCATTTTTAATTATGACATTTTTATAAGTGCTGCTTTTGAAGTTTTTTCTGTAGAAAATAGGCATATTTGCCTGTATATTGCAACCATATTTTATTGTATACTTTTGACGTTCGTAAACTGAGTTCAATATTAATATTTAATAAAAATTTAGAACGTTGAATGCGACATATTGTGATGTAAATTATTCACCAGTATTCAGTCCTCTTCAAGCATACCACCGTCCTCTTCTAGATCTTTGTCTATGATATTAGTGCCCCTGTTATTACTTCTTAGACCTGAGCAATTGCTGCACATACTTGAGCAGTTTAGACCACTACTTCTGCACTCGCAGTTACGGAAGCATTCGGCTTTGTAAACGCGCACTATGAGGGAAAGTAATTCCCAGGGAGCTGGAGAACGCATTGTTGTAATTGGTCTCAGGTATTCACCAATCTTCTTCCACCTCCACTGGAGGTAAATTTTTTTTTCTCATCCAGCCGCTGCTGAACCTGGTAATAGTTTCTATATGAATGCTGCCTGCACTGTTATACCCAGAGGTGCCAGCTGGGTGCGATTTTCCGTCGTAGGGTGCAAAGATGGAGCCACAGGGTGCCATAGAGGGTAGAAAATATTGTTCCGATATCTTTTAGCACCTCAGTGGATGAAAGAAGGTAATGAAGGGCCATCAGCCCACGCAGTAGCCAATAGCGACTCTTTTCCTCCGCAAAGTGCCTCGCTCGCACATGCGCTGTGCACTCCGGCATAAGTTCAATTCAGCCACTTTAATGGCGGACGACGATGCTGCAACGTAGTTGTTGGTACATTAAATTTTCACATTTGAATCGACTACGAAACTGGATTAAAATTCCACATTTCTGAGACAAACCTTCAAAACTTTGCGTAAGTACAGGCATTTAATCATGGTATAACATTTAAGGCTTTCCAACAGGCTTTTAGTGTTTTTAGAGTTGTGTTTCAACAAAGTAAACTGAGTGCAGCTTATTGTTTATAGTTAACCATTTTAACATAGTGACGTATGGCTTTTTTTATCACGTGTACTAATATATGGTGCTCATTGCTTGTCACGTCTGCGGTCTCACGGATTTTCCCCAAAATTGTTTATTGTTAGCAATACGAGATAATTAATAAGTAACCGGGATGAAAATCCAATGATGTAACTGCTACAGCAAATACACTAAATGTCTTTATCTTCTCAATAAAATAACTGCATAGACGTAGCAAAGAAAAAAAAAAAGCTTTGAAAAGAAATCTCTCTGTGTGTTTCATGCCATGACTCATTACGTGAAAATATTTCGTTGGTGTTATTTCAAAAACCAAATGCAGTGTCTAGACGCGTTTTTTTTTTTTTTCTCTCTCTCTAATTTGTTTCCAATGCTTTTCATTATGTAGGATGCTAAAAATTTGTTTTGTTTTTTAATGTAAAAAAAGTTTCTATTTAACAAAGAAAAAAAAGTGCTTTTTTAGATTACTTATGTTTAAATAGGATATTCAAATGTCGAACTATATAATACGTATCAATATGTTACTCTTGATTAAAATATTTTGAACGTTTATGAAACACCTGCATTTTATGAAACGATTTGATTTTTCGTGATTGTAATATAACTGAATATTTTTGGCTGTGCTTGTAAATTATCCATAAATGCCTACACTCTTATTTTTTAGTATCATGCTATAGTAAATGTCAATATCATTTAAAACTACTGAGCAATCCCAGGATTTTTATGAGAGTTAGAACTCAGATAGAGGAATTGAAGTCATGAACACTTCTATATTATGTTGAAAAGTCTGAAATGTGATCAAATGCCTTAAATGACAAGTTTTAATCCAAAATGAATTCAATGTGAAAAAAGTACCAGGACTTTGTCTATCATAAACCCAAACAGTAAATAGAACACAATAATATTCAAAAACGCACACAATAGGGGGGAGGGGGAAGAGGATCTACTGTAGGAATCAGTGATGGTGCCATTTTTCTCTCCGAAGGTTCCTTATTTTCCCCCGCGCTGCCTGTCTTTTAAAAGGTGCCCATTTTTCGCCCTAGTAAGAGGTGCTATTCCGGCTCCGTATTGGGTGTCGCTGGTGAACAAGCGTTTCACCCTTGAAAGGTGCCAAACGCAACCTGTAGTTTTAACAGTGTGGTTGCTGCTGAAGTAGGGGTAAGCCAACTTGTGTGTGAACAATGAATGTATGGGCTGCTTTTCAATAGCCTGCAAGTAACACTGGTAGCGAAAGCTATCTAGATCTTCAGTATTCTTTGCTCTAAACATCGTAAGAAAGAAATACTTTCCTGCGTCAGCTACTGAACTGGGGTCAGCTTTGGAATCGTTAAAGACTTAGAAGCTTCGTACGAAGAGCGTTGTTGGCTTACACTTTCCTATAAGGTGAAATATTTCCCTTCTTGTAGAAAGATGGTACATTGTCACATCCTGTGAAGGCGTATATTGAAAAGAGTACACCCTTCATATCTCCAATGCTTCGCTGAATGTCCGAAACAGTGCATACCTTCTCCTGCTGATTGCCTTTCTTTGGTACTACCATTTTCAATTTGTTTTTTGATCGTGTGTGAACATTCAACAAGAATAGTAAGTCCATGTCATCACCGATCACACAAGCTTCAACTCCATTCTTAGCTTTATCAATCGCTGTTTAAACTATTAATAAGACAGCATTACCCGATGCTTGATGAATTGTGCAACCACCTTTTTGCAATTATATTGTCAGGAGAGAAATTAGGCCCATTTTGTTCTTAGTTTTTGCTAGAAATTCACTTTGGTTGATAGTTACATCGATTGAGTCTTCAACTTTGAATTCAATGTTAGTATTAGAACGTGATCTACGTAATTGTTCTTCATCTTTTGTGGTTCCTTGCTCGTATTCATCAAAAACAAGTTGCTGGCCTATAATGAGCAATTACGTAATTTATGTATTGCTCGCAAATCTGTCTGAAGGAAGCTGGGAAACCTCAGAAAACACAATGAAGAAGGTGATCTTCATCAACGATGTAGGACACTTTTTCTAAATCTGGGTGACCGATGATTCATTTGAATCTGGAACCAAAACAAACACCATTGAAGATTTGCTCCCCATCCTTATCAAGATAGATTCGTCGAACAAGGGTGGAGGATATGCACATAATTCAAATTAAAATACAGTCGAGCCCGCTTATTAGAATATCGATTAAAAGAATATCCCGCTTAATATAATACATTTTCAACGTACCAGACCAATGTAATGCGTTATTTTTATCCCGGTTTTCGGAATATCCCGCTTATTAGAATATTTTCTCGTGACAAAATGGTATCTCACTTAAGCGGGTTCGACAATATTTCTTACAATCTCTCATATTTTCATGCAGTGCACACCATCCGATGTAAGAGAATATTAGGCAGGGGTGCACGTAGACTCAAGTAAAATTTTCTGAAGGCAATGTGAAATTTTCTGAAACTATGAGGAAGCTCGACCCTTCCCCCTCCCCAGTAAAAACTCTTCAAATATGCATACAAAATCATTTAAATCATTGATAAAAATTATTTTTAAAGTTTTTTTTTTTTTTTTTTTTTAAATAATTTTTCAGTTTTAAAATGTGTTGTTAACCCAAAATTTTCGGAAAAATCTGAAATTTCGGATCAAAAACACCCCTGGTATTAGGGTTCACACATACAGTGGTGTTGTTAATTGTCATAGACTTGGTAATAGAGGCTATGTTTTAAGCCTGCTCTTTCAGAAAAAAATGCTTTTAAAATTTTGGAAACGATTCCATTGTTTAAAAAATATTGAACCTTGCAAAATTATTTCAAAAATGGTCAAATACTATGTTTTTAAACATGCTCTTTCAGAAAAAAAATGCTTTTAAAATTTCGGAAATGACCCCATTATTATCTAACAGCGTAACATTATGAATTAAGTTTTTATTTCAGAAGGGGGAATTATATTTATTTAAGTAAAATGTAAATATTATTTTCCCCTCCAGATGCTTTCTTTAAGCAAGTAATAAAGTTCCAGTTGGAAGCTTTTCCGAAGGATTACACCTATTTCACTAACACATTTCAAAGTTTATACTTTTTAAAATTCTTAACTGAAAACATAAAACATCAAGCATAAAGAGCAAAAATAGAAAAAAAATAATAATAATGAAAATAAATAAATAAAAAATGGAGCAGTGGAAAAACAATGAGGGTAAATTTTTGTATTTCAGGCATCAGAGTTAAAAGTTCACTAACAATATTTCAAAAAAGTGATTTCGACAGCTGAATCCTATATCGTCTTATTGGTTTATTCTTTCCAACAATTGCATGTAACTCTTTTCTCTCATTTTTACTCTGTGTGAGCCGCTGCATTCTGTATTCTTCTTGAAGTTGTAAATTATTATGAGATTTACAAAACCTTGTGATAAAACAAAATTACTCCTTTGTTCCACAATAAACATTTTCAACAATTGCGCGTGTCGTAATAAATATATTTTTAATAAATTTGTCGTTAAAAATGCATAATGCTTTAAAACATTTTTTGACTTTATTTCCAATAAAAAAAACTCTCCAGAAAACGCTTGCTGTGATACATTCAAGATATAAAAAAATTTTTACGATACATATCATCGAATAGAAAGCACTTATGAAGAACGTCGTAAAATCTCTCAATCCTCTATTTTTAGCTTCTTAGTTCTGGTAACAAAAAACACAAATAAATCATGGCTTTTATGATTTTTCTTAAGAACTTACCGATTCAAATTTTGAAGTGAAACTGTGACGTCATATTTCAGCAGAAATCGTATTAGTGCTTTGTTTACAAAATGATATTTAGAAAGTTTTCGGAATGTAAGGCCAGCAGGGGTGCCCACAGATGGGGGAGCATCAAAAATTTTGAGGGGGGATTTGATTTATTTAAATTTATTTATTGATTTATTTTTAATATAAATTATTATCTTATTTTATTCTGTTTATGTTTTATTTTATTTATTTATATAGTTTGTGTGTGTGTGTGTATGTCATTGGCGTAACACAGAACTTTTCTAATAAAATAATAATAATAATAATAATTAAAAATAACAATATGTTTTTAAAAAGTAAATAAAATAAAAAAAAGAACTAAAAAATAAAAAAATAAACAAAAAATATTTTTAAAAAGTAAATAAATTAAAAAAGAGTTTAAAATTAAAGTAATAAAAGAGATTTTTATGGGGGGGGGGGATTTGCGCCATTAAACTTGGGGAGGGGCACCCCTGAAATCCAGATTTGAAACTCAACGATTAATTGAAATTTATATTCACGAAAAAAGAAAAAAAAATCTATGAAGAATTGTTAACCTATCATATCCGCTTGATAAACATTTTGTGATCGATGGAAAATGAAGCAATATTTTGTCACGAGACAGCGTTCTATTAGAGATACAGTCGGACCCAAATTTAACGAACCTCTATTTAACGAATTTCGCCTTTTAGCGAAATTTTTCTTTTTCCCCGACCAAAATGAAGGCAAAAACCCCTATTTACCGAATAATAAACCCCGAATTAACGAGTTATTTTAACAGCCAATTTTTTTTTTTTTTTTTTTTTTTTTGAGCAATCACGATTGCTTATTGTTCTCATTTGACCGTTTTTGGTGTCCGTGCCTTTTTCAACTTGGACCAGAAGCCTATGCAGCAGCACCGCCCACCGTCCTCTGCTGGCGGCGCGGCGCGGCTGCTCCGGTTTTGAGCTACCCGCGTCTCCTGGTCGGAGGCGTCCATGTCCTACACACACGCACGTTCACACACATACACACACGTAACTTCACACACATACCCTCACACACGCCTACGTGCATACATACAGGTCTACGCACACACACAACTATGCACACGTAACCGCCCAGGAGGAGAGGCAGGCTTGGGGGGGGGGGGGGACAGGAGCCGTTTCTAGAAACAATAACTCCAATGAGTAGGGTCCTGTATCAGTTCGTGATTGCGAAAAATATAATTTGAATTCAAAATTTCAAAATTCAAATTAATTTTCTTTTTTTTTTTAAATTTTAGTTAGGAAATATTTGATTGTTTTCCAAATGATATATCCATCTTGTGCGAAGCAGAAAAAGACTTTTCTTGGAATCAGCAATATTTGACGGGCCTAATGAATAGCCATTCTGTTGTAGAAAGCGATAATGAAACTTTCATTAAAACTTATTTTTTCTGATGCTTTACAGGGAATGGAAACTGTAAAAACATATCTCATGCAGCAGGCTGTAAATGACACAGTATTTACTTCTGTCCATTAATTCAAAAGAGAACTATTTCGAGTCAATTATCAAGAAATTTGTCAAAATCTATTACTCAGTACAATAAAATTTCATATTAACTAGTGTGTAATAAGTCGCGGAATACTGAATAAAAAGTATACACTTTCTATTTAAGGAAATTTTTGTGCCGTTGCTTATTAAGGCTTTCAGATAAAGTAAGTGCTGTTTTTAAATTTTTTTTCGACCTCGATAGTACGAATAACCCCGGTTTAACGTATAAAAGTTTCGGTCCCGATGAATTCGTTAAATTGGGTGTCCGACTATATTATGCTCAGAAATTCAGCTGATAGTTTAGTTCTTTAAGTTGAAGAAGAAACCAACAATACTTAACGAAACATTTTAAATTGTAGATGAATAAATTTATTGCGGTTAACTAGTGAAAGAGCAACACTCGGCTACACAGTGCAAATTAAAAAAAAGAAAAAGATATCAAGTCCTCTCCCCCCCCCCAATCAATCAGAGACAAAAGTCCCCCATTTTCAAAAAAAGATATCTATCTATCTATCTATCTATCTATCTATCTATCTATCTATCTATCTATATATATATATATATATATATATATATATATATATATATATATATATATATATATATATATATATATATATATATATAATAGCTGATGATCGAGTAACGCGCGTGCTTCAACAATGAAACTCCAGCCACGGTAGGATAATTTGATAATGTGTTTTGGTAATGTTTAACATGCAGGAAAAGGCTTTATTGTGACAAGGCTGAACTGGATCCGGTCACTTAACTGTTTTACTGGTAAGACTGTCATTTCAGGGGAATGAAGAAACGAAAAAGCGGTCAACTGTGAACGCTATCTGCTGGAGATTAGGGTCAATCTACTGGAGTTAGGGTTACAATTTCAACTTCAACTATCAAAATATCACCAAGCAGGCAACTTCGTTCAAATGTAGAAGAAGGGAAGCAATTTTCACCCGTCGTACTTTGATGGGCGGCTTTCTAGTATATAGAGAAAGAAAGAAAAATAAACACTATTTTTACATGCGAAAAAGAAGACACCATTTGCTAGGGACTCGATTTCTGCCTCAATAATTTAACTTTTATGAGTTACGTCACAAAAGTGAATTCTTATCAAGCTCTAGTGCACTGTCTCCCAAAACATGGCAGCTACTGAAGTGTAATAAAGCATTCAAACTGCGCTTTTATATTCATTTTTAAGCACTAGAAAATCGCCCGTCAAGATATGACGGGTGAAAATTGCTTCTACATTTAAACGAAGCTATTGCCTGTTTGGTGTAATGATATTTTGATAGTTGAAAAGTTTACCCTAACTCCAATGGATGAACCCTGAACTCCAGTACGTAGCGTTCATTGTTGACCCCTTTTTCGCTTCTTCATTCCCCTGAAATGACAGTCTTACCAGTAAAACAGTTGAGTTACCGGATCCAGGTCAGCATCAAACATTTCCAAAAAATATTATCAAATTTCATGCCGTGGCGCGAGTTTCATTGTTGATGAGGTCAGGACCATTATTCCATCATTGGCTATTATATATATGAAGATGAAAACAATTTTGAGTGCATAAATTAAATCTTAATAGGTTGATTAAAAGTTTTGTGTCGTACATACTGTTAATGTAGAATAGACTTGTGGTAAAGCAGTTGTGGCTCAACATTGTTGGTGCTCGGTGAAAGATTGAAAAACGTCGGATTCATTGGAAATGGGGAGGGCAGAGTAAACGCAATAAGCAAATCAAGACTCCCAGAATGTGCAACTTATTTGAAAGTTAGACTCAAATTTTCAATTGAAATTTATTTCTTATAGCAAACAAGCAACGAAACTTCAAGAAAAAAACTTATTCCACGAACGCTTGATTACAACAACCTATGATGTTCATATTTTCAACCGGTTTTGAATTGGACTCATCCAAGCCCGAGTGCCAACAATCCTGAGCTGTGTTGTGTGTCTATTAACTTTTTTTTAAGACAGACGATAGACCACTGTAAACATAGTTCTTGTTTGAAAATATGAATGCTGGAGGGAACAGAATAATCGTTTCAAAAGAACTATTCAAGTATTTTATAAATTCAATAAATAATTTTAAGTGTACACTGCAAAAACAAATTACAACCAAGGAAACTTAACAATGAAAATTTTTGCCCTTTGATTATTCAAATGAAAAAAAAAAAAAAAAAATCAAATTCCATGAATGAAAAAAAGAAAAAGGTTTCAAAAGTGGAACATTTTTAAAAATATTTAAATGTTGAATTATTTATAAATTTTGTTATTTATTTTTAATCTAAAGCAATTAAGAAAAGTGTAAAATTTACATACTAAAATTTAAACTAAATTCTATTCTTCGAAAAAAAAATTGGCGCATCCATTTTGTCAATTGAGTTTCAATTTGCATTTTATCAACTCTTTGCAGAATTTTAGAATCATGAACAACACACGAACTTGAGAGGAACCGAAAGTAAACAGCATTCTAAAATTCAAATGCTCAAAAATATTTACTGCGTAAGCATTCATTTATGGAGCTAGATAGCTTAATACTTTACAAACTTCTGCAAGTTTGGTAAAAAGAAGACATAAGTTGTGAGATTCTTTTAAGCAAACGATAATTAAAAAAAAAAAAAAAAAAAAAAAACAATTTTCTACTAACTCCACGAACGAAAAGAAATGAAATATAAATTGGAGGGTATGTTCGAATAGAGCAACTTGTTAATCTGGGCTCTGTGACTAACCAGGTTCGCAACTCCAGAGCTCGAATACGCTACCTTGCGGTGGTTAACAATACTAAAGAAAAAGGTAAAACATTCCATTCCATGTGTTTTCTTTGGGGTAAATTACAGGCTTCAGACAGTTTGTGGTGTAATGTAACTTCAGAAGAATAGAAAAAAAAAGCTTCCCACAAACAAGATGAAAAATTACTGCCGTTCACGAAGCGTAGATGCAAGTTATGAGTTACGGCATTTGTTTGTTTTACCTTTTTCATCCGCCATTAGACGGTGGCTGCAGTGCCCCCTATAGTTTGTTGGAGTTGCGAAATTCGCAACTCCAACACTACACTACTACAATTCTACGCACGCCGCAGAGTAGAAAATGCTAATAAGCCAAGAAATTTTTTTTGTTTGTATGCATGATTTTTTTTTTTTTTTTTTTTGCTCTGTTCTTTTTAAATTATTTTTTAAAGTATTGTGGATATTCTGGCCCACGTAGAAAGAAATGAGAATTCAAGATGCATTACTAAACGTCAGAAATTAATGCCAATTACGTAGTTCATAGTTCTAAGCAGCCATTTCCACGATGTTGAATTCGATATTTATCAATTCTTGGTGGAACTACATTTTCAGTGTAGCCATAAGACTGACAAGAAACAATTAATGCTACATAACTTAATTCTATAACATTAACGATTGATTATCAAAAAAAGAAGATGATACTTTTTTGCCTTGCTTGGCTAGCGCTAATTGTTTTGCATTTGTAGCTGAGTTATTTTTCTCAAATTGCCGAATCGGTTAATTAAAAAATTTTCTGTTTCGTATGTTTCTAATTTCTGAATTATGATTTAACTCTGTCATGCAATAAAATTCTCACGGATACATGATGGTAGTTTTCTTTCTAATTGATCTTCCATTATTTCTTTAAACTTATCGAATTCTGTAATCTTTCTACCATTTTATTCCATACATAATAAAAAATAACGAAATCTCGCCAAGGGTTCTTTGTTCGCGCAATACTAAAACTATAACCCTAAACTATTATCCCACTATTTTGGCGATGAAAATTCTCATCGTTAAACATTTTCCATTTCGTTCTACGATAATATATTCAAGAAAATATTTTGCAACCATTCCAACTAAATGCTGCAGTAAAATTAGGTTAGTTAAATTAATTATTTTTAAACAAGGCGGAGATGAAAGCCTCAATTCTTTTGCCAATGTTATCTAATCCTTTTTTAGAGTTTAAGATTTAAAAAACCCTATATTCTTACAAATTCACACAAAACAATAAAAACAAATTTACCTGGTATAACGTTATCCTCTTTCAAAACAAAAAAAAAATTGCATCGAACTGAAAGCAATCTAAGACACATCGAATGCGTTAAGAAATACTCATAACAAACTGCCTATGTTTGCCAATAGACACACGTGAAGCCCCATTAGAAAGAAAAAAAAAAAAAAAAAAAGTAAATCCAGCGTAGTCAAAAATTGTGTTCAGCGCTTCGGGTAGAGGGAAGTGAACTATTTCCGCCGATTTTTACCGTTACGTCAATTGCTGTTACTCTCAATTTCTGCTCAATTCATACAGTATACAGTAGTGATGGGCATAATCGAGATCTTTTGATAATCGAGATCTCGGGAATCGAGTACTTCTGATAATCGAGTGATTGATAATCGAGATCTTTTTAGTCGAGCGATTGACTTCTCGAGATCTTCCGAATCGAGTACTCGAGCGATTGACTTCTCGAGATCTTTGAAATCGAGTTCTCGAGCGATTGACTTCTCGAGATCTTTTGAATCGAGTACTCGAGCGACTGACTTCTCGAGATCTTTTGAATCGAGTACTCGAGCGATTGACTTCTCGAGATCTTCTGAATCGAGATCTCGAGATGTTTTAAATCGAGATCTCGAGATGTTTCTAATCGAGATCTCGAGACGTTTGAATCGAGTACTCGAGTAGTTCATTTTCTGAGCCTTTCCAAAATTGAGTTGACTGCTACGGGGGTGCCCACTAAAAAGGGGTGGGGCATGGCGCAGCCTGTGCAACTAAAATTTTTAGAGCCGGTTTTTTGAGAGGGTTTTTAAATCTCATTTTCGGAAGTGGGGGAGGAGGTCAATGGCGCAGCCTGCGAAACCGAAATTTTTAAAAGCGGTTTTTTGAGATTTTTTTTTTTAAATCTCATTTCGGGAGGGGGGGGGGAGAGCTTTTTCTAGATGGATGCTCCGTAACATTTGAGAGGGTGCGCCATCGCCCTGCGAAAGGGGGGAGTGGACTCCCTTGACTTCAGTTGAATTCCCGAGTTGTTTTGGCAGGTGTGCGCTCGAAATAGGAATGTGACATTTAGCCTACCATTTAGGGGTATAATAAGGGGTGAACCCTCCTGGCTTTTAGAAGTTTTAGGTTAAATTGGGGGGTATTGACACCCCCTTTAAGAAAAGAGATCAATACCACTGCCCCCAAATTTCATGAAAAATTCTAGTTTTTACATTTAAGTGGGTTTAGTTTTTTGTTGTTTTCCGATAAAATGAGCAGATACACCTTTTGTCCCCTTACCCTCCGGTAAAGTTCGAAATGCAAGCTTGTTTTAGGGGGTCGATTCGCTAGATTTTAGTCTTCATTTTGGGGTCGCAATCCTTGGGGGATGCAGGTTCGACTAAATTCCCTGTTAGCTTGTCAAAAACTAGGAGCTCGGCATTTGGACGACTGAGTGATTTATTCGAACGGTTATGCATTTGAACTAATGATTTTCAGTTATCACGTGATTATTTCGAATGGTTTCAGGCTCTCAAACACGAAGTTAATAATGTAAACAAGTAGGGGAATAGTTGCTCTGCGCAAAAGTACTCATTCTTTCCTAGTTTATAGCTTTGCTTTTTTTTTTTTTTTTTGATGTTCTTGTTGAGAGTAGTTCAGTATATTTATCTGACTAATACATGAGGAGGGAGGGTAAAATATTTCTGATTGCGTTTTCCAGAGGATTGGGATTTCCGACGCATTGAAAAGTGTACAAATGTGGCTTGAAGTGCATTGAAGTTCATGATTATTTTTTTTCTTCTTGATCCGCTCTTTTTTATTTTTATTTTTCATTCGTCGACTTTAGGAATATGCAATAACAGTAAAAGTGTTGGGAGTGAAGTTGAAATGTTTCTGAGTGCATTAAAAAGAAATATTGAAGTTTGTCGCGTGGGATTAATTTTAGCTTCCACTCTTCGGCCCAATTTTTAAATAAAAATTAAATTTTATACAGATTTCTTTTTTTTTTGAAATTCCATACGCAAGATATTTGTGACTTCTTGTGTGCGTAGCATTTATTTTCGCGTGGGTAGTTAAATTTAAGTATTTTGCTTGTTTTACTCGCTTCTGTTTATGTCATATTCCTTATAGTTTCGAAAATGTTGATTAGTATATTTACTCAACTTAAAAATTTTCAGTCAATTAATGTGCTGATTTTATGGTTTTTTTTTTTTTTTTTTTTGTAAAGTTGAGGCAAAACTGCTGAAAATGCTTAGGCTCGCAACGATCCATTTCGGAACTTGAGGTTCCGTAGCTACGTTTCATTTTCCGTGCGCTGGTCCTCAAAAAGGTTAAAATTGATTGCCAAGTTTCTCTGAAAAGCAGATTACGTATTCGGTTTTCAAATCATCCGAGATGCTCGATAACCGAGCATTCCACAACAAACAATATATTATACAAGAGAGAGCACGGGGGAGGGGGGTAAATGGCGCAGATCGCGCCATTGAAGTTTTGAAGAGGAGAGGGTAACTTAAGCGGGCTTTAATTTATTTTAGGGGGTTCAACGTCGCATTTGAGGGATGAGTGTCATCGCCATGGGGGGGGGGGGGCACCACTGCATTATAAACACCTTGCGTTTAAACATTTCATAAACGTTTTAACATGGCTGCCACAGCGTTAACAATCGCTTTAAAACGTTTACTCAACGAAGTGTGCTCTCTGAGTAACCCCATTCGAAAAAAAGCAGAAGCAATTATTTGATTCAATAACCTTATAGAATGACAGGGGTGACACATTTGAGAAGCAATGATTTGATTCTAAAAACTTATAGAATGACAGGGGTGTCCGTCCGTCCCTGTGAGCAATGGCGAGCTTTCTATGACAATCCCCCCCCCCCCCCCAAGAAACGATAATCCGAAAAAGGGCTAAGACTACATTACATTTTTAATTACACGGTTTGTACCATACCGGTCAAGGGCGCCCATATGCAAAATTTTAAGGGGGGGGGGGCTCAATTATTTTCCCCATGGTTTAATAGGATATTTTCCCCATAGAAACCGATTTCAGTACAGATTAGAGTTATTAAAATTTGACATTTTTAATAACTTATTGATTAATTGCTGGAGAAGAAATGATTTTACATTTTTGCAAAAAAAAAAGTACTAAAAGCAAGGATGTCCTAATTTCAAAGAAGAGGGAGGGGGCTTGAGCCCCCCACTTGCTCCCCCCCCCTATATGGAAGCCCTTGATACCGGTTTAATATATTTTTAAGTTTAACAACTCTCAAGTTTAAACCTGCTAGTGTCGCCTAACGACTTGCCCATATTAACATTATCCCTCACTTTTTAATAAAAATTGTACATACGTACGTATTTAATCTTAATAACTGTCAAGTTCAAAACAGTGTGGAAAGCGTTTCTCTATCCTTTGTTTCAAGATTTCACCACCGGATCACACCAGGGGCGGATACAGAAAACCACTTGAAGGGGGTGGGGGTCATGCTGAAGAAAGCCCTCCCCCATGAACGAAATTTCCGTTTTAAGTACGAAAAAATTCTGAAACTTTTTTGGGGGTCAATAAAAAGCCCCAAATCGGTCAGGAATAAGGCACATAATTGGGGATAAACGTTGCAAATTAATTTCATAAGCAATAAAACAAAATAGTAGTTCAAATATTTTCTTTGAAAAATAATTGATGTATTGAAAAGATAAGATACTGTCATCGTTTGCATTTTATGCATAAATTATTTGAACACAATGTGTACGGATACTATTCTCGAGAGTTCAGGGGGAGGGGGTCATGACCCCCACGACCCTCCATTGTATCCGCCATTCACACAACACATGCCCCTCCATAAATCCGCTCATATGATAATTAACAATTTTCGTTCTAAAAATTCGTTCGATTATTAAGGAATCTCTCAATTATCGAAAATTTGAAGCCAAACATTCAACTATTACCCCATTCGAATAAAGCAAGAGAAAAGCAATCATTCGATTTTAAAAATCATTCCAAATCTATCCATTCCAAGAGCAAAGGGCACCACCTATGAAGCTCTTCCCCCAAGTGCACAACCCCCAAAAGAGACAAAATCCCCTGAAAATTACAATCCCGCATTTTACGTCAAAACTCCCCCTCCCCTCCCCTCTTATTTGCACCCATAGGAATGAATTACACGAGAAGTTAACCACTTGTTTTATTAAGAAATAATTAAGTACCTTTGTGCCGAGAAGTAACATGAAATAACAAACGTTTTGTATCCCAAATATACAGAGTACTGCAGAAACGTGTTTTGGAGTTTTAAGGTACCCTTTTTTCAACAAAATAGTAAGCTTTTACATATAAGGGGCCATTCCTTTGTTACATATGGATGATTTTGGCCATTTTGACCCCTTCCCCCCATGTAAGGGTACGTAAGGTTTTTCAAACCCCTCCCCATATTCTTACGTAAGATTCCATTTCGTTTTTCGAAATAATGAAATAACTAATCTAATATCACTGGAATCGAAATTTAATTCACTATTATTAAATTAAACCTTTTTGTGTGAAGAAATATTTACTAAAAAGTTGGAATCTAGACAGAATGTGTTTTCGACATTTTTTTTTTGTATATGATGCGATAGTAGTTAAAATAAAACATGCCATACATAGTGCAATTCTTTTATTATGTTTTACATTATTAATTCTTCGTAAAACAAATAAAAAACAGTCATCCTAATACGTTTTTATTTTCCAGACGCAAATGAAACATCGGCTTGGAAAATACTGCGTAAGAATGCGTTTGAACCCCTCTCCCCCCCCCCCCCCAAGTATATAGACATTTTTCCAACCCCACCCCCTCGGGACCCTTACGTAATTAATGAATGGTCCGTAAAGACATCCAGTAATGTCCTTACATCCACAATCTCACTATTTTGCGTTGAAAAAAGGGTTCCTTGAAACCCCGAAACATGTGTCTGCAGTGATCTGTATATTTGGGCTCTAAAACGTTTGTTATTGCCTATTACACTTGTATCATTACCCAATCGTATAGTCGAAGGTGAACGTAAGGGGGAAGACATCCCCTCAGGTTTTCAACTTAAGTATTCCCCCTTTTTACCTGAACTTTACTTTTAAGGCCTCTCAAGTTAGAACCTTATAAGCGCCTCCAACCTTTACTTCCACCACCGGGACACACAACACATGTCTCCCACAGACCCGTCCATGTGTTCATTCATTAACACCTTTCGCTCAAAACATATCATTAGACTACCAAGCATTCCCAAAGAATCATTTGATAATCAAGCATTCAACAGTATGCATTCAATTATAACACTATTCGAATGAAACATTCGAAAGGCAATTATTTCATTGTAATACCATTTAGATCGCAAGGGTACCTATTCCTCAAGTGTGCTGGCACACTTTTTAAAATTAGGGATCCTCTCTCCCCCTCAAGAAGGACACTCCCTAAAAAAGTCTAACGTCCATTAGGAATTTCAATGGCGCAGTCTGCGCAATGACCCACCTCCCCTGTGGGCTCCTCAGCGCAGCCCGTCTTTCTGGGAGAAGGGTTAAAAGGTTTCAATGCAAATTTTTTCGGAAGACAGAAAAAAACCATGCTCATTCATAAGTAAAATCATTAACTTTTCAAAGCCAGCCCTTCGACCGCCTAAATGACGGATCCGCCCCTGCAACAAAAACACTTCAGAAGCAAGGGTGCCCACCCGCCCTGAGGTCAAGCCCCCCCCCCCACCCTCAATATCGCAGAGACCTCCCCCCAACAAATGAGAAAAATACCCCTTAAAACACCCCCCTAAAAATGTCAATGTCTGCGCCATGACCCCCACCCCCTCCATAGGTGGGCACCCTTGTCAGAAGTCAACTATATTGAGAGGTTCATTCGATTATGAAATCGATCGAAGAATACACTGCTCGAGTGATTGACATCTCGAGAACTCAAGATCTCGAGAACTCAATATCTCGAGAACTCAACATCTCGAGAAGTTCAAAGCGAGAACTCGAGCAGTTGATCGCTCGAGCACTCGGAAAGTGACAATCGAGAACTCGAGCAGTTGATCGCTCGAGTTCTCAGAAAGTGATAATCGAGAACTCGAGAAGTTCATCGCTCGAGAACTCGAAAAGTGATAATCGAGTACTCGAGAAGTTCATCGCTCGAGAACTCGAAAAGTGATAATCGAGAACTCGAGATACGATAATCGAGAACTCGTGGTAATCGAGTTCTCGAATGATCTTGAATAATCGAGTGATTCGATTATGAGAACTCGATTATGCCCATCACTAGTATACAGTAAAGAATTTCACTCCCTCTCTCTAACAACCGATTTACATCACTTATAAATTGTCAGTTTCTTCTTCAGATAATGATCTTGTTTCAATAAATACAAAATCACTTTTTAAACAAATTGGGGTCGTTTCCAAAATTTTAAAAGTTTTTTTTTTTTTTTTTTTTTTTGAAAGAGCATGTTTAAAAACATAGGATTTGATCATTTAAAAAATAATTTGACATAGTTTAGTATATTTTAACAATTATTTTATTCGGTGCGCAGATTCAATTTCATTTTTGACGCTTCTGCACATGACATCACAAGTGATGAAATGCCCTTCACTGATGACATTAGCGCAGAGCGTAATGTTTAATTCGCTTCTTTACTCATGTGTAGTGGCAACGATATAGTTGATAGCATGCGTAGAGCACAATATTTCATTTACTTCTGAATTATCATAACCTGTAAACGCGGTAGACAGCAAGCGTAAATGTTCATTCGTCAGTGGAGTGCGCGCCGAAGTACTGACGTCATAAAGACCGCAACTTGTTTGAAAAATTGGACATTAAAAAAATTAATTAAAAATTTAATGTTAGGAAAATGAACGTATTTTTTGGGTCCATGTTATTATTATTATTATTATTTGCTCATTTTTTTTTGCTATCAACTTCAGTGACTAAAAGTAGTACTTTTGATTGAAGGAAACAATCCCATTGACGTTTTGGATCACAACATTATTATTAATGCTCTAGAAAACGTATATGTATAGTTCAGAATTTTAAATACTATTCTGCCTTTTCTCACATTAGAAATGTCGTTTAACATTGCATTATTGAATAAAATATGACAACGTATATAAAGTGCAAATTGAGAATGGAAAAAGGTTAAAAAACCAGCAAACAGCTGTTTCGGCACTCAAAATACAAGTGCCATCATCAGTGCATTAAAAACGAAGACAGGTTCACCCGACTAAAACACAGTCGAGGCGAACAATGGAGATTGTTCTCCATTGCTGTTCTCCCTTACGTTGTCATATTTTATTCACTATGCAGTACAAAGTTTTCGACTACTTTTTATGTATTGCATTATTGCATTTGACTTTAAATCTCTAAATTAATTATTCTATGCTCTAAAAGTTATATTTTTGCATAAATTTCGGAAAATCTTCATTCAACCCTTTAGTTACCTTGCACTCGACAAGATATGACACAAAAATATGCGGTAAGATGAGATCCCAAATTATTGAGCAATCACGATTGCTTATTGCTTTCATTTGACTGTTTTGATGTACTATCATTTTATTTTCCCGCCAGCACCCTCTGCAGCATCACCGTCACCGGATCCTCACGATGCTGCTCCTATAGCGAAAACCGCCTCCAGGTTGCAGCCATATCCTATACACACGCGCATACATACACAACTACACACACACACACATACACACACGCATACATACAAACACCTACACATACACACACACACATGCACACAACTACCCACACATTCATGCCTGCACACAGACATATATGCCTACACACACATACACATACCCCGCCCCCACGCACACAAACACTCATACACACAACTACCAACACTTATGCCTGTACAAAAACACACATGCCTACACACACACATACCCCTACACACAAACACCCCCTCCCCCCCACACACGCCTACATACGCACACACTCGTGATTGCGAAAAACATAATTTGAATTCAAGATGACAAAATACAAATTATTATTATTATTATTTATTTTTTTTTTTTGATATGTTCATTTTTCTGCATGATTTTCGTCCAGACCGTAGCCTACGAGGATCAGTCAATACATCTTCGTAGGCTACGTTATAGCAACGCTTCCGTCCAGACTGGGGCTGCCATCTAGTAGCTAACTATACAAGTAGTCGAAAATGCCATTATTATTTTTTTTTTTTTTTCAACGCTCAGCATGCGCCCCCAACCCCTCCCTCCACTCTAAAAAGATATTTTGTATCCTCTCCTGGAAAACACCAAAATTCCCGTCCAAAATTTGAATCATTAGATTTTTTTATCAAAATATTTTATTATGAGTTGCGTTACTCTTGAATCACTCCGTTTGTTTGTACGCGCTCATGCTGCCATCTAGTGAGATAAAAATATCGGCAAAACATATTTTTCGATTTTTTTTCTCAATTTTTTAAAATAAAAATACTTTTTTGCAGTATTTTTCATAAACCTTTTATTCTGAGGGGAAAAATCATTTGTGTCCAAAAATAACTACGAATCACCTTGATCCCTTAATTGTCTACTTTTTAATTGTTGTATTAAGATGTTTTCTTAACCATTTCTCATTTATTTTTCCCTTTTCTCTTTTTGATGGAACATTGATTTTCTCTCCTTCACTCGGGAACGTTTACAGATAAGAGCAAAAAATATTTTCAAAACAAGTATGTAACAATAAAGCAAGTACAAGAAACAACAATATGACTCAATTTTATAGATCAAGTTTCAGCAGGGCGGTCATTTCTAAGTTTTCCGGGGGAGAGGGAGGGGGGTAAATATGCTCAATGCATTTATAAGAAAAAAGCACCAAATTACACGCAAACACATTTACAATCCGGGAGAGGGAGTCAATTCATAAATATATTTTTTTTTTTTTTTCAAATACTTCTCCAGTCCACAATCACTTGTTATCAGATTGACTCATCACTTACTTTCAATAGATTTCAGAAAGTTTAAGAAATTTTTGCAAGAGCGGTTAAGCTGAACTGGAAGTCAATCGACATTTTATGAAGAGCAAATATATTGCTCACTTTATGCGGTGTTTGCTTGTAAAAAGCGATGCTTGTAAATTCGCTGTTAATTTGCTTGTAAAAAGCGAATAGACTTAACATTATACCAATCAAACCTTTCTGATTCATTGCTGAATCTGGGTTCTCGTTAAATCAGGGCTCGTTATAAGCGTGGTCGACTGGATTTAAAATTGAAATTGATTTTTAACTAAAAATATACATGTCGAACAAGTTTTTTTTTTTTTTTAAGAAATTCAAATTCTTGGTTGATGTACAAAAATAACTACGTAAGCAACTCTTGCAGACATGAGAAGCAATGAATGATATGATTCATCTCAGCGCTATTACACTCATGTTTGTGGAAATTGCAACACCAAGAAGAAATTATGCAAATGAATCGAAATTTACAGGAAATATATAGCAGAATAAGATATGCAAATGAGTGGAATTACAGAGACATCGCGCATGCGTGGACCGAGAAACGGCCTCTGAACTGCGGCGTAGACTTTGTATATAAAGGGCCGTAAAGATTTTCGAAATCAGTGTATGATTATCTGCCGATGGTAGATGTTTCTCTATTACTCAATATACTTCACACAAACGCAGAGCGTCATACGTACGTGTAACGGAGTTCGGGGGCTGCGCGATTGGCATGCGTGAGGGTGAACTTATGTACGGAGAAATCAGTGCCCGCATGATGCGTAATGCTTCAGCTGTGATGAATTTTAGTAAAATATAAACAGGGAGCGATAAAAATAGCCGAAGGGCTCGCACCAGTTCGCGCAACCGAACGACGCCACTGGATTATCAAAACCTCAACCGCCTAGCTGTGATGGATCGTATGGCGTCCTCTCGAACGCTAGCACCACGTTGGAGTGTGGCTATAGGGGTCACACTTGCTGCATCCACGATTAGTTGACGTCTGCTGCGCCAGGGCCTGCATGCAAGAATTCCCTTCACCCTCAACCATCGTTGCTTTCAATGGGCCCACCAACACGCCCAATAGCGTGCGGACTATCAAGAGTTTGTCTTCTCGGATGAGTCCAGGTTTAATCTACACTATAAAAATGGATGTTTAAGCGTCAGACACATGGGAACGTCACCTCCCAGAGTGTGTAATCTGACGTCATACTGGCATAAAGTCATCCGTCATGGTCTATAGAGCTACTGAATATCAAGGGCAGTCCCATCTGCTCTGAATTATGGGTAACCTCAATTAGCGAGCGCTACTTCAGGGACGCCAAAAGCAGGGACGCCACCTTTCTTCAGAGCATTCCTGGTGCAGTGTTTCAGCAGGACAATGCATGTCCACATGTCATACGTAACGTACAAGTGCTCTTCGGTGCACGCTACTTCCTTGGCCTGCCCGTCCTCAGGATATGATGCCCATCGAGCATGTCTCGGATGGCGTTGGGAGGAGACTCGCCCCATGTGTCTCATCCGGCAGAGTGAAGCCTATTCCCAACCGTGATATTCGGTTCTCCATGATTCGATGCCAAAACGTGTACAGGCTCTCATAGCTGCGAGAGGTAGCTACATTCGATATTAATTTATGCTTGTTATTTTCAATTTATTGATCTGTAATTTTGATTGTTTATTTGTAACACTATGAGTAATATTTGGAATAAATTTTATTCCTTTGCAATGAGTCCTTCATGTTGTTGCAATTTTAACAAACATGAGTGTATTTAAGAGTGCTAATTGTACAAGTAAATCATTTAAATGTTTATTTACAGATTAGTAGAGTACATAAAAAAATTCAAATCAATCAGTTAAATATTTCATTGCGAACCAAAAAAATAGTCAGTTAAATGTAGCTCAACAGTCTATTTGGCATAATCTTTTTGGTAAAAAGTTACATGATTTGCATTTACTACAACAGTAAAAATCATTACAATTTTAAAATCGCGTAGGAAAAAGATTAAAACATAACAAAGTTTTCCTTTCTTAAAATCACTTGAAAATTCCAGAGAATTTTCAAAACTTCCAGCAGAACTGATTAGGTTTCTCTGATTGCGAACTTAAAAATTTCCTCTTTTTTTTCTTTTTGTTATTTAACATCTATTTATTTGTTAGTGCAGCATATGGTTACCATAGTCATGTCTTATTCCCTTTGTTTCGTTTCGTTTTTTTCCCTTGCGATCTCTAAAAATGTATTTTATTTTTAAGTGATCTATGCCTTTTTGTCTCACTCAAATGAATTGAATTGAAATATTTTACCTATTTAATAAAAGTTTTTAATAAAAGTCAGCTTTTATTTTCTTAGTTTTTATGAAATTATGTTTAGTAAATTAATTGAAATATCATATAATGAGCGTTATTGCAACGTTCTTCTTAAAATGTTCAATTTTGGAATAATGTATTAGTTTGCTTTTTCAGCCAGGAAAGAAAACTACCTTCCTCTTTTTAATTTTTGTAAGGTTTTAGTAGGTTTGTTGCTTACTTTTCGTTTTGTCTTACTTTTATGCCTTTAGCGAATTATAGTTGAATTGAAACTAAAATTGAAAATTCTTTAAATGTGCAATATCTGTTTATTACTTCCGATTCTAATTTGCAATTTTAATATTTCCTTTTTTAATCACAAAAACATTTTATTTTGAACTAATTTTAGGAAGAAATGTTTACTTTGCCTCACGTTTAAATTCAAGTTTAGACAATTTTCGGTTTGGTGTTAGATTCATTATCAAATGAATGCATTTACATCAAATATTAAATTTCCTTATTATGGAACTGTTCTAAGGAATTTAATTAAAAATAAAAGGGGTGGGGTTTTTAAATTCACAAATAAAGAGGCTGACAGTGCTGGTAAAATCATGGAATGGGATGGAAGTGACATCATAAATTGGCTAGAATTTGACGACAACTAAGTGGTATTTCACCAAATCAGAAGCCAAAAATGATGTGCCAAATTAAGTCATAAAAGTACATGAATACAGTGCAGATCAAGATTTTTGGCTCTTGGCCTTGAACGAATCCAAAATAAAACCAGTTGAAAATGAGAAGCATGGGTTGCTGTAATCAAGCGTTGGCAAGGCAAGTTTTCCATGAACAGTAAAAATTAAATTTCAATCGAAATTTGTTGCTTAACTCCTGGATAAGGTGCTCATTGTGTATATCTTCTTATTGCATTTATTGCCCTCCACAGTTTCTATGAATTCGATGTTTTTGACTCTTCCGCCGAATGCCAACAATATTGAACTACACTTCACATCCAAAACCGTAGGTTAGTTTATAGGGAAGAAATGGAGGGGGGGGGCAGTCCTCAGCATGCCCCCTCCATTAAATGAAAATCTGTATCCGCCCCTAAAACAAACATTAACGGAAGTGGGAGGTTGTAAGTTACTTACTTCATTTTGAAAGAGAGAGTCGGACATAATTTACAAGCGCTTCAAGCATTTTTTCAACAGCACCCCAACTGAACATATTACTGGCAACAGAAGAAACAGATAATTCATAGTAACACAGTACACATTTCGATTAGAACATTTTAATACTGTACATTCATAATAAGAAGCTCAATTGATGTCACAACTCATCCAGATACATCGAATACTTCACAATTTATGTTTTCTTTCCACAATGGAATGTGAAAAAGCTTGACATGACACTCGAAATAAATTCACAACTCATTTTATTTGTAAGGGACCAAAAAGGAGTAACTTCGGAAGTCAGTGACAATCCTATTTAGTATATTATTTTGCAGTCCACTCAGGTATGGCCTAAAGAATAAAGTACAAAAGTATCACAATTAAGCTAATTATTCAGAACTTTTCAAATCTTCAGGCATAAAGATAAAGAAATAATATGTATATATTTGCAATCTAAAATCTAAGCCACTTTTCTGATTTTATGACAAATCAATTAATTGTTAATATTTAAGAAATTACAAAATCATCATATTTCAAGTATTACCTGTTGCATTCTCATGCCTTATTGAAATTATACTAAAAACCTGTAGCTATACTTAAGATACTAGCAAAAGACTAGACTCCATAGTAAAAGGTTAACAGGATAATAATTTTATTTGCTCTTTTCACATTGCAAACTCTGCTCTTAAAATCTTCCGAACAAGCCATTTAAACCAAAGCTATTGTTGCCTTGACAACAGGGATGCCGACACACGCGACTCAAACATAACTTTATATAAACTATTTGCAAGGTTTAACATTACCCCCCCCCCCCCAAAAAAAAATCAGAATGTGATGTTAAACAAAATTAATATAAATACAGTCGGACCTCCATATATCGAAGTAGCAAATTGCCGGAAAAAAAATTCGATATATTAGAAATTTCGATATATAGAAACACAATCTTATTTTATCATAAAAATATCCTAAAACATTAAAATTAAAACTAATTTTCGTGCATGAAACCCAATTTCTAATTTAAACGAGCATCGGATTAAATGAAAGTTAATAATTAAAAATTTAACATAAATTACATTTTTGCTCCTTCATACACCTTCATTCTTCGGAAATTCAACTTGAACCGCCACATTAGGGGATTTTCGTGTTAACAATGTAATCGAGAGAAAAGTAAAAAATCAATCTACTTAACTTGAATGATTTTTACTGAAGTTAAAAATACTAGGAATGATAATAAACAGACGAAAGGGATAACTTGACACTGATTTTAGTGTTACTGGTTGCAACTAAGATTTGAAATAAACTTGAGGGAATGTAAGAACTCCAGAACGGAACAACGACCCTATCTACACACCCTTGAACCCCCCATTCCTTATGAATTTTGTAGCAACCTTTAGTGATCATAATTTTCTCCACTAACCTTCATTTTTCATGAGACATACAGTCTAAAGTGGAAAAAAATCTACGAATGTCTCGCAAAAAATTTCGATATATAGAGACTTTTTCGATATATAGAAACAATTTTTCTATGTAATGAACATAGAAATTTGCTGGGATTTCGATATATAGAAAATTTCGATATGTGGAAGTTCGATATATGGAGGTCCGACTGTACATGCAATTGAAATCAAATTTATTATAGATGGCATGTAGTTCACAATAAATATAGAAAAATAAGGGAAAATATAAAAAAATGGGTTATAAAAATTAAATGTATATGAAGGAAAAACAACATGTAATTTATATTTTTTCCTATTAAAATCATTTTCTCAAAAAAGAACACTTTATATAAGTTTTTTGTAAAATAAGTTTTACTACTCCTTATGCATACAGATGGTATCTCAAAAAAAAAAAAAAAAAAAAAAAAAGAAGACAGCAATCTTTTTTTTTTTTTTGCCCACTTTCTAGAAAAAGTATATATATATCTATATATTTCTTACTCATATACAGTTAAAAAAATACAGAGCTCAACCTTTTTATTGGATATATTTTTTATAGTATTATTTTTATTTTTTTTTCAACAAAGTTTGTAAGGACATGGGGCAATTTTTAAAAAAGAAATCATAACTGAAGTCTCCTCATTTTTGCCAGGATTCAACAGTATTCATTTGCCAAGATTTTCTCATTGTTTTCATTCTAAAACACAGTTCTGCATACAGTGGTTGCTAATAAAAAAAAGTACTCACTGATTTAAAAGTGTCCATTGGCAACTGACTAAAAATATAAATTTTCAGATTGAGATAATTTAGATTAAAATGGTCAAGTGAGGATTAACGGCCAAGAAAAATAAATATAAGAGAGTGAAAGAAAGGTCAAACTCTAGTGGTGGCGCTAGGAAATCTCCGACAGGGTGGCAAGCTTGCCCGATAGGGGGGCATAGCCAAATTTTAGTTTGCAAGATTACACCCCCCCCCCCTAATTCAGGTGATAAAGAAGCTAATCATTCTTTGCGTGTAAGAACACGAATTCCCCATAAAAATCAAAAGCAAAAAATAAAAATTTAAAAATAGATAAAATGAAATATGTAGGGGGAAAATCAAATTTAAAATGAAAAACATGAAACTAGGTTTTTGTGAACAGGGTCATCGCGAGATGAATAAACTAGAACTGTCTGAAAATCAAAATTTGACGAAAAATCTGAGTATGATGTAAAATCATTATAAATGTGTGCTCAGAGTTTTTTGCAGAGAAAGAAACTTAACAGGAATTTAGTTGTGGGTGTAGAAATTAGGGGGGTTCGGGGGTTCTCCCCCGGAAATTTTTCGAAATTGTAGCTCTGAAAACGCATTTTAGATGATCTTCGGTAATGTCAAGGAGAGAAGGGTTTGGGTGCTCACCCCCAAAGAATTTTAAGAAATTGAAGTCCAATAAACGAAATTTTACTCGATCTGTAATGGTATTTTATAGGGAGTGAGAGTCAAGGTGAATCCCCGAAAAAGTTTCAAAATTAAAGTATCGAAAATGCAATTGTAGATCATGTTTGGTAACGGGGTTAGTGACCGATTAAGATACTGAGGGCTCCTCGCCCCCCCCCCCCTCCTTCCGTAATCAAACCTAATAAACACACAAATTTACGTGGTGGAAACTCCAGGGCTCAAGGTCATAGCGTTGCTCATCCACTAGCTCAAAATATGGTATTGAGGAGCAGAGAAACACACATCTTAAGTAAATAGAAGAAGAGTAACTAATATTTAGTTAAAAAATTCAAAAGAAACTTGAGCCCGATGCCTAGCTTTATATTAAGATGCACCTCGCGAGTCAGAACACGTATAAAATAAAATTTATTTATATTTTCTTTCATTATATTAGCTTTCCGGGATAGCTTGGGAAAGAATGGGAACGGGAAATCGATCACAACTACTAATTTTTGCTAGCGCAAAAGCAGAATTAAGAGAAAAAATTGAAAATCTTTTGAAGAGCGTAGCTTGCTAAAACCAATTACAAGTATTTTAGTTGATAACAAATAGAAACTGGAAACGGATAAAAATTTTGCGCTAAAAAATTTAGAAAAGGTGCACATTTATACGGTTTTTAATTAATTTCTATGGGAATAAAAGGTCTACATCGATTAGGCCTAGCTGGTGGTGGATGGAGCCGGCGGGCAGCCGGGCTAATCAAATAAATAATCATTATCATGTTTCATAGGGGCCGCGAACATATTTCATTCCTAGATTTTTAAAAATATCATCGTACAAATCACAGTTATTTGGAGGAAAATGTGTGGGCCGCCGAAGCATGTTTAAAACAGAAAATAAAAGTTAAAATGTAGTGAGCGAGATTTAAATTATTGAAATGAATAGTCACACCAGTAGTTCTAAGCAGGACTGCGGAGTCGGAAGAAAAATGACCGACTCCGACTTGGGGGAAAATTAGAGCCTTCGACTCTGATTCCACAAGAACTGGCAGAGTTGCAAAAAAAGGAAAAAAGATCGACTTCGACTGTTGAATTTTAAAACCTTCGACTCCTGACTCCGACTTCGTTACCTCAAAATCAGTCCGACTTCAACTCCTCACCGTTGGTTCTACGTTTTTGAATGTACAAAACGAAAGTAATGTGTGTGTGTGTTTTGTGTAATCCAAAAGAAAAACAAAAAACGAAACTTGATAATATGGTAAGCACCATGCTAAACTCGGTAACAAACGAAGGTGAAAAATCGCGAATCTCGTTTTTCAAATTCAATATTTTGCCATAGTACTCAAAAAGGACTATTACTACAGTACACTCCCGATTATCCGCGGAATTGAGTGACTCAGGTACCGCGGATAATGCGAAGAAGGTTTAAAACGAGAGGTAAAGCAGACAGAAATTATCTTTTGCTTGAGAATGATTGTATTGTAAATAAAACGTGGAAACGTTTAAAAGAGATGAGGCATTAAAATATATTTGTATTTCAAGCTCTACAGAACTAGAATAAACTAAAATTTAAATCATGAGGTTGACTTTCCGTCAACCTAAAACATTCAACAGCCCAGAAGTGAAAACAGTGACCACAACAAAAAAGACCACCCCATCAGAGAATTCCCAGAAGACCTGTAGGCGTTTTCCTAACCTTTCTCAATCGGAACAGATGATAAGGATAATGTCGTACGCTCCTTTTAGGGGATAAACTAGGGATCTTCAGTAAACACATGTGTTTTACGGAAATCAGCTGAACGCTTTCCCTTGAGGCACGTGTCAAAGAGAAGTCGATGACAATGCTTCGACTTTCACGTTTTTTGAGAAGGAGCACTTGTCGTGGGAAAGGGGAAAAAAAATCTGGGACGAATTGATTTCAGATCCGTGTTTTTGAAGAAAAAATTTTTCTCCACAAGGATTGAGTTAACTATGTTTTTTTTCTTTTTCCGAGACTTTCGCGGATAATCCGCTCGTGGATAATCGGGAGTTTTCTGTACTTCAAACAATAAGATTTACACTTAATGTTATTTATAAAAATCAAAACATTGAAAATAACTAAAGCGTCTGGTGGACAAAAATATTGTTTCGGCTCTCCTGAAAAGAGCCAATTTTCACATTCGGTAGTTCAGCATAATGCCGACGATATTACGCCGTAAACAAACCTATTAAGTATCAAAGTAATTAACATTAATTGCACAAGTTTCTCTTGTGTAAGATTTTTCTTTTTTTTAAAATTAACTATATACCTAACTTTTTTATTTTTCAAATTTTTTGAAGCATTCATAATTCGAAAATGCATAACCATTAGTTTCAAACTTTTTATTGAACATGCCAGTTGAAATCTGTCATACTTTCAAATTTTAAGTTTTAATTCACTTTCCAGACTAAGGGAGGAAAAAGTCAATTCAAAGTCTTACCTCAAAATTTATCTACATGGACCATTTTTGCAGATCTGCGGAGTCGGAGGGAAAATGGCCGACTCCAGCTCAGGGCCGGATTTAGACTTAACGGGGCCCTAAGCTATTTTAGGTATGGGGCCCCTTTTGTAGTTTTAACAATGTTTCTCTCGGTGGTGTAAGAGAGAGAGAGAGGCATTTTTTAAATTTTTTTTCTCCTTTACTATGCCTGTCTCTTTCATCTGATACATACAGCAATACTTTAATTTTTGTTGATCGTGTTTTAATGTGTTTTTCTTGATGTCTTGTGTTGGATTGACCTTAAGAGGGGAAATGTTATCAAGAGGGTGACACATGACTCCCTTTTAAGTGGAGTACAAAATATTTCCAATTGTAGGGAGCCCGGGGATTTCTTCCCCGGAGGAAATTTTGAAAAATAGATATAAAATTCTGCATTTTGATGCCTTATAAGATGTAGTTGGAACTACAAAAATATCAGGACAGAAATAGGCAAACAAAACTTTTTTTAAGTTATAAATTATATCAAAAATTAAGGTAATACACAGTAAAAATTGTTTTTGATTCGAAAAACTAATGACAGCAGTCGACAGAGAGAAACAGCGCGGGAAACGAAAAGACAACTCATTGCTTCTTGCTCACATTGGCTTTCGATACAATTAGTTTTTAATCACCCCTCCAACTCACCGACAAACAATTCAACTCCGACTCCTTTACCTTAAAATCAGTTCGACTCCAACTCTCACTCCGAACCCGTAATCACTGGCAGTGTTACAGGCATTGAGGGAAAATGACTCCGACTCTTGGAATTTTTAACCTACAAATCCCGACTCAGACTCTTTGTCTCCAAAATCTGTCCGACTCTGACTGCAGAGCACTGCTTTTTTACACTATTTTAGTACTTGAAAAAAAGCGTATTAAAAAAAAATAGAATATAACTCGCAAAAAAAAAAAAAATAAGCAAGATTGAGTCTGGTATCAGTCTGTAAGTTGGTTTGATCGATCTCGAAGGAGCAATGTTGACTTTTGAATTGGACTTGGTCCGATCAAATGATTACAGCGGTCTGGGCTAAGCGCAGCTTTTACTTTAAGTTAGAAACATGAGTTTCGACTACATGATAATATCTGAAAAAAATAAATTTGGAAGCAAAATGTATGTTTTCAATTGCTTTTAACACATGATTTATTTATTTATTTAATTTTGCCTTTTCCAAAAGGTTCGCCCCTCCCCCAGACACAAAACTATTATGTAGCCTACAAACAAGATCAATATAAGTTTTTGAGAAAAATGTATTTAAAATGTTAAACATCTATTTGCTTTTATTATATTAGTCTAAAGAATTTTTTTCCTGCATTTAGCATTTTCCAACAAGACATCATTACACTAAAAAATTAAATCTACTTTAGTACACTTCCTTGTATGAGGTAAAAGGATAGTTTACTCATCGATATGTTTTGATGCAGAATAATCCAACAATAATCAGAAAAGTTGTAAATAACTATAGTAAGAACTTACTTGTAACTTCTGAGTGAAAATAAAGTACTTTAAAACAAATCAAAATGAGTGCGTCTGCGTCTGCACACTTGACATGCTGATGAAGAGCTGTTTAGCGAATGTAATAGAAAAGCAAAAATCTCCGAAGCATGTTTTTTCTCCGATGACAACCCCCTCCCCTCCCCTCTCGTCCTGTCTATTGTCATTCGGTACGTATTTGTCTCGTAACCCGATGACGACGCCTTAGGTCTGACCGGTGATCCCCACTGCATTCTGCAGGGACGGGGAGGGGATGGTACTCTTTTAGTGTAAGTGGACACCCTGAGGTCAAAACCAGCTCATCGACACCCTGCATCGACAAACAGAAATTTCAAGGATCAAAACACACCATTTCCCCCGAAGCAATAGCTATATTTTGTCACCATCTGGACGACGTTATACGGACTCGGGCTAACCTTGCCTCAAAGGGGATTGATTTTTTGTTTCCTTTATATATATATATTCATATATAAGATACTTCTACTTTTTCTACTAATTTTTTTTTCGAGTTCATATATGAGAAAATTTTTATCATTTACGATAAACGCCACAGCAAACAGATTCCCCGACGAAATACTAAATTTTCCCCGACGGGGGGGCAAGACATTTCCGACAGGGGGGCAATTGCCCCCCCTGCCCCTCCCTTGGAGCCACGTCTGTCAAACTCTCACTAAGAAAACAGTGCAACTAGTGAAATTTACAATTGTCAAGAGGATTTCTAAAGTCTTAAGTTATATAATAACTGAAATCAATGATTAAAAAAAAAAAGTCATTTGATTTAAACTGCTGACTTTCCCAATAATAAGGATTTATTAATGAAAACAAGATTATTTGTGGTTACCATTGCTAGAAATTCCTTCGCAAGTCACATGTTACTGCTGCTGATTCAGGAAAATAGAATCTCTCCTTTTAGTAATACTGTGAATCCTCTATGAGCAACCACCTCCATTAACGACCAATTTTCTAAGGCACTGATCTTCCTCCCTATATACTCAATTTCACAAATCCTTTGTGAGTGACCATCAAAACCTTTCCTAACGACCAGAAGAATAGAAAACTCAGCACCAAAAAATGATGGAGCTTTTAGTAAGAGAAAACCAAAAGAGAGATAACGAAAGGAAAGAAATGAAATAGTTTAGTCCTGACACATATCTGTCTGTCTTCTTTCGCCTGGTATTCCCATAACTTGAGAATTTTTCAAGATTTTCTGCTTGACGTTATCCTAGTAAAACATACCATGCTTACAACTATTCCCCTTCATGAAAAATGAAAGTTTCATTAACTGAACAGAAATTTATATAATTACCATATATCCTTTTCCAGTTTTGACAAGGCGTCTTCATCTTTTTCATTAACTGCAATCTGTTGCAAATTATCAAATGTTAGTATTTTGGGGAAGAAAACTTCAAAAGAAAAGAAATTTGTCATAATCATTATGAAACGTTTAGCAAATACGCATATAAACGTATTTTTAATACTTTTATGCCAAATTTAAGTAACTATAACTGTGATGTGCCATTTAAAGAAAAGATGCTGAAAGATTGTGCTCTTCTCCCGAGTTTTAAGAAATGTAATGTATTTATATACATTTCTATTTTGTTGATTGTTCAATGGTCATTGATTTTATGTTGTTGATAAACAATCAGAATTTCTTGCTATTAAGTATGCAGGTGACTATATTACACCCTAGAGTTTCCTAAGAAACAAATAAATTTTAATAGTTATAGTACATGCAAAATATTTTTAAATTAAGCACACAGTATGCAAAGCACAACAAGTGTGTCCACATAATTGGAATACTTAAATCTGATAATATAATTGGGAGTGAAGTTCAAATGAAAATCAATTACTCCTAAGAGTTACAATAGAAATCATGAGTATGAATCGTATTTCTTAACCAGTAAGAGTATTTTTTTCTCATTTCCATAACATATTTTCGGTATTTTCCCAAGTTTCGGACTTTTCTATGATTTTTTGGCTTATTTTTTATTTTATACACTAATCCAGGTTTTTCATCTTGTAGACATTCTGACACATAAATGACTTTCAATAATTTTTATAGTATGATGCTTTCATTTAGTACAGCATTGTACCACAGAAATAATTTAAATCATAAAAACACTTTGCAGATGAATACTTCAATTGCTCTTTCCAAAAAGAAAGAAGTTTGTCATATAATCTGCATTTCATTACTTTAGATACTGTACTATTATTTAATAATTGTTATATACTTTTAAAACTAGCATTCTTTTTTTTCTTCCATGTTTTATAGATTTACCTATTTAACTGAACATTTTTAACGAGACTAAAATATCAGTTTAAATAAGATATAATCTTATAATATAAGTTCCATAGGACTAAATCCATTCACTGTTTTAAAATACTTTAACGCTCTGAAAACACTTAAAGTAAAAAAGATAATTGCTTACCATAAGAGACTGCAGCATTAAATACAAGTCCTCTTCAATGTAACTTACTGAAAAAGGAGAAGACAAAAATTGAATAACATGGGGGAAAAATATCTAGACATTACAGTAGAAAGTTACAAATTTCAACATCCAAAATTTGGAAAGTTTGAAAACTGTAATTTTTAAATTTTATTGAATTAATTCAAAAGTTAAATTTTTTGAATAATTTTTTAAAAAGTTTTTTTAAATATTATTTTTGTATTTATCCATCAAAAATCATAAAAATTGGCAGAATATCTAAATAGATTCAATAATTCTGCCAGAATCCTCAGAATATCAACAATTTAAACAATTTCAAAACCACTATACATAGAGCTGCCAACTTTTGAAAATCTAAATTCGTAACAGAGTTTTGAGCAGGGGGGGGGGGTAAAACGACGCGTTTCATAACAAATGTAACACACATAATAAATAAGTTATGTTAGTAAAATCTAGAGAGTACCTCCCCTCCCCTTACTTTCGAAACCAAACTGATAAATTTAAGGTGAGGGGGGGGGGGGATAATTATTGAATTTTTTAAAAGTTGTTTTTAGTATTAGGTTATTTCTAAGCTTTGCGACAATTTTTAAGCAACATGTTATCCACATGGGGTCAAGTTGGAGTTTGTTTATTTATTTAAAGTGTACATTCTGAATTCGTTTGTTCCAAATAGGTTCCTTTTGTAACACATATAAACAAAAAGAAAAGGCACCCTAGCATCAAAATGGGCCAAGACCAAATGGAAGGAATGAATCCCTGGAACTGGCCAATTTTTTTTTTTTCACGATTTTTGAAAATTTTTTATGTGTAATATTGTTTGCTTTACTTTTTTTTAGAGAAGAAAACCTGCACATGGAGGGGGGAACTAAAATTCTAAAAATGTTCTGATAAGCAGAGCTGAAAATGTTTGGTGTGTATGTGAGTGCGTGTGTTTATTTTTCTTTTTTCAGGGAGTGGAAAATGAAGAAGATCAGCAAAAATTACGAGGATATACTGGATTACAGAATTACCTTACTTTCTGTCGAAAGAGGGGGAGGGGGGGTATAATCGATGGAGTGTTTACTTTCGGGATTTCACCATAAATTTACATTAGGACAACTTCCAGTTAATTTTGAAAAAATATTTAATTTTGAATTATTTTATCATTTAGTGTGATGAATTCGTTTATTTTCAAGAAAAAATTTGGAACATTAGTTAGCACGAAAGCGTTATTAACTAAATGATTACTAATGTGGACAATATCTGTATTGATGGAAATTTTTTGAGTGTTAGAAAAAAGAAGAAAATCGTATTTTTTGGATGTGTTTTCCTAGTGTCGTAGTTCAAACCTCTAGCGCAGAAACTACGAATTTTTTGTAGCAATTGGCAACTCTGACTATACATAACTGAAACTTCATTTATTTCATATGATGTCCACAGTTTATCTCTGCTCCAACCAAGATCTTCTCTTCAAGGTCAAAAACTACCATACGCGAGCCTGAAGGGGGCACCAATAGTTTAAAAATGAGGGGTAAAATATATGTAGAGATGCATGGTAAACAATATGTAGGAGTGCCCGTAAAAGCATTTGTGACAGGCCCTAAAATTTCTGTGGATGCCCCTGCTTCGGAGTCATATGAGAAAAGATAACTTATTGTATATAATTATATAATTTCCTTTTATAAAAACGTTACTTGTTGAACTACAGAGCTTCCTGAGCAGTTTATCAAAGAATCTTTAAACACTTTTTGGACCAAATATGAGACCTATATATCGTCGGCACCATGCTAAACTAACGAATGTGAAAATTGGCACTTTTCAGGGCAACCAAAACAAATAATTTTTTCCACCTGACGTGTTTAGTTATTTTCAATGTTTAATTTTTATAGATAACTTTAAGTGTAAAACTATCATTTGGAGTAGGTACTCCTTTTTGAGCACTATGGCAAACCATCGAATTTGATAAACGCGATTCGCAATTTTTCACATTCCTTAGTTTAGCATGGTGCCGATAATATGTCCCCTTTGTTCAAGGTTATTTTATAAATTATCACACAAAAAGCTTAGGAATAATACTTTTTCATATTTCATAAACATCACACTCTCAATTTTAGCAACATAGAAAATTTACTGTTTATCTAATTTTTGTTCTTCTAATAATTGTGTTTTTGAAAATACATCAAACTTCTATATCCTACTTCTGACTTTATGGTCTATAAAGGGTTAAAAAATTGACAACTATAAAATTTCAAGCAAATAAAAATGAACTTGAATAAAAATCATAGTTCCTACACCCACAAGGAGGATACGGGATACAACAGCAATAGGTTTCTGGCAGAGAAGAGTCCAAGTATAAAAAGAAAACTGATATTAAAACTTATTTTTATGTCAATATTGCCAAGCTTGATTAAGTTGGAAGAGGGCCTGGCATGATCAGGCAAGAGGGCCCTGTAACAAATCTGATGGACATGATCGAAATAACAAAGCACCATAAACAAATTCATTCAAGGCAATTGTTCTTTACATGGCTAATAGCTAAGTAAAAATTGCAGGTTAAACAAAATAACAATGGGGTGGTTTTCTTCAGTCAAAAGTACTACTTTTAGTCATTGAAATGGGCCAATAAATAAATAAATAAATAAAATAAATAACATGGACCCAGAAAATACTTTTATTTTCCCAACAGTTTTTTTTAAATTAATTTTTTTAAATGTCTGATTTTTGAAACAAGGTGTGGTCTTGATGACATCACAAATGATGCACTTTGCCGCATCTTTCTACCGCGATTCCACGTTATGATGATCAAGAAGTTAATTAAAATTGCGCTCTACGCTTGCTACCAACCATATCGTTGCCAATACACATGAGTAAAGATGCGAATTAAATATTTTGCACTGTGAATGGCAACACTGAATGGTATTTCATCATTTGTGATGTCATCGGCAGAAGCCGTAAACAATAAAAGCTCTGATTTAGGTAATTTTTTAAAAATATTAACCATAAACAAATTTATCAAAAAATGGTCAGATCCTATGTTTTTAAGCATGCTCTTTCAGAAAAAATACTTTAAAATTTTGGAAACAACTCTATTATTTTACTGCATCAAATACTATACCAGAGAAGAAAGAGACAACTATTTGACACTATTTCACTACATTTTAATATTAAGAAATTATTTATATAAACCATATACCTGAGTCTGTATCAAGACTAGCATAACGATCCAATAATTTTGCATGTTCAGGCTTCAATTTGATGGGAGGAGGCTGTGAATAAACAGCGCTATCAATCAAAGCAAGTATAAAATTCAGATTTTTTTTCAATAATTAACTTACTGGGGCTTTTTAAAAACATGGCTCAAGGATTAAATATTATATTTAACTAAGGAAATTTCCAAAGAGTTTTGATATATCTCAGCATTATACAACCAACATGATGTATAAAAAGGTGAACACATAAATTCGAACAATTAATTCAATCTAAAATTATAGTACAGTGAAATCCTGTTACAACGAAATTTTCGCTACAACGAAATATTTTCTCAATGTCAGTTGGAATATTTTGTACTTAATGCTGTTTTCAGAAACTAAAAAACAACTTTCACAAGTCGTTATGTGAAAACTCTGTTTGTACTTTAAAAAGAGAGCCATTCAAGGTGGAAATGCACTCATACTGAAACGTGGCTCGATGTGTGACAACAAAAGCTAGTGTCTATCCAAGCCCAGTCGATTTCTGCACACCAAACGCAAGGCACCTTGTGAATTCGGAAAGGGTTCTTATGGTCAGTATAATAACGTTTATGAATTATAATCTTTTAGAATGCCTATTGGGACCAAATCTCAAGCATCAAAGAAAATAGCAACACTTTTTGTGAGACGACCAATGAATAAAAGTTCAATGTTCAATATTTTAATAGTTGAAGTTTTTCAATACGATAATTTTTTGTAAAAAAAAAAAAGTAGTCATTCAGAAATTTTGAAATGTGTTCACTGTAATCGCAATTTTGAGCACTGCATTGTTTAAAATCATCACAATCTAGATCGAATACCTTCAAAGAACCATATATAAAATTTTGGCTTGACTGGTTCAGCAGATAGACCGTTCGCATGAAAGGGAAGTTATTTTCTGAACACCCTGTATTATATTGTTTGAATAGTATATTTTTGGGAGAATAGTAAACTGTTTGTAAAATGGTGATTGTTAATAAAAATAGGCTTGTAAAATCGAGCAGCAACTGCAACTAAATTTAAGCTTTTAAACTTTCTTCCTGCCAAGCAGGGTTGGGTTTTGGACAGTCCAAAACTGTTTTAGGACAGGACATGTGGTTACCGTCCTAATCAATTCATATTTACTGCAACATTCGTAATGCATAGATACAGATACTATAATGAGGTTTAATTAATGAGTATTTGATAATATTTTTTCTCCAAAATTTTCATTTAAAAAATATTTTACTTAAAACAAATTGCCAATATCTATTAAACTTCCTTATTATATTAATTGGTAGAGTTATGAAAGGAAATTCAAGCACTACCAAAACAACTAATTTCATTTCCATTTTTAACTCAAAGGAATGTTATTAAATGTGCAATATTTAGGAGCAAAAAAAAGAGCTTAAATCATAGATTAAAGAAGCATAAGAAATTGATGATTAAACATTTACATAAAAAAAACTTGTACTATTATTTTTTTAGTTCATAATTTTAATATAATACATTCTGTAACTTCAAAAAAATGTAATTTTTTGCATTTAATTTAATTATTGCACTACATTTTGAACACTTTCTTTTGCACACATGCTTAAATGTCAAAAAATTTGGTTTATGAAGAAAAAAACCTCCTGCATATAAATTGAAATTTTTAATGAAGAATTTAATTTCTACATAACTATATTAAAATCAGATGCATAAATAAGTTACATATATATTTATACTTGAATGTTCACACTGAATAAATACATTAAACGTCAAAAAATAATTTTGACACATTTTGTTCTGTTTTTGGTACTTTCTCACAAAATATAGTTTCTCAAAAATAGTTTTGGACACTTTCGGGCACAAGGGTTTTGAACAGGATGGTTAAAACCTTGTCAACCCTTATTTCAAATGAAAGCAGGGTTGGCTAACAGGCACACAGAGAGATTTGGTTACTATTATCAAAATAAATAAATAAACTCATGCATCCAAATTGAAATTTCAATCAAGAATTCAACCTATGTAACTAGATTAAAATCAGCTGCATAATAAGTTGAGTGTTCTCGTTGAATAAATGTTCAGTATAAAACATTACTTTGACACATTTTATTCTGTTTTTGATGCTTTCTCACAGAATACAATTTTTCTAAAAATATAGTTTTGGACACTTTCGGAAAGTTTTGGACAGGACGTGTTCTTTTCCATAGAGTCCAAAACCTTGTCAACCCTGCTACCAGGTGCTCACAAATTCTTATGAATGTTATAACTTGCTCACCAATATTTTCAAGTTTAGATAGGAACACTTAGTGCACTGCCTGTTTCCCTATAAGTTAACAAAATGGTTGATTGTTTGGGGCAGAAAATATTGAAGTAGCACATTTGTAAGTAAATGAATGAACTACAGTAAACTCTCGATTATTCGCTCCGCAGAATAGGGTGGCACAGTAACTGGACACGCGAAAGCCGCGGATAATCTGAATAATAGGTACAAAATGGTACTTAGTGTATACGATAAAGCTAAAAAAAATAAATAACACTCACACATACATTTGAATTATAACAAAAACATTGCTACTTGCATCAACTAACTTTATATATAAAAAATATATGTAAAATCTAAAAGCAAACAATAACACAATCATAACTTTAAAAAAAAATTGTGAAAAGACCCGCAGTAATCCGAACCGCTGCTTATTTGACTGCCGATAATCGGGAGTTACTGTATGTTTGGGGCAAAGCTAACTTGGCAGCATACTGGAGGCTATGAAGGTCTGATCACACCATTATGTGTGCTGCAAGGTTAGGTTTCTCCCAACATGAAAGGAGCTTTTAAAAAAAAGGAGATAAAAGAATCTTACCTTCAAATACAAAAGCAGAAGTAATCTGGTAATTTCAGTTTCTCGCAAAATTGCAGTAAATGCTCCAATTCGCTCATAGTTTTCTTTCACACCTAGTATGAACAGCACAGAGGTGAGACATATTAAAGTGCAGACAGTGGCGGCAACTTGGGGGGAAAGGGGGGCAAATGCCCTGCACTTTTTCCATCGTCAAAGATCACCTGATTTTTAGATTTTAATCAAAAAAATTTCTGAGGAGATCACCCAAGCCCTAGTGTTACCAAAGATAACTTAAATTGACATTTTGAGACTTTAATTACAAAAAATTTCAGGGCCTTTTTTTATTCAAATGTCTTAGTACAATAGAATTTCATTATATAACCTTGACTAAGTATGGATTAAACCAAAAAACCTATACATTGAGCCAAGGTACATTAAAAAAAAAACTACTGCACAAAGCAATAATTGTATTTTGAATTCAATAGAATGAAGTATAAAACAGTTTAAGAGAAAATTACAAAAATATAAAATACAGTCTATAAAAATTCATTATTGTGATAACTTGCTTATTATTTATACAGTATGCGCCGCTTAATGTGATCACTTTGGGACAAATATAATATGATAACAATAACCGACTGATAACAATAACCGAAAAGAATCCAGGAGACACAAAATAATAATTTTTTTTTCCAATTAAGGTGCATTTATTTTGGTAACCTCAAATTAAAATCACAATCACTCAAATGAACGCAGCTTTAAATTATAAATTATTAAATTAACAGAATGGAAATATCTGAATTATAAAAAGTTGAAGCTAAATTATGCAATTTTTAATCACATTGTAATAGGTGAAGTAAAATATGACCGTTTTCCCTGACATTCATAAACCAGTTTCAAAGCACATTCAGCTTTTCTATCTTTTCCAGCATGATTTTGCTTGTTGTTTAAATTTTAATTTAACTTCGCTTTGTTTTCAATCTTGACACAATTCTTTAATAGTTTACAAAGTAATGGCAACAATGGAGGTCTTACATCAATGTGTGCAACATGTCCAGCGACTGATTTTTTTAGGTGCAAAAGAAAGTTTTCTTAGGGGGAGTCTGTGGACACTGGGGGCGAACTTTCTGTAGCTTCATTCCTAGAAAAATTTTGAACTGCTATTGAAAAATACAAAATGCTACGCAGAAAGTTGGTCTCATCAGGGTTTGCCTGTGTATTTCTGTTAATTGAGGAACAAAAACAGGGGGAAAAATGAAAGCTTATGAAAAAGTGATAACAATAAACGATGACGCTGATTACAATATCCGACTTTTTTTAACGTGTGTTAACATACAAGTGTTCCGGGACTTCGTGATTCTGATAACGTTAAGCGAATGATAACATTAACCGTGATCATATTAAGAGGCGCCTACTGTATGCATATTTAGATGGCAGATCTGGATTAATGAGGGATTACTGTACAGCCAGACTTTCAAAAATTCAGAAATCATGCAGTGAGATAGGAATTTGAAATAACTTTTTATTATTAGCACTAATTCAATTATTATCATTAAAGAAACATATTTTAAACAAATTAACATTTAAATTTTAAGCCAGAAAAGGATAATGAAGATTTCATTTCTGTAACATGATTTCAGATTACTTGTGTTAGGCTAAAAGTACAGCAGTGGTAAAGTAAGAAGGGGAACACTTCCTAAACCAGAACCTTGGGTTCACACTATGGTGCCAATCCTAGTACACCGAATAGTGATGTATAAAAAAACACAAGGATTTTTACACACTTCCCTCAGGAAAAAATTCTGGTTATGCAATTGACAGAATTGACTATGAATGTTTTGGTAGAAACCATTCATCTTTTTCAACAAACAAACAAATTTGTTTTTTTCAGGGGGAAAAAAACATGCTTGAAGATTACCTTGTTTTTCACAAATAACTTGCATTTGAGTCAGGGCACTCAATGCTCCATCATAATCACCTAAATGAAATATTTTCAACAATGAAAATAATTTTCAAAAAATTTTCTAATTTCATACACATAGGTAGTAATTAGTGATGGGCATAATCGAGTTCTCATAATCGAATCACTCGATTATTCAAGATCATTCGAGAACTCGATTATCACTTCTCGAGTTCTTGAGCGATGAACTTCTCGAGTACTCGATTATCACTTTTCGAGTTCTCGAGCGATGAACTTCTCGAGTTCTCGATTATCACTTTTCGAGTTCTCGAGCGATGAACTTCTCGAGTTCTCGATTATCACTTTCCGAGAACTCGAGCGATCAACTGCTCGAGTTCTCGATTGTCACTTTCCGAGTGCTCGAGCGATCAACTGCTCGAGTTCTCGCTTTGAACTTCTCGAGATGTTGAGTTCTCGAGATGTCAATCACTCGAGCAGTGTTTGATAATCGAATGAACCTCTCAATATAGTTGACTTCTGACAAGGGTGCCCACCTATGGATGGGGGGGGGGGGGGGGTCATGGCGCAGATTGTGCTATTGACATTTTTAGGGGGGTGTTTTAAAGGGTATTTTTCTCATTTTTTTGGGGGGGGGAGGTCTCTGCGATATTGAGGGTGGGGGGGGGCTTGATCTCAGGGCGGGTGGGCACCCCTGCTTCTGAAATGTTTTAGTTGCAGGGGCGGATCCGCCATTTGGGGTTCAAAGGGCTGGCTTTGAAGAGTTAATGATTTTACTTATGAAGAATGAGCATGGTTTTTTTCTGTCTTCCGAAACAATTTGCATTGAAACCTTTTAACCCTTCCCCCAGAAAGACGGGCTGCGCTGAGGAGCCCACAGGGGAGGTGGGTCATTGCGCAGACTGCGCCATTGAAATTCCTAATGGACGTTAGTCTTTTTTATTGAGTGTCCTTCTGGAGGGGGAGAGAGGATCCCTAATTTTAAAAAGTGTGCGAGCACACTTGAGGAATAGATACCCTTGCGATCTAAATGGTATTACAATCAAATAATTGCCTTTCGAATGTTTCATTCGAATAGTGTTATAATTGAATGTATACTGTTGAATGCTTGATTATCAAATGATTGTTTGGGATGCCTTGGTAGTCTAATGATATGTTTTGAGCGAAAGGTGTTAATGAATGAACACATGGACGGGTCTGTGGGAGACATGTGTTGTGTGTCCCGGTGGTGGAAGTAAAGGTTGGAGGCGCTAATAAGGTTCTAACTTGAGAGGCATTGAAATTATAGTTCCGGTAAAAAGGGGGAATACTTAAGTTGAAAACCTGAGGGGACGTCTTCCCCCTTACGTTCACCTTCGACTATACTATTGGGTAATGATACAAGTGTAATGGGCAATAACAAACGTTTTAGAGCCCAAATATACAGATCACTGCAGACACGTGATTCGGGGTTTCAAGGAACCCTTTTTTCAACGCAAAATAGTGAGATTGTGGATGTAAGGACATTACTGGATGTCTTTACGGACCATTCATCAATTACGTAAGGGTCCCAAGGGGGTGGAGTTGGAAAAATGTCTACATACTTTTTTTTGGGGGGGGGGGGGGGTTCAAACGCATTCTTACGCAGTATTTTCCAAGCCGACGTTTCATTTGCGTCTGGAAAATAAAAACGTATTAGGATGACTGTTTTTTATTTGTTTTACGAAGAATTAATAATGTAAAACATAATAAAAGAATTGCACTATTGTATAGCATGTTTTATTTTTAACTACTATCGCATCGTATACAAAAAAATGTCGAAAACACATTCAGTCTAGATTCCAACTTTTTAGTAAATATTTCTTCACACAAAAAGGTTTAATTTAATAATAGTGAATGAAATTTCGATTCCAGTGATATTAGATTAGTCATTTCATTATTTCGAAAAACGAAATGGAATCTTACAAGAATAGGGGGAGGGGTTTGAAAAACCTTACGTACCCTTAAATGGGGGGGAAGGGGTCAAAAATGGCCAAAATCATCCATACATAACAAAGGAATGGCACCTTATATGTAAAAGCTTAGTATTTTGTTGAAAAAAATGTACCTTAAAACTCCAAAACACGTTTCTGCAGTACTCTGTATACATAAAAAGTAGTCGAAAACTTTGTACTGCATAGTGAATAAAATATGACAACGTCAATTTGTACTTCATATACGTTGTCATATTTTATTCAGAACTCTGTATATTTGGGATACAATACGTTTGTTATTTCATGTTACTTCTCGGCACAAAGGTACTTAGTTATTTCTTATAAAACAAGTGGTTAACTTCTCGTGTAATTCATTCCTATGGGTGAAATAAGAGGGGAGGGGAGTGGGAGTTTTGACGTTAACTGCGGGATTGTAATTTTTAGGGGATTTTGTCTCTTTTGGGGGTATTGCTCTTGGGGGAAGAGCTTCATAGGTGGTGCCCTTTGCTCTTGGAATGGATAGATTTGGAATGATTTTTAAAATCGAATGATTGCTTTTCTCTTGCTTTATTCGAATGGGGTAATAGTTGAATGTTTGGCTTCGAATTTTCGATAATTGAGAGATTCCTTAATAATGGAACGATATTTTTAGAATGAAAATTGTTAATTATCATATGAGCGGATATATGAAGGGGCATGTTTTGTTTGAGTGGCGGATACAATGGAGGGTCGTGGGGGTCATGACCCCTCCCCCTAAACTCTCGACAATGGTATCCGTACACATTGTGTTCAAACAATTTATGCATAAAATGTAAACGATGACAGTATCTTATCTTTTCAATACATCAATTATTTTTCAAAGAAAATATTTGAACTACTACTTTGTTTTATTGAGTATGATATTAATATGCAACGTTTATTCCCAATTATGTGCCTTATTCCTGACCGATTTGGGGCTTTTTATTGGCCCCCAAAAAAGTTTCAGAATTTTTTCGTACCTAAAACGGGAATTTCGTTCATGGGGGAGGGCTTTCTTCAGCATGACCCCACCCCCCTTCAAATGGCTTTCTGTATCCGCCCCTGGTGTGATCCGGTGGTGAAATCTTGAAACAAAGGATAGAGAAACGCTTTCCATACTGTTTTGAACTTGACTAAGATTAAATACGTACGTATGTACAATTTTTATTAAAAAGTGAGGGATAATGATAATATGGGCAGGTCGTTGGGCGACACTAGCAGGTTTAAACTTGAGAGTTGTTAAACTTAAAAATATATTAAACCGGTATCAAGGGCTTCCATATGGGGGGGGGGGGCAAGTGGGGGCTTAAGCCCCCTCTCCCTTCTTTGAAATTAGTACATCCTTGCTTTTAGTACTTTTTTTTTTTTTTTGCAAAAATGAAAAATTATTTCTTTTCCAGCAATTAATCAATAAGTTATTAAAAATGTCAAATTTTAATAACTCTAATCTGTACTGAAATCGATTTCCATGGGGAAAATATCCTGCTAAACCATGGGGAAACTATCTGAGCCCCCCCCCCCCTTAAAATTTTGCATATGGGCGCCCTTGACCGGTATGGTACAAAACGTGTAATTGAAAATTTAAGGTAGTCTTAGTCCTTTTTCGGATTATCGTTTCTTTTGGCAGGGGGGATTGTCATAAGAAGCGCGCCATTGCTCACAGGGACGGACGGACACCCCTGTCATTCTATAAGGTTTTAGAATCAAATATTGCTTCTCGAGTGCTTTTTCTCGAATGGGGTTACTCAGAGAGCACACTTCGTTGAGTAAATGTTTTAAAGCGATTGTTAACGCTGTGGCAGGCATGTTAAAACGATTATGAAATGTGTAAACGCAAGGTGTTTACAATGCAGTGGTGTCCCCCCCCCCCAGGGCGATGACACTCATCCCTCAAATGTGACGTTGAACCCCCTAAAATAAATTAAAGCCTCTTAAGTTACCCTCTCCTCTTCAAAACTTCAATGGCGCCGTCTGCGCCATTTACCCCCTCCCCCGCGCTCTCTCTTGTATAATATATGGTTTGTTGTGGAATGCTCGGTTATCGAGCATCTCGGATGATTTGAAAACCGAATACGTAATCTGCTTTTCAGAGAAACTTGATAATCAATTTTAACCTTTTTGAGGACCAACGCACGGAAAATGAAACGTAGCTACGGAATCTTAAATTCCGAAATGGACCGTTGCGAGCGTAAGCATTTTCAGCAGTTTTGCCTCAACTTTTCAAAAAAAAAAAATAATAATAATAAAATAAAATCAGCACATTAATTGACTGAAATTTTTTAAGTTGAGTAAATAATATGCTAATCAACATTTACGAAACTATAAGGAGTATGACATAAACAGAAGCGAGTAAAACAAGCAAAATACTTAAATTTAACTACCCGCGCGAAAATAAATGCTACGCACACAAGAAGTCACAAATATCTTGCGTATGGAATTTCAAAAAAAAAAAAAAACAATGTGTATAAAATGTAATTTTTATTTAAAAATTGGGCCGAAGAGTGGAAGCTAAAATAAATCCCACACGACAAACTTCAATATTTCTTTTTAATGCACTCAGAAACATTTCAACTTCACTCCCTGCACTTTTACTGTTATTGCATATTCCTAAAGTCGACAAATGAAAAAGAAAAATAAAAAAGAGCGGATCAAGAAAGAAAAAAAAAAATCATGAAATTCAATGCACTTCAAGCCACACTTGTACACTTTTCAATGCGTCGGGAATCCCAATCCTCTGGAAAACGCAATCACAAATATTTTACCCTCCCTCCTCATATATTAGTCAGATAAATATACTTAACTACTCTCAACAAGAGCATCAAAAAAAAAAAAAAGCAAAGCTATAAACTAGAAAAGAATGAGTACTTTTGCGCAGAGCAACTATTCCCCTACTTGTTTACATTATTAACTTCGTGTTTGAGAGCCCGAAACCATTCGAAATAATCACGTGATAACTGAAAATCATTAGCTTAAATGCATAACCGTTCGAATAAATTACTCAGTCGCCCAAATGCCGAGCTCCTAGTTTCTGACAAGCTAACAGGGAATCTAGTCGAATCTGCATCCCCCAAGGATTGTGACCCCAAAATGAAGACTAAAATCTATCGAATCGACCCCCTAAAACAAGCTTGCATTTCGAACTTTACCGTAAGGGTAAGGGGACAAAAGGTGTATCTGTTTATCGGAAAACAACAAAAAACTAGACCCAGACTTAAATGTAAAAACTAGAATTTTTCATGGAATTTGGGGGGAGTGGTATTGATTCCCCTTCTAAAAGGGGGGTGTCAATACCCCCCCCCCCCAACTTAACCTAAAACTTCTAAAAGCCAGGAGGGTTCGCCCCTTATTATACCCCTAAATGGTAGCCTAAATGTCACATTCCTATCTCGAGCGCACCCCTGCCAAAACAACGTGGGAATTCAACTGAAGTCAAGGGAGTCCATCTCCCCCCTTTCGCAAGGCGATGGCGCACCCTCTCAAATGTTACGGAGCATCCGTCTAGAAAGAGCCTTCCCCCCCTCCCGAAATGAGATGGAAAAAAAACAGCTTCTAAAAATTTCAGTTTCGCAGGCTGCGCCATGGACCCCCTCCCCCCTTCCGAAAATGAGATTAAAAAAAACCTCTCAAAAAACCGGCTCTAAAAATTTTAGTTGCACAGGCTGCGCCATGCTCCACCCCCTTTTAGTGGGCACCCCCGTAGCAGTCAACTCAATTTTGGAAAAGCGCAGAAAATGAACTACTTGAGTACTCGATTCAAACGTCTCGAGATCTCGATTTGAAACATCTCGAGATCTCGATTTGAAACATCTCGAGATCTTGATTTGAAACATCTCGAGATCTCGAGAAGTCAATCGCTCGAGTACTCGATTCAAAAGATCTCGAGAAGGCAATCGCTCGAGTACTCGATTCAAAAGATCTCGAGAAGTCAATCGCTCGAGTACTCGATTCAAAAGATCTCGAGAAGTCAATCGCTCGAGTACTCGATTCGGAAGATCTCGAGAAGTCAATCGCTCGAGTTCTCGATTTCAAAAGATCTCGATTATCAATCACTCGAGTGATCGACTTAAAAAGATCTCGATTATCAATCACTCGATTATCAGAAGTACTCGATTCCCGAGATCTCGATTATCAAAAGATCTCGATTATGCCCATCACTAGTAGTAATGTCACATTTCTAAAACCAATATGAGTCAAAATAAAGTTTGTGATCAATGCAACATGTTCATTCACAAAGCTTAAAATAAAATCTACGGAAGACAAACAAGTGGATTTCTTTTTTTGAGTATGTGCACACATAAAAGTTTTTTTCATCATAACCATTTTTGCAACAGAGAATATCAAGGAGAAACTTATTAAAAATGAGAAAAATGTACCACGTTTTTAAAAATTATAAATCATTTACCAATAGTACAAAGGGTTAGAAAAAGCAACATCTATTTTTCCAGTTCTCATGCAGTTTGCATCAACTTCTGAAGCAATAAAATATTTTTTTGTACCAGGCTTGGTTGGTTGGTTCTACAGTGGATGCTGGTTAATTGAATCAGTGGTTAATTTAATCAAATGCTTTAATGAATCAATTTGTAAAAAACATAATAAAATCCAGCTTTATTGAATGAGCCACTTTATGGAATTAAAACTATTTAGAACAAACCTGGTTTATTTTAGCGGCGGTTGGGTATTTTGACACAAGAGTCTAGACATGCTATTTTGCGCCAATACCAGGCTTGGAGTATAGAAAACTAGCATTTATATCAGTTTTGGAGCAAAAGAAATTGAACTTTTGCATCTGTATAGGAGCAGAAGAAAATAACTGCTGCATCTCAATGGAATGATTTCAGTCCTTGATTTTTATTAAAGAATTGTGTGAAAAATGTTGGACCAGGGTTCGTACGCCCCTTCAAAACTCCTCCAATACTCCTTCATTTTGAGAATTTTTTTTGAAGGGCCCTTCAAACTCCTTCATTTTGGTTTTATCTCCTTCAAAACTCCTTCTTTTTTAGTTCAAGTCTACATAATCTTCCTTTATGACAGTAACTTAAAATATTTCAATCAACAACTGACTTCGCCACAAGGGCGATTTTAATGTAGCAATTTTGTATATTTATTTTTCTTTTCATAAAGTTGTGATTTACAAATTGATAAAAGTTGAAGGTGAAAATTGTATTAGATATTTAAGACATTTCATAAGTGAAGTAAAACATGCTTAAATGGTGCTTGGCTATTTTTTCAAGTTGTAGAATGACTGTTTTTCCCTTCACCACACTCTTAATAGCCGAAGTGAGGTTGTCTAATTATTATTCAAATATTTAAAAACACATAAGTAAATGTACTATATTAAGTGATTGGATTATGATATTTTAAAAAGGGCCATCTACACGTGATGTCATGCCTTGAGGGAGAGATGGGTTCATGACATTGTGACAAGAGGAATAGAGAAGGTGACAAATAGTGACATCACTCAGTTATTGCAACAATATGTTTATAAAAATATGACTTGGGGGGGGGGGGGTGACTAGAGAAGGAGTTAGGTGAAGTGTGACACTTAGTGATAAAGGGGGAAGGAGGGGGGGGGGGCGGCAAATATGTTGAAAAAAGTGTGATTGTTTAATGACAGCCCGTTAGTACTCCTTCATGTTATTTCTGATATTGAGTATGAACCCTGTGGACTAGTGATATATAAAGAAAAGAAATGGTAAGTGAGTGTACAAAATAAAATAAATGGAAAAATCAAAACAAAGCATATTTATTTGAAAGGAAAATATTTTTTCAGAAAGCAATATGGAAGGTAGTTCTGGGTGCATTCTGGGAGCAAAGCACTACAAAACATACACATGTACATTGTACAGGACTAGAAAATTACAACTACACAAATTGCAAATAAATAAATTATTTAATACACTCAAAATAGTATTAACAATATGAAACTGGAACACAAACAGATACAATTATAAGCAATTTAAAATTTATTAGTATCACTCAAGTTTCATGTTCTAATGTAAATTTCGTTTCAAAATTACACAGGTGAATATTTCTACTAATAATAAAGCTGAAAGTCTCTCTGTCTGAATCTCTGTGACGCGCATAGCGCCTAGAGCGTTCGGTCGATTTTCATGAAATTTGGCACAAAATTAATTGGCAGTATGTTATGGTGTGTTTCGTAAATTCAATTTTGTTCTTTTTTTATTCAATTTAAAGCCCATTTTTTACATTAGTTGGAATGGGGATGAAATATTTCACTCACATTTTTAAGTTTTGGGTCATTCGAAACTTGAAATTTTCTGCATCAGATGCAGTTTATTCAAAGATTCGACAAGCATTCGGAGAGCTACAGGACGTTTAAAAAAAAACAAATTTCAAGGCTTACCTTAAGCAAGCTAAACAATTTTAAATGATTAAGCTCGAGAATAAAATCAAAAATTAAAAATAATTTCTGTTTTGAAAAGAAATTTCATTTAACTTTTGTTTGTTGCCACAGTTAAGTGTTTTATTCACTTTGATTGTTTTCTTAAAATTTTCAAAATCATACTTCTTTTTTCAATCCATATCCTTTTCTTTCATTGAAAAAATTAAATTGAAATATTTTAACCATTAAGAAAAAATTGTTTGCTTTTATTTTCTCAGTTTTTACGGAATTGCGTTTAGTAAATTATTAAAATATTGAATTACAACCTTTTATCTAGAGTGTTTAATTTTGGGAAAATGTCTTATTTTGCTTTTTAAGCAAGGAAGGGAAACTTCTTTCTTCTTTAATAATATTTCTAAGGTTTTTGCTGGTTTCTATTAAGCTACATGCTAAGTTTTCAAATCTGCCAAAAATACAAAGAGATCTGAAAAAAATAATAATAATGAAGCATTGAAGACATTAACTGTCGTAGGTGAACCAAATAACCATACAATTTTCTACTACGGACAAAGCCATGAGGGTACCCATAGTATATTATAAAGCATATAAAAGTAAATAAAGGCCTACCACTTACTGTTGAGACTTGAACTAATGTTTTCGATGTTTTCTCATGCAAATGCAGGGGACGAATCGGCAATGACGTTTTCTTGCCGATTCGTCAGTGTGACGTCACACATGTGTTGTTGCAGCATTATCATTTCTTTTCTTATAAAAGCTTGTGTCTTAAGTTAAAATGTCGAGTTGACCCATAGTAACATGTCTGTGCATGAAGTTGACATTGAACATGATTTTAACATTTTGAATTTAAATACACTAAATACTTTAAAACCTGCCCCTGTTTCATTTTCCACTGCGTAAATCTCAACACTTACCAACAGCAATTCTGCATTCATACACTAGCGTCAAGTCATTTACATGGTCTAAAGCACACTGGAAAAACAAACACATGGATAATTAGAATGCATAATAAATAAAAACATATTAAATCTATTTATATAAAAGAAAGTCTTGTTAGTTACACTATTTATAACTCAAGAACGGCTGAATAGATTAGGCTGAAAACTGGTGGGGAGGTAGCTTAGAACTAGGAGATGGACATAGGATACTTCTTATCTCCGTTTGATCGCCTTCCCGAAATATTTGTAATGAGGTGGTTTCCTTCAGTCAAAAGTACTATTTTTAGTCATTTTTTAGTCATTGAAATGGATAAAATGAGCAAAAAAAAAAAAATTACTTGGACCCAGAAAATACTTTTATTTTCCCAAAAGGCTTTTTTTAATTAATTTTTTTAAATGTCCGATTTTTCAAACAAGGCGTGGTCTTGATGACGTCACAAATGATGCAATTTGGCGCATCTTTCTATTATGTCAGCGAATTAAAATTGCGCTCTACTCTTGCTACCAACCATATCGTTTCCAATACACGTGAGTAAAGATGCGAATTAAATATTTTGTTCTGTGAATGGCAACATTGAATGACATTTCATCATTTGTGATGTCACACGACAGAAGTGTAAACAATAAAAACGCCCCGATTTAAGTAATTTTTAAAAAATATTAAACTTAAATAAATTATTTAAAAAATGGTCAGATCCTATGTTTTTAAACATGCTCTTTCAGAAAAAAAATATACTTTTAAAATTTTGGAAACGACCCCATTGCAAATTAAATGTGTAATTAATTGTTTAGTTCTATGAATTTCTAATAGATGGCGGGGTAAGTGTAGTTCTATGAACCCCTAATAGATGGCGGGGTAAGTTAACTCGAGAGAACGCTGACCGACAGTGCTGATAGCTACGCTATTGTGGGACTGTTGTGGTCAGAGAACTAATTTTTGAATGCGGGGTTTTTTCTTTTTTCTTTTCGATATTCGAGTACATAATTTGATTCTGTAGGATTTTTCCATCATGTTTTGATTTCCTTATTTCTATAACGCTTGTAAAAAATAATGAAAACAAATACACAAGCATTTCCAGAAAACTATATTTATTATTAAAACATATATCATTATTTATTGGATAATGAAGAAAACAAGGAAGGAAACATCAAGAGATTCTTGCGCCGAGGTATTGAAAATATAATGATATTTTGGAAAATACAGAAAATACCAAACATTATGATATATATTCAATACTAGCTGACCCGGCGAACTTTGTTCCGCCTTAATGGCAATAAATAAGCAGATTGTGTTTTTTTTTTTTGGAAAAAATACAAAAAAAAATTAAATAACTACATTAATCATTCATTATTATTTCTGTATTTTAGTACATAAGTACCTTGTGATACACGACATTTTTTGTTTTATTATCAGGCGCAAAAACAAACAACGCAGATGGTCTTCCGACCCGTGAACATGCCACGTATAATTGACCATGTGAAAAACATGAATGTTCTAGAGTTAAACCACAAACTTTTAAGGATTGGCCTTGTGATTTGTTGATGGTCATGGCAAATGCAAGACGTATCGGAAATTGAAGTCTTTTAAATTCAAACGGCATATCGGTTGGGATCATCGGGATCCTCGGAATGAGAACTTCCTCACCTTTGAATTTTCCTATCATTATCGTAGCGTAAATTACATTGTTCATCAATTTACTAACCACCAAACGCGTACCGTTGCACAGTTTTGGTTGGTTTATGTTTCGAAGCATAATTACTACGGAGCCAACCTTTAGGCGTAAATAGTGCGGTGGTAAGCCAGGCACGTCCAAAGAGTTTAAAAATTCAATTGGATAGTTGGTGGCTTCATCTTCATTTGTGACGCAGTCAATAGATTTGAATGAATGCATTGTTCCAATGATCTTATTTTGAATTATGTAGTTCAGGTCATCTACATCTTTATTCTTAGCCGCTAAAATTGCTCGCTCACTCAACCATTCATTATTTTTGTAGTTAGAAATAATATTTGGAAATACATTGTTGATACGTTCGTCTTTTGATGAGACAAAATTACAGAAATTATTTGGAAATGATATTAATCCGCTCGATTCATCGACAGGTACTTGACCATTCCCGATAGTCAGCAATTGCTCCGAGAAATCTTCAGCAGATGTATCATTAAGCAATGTAACTCTCATGTTTGTTGTCAGCTGCAGTTTCTTCACATAGCGCCATAGATTTGACGATTTGAGGCAAGCGTTTATTTCATCGGCAGCCGTAGATCTTGGAATTACTGGCAGTATTTGGCGGAAATCGCCAGACAGTAAAATCATTGCTCCTCCAAAACATCTCGAGTCATTGCGTAAATCTTTTAACGTTCGGTTAAGTGCTTCTAATGCACGTTTATGCGCCATTGTGCATTCGTCCCAGATGATGATTTTCGATGCCGCTAAAACTTTGGCCATTGCTGAGTGTTTTGCAATATTACACGTTGGTTCTTCAATAGTTTGAAGATTTAACGGTAATTTGAATGCTGAATGAGCCGTACGGCATCCTTCTAACAATTTGGCTGCTATTCCAGAAGAAGCAACTGCAACCGCTATGTTGGATCTCGCCCGAACAGTTGCTAAAACTAATGACATAAGGAATGTCTTGCCAGTTCCACCAGGGGCATCTAGGAAATATAAACCACCATTTTCATCAGCGATTGCCTTCATTAAAGTATCATAAACTTCCTTTTGTTGGTAATTCAACAGGTGTACATTCCTTTGAACTACTAAATCTAATTCCTGGTGATCATATTTACGTTCCCGTTCCAATTCTCGATTAAATGCGTCATTCATTTCACGATTTGGCGCTGGCATTCCTAACCTGATTAATAAATTACCGCACATGAGGTAACACATATCTTCGATCAAGAGTAAAGCACGATTATGTATCTCCTCATTCATCTCAATATCGTGATTTCTGGAACTGACACGACTTTGATGTAAAATATCTTCTGACATACTATCCTTGTATTTGTGCCACAAGTTACATGGGTTTGATGGAAAACATGTCGAAATTATGATAGCGAATAATGTGCGTATCTGACTTGGAGATGCAGAGATAATGGCTTCAGCGATTGTCGTATCCCAATGGGTATCGTTTTCTAATAAGTTCAATTCTTCACATGCAGCACGATATGTTGGGAATATTACACCATTAACAGTTCGTAGTGTCTCAAATGAAGTTGGCCCACGCACATTTACCAGCAACAACCGCAAATAGAAACATTCATCATTCTTTGGATGAACTGTATACATACGACCAAGAGCATCAGTAGAACGCACATCTGGATACCCAGGAACCGCATCACCTTGCTTCCGTCTTTGAAAATTCTTGGATGAAGCATTCCAAGTATAATAACGTGGCATCTCCGAGTAAAGCAAAGTTCGTGCAAACTGATCGCTTTGGCAGATTGCAAAAAAACTGGTCAATGTAGTTGCTGGAGGTGTTTCAGCACGTTGCGTAGCATTCGAAGCCGTGAAATATACTCGTTGACCATTCTCCAGATGCACCGCCAAATGTATAACAGTAGGATGACGTTCGTGAATTGGAAATGCGAATATACGCCAAATCGCTTCATTACAGTTCACATAACGACCAACTTGATAGCGTGAAATTTCATCGTTGGTATTTGAGGATTGCAATCCAAAAACCGCCATATCACTGCCTTTCGTGACATATTTGCAAATATATTTTATTGACTTAACTGAATTGCAGTATTCAACGTTGCAATGTGTCTTGAACGTTTTAGAAATAAGTGGCGAATATGGAACAATCCAACTGTTGTCGACAACGAAATCCATTCTTTTCACTTTCGTTGTGACAGTTCGACCGTTGTCATCTGGTGATCGACGCCGATACAGCGGATACCCATCGTTGCCAGTGACAGTCTCCGCCGTTAATTTCCGTGGATATCGTTTAGAGCACTTTCCATCGACCATGCAAGGTGATTGGGGATTGATGGCACCACACGGTCCATGAATCATATTAGTAGTAACAACATCATGTAGGTCTGGATCGACTTCATGATCAGGAATCTCGGCACATATGATATCATCTATTTGGTCAGACTGAATTCTTTCCACTAACCAAATAAGAATGTGTGCGTGCGGCAGGCCTCGCTTTTGCCATTCGATTGAATACATCCAGCATCGAGTATCTCCAAAGACGCGTTGTTTAACAATAAAGTTCATCAGGGACCGAATTTTTTGCCTGAATATACGTGCTGTGATGTCGTGTCTATCATTTGATGTTTGTCCGGGAAGCAGCAATTGAGTAATTTCTATCCATTTTGGATTACAGGTAAAAGTAATAAAGAGATCTGGCCGGCCGTAATGACGAACATATGTCATTGCATCTTGTGCATATTCATGCATATGACGTGGGCTACCAATGTACGTCGCCGGCAGAATAGTTAATCGACCAATATTCCAATATTAGCTGCATTTCCTTCAGTACTAACTGCATCACGTAAATGGACGTACTCCTCAGAACGCAGTTTGGCTTGGTTCAACCTAATAAATGTTAAACGTTCCGTTTCTATTTTTACATACATGTCAACGCAATACTGCTGAAACAATCGACGAAACCGCAGCAAATAGTTGTCAGCATTTTGACGAATCATCAAACGATATGCATAATAATTCATTGAGCTAACTTTCTTTGTAGTTTCTTCACCTGAAATTCAAAATTTGATAATTAACCATTTCAAAGACAAATAATACAGACATTAACCATTATTAAGATACTGATACTTTACCATTCAATGGATTTATCATTTTAATATTAAAATAATATCCATCTTCTCCTTGCCAAAACATCAGTGGGTATTGCAATGCGTCATATGATCGATGAGTTTCAGATATTTGTTGCAGTTGCCCAGTATCGCGACGTGTAAGCACAATATCGCGTTTTTCCAATTGTTCACCAACAATCAGGATGGCAACTTCGTCTACTGTTGGAGCATTAAATGTGCGTTCGTGTGTTCCAGATGGTCGTTTATCTGCTTTGATGACAACTTTATAGTCATCATTTGGCATTTGCTCTAAAGCACTCTTAAACAATCTGACCAACGCATGATGTTCATGAAGCAGACACTGCAAGTCTTGAATAATTGCTCGCTTCATTCCTGCATTGATCCCTAGGCGTCGATCAAGTTGTTCTTCCATGTTGCCCATGAAACATATTTGTAAAAATTTATTCTGTGTATCTTCGAAAGGTAGTAATGATCCAATTCGATGGTGAATCTGTCCTTGTATCTACAAAATAAAAACCAGACAGTATTAACTGGGTTATAAACACTTTTTCTGTGGGAGAGTAGAGTTCAGTATTAGCAAATGTAATACATACCAATAGATAAAGTAAGTTATTCTTTAACTACATTCTATGTAAGTACAAAAATAAATACCTTAAATGTCGGATTAAATCCTCCTTCTTCGATAATGTCTGCCCCAAATGACGTCATTTGGAAACAACTATTGTATTTTCGAGTATTTGCAAGAAAGTGGCGTGATTCTTGTGTTTCGCCACAAAGCAATGAATACAATGGCTCATGTGGCGGAGTCAACACTGGCAATTTCACTTTACCATTAAGGCAGCATAATCCAGGCGTTTCTCCGAAAAACTTTAATGCACCACAATACTCGCAAACAACGTCCATTTGCCCAATGCAAACGCTAGGATGCAAGCTGTAATCATTGCTGCAATCGTATCGAAACGCTGCTCGATTCAAATCAGCTAAATATCTTGTTCTGCGTCGCAAATTATCTATTTGTTGCCTTCTGTTGTTCGCTCGACGATTCTGCATTGCCAACCGAGCTGTTTCACGGGCTGCTTCACTTTGCTCTCGTGATTGAGAAGCACGAAGTCGAGCCATACTATCGCGGCGCTGTTCACGTGCAATTTCTTGTTCTTCTTCAGTCCTTTCATTTGCAGTATTTTGTATTCTTCTTGCATTACGGCTTTGTCGGGAAAGATTCGATCGTCTTGGTCGCGGCATTATTAATTAAACTTCACTTCACTTCAATCCACTTGTTAATTATTTATTTAATAGAAATAGTTTTAATATTGATTTCTTACAAATATCAAATTGTCATCCATACGTCAATACATAGCTGTCATTTTACGTCAATTACATAGCTGTCATTTGCGTTTTGTTATTCCAAGTCTGATTCTTTTTTGTTATACCACGTTTTATAGTGACTGACGTTTCATGTCAAGTCACACGGGAACGCTGTAGAACGGGATAAAAAGTATCCTATATCCATCTCCTGGCTCTAAGCTACCTCCCTACCAATTTTCAGCCGAATCTGTTCTGCCGTTCTTGAGTTATAAGTGGTGTAACTAACACGACTTTCTTTTATATATATAGATTTTCAATCAATACAAATTAAAATCTTTCTTCAAATAGTAACTGCATGGTTAAATCACTTTTTTTATGTACTTATATTATTATTATGATACATATAGACTGAAAATTAACGATACTTTCCTTATTTATGTATAAATGTACAATTTATGTATATACATACTTTAAATGGTATTTAAATCTAAATGATATTTACAATTGTTTGAAATTCAGTGATTAAATGTTTTAAAATAAAAAAATAGCTGAGATATTATATTGGATATTAACTATAAAATATATTTATGCCTCTGCAATACTAATTTCATATATACAGGAGTCCCTGTAAAAATAACAGAAACACAACCACAGTATAACATACATAAAGAAAAAATCTCATGTAAAATTAAAATAATAAAAAGCATTCTAAACATATGTTATATTGCTATAGTTGTTTATCAATTATTGTATTTTAGAAATATTTCACTTAAAATTTCTAATAATTTTAATTAAATTGCTTAAGCATTAGCTACTTATTTTTCTTTAGCTAGTTCCTTTTACAAAATTTCATATACCGTATTTTCGGGAATAAGTGCCACAACGCACACAAGGAAAAAAACAAAAAATTGTCAGTGGGGTGCATATGATGGGTGAGGCGGATACAGTCTTTTTTTTTCAAGTAAAATAAAATCCATGTTTTTAAAAAACGTTGAAAATGCCGCTAATATATGGTACCACATCATCCTGCTGCCGGCAGGTAGCACAACATAACGATTAATGTGGAAAAAGTACGTTAGTCACGTCAAAGTATGTCAGTGTTTCAATAGTTTTTCCAACATAAAACAACGTTTTTCGATGTTTTCTAACTTTTTTGGAGTTTTATTTTGCTTCTGAGCACTACCATAAAATCATACACCTTTAGACCAGTGTTGCAACTTTAGAGCATTGAAAGAATCTGGTAGTGTGTGCCACATAGTGGTTGTTGGGGTAAAGCTAAAATCTTTTTAAAAATTCAGTAGATTCGCAAGTGTTGTCCAGTGAAGTTCATGTTGTTTACTCCAAGCTCCAGTGTTATCTTTCTCATGTCAAAATTCATTTGTGTTGGGAGGTTTTTTGAAATTTTTGCTTAAGCTCCCTAAGTCTCCTTCAAAGCCTATATTTGCCGATTGAATTCTCCAAAGATAAGTTTATTACTTAATTATTCAGGTATCTAAGATGATCTAGCGTTATCGGCGAATCCTGGTGTTGCTTTGTTTACATGTCGTTTCAAAGTAAACAAAATGTGGGAATTCCAGTTGCAACTTTAGATCACCCATTTTTACTATCATTTGTCAATATTTTGCGAACAATTTTGTATTTTCTTCAGCCGTTTTTTAGTTTTCAGGTTTTCTTTGGTTTTAGACATGAATCTAGGAAAAAGAAAGAAGATAGGGGGCCGTCCTTACCTCAACTATTCGCCTGAACTGATGGAAAAGGTGATCCAAGAAATCAGGAGCAACCAAATTTCAACAAGGAAGGCAAAAAAGGGTAAATTTTGGTGTTGGCTTCACTCTCTCGATGTCATTTGGTGCAAAAAAAAAAAAAAAATTATTGTGACAACAAAGAAATATCCAATTGGGACAAAATTTTTACCAAGCTCCTGCAAAAAAATGATAAACAAAATTGATCTTGTAAAAAAAGATAAATAAAATCCAGGAGTAGGTACCTACTAATTGTTTTTCAGACTATCTAACATTCATATATATCTGAATAAAATATTGTATTTTTCACTATTAATTTTATTTAAGAAAACCTGAAATTGACTCAAAAAGCATAAAAAAAATTTATAAATCGAAAAAAGTAAGTAAAATTTTTTTTTTAATGTTTGCAGTGTACGGGATTGGAACAGAACAATCTATGTATTGTATCTTCAGACCGGAGCGGTTTAGCAATGCATATCAAGGAAAATATGATGTGGTCTAAAGTTGTCACCACCATGTGCAAACTTTATACCACTATATGAAAAATTCCCTCTCCCTTTGTTTGTTATTTAGAATTTTTTTCAAAGAGTCATTCTACAGCCGAGACGTAAGGTAGTGTATGGTTAAATTCTCGACCTTTTTTGGCAAAAAATAAAGAAAATATGGAGAAAAATACACATAAAGTGGTCTAAAGTTGCACGGTTTTACCGTACATAAACACTTTTTATAATGATTTCAAGCGTTGAAATAAGCAGTAAAAATGACTTTTTAAATCAAGTAAGCGAAAAAATATACTTGGACATAATTTTATATGTTCGATAATCAAACGTCAACCTCTTTCACTTCCACGTCGATCGATATTTTTGTGCTGCTTGAACCTTAGAGTTTGATATTGGCGAGGCATTGAGGAGAAGGTTCGGCGTTCCGCGCTCTGGATTACTAACCAATTTCATTCCAGCTTTCTTTACTCTAATTGAGGCAGTGAGAAGCAAAGGGATGTAAGAGGCATTTTCAAGTTTTGAGTAAAACATGTTTAAAAATAAGATCAAAGGTAGGTTTTCATTGAATTTTTTTCTAAATCATGCTATACAGCAGTACCTACCAGGGCTGCTAGTACCATCTCTTGCCTCTAGAGAGAGGAGAGGTTCACCAACCATTTGTAGGTTATCTCCAAAATTTTAATTTTGCCACTTACATCCAATATCATCCAAAGCATAATTGAGGCTGCTCAATGCCTCAATTATGCTTTTAAGCTGTTTAATGTTGGGTGCAACGTTTATGGCGGGTGCGGCGCATACATTGAAAAACATTTCCCTTAAGAATATATTTCGATGCGTTGCTTACTCCCAAAAATATGGTAATTCAGGAATAAAAAACATATATTAGTCAGTGTACACTGTACAGCCATAAGACATCTTCCTTTTTTCTGACCAACTTTTTACATTTAATAGGCACTTTTTATCTATATTCAAAATGTTACATTTCCAATTATTTTATAAATATAAAACAAAAAGGAATATATTATTATAGTCCATGTATTTAGAATCGCCATGTTCAGGCCAAATAACTTTCCCACTCTCCACCCTTTTCTCTTAATGGTTGTCATGGTTATGGCACTATGAACTTTGAACTCCCCGTGTTGCTTCAGCTAAAGATAACAGTTGCAGAAGCAACTTGGGGAAAAGTTCATAGTGCTATAATCAGGACAACCAGAAGGAAAAAAGGGTGAAGAGTGGGAAAGTTATTAAGCCTTGACATGCCGATTCAATATACCAAATTACTTTTTTTTTGTTATTTTTAATAAATGAATAATATTAATACAAATACAAAAGTGACGACCAGCAACAGGCTCTGGGCCCAGCTAGACTGGTCCTAGTCGATTTATAATCCCCAGTGAAGATCAATGGCCCTCTTAAAACTGTCTACTCCCTTGCTCATGACCACCTCTTCCGGTAAGCTGTTCCAAGGTTCCACTACCCTGCTAAAATAATAATTTTTCTTAATATCCATGTTAGCCTGAGATTTAAATAGCTTAAAACAATGACCCCTTGTCCTGTTTTCAGTGCTAAACTTTAGCCCTGTAACATCTTTCGTTTTAATAAATTTAAACAGCTGAATCATGTCCCCTCGGTCTCTTCTTTGCTCAAGACTGTACATTTTTAGCCTTCTAAGCCTGGAATCATAATCTAAGTGGGAAAGTCCACTTATTAGCCTTGTAGCCCGCCTTTGAACCCTTTCCAATACATTAATGTCTTTCTTAAGATAAGGAGACCAAAACTGAACAGCATACTCCAAATGGGGTCTTACCAAACTTCTATATAAGGGCAGAAGAACTTCTTTAGATTTATTTGAAATAGATCTATTGATAAACCCAAGCATCTTATTGGCTTTGTTGCTAGCAATGCTGCACTGTTGGCTAAACTTTAAATCCTGACTTATTAAGACCCCCAGATCAGTAACTTTGTCTGCCTGACTAATGACTGAACCTTGCAAATAATAACTTGTACACTTATTTCCATGCCCTAAATGTAGCACTTGACATTTCCCAACATTAACAGCCATACCCCATTTATCAGCCCACTCCGTAATGTGATCTAGATCCTCTTGCAGCTGATTTGCTTGTTCTTCATTTTCTACAGTCCCCATAACTTTGACATCATCAGCAAAACAATTCATGTTCCCAGAAATATTTTGGTGAATATCGTTCATAAAGACAATGAACAAAACAGGCCCTAACACTGATCCTTGAGGAACCCCGCTTAAGACCTCACTCCAATTAGAATAATTTCCCCTTACAACTACTCTTTGTTTCCTTCCGGTCAGCCAGTTTTTTACCCAAATGAAAGTTTTCCCTCCTATTCCTATATCAGCTAATTTGCTAAGTAGTAAAAGTTATATGTATTAATATGATTAATACATATAACTTTTATGCTGCAAATTATCATAGCTTGAAAAATAAATATAGAAAATATAAAAATGTCATATTTTCAAAATAAATATCGGACATATATTATGATATCAGCGAACAGTGCTTCTGCTGGATCTCTAGGTGGAGAGAGTTAATTTGTTTAGAGGTTAAGGGAGCACAGGAGCATTTTTATAAAACATATAATTAATTAATACAATTAACAAACAAACTAAAGTTTGAAAAGATACACATAAGATTTCTAATTGAACAACTAGATGGAGCATGTCATTGATCAGAGATCAAATCATTAAAACAAAGTATAATCTATCATACTCAGAATTTTGTGAACACTATAGGGGATACTGTTAAGGGTTTGAGTGCAATGATTATCCAAAAGCTTTTAAGTTAACTAAACGCGGCAGATTGGAAAGTAAAAAGAACTACTTAAATATTTAGTGGCAGATTCCAACATTTGTCGGAAGGTCACATTATGTTTTAGAGTTCTTATTATTCTTAAAATAAGCGTTTCTGAAAAACAAGTATTGTTTATTAATAATTGGAGACATCACATAGCCACTATATGAAAATACCTACTAGTTTTTATTATTTTAAAAAGAGAGGTAAATAATCATTATAGACAGATGCATTTAAAATGTGTTTATTGTTTTAGGCAGATTGAAAATAAATTGGGTGCGAATAAAAAGTTGCTGGGACCACAGCTAATATCATAACAGGCAGGTTTAATGTTATAGATAGTAATATTATTCGCAGGTTCTACTGTATGTGTGTTAGTGACGGGTATAGTCGAGTTCTCATAATTGAATCACTCTATTATTCAAGAACTTGACTATCAGAAGTTCTCGATTATTACAACTCAAGTTCTTGACATCCTCAGATCCTGATTCAATATAAACAAGAAGTCAATCGCTCAAGTTATCGATTTTGAAAGATCACGATTGCAATCACTCGAGTTCTCGATTTCAAAAGATTTTGATTATCAATCGCCCGAGTACTATGTTTTAAAACATCTCGACTGTCAATCATTCGATTATGAGAAGTACTCAATTTCCGAGATCTTTACTATCAAAAGTTCTCAATTATGCACATCACTAATATGTGTGTACAAACTTTGTTGCTCTTTTAATATAACACTGAGCATAATCTTCAGCATCTGAAAAATTAAAATGATAGGCAAAAACCAAAGCTTAAATGTAATTCAAAAAAATGATTCTGTAACAAAACTAATATTTCATAAATTAATAACAACTTACAAATCGATGCAAATTTGCCGCCTGCAAAAAATGTGGGATAGCTTCACGCACTCTCCCAAGTTGTCTCAGGGCTTGTCCCAACTCCAAATAGAGTGAAGCTGCTAAAGCAGGTTGGTCATGATCAAGATGAACTTTGATGCAGTCATGATAGGCATTTATCGAAGCTTGAAGGTGTTCACTATACCCAGGACAAAGTAGTTCATGATCTAACTGTTCGGCTTCTAGAAACAGTTTAGCTGCATGCAGTAAGTTCTGACTTTCAAATATTGGATTGCCAACGGAATGTTCACACCTGAAAACAATATACATTAAATGTACTAAAAACTATCATCATTTTGATAATGGATATGAAAACTAAGCATCAAATTGAATGAAAATTAAATAAAAAAAAAGAATCATCAACTTAGAGTGAAAAGAAATCTTTTTGAGTACTCTTTTAGTGATTTCACATGAAATTAAATCAGAAAAAATACCTATTTTATTTAAAAGAAAACCTAATTAGAAAACCCCAATTAGCCATTCCAAAATAAAGTGTGGGACAATGAGATTCAATAATTTCATCAACATTTTGTGATAGATCCTAATATTTTATTTAAACATGAATAAGCACATTTTATAATCTTTACATTTGATACAAAGATACTCTTGACACAGTTATTTATATTAAACAATTTTGCTACTTAAAATTTAATTTATTTGCATGAGTCGCGTGTAGGACATCCCAAGTTAATCTCTTGTCATTGGCTATATGAATTACAGCTTGATTTAACAATTGTCAAGGGATTAGAAAAAGCTATCGTTAAATCAAGGCGCATAGACATTCAATGCAGTTAAATCCCAACCAGTGAAATGTATCATTAAATTGAGGAAATCGTTAAATCGGGTAGCGTTAAATTGAAGTTATACTGTAAGTTAATATTTTTGCTCCATTTATATAGCAATAATAAAACAAATTGTAGGTTTTGAAACCTAAGATTCCAAAGTACAAGAAACATATCTCATTCGTTGAGAAATAATAATTTAAACCATTGAACAAAATTATGCCAAAACCCATGCTGGAATCCTTGTTAGGGAGGGTCAAGCATAAGTGCAACAAGATAATGGATTTCAGTTGTCCCCATAAAGTGCTAAACCCCAGAAATACCTTGAAAATAAAGTCCTCCCACGCGTCTAAAAAATCTTTTATGCTATTTTTAGTCAGCCTCCTAGCTCTCCTTCAGAATTTTTTAAAACTGAAGTCCTAAAAATTTAATTTAAAGTTTTCTTTGGTGACATGAGGGAGGAACATTGGGATCCTAGGCTCCTTTCTAGGAAGGGGCAACTGCTCCTCCCTGCCACCTCTGATTTGCTTTTAAATTTCACTCAGTAAAAAGAGCTGTATAAAAACCATGCAAAGTATGATTTACATATTTACTAATAGTTTTAACTTTCCTAATTTAGAAATAAAAACTAAATTTAAATAAATTCAGAATGAAATGAAACAAGAATAATTAACTTTAATTAGCATGATAAATTTTATTTAATGAAAATTTTCAACCATCATTAAAGCTAGTAACTAAAAAATTTTCATCAAGCTTTTTTTTTTTTTTTTTTTGCATCCTAATGTCTCTACGTTAAGCTTTACAAAAAAAAAAAAAAAAAACAAATTTTGCAAATTTAAAATATCAATATTTTAAACTAAGTAAACTGTTACTATTTTGCAATAAGACTTCTTGCAGGGTAAAACAGTTTCTGCTCCAGAGACAATGTTTTTACACATACAATCCTTAAAAAAAAACCTTAATAAAACCAAAAGAAGCCCTGTTAAAAAAAAACACCTGGCTCTTTTACTTCTTTTATTTATTTTCTTTTTTTTTTTTTAATTCACAAAAAGAGAGGACCCTCTGGAAAATCTTGGACAGACCCCTGTTACATGGATCATCAGTCTGGAATAGCCATAAGAGCAGAAGGCAGTAAACCTCTCATAGAAGTTGAGCTAAATTTAAATTTAGCAACCATTGAGAAGGTAATCCCAGATTCTATGAGAGGTTTACTGCCTCCAGATTTGTTACAGCTGTTCTAGACTAATGATCTCAAACAAGGATGAAACTGCAGTCTTTGGATGTTGTCATGAGCTCTTTAGTATTTGCTTGTAATTAAAATATTGGATCAAAGCATATATCGCCGCATCATCACAGCAACCAAGGGTGCCCACAGGGGGGGGGGGGTATGGCACAAGTTGCGCCATCAACATTTTTTGGGGGGATTTTTTAAATTTGTTTAATTTTTTATTTAAGTTTGTCTATTGATTTATTTTTAATTTAAATTATATATTTTATTTTATTCTGTTAATATTTTGCTTCCTTTATTTGTTTAGTTTGTATGCGCGTGTATCATTGGTGTAGCACAGAACTTTTCTTATAAAATAATAACAAAAAAAAAAATTAAAAATAAATAAATAAATAAAAAATCTTAAAAATATATAAATAAAATAAAAAAGGAGCTAAAAAATAAAAAAAAGGGAATTAGGGTTGAGAAAATTTGGGGGAAGGGGGCTATGAGCCATTGGCCCCCATGATGGGGGAGCCATTGAACTTGGAAGGGGGGGGAAGGATGGGCATCCCTGACAGCAACGGTAAGATATCTAACCACAGGAACAACAGAAAGATACCTTACTGTTGCTTTGAGGCAACAATGTAGCATTAATGACACTAGCTATGGAGTTCGGGGGGGGAGGGGGGCAATAATTTTTGTCTTTGTGAGTGTGTTTTAAGGAAGTGATAAGTACTTCACTTAAAGAGGAGTTTCCGTCTGCTCGGTAGTTGTGAAGCTTTTGTAGAATTTGGAAGCCTACTTTAGTTTCCAAATATCAAAGCAAAGACATAATATTTTTTGAATCCAAATTAAAACTTTCAAAGCTAACAATAAAGATTAGGAATTAATGTTAGGAGTTACTTATTAGAGTAAAGTTCATTAAAACATTAATATATTTTATTATCCAATAAAAATGCACAAAATTTACCTGCACACAGCAAGACAAACGAACGCAGCATAATGAGGACACTCTCGGTTTTGGAGTTCTTTCGCTAACATACCTATAAAGAGATTGATAGATTAAAGTAGTCTGTAACAAACACAACAAATATCAAATTTTTTTAGATAAATACTTACTAAATTGCGCACTAGCTTCTGCAACATTTGGTTTTCTCAGGAAACGTCTAAGCAGAAAAATTCAATATAAGTTAATAATAAAAATTAAAAGAAGTGCAGTAAGAAAAAAAAACCTAAATTAAGGCATAACATTCAAAACCAACAGGTTATTAAATGCTTAAAATGACAAATCTCGTAAAATTTGAGCAGAAGTGGATCGAGGAATTTTTCAAGGAGGAGGCAATTGATTTTTGTTACTTTTCTCAAACTATGTTCCTGATTACACATCATGAGCGCTCCCACGGCATTTTTATTAAAAACAAACAAAAAATATAGAGTTGTGGCCAAGAAGGGGACGTAGGAAGTCCTCAAATCTACTCCCTTAACTTTTAACATAACAAAAGGTTGTCGAAAATCGCCTTTTCAAAACTTCAATTTTGAAAAATTGCTGGGGAATGTTGTGAAAGGTCTAACATCACTGTTAGAAACTGAAGTGAAGAGAGTTCCCAGTGAATGATAATTGTGATGCACCAGAAATTGTCAGAATACTGTATAATTAAATAGAAATTAGTTGGAGTTTGAAAAAGGCGCTGTAATGCCTAGATATTTTTGGCTCTGTAGTTTTCTTGTAGTTTTGGTGAAATAAATGTCTTTTTATGAAGAAAAGGTGATCTTATTGGATTCCAGCACCCTGCATTGATTAATACAATCGGAGGGGTCTGTCCAGGGTTTTTAACAGGGTCCATTTTTTGTGAAAAATTAAAAGATTTTTGTGAAAGATTTTTTTTTTCTTTGTGAAAAATAAAATTATGTAAAAACAAAAATTTTAAATTTATGAACATTAATAAATGTGTTGGGAGAGGGGGGAGGCTCATGGCGCAAACTGCGGCATTGAAATAATTTGTTGGGAGTTCTGTGGTATTCTTTCTCTTTTCTGGTGCATATTTGAAAGTTTTCATAGCAATAGAGAGGCATCATTCTATAAAGATAATGAACCTTGATGTATCAATATCTATATACCGTTCCACATCTTGGAAAATTGTACTAGAAATGTTTTCTGAAGATGTTGTATGGAAAGTAAAAACTTAAAATAATTGAAATCAAATTAAATTCAGGCAGCGGTTCAGTATTTAGCTTTTTGGCGCGTGAAATTTTTACAGAGCACGGAATTTTGTTTAAAACTTTTAAAATTTCCAATTTAAAAAAAAAATAAGTATAAATTTAATTTGCTTACCTCTGAATAAAGCGTAGTAAGCATCAAAAATGAGAAATATTCAATTCCCATAGCAGATGCAAAAAGATTGAGATTTTTGAAGTGAAGGCATCAAAAGTATAAAAACGGCATATAAGAGAATTTATTTCAGTAAAATTCTCTTCAAACTGCATATTAAAGGTTAATGAAAAACATATTGTTAATGTCTATCGACATAGTTGAAGCAAAAATAATATTAAACCATCAAACCTTCTAAACACTTTTAAAAGAACGCAGAATTCCGCTTAAACTAATAATTTCACTAAAAAAGAGAATTTTCATTTGTTTTCCTCATAACGAAGCGTAGTTAGCATTAAAAATGAGTAAGATTCTATTGTCATTCCGGATGCAAAGAGATCGCATTTTTCAAAATGAAGGCATCAAAAGTTAAAAAAAAAAAAAAAACAGCAAATAAAAGAGTTTATTTAAGTAAAACAAATTGCATTTTAATAGGTTTACATGATGAATATTATTAATAACCACTGATCTTTTCGCCGAAAATTCGGAGAAAGATAAAAAAGAGGTGGGGAGATGTAACACAACGAACAATACCAGATTCCCGATTTGACATAGGAAAAAATACAAGAATTCCGGTTTATAACCAGTACCCAAGCACCACTGTTAGCATAAAAAATTCAAAACTCATATATTTTCTTCTCAAGATGACGTTAAAACATCACACCATAAAGGTGCAAAATGTTAAGAATATTTTCCAAGTCCCTGTAAAAGGTTTACAAGACGTTTATTTAGCGTTAATGTTAATTTTATAGTTGGTAACCATATCTGAAGCGATTACATTTCTACCCCACCCTATAGCTATTCTATTCATTAACAGTAATAAGTTCAATTTGCTAATATGTGTTATTATTGTTTAGATTGAGAGCAGAGGGAGAAAGGTGCTGAGGCAGCAATATCAAGCTGCAGGTCAATAACATTTTCAGAGAAATCTATAACAACATCGTTGCTGGCTATTTTGATTCTGTGATAAAAGAAACAGTAAGCATCACAGAAATATGCTGACATTTCTTTTGAAAAACTAGCCAGACATTTCTTTTGAAAAATTAAAAATTAGCCATTATATTGATTTTAGATTTGCTTTTACAATAAATGATTTGTGAAAGATCCGTTTATGTTGATTAGAATTTTGTGAAGGGTTCGTTTTGCTTGATCGGAATTTTTTGCAGGGTCCGTTTTGAGTGATCGTATTTTTGTGAAGGATCCGTTTTTAGTGATCGTATTTTTGTGAAGGGTCCGTTAACGGACCCAAATTTCCTCAGGCCAGACCCCTAAATCCTGACAAAGTAATTCATCGTTGGAATTTCAGTTTGTATTCAACAATCACCAAAAGTTGGTTAAAATTGCATTTCTAGAATAGTTTTGAAAAATCACCAGAGAAAAGTCCCTATCCCCCATTCCTTCTCTTAACATTACCTGAGATGGTCTACAAAAACATCTTTATGACTTCAATTTTGAAAAATGTAGAGGGAAGGCCTTCAAACCTCTCATCCTCCTAGCATCACTAAAAATAGTCTAAAATGGCGGTTTTGAAACTTCAACTTTAAAAAATTTCCAGGAGAAAGTTCTGAACCCTGATCCTACCCATATATCATCAAAGATGGCCTACAATTGTGTTTTTGGAACTTCAATTCCTAAAAATTGCCAGTGAAGAATTGCTGGTGTGACCTTAAGACATGGACAATCGCCCTTGAATTTAAGTTTGTTAACTAAGTTTTTTCTCAACATCAAACAAGACATTTTACCAGGACTGATGCAAGACCATATCAGCCTAGTTTGGAACCCTTGACAGGGTTCCACACAGAATCAAAGTAGTATAAGTTTTAGATACCATATGGGAGGACCAAACTGACAAGAGGACAGGCTTGACTCTCGGCAGCCCTGCACCTTACTAAATTATTATGTTCAACAATGGGCATCAATCAAAAAAAAAAAAAATTGCTATTGATACTGATACCAGGGCTGAATTTAGTTTTGTGCCACCTACAGGTTGACCTAAAATCTGCCGTTCTCTTTAAATGAAGATTTGAAAACAGCTTGAGTGTAATTCATGGTAAGTTTGTTCAGTCTAATTAATACTTTCAAGGTGCCCCTGATGGATTATAAAGTGAAAAAAATTCCCCGTTGTTTTAAGCATAAATTTGGACCAAAAGTTTTTTTTAACAATTTTAAGGTCTAAAACATGATACAATGATTTTTTAAAGTGAAACTGATTCGACAAATCATCAAATACTTATCTAAAAACTCATATGTAAAGCAGAAAAAAAAAAAAAAAACAAAAAAAAAACATACACATTGAAATAAGCAATGAAAATAACTGAAAAAATAGAAATCATTACTTCTTTAATTTTGAAGTAATAGCTTTATATTGGGCAAGAAAATCATGAGATGGATCCATGGCTTTTGAGAACTTTTACTGCTGGTTAAATAGAATAAGTCAGAAGTCAAAACACATCATGACAGTACATTTCAAAACAAAATCGATTTGTCTTGCATTCGAAAACTAATCAGCAATCAAAATGTGGAAAGCATGTATTCCATTTCCTTATGGGTCTCGTTCAACAGTAGCTTTTTCAATAAAGTCTGCCTTGATTGAATTAAAACTTTTTACAATCCAGTAACACAGTGCATTTGGGTTGGAAGAACGAAAGTAGGATGTAGGATAGACGGAATGTAAACAAATCAATGAAAAGAGTATTGCCATCCCTAAATATGCATTCTAAATTAAATTTTTTAAAAATAATATTAATTTCATAATTATTTCGATTAAAAAGAAGCAAAAAGTGGTTAAAGAAACAAAAGTGAAGAATGTCGAATAAAGTTAAGCATCATTCGATCTGTATGCAATATTTGAGGAAAATGTTACGTTGGTTGCGTTCGACGAAACTCACTGGTCGACCGGTAAGTAACTGGTAACTAACCGAATCGTTCTATGATCAACCGGTTAACACGGCGGTTACCAATCTAAGCAGTTGATTGGTTGATTGGAGCACGTGATCATTAGCTGTCACGTGATTAAATAACCGGTTGCTCTCGGTCGAGCTCGTCGAACGCAACCGTTGCATAGTTACTAGCTGAATATTTTGTACTTGAAGCCTAGTCTTTCTTTTGGGCTTATAAATTTATTTAAATATGAATGTCTATGTTTTAAATACATGAAAAGTATTAGCTTTCACCATTTGTAGTATGGTAGAATGGGATTTTGATAGATTGTTAAAAAAGGGGGGCTATTTTATGACTCATATCTTAGGACAGTATTTCGATTGTTTTCAACAAAATAATAAAAACTGAGGTCAACAAGGCCTATTAAAATATGTATGATAAGTTATCAACTAGTGAAAAATGTTTCATTTCTTATTTTATCCGGGTAACTGCAGCAGCTAATGCGCACGCGCAGTAGAACTGCTGTAATGTTGACCGTCAATGTAATTTAAAATCCAATTAATCCTTATAAAAACATAACTATATTCACTCAAAAAAATACTACTTTTCTCTTTAAAAGTTAAATGAAAATATATAAGTGCTTCTTTTCCTGAAGATAAATGTCACAGTTACAGGAAAAAATAGCGGAAGCTGACAATCTTTCATTGTTGTCGTTTGGTCTATCGAATTCCAAGATGGCGAACACTGCCCACCCTGGATATTGAGTGTAATTTTACAATAGCTCATACTTTTTTCACGAGTGCATTTGTTTTCGTGAAACCCACTTGTTCATCAGAAACAATGGAGTTACGCGTAGGAAATAAATACCGTCTTGGTCGCAAAATAGGAAGCGGATCTTTTGGCGATATATATTTGGGTGAGTGCTGCAAGTTATACTCAACAAAACATTTTTACAAGGAATGTCCAACTTGGCTCCATATTTTTCTAACTTTCCTAGTTATTATTATATGAAAAACTTAATAAATGGGGAGTTCCTTGTGCTGAATGTTGTGCAATAATTAATTAATGCGGATGTTTACAATAAACGAGACTGGAAGTACTTGTTTTTTATGTATGACTAAGAAATTGAAGATATAATGTTATTCAAATGACCCAATTTCAGTACAAAACCATACATATCTTATTATCGTAGTGTACTATACCCCTATACATATATATTTGACAATTTTTTTCTAATAAATCTGTAACAGTTTGTAATCCTCGTAAAATGTTTACCATTGTCATTTTCCAGTCTTTTGTTAACGTCGTGCGTTTTTATGGGATGGTAGATCCAATTACTGCGTAGGTGTCTTTTTTGAAATAAATATTTCTAGAAACACTAAAATTATTATAATTAGGAATTATCTGAACAAAAATATACCATAATATCTAAAGTTATATTACAAATACAATTTCATTTGATTCTTATTCCTGTAACAAAATTTTCATGGGGTATTTTTAAATAAAATGGAATTCTTTTGTAGATTTTTATTTGCACTTTTTAAATTTTGCTGTTAATGAGAAATATTTTCCTGTTTTTTTTTAAGGTACGAACATTACCACAGGAGAAGAAGTTGCTATTAAATTAGAATGCATCAAAACTAAGCATCCACAACTATGCATAGAAAGTAAATTTTATAAAATGATGCAAGGTGGAGGTAGGTTGATCATTGATTACTGATTCTCATGACATTAATACTTATATTTTACTTAGGTATTAGCTTTGTTATGATTAGGCCTTATGAAGTTGTATTTTCACACTGAGTTATCTATTGTTTTGATAGTACACGGGATATGTATGAATTAGTTTTAACTGGTTGTGTTAACTCTGCTAATGATTTTCCCTTTATTGAAGCATTTTTAGTTTTATTCTCTTGTCAAAATGACAAATGTCCAGGTGAATTCCCGTTACATCAATTGCAGGTGCTTAAGTGAAGCACCTTAACCTGTGTGCTTACTCATATTTTTGCATAGATTCTGTAGGAACAAAGAGATTCAACATTGAAGCATAATGTATGGCAATTTCTTGATATCAGGCCCATCATTCAAGAGTCAGGAGGGTTGATTGCCCCCTCCCCCGACTTTGAGAAATCAATTAATCTACGTCAAATGGGTGTGGTTTTTCTTTTTTAATTTGTGGTGATATGTTTCCTTTGTTCCTTGAAATATGAGAAATGATGGGCCGCATGTTGTAGGCCCATCAATTAGTAAACTTATTTTCTCACTCTAAGCTGTCCCTTTACTGAATTGTTATATCTTATTATTGTTTAAGAACCTCCTAGTCTTAGTTTGTTTCCCACTTTCCTTACTATTTCTGGGTGATTTCACGGTATTTTTGACATGTATGTAGAGTCTGTAACGTGACCTTTTTTTGCCATAACTTTTTCATTTACTGTTTGGTTGAAAATTATTTGAATATGAGTTGGGTGTGTTGATAGGAAAAGCTCAAAGTAAAATAATATGCTAAACAAGCAGTAAATTAAAAAGTTATGGCAAAAAAAGATCATGTTACCGACTCTACATAAATGTCAAAAATACCGTGATATGACCCTTCTAGGAATTAATTCACTAGTGCTTTGTGCTAGTCTCTCTTAATTCCTTAATAAATAAGAACAGTTATGATGTAGAATAATTTTTAACAAACTTATGAGAAAAATATGGTAGTTTCTTTGTCAATTATCTACAAAATGGTTGCTATATGGCTATACAAGTTGCAAAAATAACAATTTCATTATGGCTAAAATGTTAGGCCTATTTGAATTAATTCTACACAGCAATTTGCGCCTCCAAATGAAAAATACAGTTCAAAATGGAGATCATTTAACTTTAATTCAACGTATGTTTTTTTATATTATGCTGTTTTGAGAAACTACTAAAAGTATCTTAAGGAATTTTTTGACAAATTGGATTTTGTAAAACCTTGCTTATAATGTAACTAACTCTATTTGTGCTCTTGCCTTTTGTTCATTCCGGTACATATCGCACCCTGACAGCAGAAGTGACATATTTCAAAAACTTGAAAATATGCTGATTTATTGCATAATCTTAGTTTTAACATAACTGAATAAAGTTTTGACTGTTGTTTAGTGTTGAGCTGTTTCAACAAACCACTGGGCGGCTATTATTGATCTAAAATTATTTGAATCATGTAATTTTTATCAACGGTCAACTCCAAAATCTACACAGCTAGGGACCATGTAAGTAACTTGCACAGTTTGCACATTCTGCAACGTTTTTAAGGAAGCTTTGACCATAGCACCAAACCCTCGTTCGAGTCTTTGACGGATGGCCAAAGCTTTGTTAATTTCCGAACATGGCCCCAATAAATTACGCTTAAAACGCTTATAGGCCGTGACAATCGCTGAAACTCATGGCAGCAAAGAGGGCACTATATTGGGAACCCCTGTTTACCATTACGTTGCCATTGATTGGTGGATGCAGGGTTCCATTCAGTGCCCCTTGCAGTCAGAATGGGCGACGTCCAATCAAAAATAAACAAATTTTGAAAATTTGACATTGATAGCTAGATGCATGGCAGATCATAGTTGCATCAGTTTAACACAAGAAAGTCATAAATTGTCAAGGCCTGAAAGCGTCAATGCCATCTAGTGGGGCCATGGTCCAAATAATGAGCTTTATTTGTTTTTTAATTTTTATTTTATAAATCAAGTTGGCAACAATGCAAAGCTCATTGTCAGTGATGTTCTCGTCAATTTTTCTGAAAGTATACTCCCAGTAATCCATGGCGAACAATGTGTATGCGATCATATATATAATGTGTCATAATATGACATTTTTTGAAGCTTGAGGGTCTATGCTATATGTCCAAAAAATGTTTGAGAGTGTATGACATATATGAAGTACAGTGGAGCATCAAAAATCCACACAAATTGGGAGAAGTGGTTGTGCAGATTTTTGATTTTGCGGATTTCAGGTCACTAAGGAAATAGGTGGGAGTTGTACCTTTAAATTGGAAAAATAAAAACAACAAGGAATAAAAATATAATAGTTACATAGTTATTTACATTATTTTATACAAGTTTACAAATCATTAGCTATTTACATTTTGAAAACATTTCAGAAATTGTAGCTTGTTTCATATTTTTTGATAGTTTAAGCTTAAGTCTTTTTTGTATGTTGTACAGCATTAGGAGTTCTTGCTCCGACACAATATCTTGTTTTAAAAATTCCAAGTAGTGTTCTCCTACCTGCACACCCTCCGAGATTAGAATTTTTTTAGATTCTGCCTCTCCTTCACTTTCCTCTGAGGGCTGTAGAACAATTTCACTATCACTAAGTTGATACTGAGTTTTCTGCTCATCTGGATTATCCAGCCACTCCAGGACTCTCTCTTTGTCCCACAGATCTTGATTGCACACAGGTTTGGAATACATAAGTAGCTCCTCTGCTGTCTCCTCAAAGGGATTATTGGGGAAACCATTGAATTCATTGGATCATTTATTTATCCAGTGATTTAGAGCTTGACGGTACGAAATTCGATAGCGGCGGATTATTGCTCGAAAAAATAGCAGTTTTACAATCGCAAAAATGATTTTCTGGCAAAATTAAGTTTTGGGAAAATCAATGCGGATTTTGGATGTTGGCGGATTTCAGGGTGGCGGATTTTTGATGCTCCACTGTATAACCCTATGGGAACACCACTGCTCATTGTATCATCCAATAATTTCAAATTAACTTTCTTTTAGAGGTCACTCTTTAATCTTGATTTAATACAAATCTCTCATCCTGCATTGCAATATTTTATGCAATATCACAAACTATATAAATATCTTGAACCTGTGAAATAAAAATGAACTTTTAAACAGTTCCAATTTGCAATGTTTTGGTTCCAAGTTGCACTTTTTTTATTAAAATTTAGTTTTTATAACATTTCTTCCATGATTCAAAGTGATCTTAAATGGCAGGATAACTTTGAATCAATTTAATAATTCATTTTAAATCATTTTTTTATAATTATTGATACTCAATTTTTTATGTCTGCAGAATAAAACTATTAAAATGTGCAGGGAGGTTGGAAATAGAAAAATCAAAGTTACTCTGAAATTATTTATTTTTTGATGTTTTCTTGAATGTAGTAATAAATTGAATTCCCCTCTTAAATTAAACTTTTTAAGTTCATAATTATTTGTAGTTTTGTTATTTTTTGTGGTAAAGAAAAAAATTATAGCAGCATTTTTTCAGATTCAGAACCTGGGGTACATTAGTCCAGTTTTAAAAAACCCATCAATAATGAAAACTTTTAGAAACATCAGAAAAGCAATTTTATGGTAACAGTAACAATAAAGTTGAAGTAACAAGTTGTGCTGATTCTCGAGAAAATAGAGATGGTTTTGGCTCAAAAATAGCACAAATTAGCTAATTTAATGTTTGGTTTAATTAATATGACTGATCTTTAAACTTTATGTGTTTTCATTCTAAACACAAAAGAACATAAGTTAGTGACAATATTGGGAAGTAAATCATTCAAATTTTTAACAAAAGTTGCTTTTGCAATGCGGACCAACTCAAGTTGGTCCACTTCAAAAATTTGAGTTAAAACATTTGTATGAAAAAAGTACTGAGCATTTTAAAAAATGTTTTAAATCACAAGTATTTAATTTTTGATGAGATAAAATATTGAAATTAGAAAAGCATACCAATGTGCCCCAACTCCCCATTGAAGTACAGTAAATCTGTTGTGCCCAACAACCTGCACTTAAGGCCGGATCTACGTACCTGCAGGTGCAGACCTGGGGGTGGGGGTGGGGAGCATCTAAAAGGGTCCACGGCCCTTTGTGGCATAGAAATCCAGTAGGCAGTTAGGGGTCCTGCTGGTTTTTTGCAGGGGGACCCAAAATTTATAGATCCGGACATGCCTGCACTGAATGATTGGAAGTTTCCTCCATTGGCTTTGTTTCCAATGTTTCCGTTAAGTATTCTCTCCCTGTTCTCTCATGTACACATTCTGTACAATTAAGTCCTCTGTTCTTCTGTAACACATTTTCGCCTATATAGTTTTTATTATGGTAAATTAATTGCATAGTTGCAGCTTTAACTGGTTCAATCATTTTCAAACCTAGTTAAAAAAACACAAATCTCACTGTCTCTACTTCATTGTCAACATTTGCCTTTTAATCTGTCCTTCCCAAACTTAAGAATTTTATGAACCTTGATCTTTTTTTTAATCTGAATTTATAACATAGTAAAAGAAAATTAACTTCTTGTTACAATTTATTTAATTTCTTTTCAATTTTGCTCATGTTTTCAAGAGTTTTTCACTGGCCAACCATATCCCCTAAAGTTTTTTTTTGTAAAACAGTAAAAGTTTGCATGTTCCCCTTGCTAATCAAATCAATTAAGTCTTCTATTTGGAAGAACTTGAGTGAAATTAAAAAGTTTAATTTTTGTAATTTCAGTTGGAATACCCACTATCAAATGGTGTGGTTCTGAAGGGGACTACAATGTCATGGTTATGGAACTCCTGGGACCAAGTTTGGAAGACCTTTTTAATTTTTGCAATAGAAAATTTAGCTTAAAGACTGTTTTATTATTAGCGGATCAATTAGTAAGTATGCATTTTATGTATGGATTAGATCTTGTAACATATTCATTTTGATTTAGCGTACGCTTGTGATATATGTCTGTCTACTTAGTAATACAGTGAGCGCCAGATATTTGAAACAGTGGTTTATGGAATCAGCCACTTTAATGAATCAAATTTTCAAAGACAAAACTAAATGCAACTTTAACATTGAAAAACTGACGGATGTTTGAATCAAGGGTATGTAACTAACCATTGTCCACAAACATATGGTGCATCAGAGCGGTTTTTTTCATTTGCGTTCATTTAGTAAAATCTTTTTTTTTTTTTTTGTAAATAGTGTAACAGTAAAACACTTCTAGACAGTTTTCTCAGGAAAATTTAAAAAAAAATAGAAAAACAAAAAACCAGTAGGATGGAAACAGACATGGTGTCAATGCGACCTCTGCGCTTTAGGCTTTATCAAAGATAGCATTAAGGTTAGAGCAACGAAGGTGCAAATTCTGGTACTATAATTAGTTCATTATACAGGGGTCTGGCCAGAGGAAATTTGGGTCCGTTAACGGACCCTTCACAAAATCTGATCAACCAAAACGGACCGTTCACAAAATCCGGATTGATCAACCAAAACAGGCCCTTCACAAAATTCCGATAAACAAAACGACCTTTCACAAATTGTTTATTGAAAAAGCAAATCTCAAATCAAAGTAAATATATTTCCGTACAAGATAATGTTTGAAACCTTTTTTAAAGTTAAATTAGAAGGATCAATTTATACAAAATCTGCTAATCTTGCATAAGAAAAAAAATATCAGCACTTTTGTGATGCACCTGCAAGCGATAAATAACTACTGATAAATATAATGCTTGTTGTTGATTTCTTTGAAAGAAATTAACAGCTGAAAGTCATTTAGGTTTATAATTTTGCTTGTTTGCTATGTTGTTGTAAACTTCTGTAAACTTCTGAAAAAGCATCAACCTTCTCTGAATAGATGTCATAAGCAGTTTTCTCCCCTCTCTCATGATTTAATAAACAATAATATACAGCAAAGTGAACTTAGAATTGCAAAGGATAGTAGGCGTGGGGGGGGGGGGGGGAATGTGATCGCTTCAAATAGGGTTACCAACTTCAAACTTATCGCCACTAGGTGTCATGTTTAACTTATTTTGGGAGAAAGTTTATAAGAGTTTGATTTTTCCATGCTAAAAAGGATAATTCACTTTTATTAAACTCTTTTAGTTACTGGGTTGATTTTTCTTTAGTTGCCTACATTTTGGAAAACGCAATCTTTTACATCCGATACGAGAATCATATTTTATTCTTTTTTCAAGCTAACTTCGCTTTATTAGGATGCGAATAAATGAAAAGTCTCTTCATTTCTGTAAAAGAGCTTATTTCAAGTTTTTAATGTGGGATTCCATTTTCTTTTATGAGTCGCAAATTAAAATGCTGAATCAATGGTTTATTTTGCACCACCATCACGCTAGCAGACTCAAATGCTGTCGCAAAACATAGACTTCTGCCACATAACTTTAAGAAGCCCCTCATCACCGACTTTGATTGCCCCAGAATCCTAACATCTACAATTGCAAGATTAAGAACAAACCACTATAAAGGGATGAAAATTCTTCCCGACAAAACGAGAACTTATATCCCCTGCAAGAACTGCACCGATGCCCAACTGACTCCGGATCACATTCTTGAGTGCCCGGCCCTTATCCCACATGTTCTGCAGCTGGGTATGGTGCCACTGGCTTCAGAACTTCGAGAGGTCCTCTACAGCACAGATGCGTTGCAGCTAGCGGGCGCGGTCTTGAAGACACACAGAGCCATTTAATTGTCCATGGACACGACAAAAAAAAAAAAAAAATGGTTTATTTTATATTTTATTTATTTTGCTTCAAATGTGTCCAGATATTAATGATATGTTTACCATTGGTCTCTAAAATGCAATTCTAAAGTAGTTTTATCAAAAATATTTATTTTACAACCCATTTTTATACTTTTGATGCCTTCACTTTGAGGATTGCAATCTCTTTGCATCCGCTATAGGAATTTGATTTTTCAAATTTTTGATGTTTAGTACGCTTTGTTAAAAGGTAAACAAATAAAATATTTTTTAATTTTTGAAAAAAATCATGGAGTTTATAAGTTTTAAACGAAATTCTGTACTCTTTAACATTGTCTTGGGTTAAAAAGTTAAATGCTGAACCTCTCTGCCTGAATTTCTTTGTAACAATTATTTTAAATACTGTATATATAACATTTCTAGAAAATTTAACATAATGTAGAATGGTAAATAAATATTGATAATTGAGGGGTGCCCATCTCCCAGAGAGCGATGCCCCCCCCCCCCCAATACTCAAAAAACATTCAAAAATGATATTCTCAACAGAAAAGAGGGAAAACACTCAACTTTAAGTGTAAATGATGCAGTTTGCGCCATCTCAAAATTTTAAATTTTCTTTCGTTTTTACAATTTTTTTTGCAGAATTGGTTTTCTACAAAATTAATTTTTCACAAAATTATTTAATTTTCCACAGAAAACAAACCCTGTAAAAAATCCTGGACAGACGTTGTTAAGTTACGTTGAATAAAAAGTGCCTAAATTAATTCCTACCTCTTTTTAGCAAATAACAGCAGATAGTTTTCAAAGCAGATAAATTAAAATTGGAATTTTGAAATTCCTTTTGCCCTGTTCTACGATAAGTTTCTTTAAATAATCAAAGAATTAAAATTTTGAGAGAACTGCTTACTTTTAATTATACTTTATCTTGTTTGATGAAAATTAACTAAAGTTTTCTTAAAATTTTGAAGATACTTACCTACAATTATTTTTTAATTTATTTTTTCAAAACTTTCTATGATAGAAAAAGTTTTAATAGATATTTGATTTTGACATTGTAATAATTAAGTGTTCTTATGCATTTTTCTTTTCATTTTTAGATAACTAGAATAGATTACATCCATAGCAAAAACTTCATTCATAGAGATATTAAACCTGACAATTTTTTAATGGGACTTGGCAAGAAAGGCAATTTAGTGTACATAATAGACTTTGGACTTGCAAAAAAATATCGTGATTCTCGTACACATCAGCATATTGCCTATAGGGAAAACAAAAATCTCACTGGCACTGCAAGATATGCTAGCATCAACACACATTTAGGAATTGGTATGTAATTTTGAGAATTTCATTTATTTTAATTTCAGACCTTAATTGTTAGTAACTTGTAATAACTTTGTTTTGTGTTTGTTGAAGTTTGTTTAAAGTTCTGATACACTGTTTCAAACTTTTTTCCTTATGTATTTTTATATAAACTTTTTAGTTGTTTGAAAACAATCTTACTAAGGTTGTATAAATGAAAAACAATCTAACATTTAATTCTATTTGATTCTTACTATTTTATATTTTTTCATATTTATTAAAATTTCCAAATAATCATTATGCATAAAAAAAGCTTTCAAAATGTGTATCTTTCTTGAATTTTTATTCTTGAACCAAATATTTTTTTGGAGTAAAAAAAAAAAGCAATTATATGCTGTCTAAATAGTTATAAGATGTAGAAATTTTTTATTAATCTTTAGAAGAAAATTTTGTTTTATAAATATTCGAGTAAGTAATAGATGAGGGTGATCAGGGTTTTTTTTTTTTTTTTAAATTTTTTTCATTGACTCAAGCATAAAATATTATTCGCAACTCCAGAGCTCGAATATGTTACCTTACGTTGATTAACAATACTGAAGAAAAAGGTAAAACATTCCATTCCATGTGTTTTCTTTGGGCTAAACTACGGGCTTCAGACAGTTTATGATGTAATGTAATTTCAAAAGAATGGAAAAGAAAGCTTCCCACAAACACAATGAAAAATTACTGTCATTCACTAAGCGTTAAAGCAAGTTATGAGTTACTGCATTTTTTTGTTTTACCTTTTTCATCCGCCATTAGACTGGCTGCAGCGCCCCCTATAGTTTATTGGAGTTGCGAATAAGGTTTAAAATCAGTATGAAACTGAAGTAATATTTTTTTTCCCAATTTTTTTTTCTTTTTTAGGAAATTTTTAATATAACTTCAGATATGGCCATGGTTTTTTGAGCATTTGCTTAAATGCATCTACTTATGAAAAATTTATTTTTAGTTTATCAAGTAAGCCATCTTTACATGGCCTTTGTAAGGTAAATTTTTAAATATACAGATTTCAAAGTAGCTCCTGTTAGTGGGGTTAAATAATGAATGCAAGTGATTAATTAATGTTTCAACTTAACTGTTTCCTGAAAAATGTATCATCAATGAAAAGTGTTGGATCTTGGTTAAGAATTAGAGAAATTTTATAGTTTTATATGTCTTATTGTAACTGGTTGGCTAAGTGTAAAGTAGTCATGTTTCAAAATATTTTAGCATTTTAATTTAATTACTAAAATTTACTACTATGATAATATGTTGACACAGACTGTTCGTGAAATGTTTTATTTTATGCTTTGTAGTTAAAAAAGAAATATTTCAATGTCTTTCGTGCAATCAAATGCTTTAAAATGATCAAGAGTGTTTAAAATTTACTAATACAATTCTTAATACGAATTAGAAATTGCTAAAAATTATCCAGTGATTCATTTTTATTAATCAATTATTGGCATTTACGGAACTGCCCAAAAAGCACTTTTGTCTGCTAAAGTCTCAAACTTCAAAAGTCATACAAAGAAATAACAAATTGCTGTTCATTCAGACTTTGCATTGAAATAAAACCAGTGCTTGTCATGATATAAATTAAAAGCTGACTACCAAACGGCACGACCTTCAGGGTCATGGATTCGGACAAAATTCTAGATATAGGTCCATTCCTACGAGGTATGAATTCAGGTAAAGCGGTTTGACTGCATAGGCTCTAGTTTCACTTCAACGGGGGTCCAAAGTAGATAATTTGGATCCAAAAATGCAATGAAGTTTCCTTTAAAATTACCATTTTTACCTGTTTTTCTGCTATTGTACTGCAGTATGAGCCATTAGAATGCATTTACCTTTGAATTAATTATGTTGTATACTAGTTTATAATAAGTGGTCCTCCAATTTAAATTGGCACTACTATTAATTTCAAAAACTTGAATGCCAAAATAACATGGTAACAGGATATTTATCGTTTACAAATGAAACTAATTATTTTCATTTTAATATTAATCGTTTGCTAGTAAAAAGTATTTATTGTTTTCTAACAAAAAAAAAAAAAAAACACTTTAACTGAATATTTATCGTCTGCTATGAAAGATATTCCACAATGATAAGAAAAAGAAAAAGCTCTGATTTATTGCACATGACACATAAAAAAAAAATACAAGATTTTTTCGACTTTATAAGTTACTTAAATATCGCCCACATTATTAAATAGGTGTTTTCCCCATCCACTCTTACTAACAAATGAGGCCAAATGCGGTGGGAGAACGGACGTTGTGCCATAGTCTGACCTTCAAATGGAAACGCCATTGCATTTCTTAGGACCAGACTAGAAACTTAGGACCCTAATTTCAGCCAAACTAGGGCCTATGCAGTCAAACTACTTTACTCGGGCTCATATCTAGTGGAAAGGGACCTATATCTAGAAGTTTGTCCAAACCCGTGATCCTCAAGGTCGTGCTGTTTGGTCGTGAGGTTTTTTGGTGGGGTTTTTTCTGTTTTCACTTTGGTTTAGCACCCAAATCAAACGAAACCAAAATGTCATGAAATTTCCTATGTGATTTGAAATTAATCTTAACTTTTTAAAGGAAAAAAATGTTTTTTTTTTTTGTAATATGTACAGTAGGATTACTCTAATCTATGAAGGTCAATTATCTGCAATGTTAACAGAATGTTAACAATGCCCAATGTAAACAAACTAAAGAGTTGTTGTAGTTAAATTTTTTGAAATTCTTCTGATAATATATCTGAAACTTTTTTACTCTAACTCCTTATTAACTTTATTTTTATAAACATGTAAAGCAATTTCTTTCATGTTCAAATCCTATTGCTATGTTTAACTGCAACTTGCAATCATAATCCTTCATGTGTGCGTAGTAGTAAAACTATTTGAAAATCATAATATTCACTAAAAAATTACTTATTACACTAAAATGGCTGGTATCAGAAAAAAAAAGGTGAGCAAAAAAAAAAAAAAAAAAAAAAAGAAGCTATGTTATTAATTAGATGTTCTTAAAATATTTGATGCTGGTTCTTATATCACCTTTTTAGTAAATAAATTGATTGTAAATACAGGATAACAAACCAGGCTTCATACAAGTCCTTAAAAGTGCTTTTTACAGTGAAATTCCATTACAATGAATACCAATGCAACGAAATTTCTGTTTCAACGAAATAAATTTTCAGTCCTGATTTAATTTCCAATACATAGCTTGAATTCCATTACAACAAAATTCTCGCTACAACGAACAAAATTTGCAGTCCCTTGAAGTTCGTTGTAACAGGATTTCACTGTACCTCATTTGAGTGACCTGTTACAAATGGCACTTTAAAGTGCTTAATTTTGAGCAAAAATTCTTAGTTATTTTGACAATTTGCTTTATTTTTTATTTATTTATTTATTTATTTTTTTTTTTTTGAAGCAAGTCCTTAAATATCTGCCTTTCCCTTTCCTTTTCTCAATGATCTTTCTCTCATTAATTCCAAAGCCAAGTTTATTTCTTTTGATGAAATTTAATATTTCAATGAATCACTAGGGGAGACTGCTCATACTTGAATGTTATGATTCTTTTTTTTTCCTGTTTCAAAATTAATATTTATTTATTATTTTTTAAAGCTCTCCCTGTTCCTGTTTTTTTTTTTTTTTTTTTTGAACTGATAATGTATTTTTGATATGCTCATTACAACTAGTCGTTCATGTTTCAGTTTGATTGGTAGTTATTTCAATAATTGCACATTTTCCTGGTTTTGTGCATTGGCAGGGTTGCCAAATACTCATTTTGATTTTGGAGAGTTTCTCTGCAAAGAAGTTTGCTTCGCATTTCTCGCCAAAATTTGTAGCATGTTCAAGCAATCGCATAATTGCCCCTTTTTTTTCTGATTTGATATTCCTATCGGGATTGTTGCTGAAGAACATATTCTTCTTTTTCTGGTTCCAGCTTTGAAACGTTTAATTTTCAATATTTTTTCTATTGTGGTTAGATTTTGTTTTTATCAAAGGTTTTATGATATGTATGGGAAATGAAAATTGTTAATACTCTTTCTTTGAGAGAAAAAAAGTACTTGTTTTGGTTATTTTTTATTGGTATTGAATATGTATTGGTATTATCATACGCAAATTCATTTGTGACAAAATACCTACAACAAGAATAGAAGAGATTCAAGGTAAGTTGCTTAGAAATGGCCTAACTGTTAGAATTATTTTATTACTTATTTTAAAACTTCTATTTTAATCAAACTGAAAATTTGGTTATTTGAAAAGTTATGACTGGTTTTAGGTCACACAAGCTGAGTGACCAAATGCAAAAGCAAAAATTTTAAGTGCTTTTTTAGTTGTTTTTCTCTCTCTCTGTGTGTGTTTGCATGATTTTTGAGTTTCTTAGAATTAGTGTTTCTACATTTAAGAATATCGAATGGTCATCTTTTATTCATTTCAAACTGGTTGAGGATATGTAAGTATAAACGCTTTTCATACCACAAGCTACAAATAATTTTAGTTCCCTGTAACATGAATTCTCTAAAAGGTATATCATTTAGATAGACAAGTTCTAATTCCAATATTTTTTCAGCTTTTTTTTTTGTAATTGTGTGTTCTTGTACCTGAAATTTCCGTTTTATTCGGCCTCGAATGCACATTGGCTAGTTTTTTTGGCCTGTCCACACATGCATATGGACCTACAAACGTATGTATGTTCGAACTTGTATTTTTCAAAAAATTGATTCTTTGATGAGAATGTTTCATAATTAAACTAATGGTTTCCAAATTTTTATATCATTTTCCACTCTCCTAAAAGACATCTCAAACTTAATTGTTTTTAAATTTTTTTCTTAAAATTATTACTTTATTTTCTTTTTTGTATTTGAAAACTGGAATCTGTACTTTAATCAATGTCCGCAGGTTGTATTTATTATCCTTATTATACTTCAAGTGTAATGAAACAGTCATTTCATTTTGTAAACGGGAAGATTTTGTTTTCTTACCTTAATTTGTTTACATAAGTTTTAATTTTTGTATATTTGGAAATTATTTCATCTCAAAATCTTGTATGTTTTGTAAATGATATTGTGCTCGAAAAATATATCCTATAAAAACACTAATATTCATAAACGGTACCAAAGAGATATGACATTACCTTTTAAATTCTGAAGATACCCTGTTACAGTCCATGCAAAGGAAATCATTTCAAATAATGTATGTGAATAATGATGTATTTTAAGCAGCTCTTTGGAAAATTAGTGTGGATCTTGAGCATGTAATCATTTTTTAAATGAAATTCAATTTTAAATTTAACTAAGGACCCTTTAAAGTTAAGTCAAAAATTTTACCCTATCTAGTAAAACTATTTTTCTAATATATGGGAGAAAATTGCAATTGATCAAAATGAAATTTATATATTTTTATCATAGCTAAACCTAAAATTAAAATTTTGACAGTCATGAAAAAAAAAATTGTTTGTAGTAAAAATTTTTGAATCGTGTGTATAGGTAGTAATAGGAATTAAGAATGCATAGCTAAATTTTATATTAATACAAGAGTTAAGTTTTTTTGTGTGAATTCTTATGTTCCATATAATCCTATTTAGTCGAATATACAGTGAATTGGCTTAACACTGAGTATAGACTTGGTATGACACTACTGCCAGCATAAAGCTTGTTCTACATAACTATGTTACAAAGTAGCTAAATTAATAACTTCCTTTATTAAACTTTAATTTTAAATGAAACTTTGGCTAGTGTTTTTTTTTTTTTTTCAAATGAAAACCTTTAAAGAAGTGCATTTTCCCCTTAATTTTTACTAAATAAATGAAATTACTTTTTCTTGCAGAGCAAAGTCGGAGAGATGACTTAGAATCTTTAGGTTATGTATTAATGTACTTCAACCGTGGCAGCTTGCCTTGGCAAGGGCTACGAGCAGCTACAAAGAGGCAAAAGTACGAGAGAATCAGTGAGAAAAAAATGTCTACGCCCATTGAGGAACTCTGCAGAACATTCCCTTGTAAGTAATTTATTTCTTAAACTGATAATGTATTCTGATGAGAGGATTTGATAAATTTAAAACGACGCTTCTTGAATGACATGAATATGATTTTTACTTTTTTAGTGGTATCACAGAATTTTTCAGGCTGAAATATTTTTCAAAAGACAATATTTGAACTCATTTGGAAATGATATGTTTTTCCATTACGTAGAATTTTTAAAATGCATCTGTTTAGAAATACTGCATTTTAAGGGAGATACACTTTTGAAGGAATTCTTTTGACCGTAAATTATACAATCTTTTTTAGTGGAATAACTATGACATTTTGCCTTTTTAGGTATTTAGCAAAGTATAAAGATTTGAATTAAATTTAAATAAAAGGCGAACTGATAGTTGAAACCACGGATAATTGACCAAGAGAACATTTTTGAAATTGCATCAAAACTCTTATTCTTCTATTTCAAATCTCAAGCTCTCATTGCTTCTGTTCTCATTTTCCCATTTCAAAATTCTTGTACCAGATGCAGGATCATATTTGGAATTCTCAGATTATCTGGAATGCTGTTATGAGGAACGTGAATGCTAATTGATTAAAGTGCAATGAAAAATTGTCTCGAGTATTAAGTTAAACTTGCCTTGTCTGTCAAACTTTTGGTATATCTTTACTAATATTATAAAGAGAGGGCGGATTTTTGTGTGTTTATATGTTCGAAGTGATCTCTGGAACCACTGCACCTATTTAAAAAATTCTTTCACTAAATGAAAGGTGCTTTCTTACTGAGTAACATAGGCTATAATTCGAAAAAAATCCGATAGACAGTTCTTTTTTTATTTAAATTTAGGCCCAAATTTCACGTGAATTATCTATTATTGGCTATTAAAGGGGTGAAAAATTACTTGCACATATTAATATTTTATATCGTTGAAAAGGGTAGAATTTTCCGCGTTCTATTATCAATTTGTTCCAATGCTCTAACTTCATTACGACAGGAACAATTTGCGTTTTTATCTCGAACTCTTTTAGGCTTAGCTGAAATTTTGGCAATACTTTCTTCATTAAATCTATCAATAAAAAGTGAAGGAATTGTCCTACTTTTCTTTTTGACACCGTTCGAAAAAGCGACATTTTTTACTCCAGAAATATCTCCACTTACGGTCGATTAAATAACCTATCTCCAAAGGAAAAAAAGTTACGAGCCGTTAAAAATAAAGTTCGAATAAATCTAATCTCTATTAAAATTACTGATGTTTTGTTTTGCATTACCATGGTTACGTCTTTTAGCTTCGCTTCATTTTAATTTCTTAAAGGGCCACAAACTTGGCGCCACGGAATTATAAGCGATGGGGAAATGTTTTTGCCAATTCTGCATATTTTACGATCTACGTTATGATAATTCCCCCATGCAATGTAGAAATTGGGAAGAGTTTGAAAACTAGGAGTCTTAGCTATTTTCCCAATTGTCGCCTAATTTGTGGACGCCAAAGACCAAGGGCTAATGTACTTCAACCATGGCCTTGCTGATAGTGACAAAACAAAACAATTAGCACATAATTGACGATAGCGCCAAACCCCCAGTTATCGAAATATCTTCGAAATTACTAATGAAAAGAAACCAGTGCATCGTAAAAGCAGGGGGGATGGAAGTTGTATTTGTACGCTCTTAAGGAAGAACATTACTATGATTTAGCTTTCAAAACTTAATGATATCCAAACAAAATATCAATGTGAACAGTAGCCAAGTTCGATCGAAATGAGGTTCTGGGTAGACGGTGTCACCGACAAGATTCTGATCTCAACGGATAACAATCGGTTCCACAGCAGTTCCTCATGGAAATTGGACTGCCCCGTGTTCTTCAATATTCATTCATTTGAAAACAATTTTTTACTTTCTTTGATCCCAGATTTAAACTTGGCAAGTTACTGTATAATTGGAGCAGTAAAATGTTTTGGAAATTGTTTATTGACGACTAAAACTTGCCGCAAATTTAAAATCTGGAATCAAAGAAAATAAAAAAATGTTTTCTGAATGAATTGAAAAACATGGGACAGTCCAACTTCTATGAGGAACAGCTATGAAACTTGGTACCCGTTCAGATCTGAACTATTTTATCGGTGACACCGGCTACCCAGGGCCTCATTTTGATCGAACTTGGCTCCTTTTCACATTTATGTTTTGTTGGGATTTAATTTTACAGCTATCCACAGCGTTTGGTAATGTCTACAGCCCTGCTATTTTAATTACAATAGAGAAAATAATGCCTTTTAGTTCAGAGCAATTCCATGTGTAACAGAAAGACAGTTTTGTTTTTTAAAGGTTTAAGCGATTACAGTGAAATTTTCATTTCAGCTGACTTTTTTTATTCTCTGCACTTCGTTGTTAAAATATGAAAAACGAGACCGAGAAAAAAAAATCTACTCCTTTTTCCTCAATGTTTATGCTATTTTCCGCTTCGTGATAAAATGACACTTTTCTGAACCAAGTTTTTGAACTTCTTAGAACAAAACGATATTTTTGAGAAATTGTGTAACAATTCAATCTTTTAACTGACCAATACTTTCGTGATAGAGAAGTAACAATAAGAAACTTAATTTAAATAATTTTTCATGCACTAAGTTGACAAATTCAAATTTATGGGTTTTGATGGAATGCTTTTTAATTAAGTTGAAAATTGTTGCTTTTAACTTATATGACACTACTGTAGTTGTTTACATGTCCATAGTTAATAATCATGGAAGGATTGAGGGTCATTGCCTCGAGATTTTGAATTTTTTTTTATTTATTCACACATAAGACATTATGAGAAAGATTTTCAGCGTAAAGAAAGGAAATACACCACTCAAGGCATCCGAGGTTATCGAACCCACGTTTAAGGCTTTTGAAGCGAAGTTTCTACCACAAAGCCACGAAGACTCCCAGCGCATAATGAATGAGGCATAATGAGTGATATAGTTTACATTTTTCTTTGCCAAAGAAAAAACATCCGCTTCACTTGCAAAAGGGCTATGTTCCAGTAGCGTGGTCGCCATAGATCTTAAAATAGAATAGATGTGCCTTCTCCCCACTTTTCTCCTCAGAGCGCGCGTCAACATCCCCCGTTGGACATCACGTGATCAAGGGACACCCCTCATAAGAAACTGTTTCCCTTCTCGAAGAGAATTACTTTGCGCCGCGATCATTTGCACAATTAAGGGAAATTAAAGCATTTAACCCATGGGTTAAATGCTTATTCACTAAAAGTAATAATTAAAAAAGGTAACTATTTTTTTTTCATTAAGATATCGCAAATGTATTTGTTGTACTTTTGCAAAAAATGTTCTTTGTTACCTTTTCAAGTTATTACTTTTTAATGAAATGCGGGACAAAATGACAGCTTTTTCATGGAATGGTTCATTAGATATTTTCCCATCATAACTTTTGAAGCAGGCGTACAAGCTATTTAAGCAGTTTTTCAAGTGCTTTAAATACTGAGTAAAAATAGACGTCTTCAAAAATCTTAAACAAAAATTGACCTTATAAATTTTCTTTTATTTCAATCAAATTTTTGAAATACCGATAAATAGTTTCCATGCGTGCTTTTTCCCACAACTTTTGAAGCCAGTGCAACAATTTAACATAAAACCCTATCTAAAACCATAAACCAATTAGAAATACAAATGTAAATAGTATCGAATATCAACTCAATTAAGTAATATTCTAATATTCGTATGCGTTTCGCACCAACACTATACTAGCCAAACCAATAACTTTAGTTTGTTCCTAATTTTTAAACAACTTCAGTGTTTTCTTTTTTTTTAAGTACTCGGAAAATAAATTCATTTGCAATTATAAACTACATGAATGGTCATTTGACTACCGCCCCCTCCCCAATTTTTCTTTTTTTTTCGTCCACAGAATATGATAATTTTGACAATTTAAACTCGAGGGTGAAGAAAACTAGTGATTATTGTCCCTTAACAATATTAATTTTGTTACTTTCCTACTTATTGGTCTTTGTGAATTATTTTCATTGTTTGAATTGACTGCTTTGAATTCTAGCGCTTAAATATTTAGTAACGATTAATTTTATAAACTTTTTAACGAGAAAATCTGCTGCTTCTGTTTCCAACATATGCTTATTTAAACTTAGAAAAACTGAATTCGAAATTTTTCTCATAACTCTTGTGGTCTCATGAGTAACATTATATTTTTGTGTTTTACTCCCAAAACTTTTTCACACTCTCGCTCAGTTGTTCTTCACAAATGTACATATTTCAATGGCTGCAATCTTGCAATAAGTTATCATACATGAATGTGTCTCAAAATTCTTAAATTTTATTAGGTCTATTTTTTGATTTCTTGTAGTTAAGACTGTGTTGCAGTCGTCGCAGTTCACAACAGAGTGCACTTGCCGGACAAAAAATCCATCGTAGTCAGAAACATCATTAACTGCGTCATGTTAATTGAGATGATTTCTGAATTTTCTAAATCGTCGTCAAAGGAATCGGAAGAAAAGGCTTTCTTTCAAAGCATTTTTGTTACGCTTCAAATTTAATCCTAGCATCTGAAGGTTGTCAAAATCAGGCACTTTGAAGAACTGGACTCTTTAAATTTCCGTATGAATGAATAATCTTTTTTTCGCACTTCGAAATTGTCCGACAATTATTGTTGAATCCCCTCATAACCTGATTGCACTGAAAAAAGTTTCAAGGTGATCCTGAGTAAGCTTATAAGCAGTCTTGCATAATATAAACGAACGCGCGAACGGCGTTCGCAGAAAATTTTTGGCTCTGCAGAAATTTTTTTTCAAACTGCTAACGTGTTAATTTAAAAAAAAAATAATTTAAATTAGAAAAAAATGGTTTTGGCAGTTTACTTCAGGTGGTGAAAAATAAGCAAACTATATGTTTGAAATACACCGCCAGCTCAGTCATTTCCAGCCGAAGACTGCAGTTTCGTGCTTATTAGCACTCATCGGCCCGGCATAGGAAAGTGACTGAGCTGGAGATGGAAAACCTCTTAAGGAAGCCAAGAGTGCCAAACAAACTGGTAGCTAATATAGAATTAGTGCAGACCAGACGAGTGACCGAAGCAATGGTTCGGTTGGTATATACCATGCCTTGCCTGCAATCTTCGAGTTGAACCGAACCATTGCTTCGGTCACTCGTCTGATCTGCACTAATTCTATACAGTAGAAGACCGTTATAAAGCACACCTTGGGACCAGAGCTTTTGCGTTATACAGGTTTTTGCATTATATAGATCATTTTACAAATTTTGAAACTAATTTTCAGAATATATCTATATATTAGCACTTCAGTATGAGTTTTATCTGCAATGAGTATTAAAGCACCCATATTACAATTAGTTATTCACAAATAAATATGTTTCACAATCAAAATCCTGCACTTCTGCTACCTTCATGGTTTGTATAACAGCTGCATTTTTAAGAGCCATCTGGTATTTTCTGTTTACTATGAGTACTCATTTTCAATTTAAAAGCTTTGAAATAAGATGGAAAGATTAAAAACTTTCAAAATTTAATTTGGCTAACCATTTTAATTTTTGCAAAGCAAAACAGAGGGATTTTTTAAACTTTAAAACCTATTGTTTACATCTGAAATGTTGTGCGTTTTATAGAGAATTGCGTTATACAGGTCGGCGTTATAACGGTCTTCTACTGTATTAGCTACCAGTTTGTTTGGCACTCTTGGCTTCCTTAAGAGGTTTTCCATCTCCCGCTCAGTAACTTTCCTATGCTGTGCCGATGAGTGCTAATAAGCACGAAACTGCAGTCCTCAGCTGGAAATGACTGAGCTGGTGGTATATTTAATGTATTTGCTTTAGCCCTGGCTATAGGGCGTAATTTACTGAATAAACTATATGTTATTGTAAAAAAAAAATGATTTTAAGCACTTTTTTTTGTCTTTCATATATTTGAATATAAATTTAATTTTTTATTCAAGGGTGAGCTAGGCAAAATAATTATTTGCAGAAAATTTTCCAGTTAGGATTTGTGTTCGCAGAAAGCTTTTCATTTTATCTAAGTCTGCTTATAAGTCATTATGCAGTTTAGAACTGGAATTCGGGCACCTATATACTTTTCATATGTTCACAGCACACTTTTCATAGAAATTAGAAAAACCTAAAAATCCAGTTTTTCGCGGACATACTATAACTAATTTTCCATCGTTTGTTTTTAGTGATGTAATATAATACTCGGCATCTACATTCACACATATAGAGATTTCTCACATAAGTATAATGAAAATCTTCAGACAATCCTGGACTTTTAACGACGCTTCGCATTGTATATCACTGCTGACCGAGAAGAGGGAGACACGATGTCCCTTGATCACGTGATTCTCGGAAGAATTATGATGACCCCACTTTCTCCGGGCGAAATACGCTGCGCTGTAGGAGAAAGGCCTATCTATCCGTTTTAAAGATCTATGGTGGTCGCTTGGCGCGTCAGGCGCTGAGCAGTTCAGTCTAGGATTATTGCTTTAAAGCAGCCGTAAATGTAATTCATCGTTTTGGCGATTTGTTTTGGAAGAAAAACTTTTGATTTGTTTTTATCCGAGTGAAATGTACGACATTTTCTTCTTTTTTCTGACGATAATTTTTAAATGCTCCAATGGATTTTTTTTTTTTTTGTTAGACGGATGGATTATGAGAGCGTGGTTGCTGGGCGAGTTTGGCGATAAACAGAGTTGCGGAACTATTTTTACATTTGAAAGATATTATTTGATGTCTTTTTTTGTTTATTTGGCGAAGTATTTTAAATTGCTGTAAAAACCGCTTCACTCGCTAAATAGAGTTTTAAAGCAACTGTAAATCTATTTTAATAACTTGATGAAAAGTTTTAAATTCCAAAGAAACTTTAATAGGTTTTTTTTTTTTTCTTTGAAAAGGTGTGTACACATTTTATACAAAGAAAAATGATCACTTTACATGATAGGGGGAGGGGGAGGAGGCGTCATTTTTATTTATTCAACGGACTTCCATTAAATTTTTAGCACAGGCATCGCTGTGCGGGAACTGCTAGTATATGTATAAATATATATACATATACAGTGAAACCCCTCCTAATGGACACCCCTCTTATGCGGACAGTTTTTAATTCTCCGATTCCAAGGCAAATAACATTATTAAACCCCTGTCCTGCGGACACCCCTCTATTGCAGACAGTAAAGTTTGTCCCATTAGTATCCGCATTAGAGGGATTTTACTGTATATATTAATTTATGAAAAAAGTACAATATTTATATCTTTAATGAACAATATAGCTCTCTTTACTTGATTTTCATTGTTGTACACAAATGTACTTTTGAATTAAATTTGTGAATTACACCTTTGGAACTGAACGGATTGCATGTAAGCTCTTTTACATTATTTTTATAAATGGTAATTAATAATAATCCTTTTAATACTGTTAATTATTTTTTATTAGATGCACATCTCAATTTGAAATCCTTTTGTGTAATGTATGGTAGAAGTCAAAACAATTTGTTTCATTATAGTTATTTATTTAAAATTTGGTTTTAGCTACTGTTTTGTTTTATTCAATGTAACTTCTTTTTACTTAATTGTGCCAATTTTTTAAGCTTGTGATTTTTCTTTTAGCGGAATTCGCCACATACTTAAATTACTGCAGATCCTTGCGGTTTGACGAGAAACCGGACTACTCATATTTACGGCAGCTACTAAGAAATCTATTTCATCGTCAGGGATTTACATATGATTATGTATTTGACTGGAACATGCTTAAATTTGTGAGTATTTGATTGCCAAGTGGAATCATAAAAAATAATGTCCATGTGTTAATGAAACTCTGTAGTGGAAGAAAGCTTTTATTTCTGGTTTCAATTGGTCAGTCAATTGATCCAGTTTCATGTGTCCCACTACTACCTGCATTCAACCTACACAGCATTTAGGCAATTTTTCTTCAAAGATTTGACAACCGATGTACTAAGCTAAAATTATTTCCTCTTCTGGGGTAGTTTCACGTGTTAAATGAAGCAAGCCAATAGGGGTATTTTTAATTACTTTTTTGTGTATCTTTGACATTTGACCTTTGGCTGTATCCCCCAAAGCAGAATATTACTAAATTTAGTACATACATCGCAGTAAAAATGCCTGAGCTACAGAGCAATTCTGTTCAAATGTGAGAGAACTCAGATAGTTTTTCTGCAGAAATTCTATAGATTTCTGTGAAATTTCTGAAGAAAATCTGCAAAAAATGCAGATTTTCTACAAGATCAACTTCTAACTCAAGATAGAATTCTTCAGATTTTTTTTTAATTAGAAGAAAATCAAAAATTCCCGCAAATTACGATAATTTGGCAGAAAGCTCGCTTAAAAGGTTGAATTCAATAAGTCATTTGCAGGAACTTTAGATTTACTTTGAAATTTAAGAAATCTGCAGAATTTGTAAAATTCTATCTTGAGTTGAAAGATATTTGTAGAAAATCTACAGTTACTGCAGAAATTTTATATTCTAAATCTGAAAAGATTTTGATTTTTCTACCCTTTTTTGTTACCCCCCCTTTTTTTTTCCCAATCGATCTTCATCCACTGTAATTTCTGCCTTAAATGTATGTTTTGGAAACATGCTAACATTGAAATATGTTCATGGCCAATAATTGCGTGTCTTGTTTGTAATTTCAATCCTTTTGCATCCTGAAAATATTTCAAATATTTCAATTGTTTAGAAAGTTTAGTACTTACTTTCTAAACAATTTTTTTGTTATAAGTTACCCTAACTTGACTCATTTTATTTAGTATTTCAGCAATTTCATTGTTTATTAACATCATTTCAATCGATCCTTCATGTCAAGTAAATTTACCAAAAGAAAACATAGTTTGACTCCAAGGTTTTCAGATTTTTATAAAATTTTTTATCTTTGCTGTTTATATGCTTGCATATTACAAAGCATATAAAATACTTTTGAAGAAGCTCAGCTGGTTTAGGTTCCACGGAAGTGCATAGCAACAGTAAACTTTTAAAAATTGAAAAAAAAAAAATCTCTAAGAAACCATTTTGACTTGGGGCTCCCGATTTGTGAAAAAGGTCCCATTGGTTGCTTGTGTATGCAATGCTTGAAGTATTTGCAGAACAATTTTGGTCAAATGATTTTTACGTTGCGGAACATTCTGCTTTGGGGACTGTCGAAAATTATCGACTGATTGTATTTTTGTGTGGATGATTTCTCCAAAATTTCATGTGTTGTGTATTATTTCTGATATTGTCAGCTCTAAATTTAAAGTGTTTCAAGTTGAATTTGTTTACCATAATCTGATGAGGAATTGTGAGAGGTCTCTAATAATCTTCAAGTTTTTATTGGGAAAAAATACAGACGAAATAGCAGACTTGCTGGGCAAAAGTTAATTTTATTCCCTAGTCCACAGCATCCTCTACAAAAAGAGGTTCCTGCATATATATACCGAAATATGCTTGTGAAAATTTTTCAGAAGAATACACTCATCAATTTGTCAGTGCTATTGAGGGGAAATGACGATAAATGAGAGATAGTGCCTAACAAGAGATCAAACGAACCAGTAACATTTACTTTCGCTCCTATTCACTCACTACCCAAGACAGTCTGTCTATCTAACTTTAAAATTTAAAATTATTTACAGAGAAGAACCTATTTTAAGTCTTGGTGTTTCGTAAAGTATTGGTAATTATAGTTCTGGCTAACCTAACTTGACAGGATCGCAATGCTCTGATTAGGACATGCTTAGTCTTTCCAATGCTGCCAGGTTAGGTTTGTCCCAACTGTAGGATTTGTTGTTATGCAATGGAAATAATTGAACCTTCGATAATCTGAATAAATGTTTTTAAATTTCATAAATGATGATGCAAATGGTAATATGATGGTGCATTGCAACCATTTACTGATTTTTTTCCTTGGAATGTTGGGAGAAATGTCATGTTTCCAATGATTTTTTAGTCCAAAATATGCAATCTTTTTGCATCCTTTGTGGAAATTGAGTTTTTCCATTTTCAATGATAAAGAGAGAATCGCTATTTTAAATTCATATGCTAACTTTTATGCATAAATATTAACACATTTTGACCAGATTTTTTAGTCATTTCTGACTTTTGTTCGACGTTTTTAGTGTTCAGTAAGCCAGAGCCAAATTCTATCGGATTTTACTGTGGTTTCAAGGTACCTTTACAAATATTATGCTCACAATATTTGTGCTTTTACAGAAGTAAGAAAATTTGTGTTTAACAAGAAGTTTTTTAGGTTTCATATTTTTAAATGTTTGTTGTCTATTTGTAGCTAAATTTGTTAATAAAATTGAATTTAAAAAGTAATTTCATCTATTGTATGTGAAAGACTCTTATGTAGTAAATTAACTCATTTTTGTCTGTTTGTGTGCTCGTGTAAAAAAGGCTTCCCATTTTTTGCCCATTGTATGTACAGGTGGTGCAGTCTTTTACCACTTGTTTCTTGTTTGTTCTTTTAACAATTCCCTGAATTTTATACTGTATACAGCCTATTGTTGTTAAAACACAGGGATGTTTTATGTATCAGGGATGTTATATGATGTATTATGTTTTATAACCCTTCTCCTGCAAAAAGATTGCATTTGAAATAGAAATTTTTGTCTTTAATTCAAATTTACAACAGAATGTTCTTTCGTTTTTTAATGAACATTCACCCCAAAAAATGTTTTGTGTGCATTGTGCACATACTAGGGTCATTCTTCAAATGGTAACTTTTCTGTCACACGCGTTTTACAGTAAAAACTTTAAGGAATGATTCATTTCACAATGATTTTTCATTTCATAAAATATATATTTAAACCTGCCAACAGTTTTCTAATGATAATTTTTATTTTAGTACATTTTTGGTTCACAATGTGTGAATTCTCATCTCCATGGCATGTCACACACCTTGTGTGACTGTTTTTGTTGCTTAATAACTTGTTTAATTAAAAGTATGCTTATTTATTATTCCTTTCACATTTAACTTTTTAATATAGTGTTGTAGTTTGTTTCAGAAGGACACGGAGCCATGTCACACAATAAATTCTCACCTCTGTTACCTAAACACAAAATGCCATTCTTCAAAACCATGTGACAGTAATGACATCAAATTTTATTTTCCATGATACAATGGAGCCAACCTCCTTGTTTATTTTCAGTCATAGTTGAAGTTGTGAGTTTTTTGTCGCAGAACAAGAAGGTAGATTTTGCTTTAGAAACTTAGTGTTATTCTGACTTCTCACCTTTGTGAACTTGAATTTCAGGGATGTAAATTAATGTAAAAAAAGAAGTGAACATGTTTTCATATGCTTAACATGTGCAGATTGTAGCAACAAAGAAAAAAAAAATTTCCCTGAAAAGTGTATCTATTTTTCCTATATTAATGGAAAATTCCTCACCTGCGTGACAGACCTTATCAATGTCATTATTTCTGAGGTGATGGGGGGGGGGGGGGAATACATCAATTCTAAGCATTCTAAGAAAATTATAAATTGCCGGTATATCCTCAAATTTACTAAATACTATTTTTCAACATACATTTGAAACTATTAATTAAGCTGTACTTTAACTAAGAGAGCTTAACATTATGTTCCCACTAATCATTAAAATAGCTGATTGTTTGCACAACTAACAAAACTACTACTTTGATATTAAATTGACCCTTACTTTTAAACATTAAAAGTTTTTCTTTATTTTATTTCCATGAACAAGGCATTTTTTTAAATTTTTTATTTATGAGTAAAATAATTGGAACTTAGCTGGACCATTGCTTATGGTTACTTCTAGTAGGTAACATTTTCATGTAAGAATGAAAAAATATAGAAAACAAAAGTTTCAAAATTGAAAAATATTTGCGTTCAAAAGTTATGTTTTCTGGAGAATGACCCACTACTTGTATATATAGCTCAAATGACAAACTCCTAAAAGTCCCTTTTTTCTGGAGCCTATATTCATAAGAGAAATCAAACTTATACCTTTTGTAAAAAGAAATATTTAACATTAGAATTGTAGATTTTTTTTTTGGTCATAACTTCAAAAAAAAAAAACCCTATTTTCAATTTTTTGATCTTGCCAGACTTGTGAACCGTAAATTTCAGACCCTGTACAAGCTTAATTTTCAGTAGTTTACAAAATCCCTTTTGCAGTATACTTTTGTTGTTAAGTTTCTTACAAAAATCTGCACAAGTCTCCCTAATTCTCATCTCTCAATGTTGCCAGCTATTGAATCTCTACTTTCGACATTTAACGATATCATTTCTGTCTGCCTAGGGTGGAAATCGCAACCAGCAGGAGATCCAGGAGGACCGAGATCGTCGGGACCGCCACCACCAGCACACCAGCACCACTTCTCGGGGGGCCCTGCCCGCCCCCACGACGGCCAGCAGTAGCCGGCTGAGGGGGGCCCCCGACTCGGCCAGCCCCGCCACCGGCCGCTCACTGCCCCACCACCTGGTGGCATCCTCCAACCTTGCCCCAGCCATCTCCTCGGGCGGCGCGCCTGCGGCTTCCGCCGCCGCCATGGTGGCTGCCTCCCATGCCGCCGCCCCCCTGCCGTCCTCTGCCATGCCATGCATGCGCTCGCGGACCCGATCCACGCCCAGAGCGGGCATTGCCGGTCACGAGACCGGCGCACAGAGATGATGACCGCCCGCCGCCCAGTGTGGTGCCGCCGACTAAAATGTATGAGTTGTATATCCAGGGAGGTTGCTAATTTCACCTGCGGTGTAGACTCGCTTGTATAGTCAACAACAAAACGTTTCCGAGGAGGTTGCCGACTCCGTGGCGAGAAAACGGCTCGGGAGCGAGCCGGAGTCGGATCGCGGGAGGACGAGCGAGTTTATATTTTTTTCTTTTAGATTGTAAGGTGCCAGTTCAAAACAAAAGCTTCCTTCGAACAATCTTAGCTTCCTCATTAGACGATAAAATGAAGTGACTATCTTTGCAACTGTGTACAGCTCATTATTTGTATTTCATCATTTGGCTTTTTAAGAATTTGTTGGACATTTTCAGTGTTTATAACATGTACAAAATTCAGCGACTCAAACTCAGATTCTGTGCCTGGTAGGTAGAGGGCACTAGGTCCATTTATAAATAATTCAGAAAGGTTTAAAACTTATATCAGAAATATTAAAAGTCCAAAGATTATAACCCCTAACTAACTTTCATTTTTGTTTTAATCTTTGTTTTACCTTATTTATTATTTTACTAACAATCCTATGAACAAGCATTCAAAAAAAAAAAAACTTTTAAAATCATCTTCTGGATTATTTCATTTTTGTGGCATAGTGCCCTTTACACCCCTGGCACAAAATAATGACCCGAAAATATCAAAAACAGGAAAGGTGATTGTCATTGCCCATGTTATTTTACTCTAACACCGTTGAGAAGAGGATCTATAAGTAGTATAACCCTTATTTTCTTACACCCCTTTCCCTTACTCTTGTGTATAAGTAGAATAGGAGCTATATGTTCAGTATTTTTAAGTTTATTTATTGATTATTCCTCTTTTGATATGCATATGTAAAAAGATTGTATAAACATGCTCGTCATTTAATTGTGTGTTGCATTTTTACAGATAGCAAAAATTATGATGCTTAAAGAAACACAGTCATTGTTTCAGCCCGGTTTTTAGCTGATAAAACATAGAGTGCTAAATATTTTTGTATGTTTTTTCAGAGCATTTTATAATGGCAACAAAATTTCTAAAATGTGCCCTAAAATGTAAATATAATACACCCTTTTTTGAAAAATATTTGTTTTTGCCAAGTGCAGCATGTGTTCGCATTTTTATCAAAGCAATCGATTTAATCTACTAACCTGGTCTTATTTTTGTTTTTTTGATTAATTTCTAGCAAAGTTATTCATTTTATTTCCTTATTTTACAATAATGAATTGGATAGGTTTCTTAATGAAGTATTTTATGAACAAAATATGTATCAACAAATTTCGGAATTCTCTTTTCCTTTAATTGCAATTCAGACAGCAGTAACACCATATATATATATGTATATATCAACATTTCACACTTGTGGTGTTTTGTAAATGAAACGGTAAAGTTTTTTTAGCGCTGCTTTCTGCAAATTTTGTGTCTTACCTCAAATTTGTAAATGCGATACTTTCTTTTATAGCAATAAACATTTAACTCTTAAATGTGTTCTTTTTTTTTCTGACCAAGTCTTTAATTAACAAATGAAATAAATTAAAAAATTTTAAATAATAATAATGAATATTTCTGTATAATTGCCAAAGATTTAAAAACAAGGGCATTTTCTTATAAATTTGTTACTGACAATTTAAATTGAAACTATGTCCTATAGTTTTTGTTAAGTTAAAATGTTTTCAGCATTTGAAATTAATGCTTTTTTACAGTGTGTTATGTTTGAAGATGTATTGCTCTATCAATGCATCATTTTAGAAAGAAATTAATACCTGGCACTGTAGTGTGGAGTGTTGATTCATATTTTGCAATACATTACTCCGCTCAAATGTTTACTTGATAGTTCCCGCTAGTGACATTGATTTCATGGAACTTATTAAAAGCAGTTTTTTTGTCTTTTCCAACTGTCAAATTGTAATGATTTTTTCGACTGTTGTTCTTTTTCAAAGTTTTTGTGATTAAATGAAAGATTTAAATCAGTAGAAATGGCTGCTAAATGATTAAACTTGCTTAATGTTCTCAAAGGCTCTCAGTTTAGAGTTTTGACATGATTTAAAAAATCCAGGGCTGTTGAGATTTTTTTCAAACCAGACTCATCAAACTGGATTACCAGGTTAAAATGTTAATCTCCAAAAACTCCCAATTGAAAGTTTCTCAACACGGTTCATGATAATGTTGAATATGTTTTAAATGTTTCTAATCTTTGTTTTAAGTGATAATTTAATGTTCAAATGTATTTAATGTTTCTAAACAACATTTGGGGACTGTTTTTAAACAATTATCTTAAAATACAGGCGTCCCTCGTGTAGCACGGTACTTCTACAACACGGTTTTGATATTACACAGTACCAAATTTGGGATTATTATAACACAGTTTCGATATCACACGGTTCAAAACTTGAATTAAATACTACACGGTTTTGATGTAACTCGAAAGTTATATTTAAAAAAGATGGGTTTTTATTTTTGTTTAATCTATTCTGTTACTAGTTGATAACTGTAATAAGTTTTTACTTTGTTTTTATGAAACTTGGTTTCAATATAACACGGTACACATCCCTTGATTTACATTATTTCTAAGTCTCATATATCACGGTTTCGATACTACACAGAACGAATTAACCGTGTTATACGAGGGACACACCCCTGTACCTTTTGAAATTCCATGCAATTTTAAATTTACAAAATTTCATCTTTTTAAAAAGGCAGCTGTTTTGATGGAAGGTAATTGTATGCGGTTGAAAATTTTATTTATTTTTTTGGTTATAATGTTGTGATAATAAATTGTGCATTCATTTTTTTAAGTGGTCATAATAATTCTATACATTAATTGTTCCACTGATATCAATACTGTATCATCATCTTTGATTTAATCAAATTTCTGTGTGTTCCTTAATTGTTTAAAATAATAAAAATGCTACACTAAGTGTATTACAATATACTCAAGATTTTTATGTGTTTATTTATTAGTGGCAGGGGTTAATGCCTCCAAACTCTTGGTTTCGAGTCTTTGTCAGTTCTAGTTTTATGAATTGTTGTGAACCGAAATTCCTCACGAAAATAATTATGATTGAACCACTAATTACAGGGGTCAAATCCTTCCATTTTCTCAAGAAATTTCAAAATAGCTTTCCTCATAGCTAATATGCAATTTTTCTGAACAAAATTCTAGTTTCAGTTTATTGAGATATAAATCTAATGTTCTAAACATAAAATATGTGAACAGGAATGAAAGCTAGATTTTTTTTTTAACATTAACTAAGAAAAGCTGCCGCTAAGTAATTATAAAATGTGTATTTATTTAATTAATCGAAAGCTAGATTTTTTCTATTGTAAAAAATAAAAGGAGTTTAAAAGCAAAGCTGAAGTGCTTTATCATTAAACATGCACTGACCCAAGTTTTCCATTACATCATACATTTTTGAGAAAAACACATTTTTTATTCATTCTCTTAGCAATCTCATTGCATCTAAATTATGATGCTTAAGCTACAGAAATTTTAACTTAGTGTAATTTGTTTCATTTTCATGTTTTGCCAGTAACCAAAAAGAAATATCGTGTCTAATTTGCTGTGCAGGTTATCTGATTTTTTTTTTTTTTTAGTTGTAGCACCTGATAAATCATTTAAAACAATTGTGTGTGTTGCTTCAGGATAACGAAAGCTGAAAACCCTTTTTGATTCTTCTATATTTATCTTGGTGGCTGTCTAAAAATGATGTCACACTTTGAAAGGGAGGAGGTTCCTGAAATTGTTACAAGAGGAGGGAGGGGGTAACAAAGTATGACATTACGTACAATTTTCAGGATGTTTATGAAAAATAGCATGATGGGGGGAGGGGGGTCAGTTGTGGAGTGACAAAGTGGAAGGAGGTGAAAAAGTGACATTTATGAACAGCCTCATGAGTAATTTTTAAGAGTGGCTTGTTCATCGCTCTAAACATGTATGCATTTTTTATGTTTATTGTGTGTTAAAAAAAAATATGCATAAATATGTTATTTGAGCCTTACATAAGACTGTGCCATGACACTGATAAATACAGTCAGACCTAGATATAGGGTCATCCGCTTATAAGGTCGCCCCGCTAGAAGGTCACTTTTTTAAAGTCCCGGCTCACTGAATAGGAATTCTATGTCATGTATTATCGGATATATGGTTAGGTCATAATACATTAATCGCTTATTAGGTCATTTTTGTCAGATTTCTTTGAATGATTTCAATGCCTAACAGATTCACTTCCAAGAATTCACCGCAATATACAATCCTTAAAAAGTGAAAAGTCATTTTTCCTATTAACGTAGCAGGTAGTGCACAGTGCATTAGCAAGTGAGCATTATGACAGTGACACTAAAATATGAAGCAGTAATGCGGGCACTCAGAGTGTACATATTGCACTCTTTTACCAGTCATGAGAAGCTGAAGAAATTTTCAGAAAATAATTAGAAACCATTTTGTTTAAATTAAAGAAAAAACACATTAGTCCTGTATTAATGACAATTTTAAGTAAGGTAAGTTGCACATCAGTTGTTTGCTTGGGGATATTTGAATGCAGCTTTACTCTAAATAAAAGTTTTAAAAAATAGTTTCAAATTTTTTTATTGATTCTAAAAATTTAAATTGGTTCAAATCAATTTAACTATAATAATCTAATTACTTGATAGTTTTGAACGTATTAAATTTTGAAGTGATTTAATGAATTAAATGTTTATTTGTCAATGAATATATATGAATCGGTTACAAGGTCAACCCGCTTATAAGGTCAGTTTCGTGAAATCCCGAGGGGTGACCGTATATCGAGGCCGAACTGTAATTCATATTCTTTATAAGTTGCTTATAATGTTCCATGTTTAATAGATAATAATGGGATAAAATAAATTCTAAAGACCTGCACATAACAAGATTTCAAATGAAAAAGTTTCTGAAGGTTTTAAATCAGTGTTGGAAAATTTGAATGTAAGCAATACAATAAGGTTAGTTAATTTGGCATAAAAAAAATTTTAAGAGCCATTTTAAAAATATAAATATGAAGGTATAAAATGGCAATTAAATAGAAATTACACATACAGAATTCATCAGGTAATTGATATTTTTAAAATGTCGAAATTGAAAAATTGTTTCTTGTTACTTCTTAGACTGAGTCATTTGCTGCCATGTTCGAAAACAAAAGGTTTGATGTATTTCAAAATATGAGGCTTCAAATTTGATACCCGAGTTTGAATTTGAGTGTCGGAATAAAATGATTGGTTGCAAAAATGACAAAAGATTTTTTATTATAACTTTCAGTATTTTTTATAGGAATTGTATCAGGAATGTATAGAGAAAAATCTTGATTTTTGTTACGCTAGAACATAGACTATGTCACTATAAAAGCCATTTATGTAAATGGAGCGTTAAAAATCTAGTAAAAGCAAGCAGCTGTTCTGAAGTTCAACAATTTTCATTTCATTAGTAAGCTATTGACTGCATGCACACTCAAGGGACTATTTTGAAACAGGTATATCCCCCGCTCTTGTTTGGAAATAAAAAATGGTTGTAAATTTCCCCATTCTTTATGAGGCAGTGAGAAGCAAAGGGATGTAAGTGGCAAAATGAAAAATTTGGAGATAACCAGTACAAATGGTAGGTGAACCTCTTGTCTCTCTTGGGGCAAGACATGATACTGGTAGTCCTGGTAGGTGCTGCTGTACAGCCTGATTTAGAAAAAAAAATCAATGCTAGCCTACCTAGGATGTTATCTTTAAAATCATTTTATTCAAAACTTGGAAATTGTCCACTTGCATCCCTTTGCTTCTCACTGCCTCATATGAAAAGTGAAATTTCAGAAAGGGATATTAGCAGCAAGTTTTCGAACTGCATTCTAATTAGCAGTGGTGCCCCCCCCCCTCCTCAAAAAAAAAAAAAAGAAAAAACCCTTGAAAAATTCTATGTTGCAATCTGCCCCCCCCCCCCTCTCTCCTGCTGGGTAGAAACTAAGATAAAGCCGAATAGAATGCAGTAGACAAGCAGATAATATACACATTGCTATTTAAAAAAAAATGCAGGGATAAGCTGGTCCAAAATTAAACTGCAATTGTAGAATACTTTGCTGATTTCTTCCAAAATGGCATTTTGATATTGGTAACTTCAAAATGGCAACCAACACTGGCTTTTGAATGAAATTTAATTTGGTTGAGATTTAGGTTTATATAAAGCACAAAAATTTAAATATTTTTTTACTGACATTGTTAATATTTAAATGTTAAGATTGATGTTTCATACACACTAAATAAATGTTTCTAAATCCAATGAAAAAACTTCCAATACATTTCTTTTTCAGGCCGGGAGAATAAATGCTTTTAAATCACACAAAAGTAAATGATTCATTTAATTAATGACCAAATTCAGAAAATGAGTGATTTTTATGTGTTTTTTTTAATGGCAATAAAGAGAGATTTTTTTTTTAAATAAGAGATTTCTTAAGTTATCTGTGCTCTACTTAAAATTTTGAACTGCAACTGCCATTTTTTATAATCACAATTTAGACATTTTTTGTAATTAGATACAGATCTTGAAACATATTTTGTTTTTTATAAAAATGCCTTTCTAAAAAAGGTTGCTTGACCTGTGTGTATTTCAAAAGTATAATATCAAAAATGGGTACTTACATCTTTAGCAACCAGATTAGTTTGATTTGGGCATCTTGGCAACATTTCAAGTTTATTCTATTTAGTAGTTGCCCTTTTTAAAATTCTTAAGCCAAGAAGTGCCAACTGTACTGGAACACGAACTGGTATGATTGCTAGGAGATACATGTTTTTTTTTGGTCTTGCAAGACTAATTTTATTAGATAGTTGTACTTGTCAAAATTTCTAGAGAGAAATCTGCCAAGTTAGCCGAACAGTTTGAACAGATGCTGAAATATTGCAGAGTTTATTTTTCTTTGCCCTGGTTGTCTTCGCGTAGGTACCCAAAAATGAGTTACTCTCTAGTCTTTGTCGCAAGATGTAATGCTGGAACATTTGTCAGTTAGTAAATGAAACCAAATAGTTGTAATTCCCACAGTTGGCCCACGACTGTCTTTCCACATATCGTTAAAAACTGGTAACAAAAGTAGCATGCATGATTTTGAATCTGCACCAAACAGTACTATGGACCGATCACCGAGAAGCTGAATTAGTGATTGCATACATATGATGTGCCTAGTTTTTATAAAATAACTGACCTCGATTCAATTTCGTTTTTTAGTTTGTGTGTGCACAAGCCACGTGACTTGTGCAAATTCATCTTTTGCAATGAAACCCTCTGTGCTGTGTGTGTATAAGTGAGCTCATGTGATTTCCTATGGTGACATGGTAGACACTGCGGAATGTATCATACTATATATATATATATAAATGAACTGAATTGCAAAAGGACATTGCTGTAAATTACTGCCTCACTTGAAGATTTGTATGGTATAACAGACTAAGTAAAATGTGTGAAAATGTTTTTACATTTATTAACAGATTTTTACTTTTATTTTTAAGTGATGTGATGTAAGTTATGTAAGTATATTAGAAATTTGAATAAATTGTAAAGAATATTTATTTTATTTCTTGTCATTACATCATCGGAGGAGGTTGTTTTGGAAGAAATACTTTTTACTTCCTTTTACAAAAAAAGGCAGTATTGTAATTGCAAAAAAATTTTCACTCAAAAATCGACCTTAATTTCCATTTTGCTCACCCCCGAATGAATGTTAAGTTTTTTTTTCGACCCGACCATACCTGCATGTATACTAAGACTATATAGACGCCCGAAATATCCATTTTGACGATTCCAGAGTTAATTGTGAGTGTTCTCGTGACATCTGTATGTGCGAATGTATGTCGCACATACAGATGTATGTAGAACGGTATGTCCGAGAAAGTTGAAATTTGGTATGTAGATTCCTAGTTTGTTCCAGTTGTGCACCTCCCCTTTTGGTTGCATTCGGGTGTTTCTAAAGGGGGGTTTTGCACCTTTTTTGGGGGGCGGGGAACATTGTTAATTTCGATGCAAACTCAAGTGGTGTTATAGTTTGGCGGACACTGGCGACATATTGCCAGTCTTTTGGTTGCCAAGGTTTGTCACTTACTTGGCGACAAATTTGGCGATTTTTTTTTTTAATCTGGTTTTAATTTGGCCATTGTTGGTGATATTTAGAGAGTTAACTGTTGAATCACATTAAAATTGCCAATAATGAGGAAATAACTTTAAATTGGCGTAAAAGGAAGTCATGTGATGCACACATCAGCTTGGGGTTTTTTTTTTTTTTTTTCCAATTTTAAAACACCATTTTATTTTTAGAAACATTTTCTGCTGTAAATATTTCTAATACTTGATCTTATTTTGATGCTTTAATTCTCTTTTATCGTAATGAAATAATTTGTCATTCAATCCCGATTAACAATCTAAAAAAAAAGTGATCATGTGAGATTTGGGGCTGTTGTACTGTGGTCATAGTTTTGTCACTCAACACTCAGACCATGGCACAACAGTCCAGAGTCTCACAACATCATCGACACCGGCCGTAAAGCCTTCATTCTTACAAAATCTGAAAAAAAAATTTTGACTTAGTAATTTAATTTTTGATGATGAAACCCTGCATGTAAAACACGAAATGGAATCTTAATGTAGGAATAGGGGGAGGGGGTTGAAAATCTTGCATACCCTTACATGGGTGTAAGGGGGGTCAAAATCATTCTTGCATAATTAATGAACGACTGCTTAATACGTTTTCCCCAAATTTTGAGTGTTGTCATTTTCCTTGCCAGGGTGCAATACTCTTTTATCGCAATGAAATAATGTCATTCAATCCAGAATCCAGATTAACAATCTAAAAAGTTTTTGACTTATAATTTCATTTTTGATTCTGAAACATGACGTGTAAAAACATGTACACAAAAGTTGAGACTACTGTAAAAATTCGCTCCATAAGAGTTCTATACTAGTAAATAAAAAAATTTAAAAATATTAACATTTAATGCATAGGCTCAGGGTGATTTTGTTCCAAAAATTCAAATACTAAAACAAGTGCAAGAAGGTAAAAAACGAGATGAAGACGGTTATCCTGTAAGGCTCTATAACTCACTTTTCACTTTCAATCTAAGAGAACAAATTGTAATAGGCCTGCTCCACTTTGATCTAATATTCAGTGATAAACTTGCTTTGTTGCGAAACAACTTATGCTTGAATCATATGTAATATCGATCAGTGTCTTTGTAAACCTCTTACACATGATTCGTACGCTTTAAAAAAAAAAAAAAATTAATTTTCAAGTGCTTGAAAAAAATTTGAAAAGTATCTTTAGTCCTTGAGTTTATGATTGATTCTAAATTAGATACTTAAATAAGCCGCTGATTTTCGCGAATTTTCTCTAATTTCATTTCCACTGTCCAAAGTCTCCTTCTCCCGAAATGTCCGATTATTTTCGTAACTTTTTTTTTTTTTTAACAGGCTTCAAATTTTAGTGCATTGAAAAAGTTGATTTCTTTCAGACTTTCACTTCACTTAATTTTCAATTACTAACTCATTTAATAAAAAACTTATTTTTAGAAACCTTCATTTTAACAACATCGAGCTCGTGCGTCGCCGGAAATTGCATGAAGTGCTTGAGATTGCAATCCTTTTGCATCTTGTAAAGTTTTCAATTATTTTTAAATTTACTAATTATTTTAACATACGCTGCCTCAAATTTGCTAATTTTACTGTTTATTGTAAGATTTTTATTTATTTTTAATATTTTAATCGATTTCAATTATTAAATAATTGACCTCTGCACTTGGTATGTGTGTGTGTGCGCCGTTATTATGGGAAGTCAGGGAAAGTCATGGAGTTCGACTGTGATCAAAAATGGTCATGGAAAGTCATGATTTTCAGCAAAAAGTGCTCAAAAGTCATGGAAACTGACATTTGGTCATGGATTTTAAGTTCAATAACATTAACATTTATCGAATTCTACAAATTAGGTGCAAAATTTACTCCTCTTAGCCGTTTCTTACGCTTTTACCCGTCAGTCCCGATTTATCACACATTTCGAAATCTAATTGCATCTGCTTCTGGGGCATTCCACGGTATTTTTGACATTATGTAGAGTCCGTAACGTGACCTTTTTTTGCCATAACTTTTTAATTTACCGTTTGATTTGCAAATTATTTTAATTTGAGCTGGTGTGTTGGTAGGAAAAGATCAAAATAAAATGCTAATCAAACAGTAAATTAAAAAGTTATGGCAAAAAAGGTCACGTTACGGACTCTACATAAATGTCAAAAATACCGTGGAATGCCCCTTCTACAATACTCGCTTGTTGTTCTTTACGATGTTATTCTACCATTTGGACGTTTATAATTTTGTATTCAGCATTATTTAACCTCCTTGCGTAGTTGGGGACTTGGTATATTTCTAATTTCGTCGCTCTCATTCGACTAAAAAATTTTAAGTCATTTGCATCCGAGTTTCAAGAGATTCATAAAAAAATGTCATTAATTTTCAGCAGTGTCTTCAGTTAATGAACATTTTAGAAAATAAAATTGGTCCAAAGTATTTTGGACACAGATAAAGTACAGAAATGAGGAAAAAAATTTCAATACTTGTAGCCTATCCTAAAACTTTGGCAGTAGTATATTTGGTAATGTTTGGTAAGTTAATTATTAAGTATTTGAATTTAGTACTTACTTCTTTTTCTGATTATTTGTTTGTTTTATTTATTGTAAACATAATTTTAGTATTTACTAAATTATTGCTAGTCACAGATTTTTTTAGAAAACTAGTAGCTTTAAAAAGAAAATAGATTCATAATTTATTTATAAAATAAAATATTTATTTAAAAAATGCAAAAGAAAAAAAAAAGCTTAAATGCTTGCTGTTCACCAGTAGTTTTACGTCATTATTGCTGCATGTTAGAAGTTTCTTTTATTTTGAAAAACATTGTGTACTTTTTTCTTACTGAAAAACCTTTTTTCAGTGTTTTTAGTAATTGAAAATAAATTTTGTTTTTTCATGTAAATTCTTACTTAAATAAAAATTTTGTATGATTTATTGGAATCCAAAAAATATTTCCAGAAATTTTAGATTTATAAACGTATTTCCTTGGTAGCAAAATAATTCGCAACTCCAACAAACTATAGGGGACACTGCAGCCACCGTCTAATGGCGAATGAAAAAGGTAAAAAAAACGCACGCCCTAGCGTAGAAAATGCTAATGAGCCTAGTAATTTTTGTTTGTATTCATTACTTTTTTCTTTTATTCTTTTAAAATCAGTTTTCAAAGTCTTGTGGATATTCTGGCCCATGTAAAAAGAAATCCCACCAAAAACATTCTGTAAAAAACTAGCCAAGTCTCGATGGAGCTGTTTGTTTATCTCTAAAAAGTAATGAAATCTAAACAAAGTCATGACAAGTCGAAGGTTCCTTACTGCGATTTCTTTATTGTTAATGTTGTGTGACTTGGCCGTTAAACATTCTTTATACGTTAGTGGGTACAAGTCAATTTTGTTTACACGTTTTCCAACAGGCAATTTTCCATCGTCAATGGGTAGCGGTTCTGGCGACAGATTGGTGCAATCGTGTCATGGAGCACCTGTTTTTGTACCCTTGTGTATACTCTTTAACGGCTAAGTCACACAACATTAACTATAACAATAAAGAAATCGCAGTAAGGAACCTTCGACTTGTCATGACTTTGTTTAGATTTCATTACTTTTTAGAGATAAACAAACAGCTCCATCGAGACTTGGCTAGTTTTTTACAGAATGTTTTTGGTGGGATTTCACTTCTTTTTGTAGAAACATTTAATTTGTGGGATGTTCGAGTAGACTAAAGTTAGGCTAGATTAAATTTGAAGATGTGTCCCACTACGCTGGACTTTCGCAATGACAGTCGATTTTTTGATGTACCAAGAGTAGAAGGGGGCATTACCATATCTAATACAGCTGAGACCAGCTGAGGGTTCTTCATTAGATACTTCAGACTTTCGATTTTTGACATCAAATGAAGCGGCCCACCAAGTTGAATATTTTTTGTAAAGGCGGTTAGCCTAGTTCTTATAGTTTTCCCTTTATGTAGTCATCAAACCTTAACTCTGTACCAAATTTCACCTCTCTGAGTTTATGGGAAGTACTAGTTCTATTTTGATGATCATGAGTGAATGAGTGTCATAAATGCGAAACTTTGCTTTCGCTTAACTTCGGAACTAAATGACCTACGGACTTGAAATCTCGGATTTCCAGTGTGTGATTATAGCTTACTGGATAACGAAAATTTCTGCGTTCTGGTCTCATCAGAAGGTTCTCAAATAGGGGCCTGAAAATGCGACGAAATGGTTCCAGTAAAGATGGTACGGCAGTGTTTGCTTCGCGCTCGACTTGGCTGGGGCACTGCCGTGCCCCTCGATGAGAATTCAAGAAGCATTACTAAACATTAGAAATTAATACAAATTTCGTAGTTCGTAGTTGTAAGCAGCCATTTCCACGATGTTGAATTCGAAATTTATCAATTCTTGATGAAACTACATTTTTATTGTAGCCATAATAACACTATAAATATTTCTTGTAAATAAACCTTTGTTAATCAGTGTTATCAAAAGAGGAAGATGAAATTTCTTTGTTTTGTTTGGCTAGCGCTAATTGTTTTACATTCAGTTTCGTGTATTTCTAATTTCTGAATTATGATTTAATTCTGTCATGCATCATCAATAAAATTCTCACGAATACATGGCGGTAGTTTTCTTTTTAATTGATCTTCCATTGTTTCTTTAAACTTATCGAATTCTGTTATCTTTTTACCATTTTAATCCACATATGAAAAAAAATAAAAATGATTTACAACTGACATGCAAAATCTCGCCAAGTGTTCTTACTCTCACATTACTAAGACTATAACCCTAAACTATAATCGCACGATTTTGGCGATGAAAATTCTCAGCGTTAAACATTTTTCATTCCGTTCTACGATAATATATTTAAGAAAATATTTTGCATACTATCCTTCTTTTGAGCAAAAGATTTAAAAAAAAAAAACCCATATTCTTACAAATTCACACAAAACAATAAAAAAAATTTACCTGGTATAAAGTTATCCTCTTCCAAAAAAAAAAAAAAAAAATGCTTCGAATAGACTTGCAAATGCGAAGTTTGTTAATCCAGAGTTTTCTTGTGTTTAGGATTTCACGCCATTTACGACAGTCAATTCACTTTTTAGAGGGAAATAATAAAGACTACATTATTTTTGAGGAGCTCGAGGATACCATTAAGAGACAAAACACTTTCTATAGCTGAAACCAATCCAAGACACATCGAATGCGTTAATAAATACTCATAACAAACTGCCTATGTTTACGTCAACAGACACACGTGGAACGCAACGTTTTAGTTTTTTCGGCAGTTATGTAAATCACCGCAAGTTAGCGTATTCGAGCGCTGGAGTTGGGAATTAAGTTGAAACTGATACTATTTCATATTGTTACAAATTCTGTAAATAGTAATTATTGTAGTAACGTAACCTGTAAATAGTTTCCCGTAATGAATATACAACCCCTTAACATATGGCTAAAGTATACAACCCCCTATTCTTTTTTTTTTTCTTATTTCATTCACTGATTTTATCAATGAAAGTGTAGTTGTAGAACGTTGTAGCATTTTCTGGAATCTTCGAGAGATTTCTTTTCGATGTGTATATAAGCCGTTAGCGATGGATAAAAAGTGAGTTTCGATTGAGATTTCGAACTGAGAGCGTATTTGCTCTGTTTATTGCGAGGCATTTCGCTGTGTTGTTTTCGTATTTGGAAGTAAATACGTGTGTAAACGTTGAGTTTACGGTGTTGTGGGATAATTGCTTAATTGCTGATGAATAATTTAGCAGTTGTTAACGATTTCTCCTGTACATAGTGTAAATAAAGCTCCTGTGCTTTTATCAAGAACTGTGTCTTAATTTCAAGAAAGTGGAAGTCGCTCCGAATCCGTTACAATTTGGCGCCCAACGTGGGGCTACTTTAGGACTTTCTTGGAGTAAGTGTGACTTTGGACATTTTTTCATAAAAACTTTTTGAATTTGGACTTTAATTTTATGGTGATTACTCGCGCAATGGATGAACAATTAAAACAACTTCTTGATGCAATCAACTCTGTTAAAAATGAATTGGCGGCTAATCAAGACCAATTAAAAAGTGATCTGACTGCAGGTATGTTGGCAAATCAAGACCAGTTAAAAAGCGATTTAACGGTGCTGAAAAAGGACTTAACGTCTAACCAAGAAGAAATTAAAAGCGACCTTATTTCGGTAAAGACTGTGATGGAAAATAAATTTAATGACATAGAGCATCGAGTTGATGCTATTGAAGAAAAATTTGATACCGTTGAAAGCCGATTCAAGGCTGTAGAAAATAAATTTGAAGAAGAAGAGATCTTTAAGGACGTGGAAAGGAGATTGGTGACCGCGGAAAGCAGCTCTGTACAGTTTAACGCTCCTACATCGGTTGCTCACCGTCCATTAAACTTGCCACATTTGATGGGAAAGCTTCGTGGCAGGTTCACAAAACTCAATTCATGATAGTGGCGGAAGCGAACGGATGGGACTCTGCTACCAAGGCCTGTCATCTTGCAGCATCCCTGAGAGGTGACGCAGCGGACATTCTCCAGACCCTTCCGGACAGCCAGCGCCTGGATTTCGCCGCCCTCACATCTGCGTTGGAGCTTCGCTTCGGTGAGAAGTGCCAAAAAGATTTCAGCCGACTCCAGTTGAAGTCCCGTTTCCAGAAAACCGGGGAAACCCTGCAAGAGCTTGCGGCGGACGTCGAGAGACTGTCTCATCTTGCTTTTTGCGACTGTCCTGCGGATGTTCGAGACAACCTGGCTCTCAACTACTTCATCGACGGAGTTCGGAATCCTGAAATCCAGAAGGCCTTACGGATGGCGAATGTAAACGACCTGAAATCCGCTTTGGTATATGCGATGAGATACGAGGCCGCCCAAGAAGCAACCCGTGTGGATCGCCATCTAATCCGGACTCAGGAAGCTGATGAGTCTGATTCCAGGTCGTCCCACCTCGCTGAACTCCAGAGACAACTCGGTGACTTGGCAAGACATCTGAGCAGCATAACAGCCCAAAAGAAACAAGAGCAGAAGTGCTGGAAATGCGGTAGTGAAGGACACCTGCGAAGGAGTTGTCCGGTTCGCCAAGCTACGCGAGGGAAAGAAATCAACACCACCAGAGCTCTGCAGATTTCCTCTACTAGTAGTGGCAGTGATGGACTTTTCATTTACGCACATGTAAATGGGAATCCTTGCAAACTTATTGTCGACACTGGAGCCAATGTGAGAATCATTAGGACAGATGTGGCTCGTGAATTTGGATTGAAACTGTTGTGGACATCGCCACGCGTGAGTCTCCAGACTGTGACAGGTGACAAAATTGAGATTGAGGGTAAAGTGGACTTGGAAATAGTGTTTGGGAATGCCACCTACCATCATACGGCATTCGTTGCTAATATCACGGACCCCTTCATTCTCGGATTGGACTTTTTAAAGAAATACGACTTCACCCTTGACTTCAAGACTAATGAACTGCACTCGATGAGAGAAGACATAGCCATCTTCAACGTTGAAAATGATGTAAAATCCGCTCATCAAATAATAGCCCAAACAGATTTATCGATTCCCTCAAGGTCAGAATCATTAATACCTGGCTCCATTGAAGAAAGCGATAGTTTTCGATTTGGACTCATTGAATACCCTAACCTAAGCAATAGCCTAAAAGGAGTGCTGGTGGCATCTACGCTTGTGGACCTTTCTAAGGATGTAATTCCTGTGAGAGTCGCCAACGTGAGTGAAAGGCCAAGGAATATCCGAAAAGGTGAAGTGTTGGCAACTTGTACTCCAGTAAACTGCATCATTAGAAGAATCAATTCCCCCGAGACTGTGTCTTCAGAGTCCTTGACATCGAAGTTAATTGGGAGTGCGCCATTATCGATAGATCAAAGAACTGCTGCAGAACAATTGGTGGACGACTTCCAAGCATCTGTTTTCCTCTACATCGGAGGATGTTGGCCGTACGAATTTAACGCAGCATAGGATTTACACTGGAGAACACCCTCCTATTAAACAGCATCCAAGACGACTACCGTTCGCTAAGAAGGAAGAGGTTGAAACCCTCCTAAAAGAGATGAAGGAGAATGATGTAATCGAACCTTCATCCAGTCCTTGGGCCTCTCCCATCGTCTTGGTCCGAAAGAAAGATGGCTCCACCAGATTTTGTGTCGATTACCGACGACTGAATGAAATCACCAAGAAAGACAGTTACCCTCTTCCACGGATAGACGACACCTTGGACACTCTTTCCGGACACAAGTGGTTTTCGACCCTGGATTTGAAGAGCGGCTACTGGCAGGTTGAGATACACCCTGATGAGCGAGAGAAGACAGCGTTTACAACTGGACAAGGCTTATGGCAGTTTAAAGTGATGCCCTTCGGCCTCTGCAATGCACCAGCTACGTTCGAGCGTCTTATGGAGACAGTGTTAAGAGGACTTTCCTACGAATCCTGTCTGGTCTACTTAGACGATATCATCATCGTGGGACGCAGCTTCGAAGAACATCTGGCAAATCTTAGGAAGGTGCTGCAAAAGCTTAAGGAAGCCAATCTGAAGTTAAGCCCGTCCAAATGTAATTTGTTCCGCCGGGAAGTGAACTACCTTGGTCACATCATCTCTTCTGAAGGTGTACAAACCGATCCAGAAAAGGTATCTGCAGTCAAGAGTTGGAGTCGTCCCGAAAACATCCATGAGCTGCGAAGTTTCCTGGGGCTCTGCACGTACTACAGGAAGTTTGTAAAGGGTTTTTCCAACATAGCACGACCTTTGCATAAGCTGACGGAGAGCAAGCAAAAGTTTGAATGGTCCAAAGAATGCGAAGATGCATTTCTACGACTGAAGGAGGCTTTAACATCAACGCCTATTCTCTCTTACCCTCAGCCTGAAAAATCCTTCATCCTGGACACTGATGCGAGCAACGAGGGCATCGGAGCTGTTTTATCCCAAGAAATTGACGGAAATGAACATGTCATCGCTTACTGGAGCAAATGCTTATCAAAGTCGGAGCGAAATTACTGCGTCACCAGAAAGGAGTTACTGGCCATAGTGAAAGCTGTGGAACACTTCCATCATTACCTCTACGGCCCAAAATTTCTGCTTCGGACAGATCATGCCTCATTAACTTGGCTTTTGAACTTCAAAAATACGGAAGGCCAGATAGCCAGATGGATACAGCGGCTCCAGGAATATGACATGGAGATCAAGCATCGAAAAGGGTTATCTCACGGTAATGCTGACGCTTTATCAAGGAGACCCTGTCCTGAGAACTGCCACTATTGTTCCCGAATCGAGAAACAGTATGGAACGACTAGCCCTACTGCCTATCAGGTGACAGTGACTCCTATATCATCAGAACCTGATCCATGGAGTGACGACCAAGTTCGAAAAGATCAACTTAAAGACCCCGACATAAAACCAATTTTGGAGTTCATGGGAAGTGACAGTCGGCGCCCTAGCTGGCAGGACGTTTCCATCTTCAGCCCTGCAACAAAAAGATACTGGGCTTTATGGAACTCACTCCATTTACGGAATGGCGTACTGTACCGAAAATGGGAATCTGATGACGGCAAAACGTCTAGGTGGCAGTTACTACTTCCCCGATCAAGGATTTCAGATGTTCTGAAAGAAATACATAGTAGTGCGACTGGAGGACATTTTGCTGTCTTGAAAACCCTCAATAAAGTTCGGGAGCGCTTCTTCTGGAGCAAGGCGATGGATGACGTGGAGAAGTGGTGCCATTCTTGTGACGCCTGTGCTGCTCGTAAAGGACCGAAGAAGAGAAGCAGAGGAAAGCTACATCTGTACAACGTTGGAGCTCCTTTCGAACGAATTGGGATCGACATCCTGGGTCCTCTACCAAGAACTGCTGATGGGAACAAATACATTCTTGTTTCCATCGACTACTTCACCAAATGGCCGGAAGCATATCCCATTCCAGATCAAGAGGCTACCACCGTAGCAGAGACTCTAGTCCATCCAACATTGGACCTCGAGATACGGAACACCTTTGCAGATTCATTCCGATCAAGGGTGGAATTTCATCTCTGCTGTGTTTAAGGGCCTATGTCAAATTCTCGGAATTGAGAAAACTAGGACAACACCACTACACCCACAATCGGACGGCATGGTGGAGAGATTTAACCGCACAATCCTGTATCGTAAAATGATTCAGTGGGTAAAACACTTGCCACATCAAATTCAAAAATCGACAAACGAATTGAAGGTTAGAAAAAACATTTTAATTAAGAACTGTTAGTTGAAACGTATATACAGTGCACATAATTTATATCGAAAATTGGGAACATAAGTCCCATCAAAAGGGGTGACTCTCGTCACATTAAAGTATCGAATTTCAACATTCATCGAAAGGTGATTCAGTGGCGACTGAACTCTTGATTCGAGTTCATGCTAGGAAGCGTTGAATGGCTGTTGCCATTTCAAATCAAATAATTTTCCACACACTCCCCACCATGAACTCTTTCAAGAGTTCATCAATATCTCAATTTCAAATAATGTATTAATTACAAATCGTAATTTCAAAATTTCAAATACACAAAATATTAAATCAATAAACCAAATATATGCATGGATCAAAAACATTTTCAAATTTCAAATATTAAAATATAACTCTAAAAATGTTAGTGAACTATACTAAATATTATTAAGTAACAAATTTAAAGGTTAGTACAAAATATCAATATAAATAAATGTTCAATTTAAATTAAATTAGAGTTCAAGTTTCAAAAGTTCATCAAAGTTCCAAGGGATACAAATGTTGTATCGTTCTTCGCAAAAGTCCAGAAGCAGTTTTAACTTCGTATGAACGAATGTTATTATCGCGCCCGAGAAACGCTCTTTCAATTTTTCCGAGTTTCCAAAGCAGCTTGTTTTTGGAATCCTCTTCGATGAGCACGACATCACCTACCTTAAGTGCCGGTTGTCTGTCTGGATTATTTAAAGAGTGAACAGTTCTGAGGTCAAGTAAATACTGTTGTTTCCATTTTATCCATAATTGCCGGAGAAGAAGAGATTGATATTTTTTCCGTTTCAAAAGTGACGATCTTTTCGATTCATTTTCTACAATTTCAGCGAAATTGATAGGATATTGAGGTTCTCGACCAAAATTTAGGAAGTGCATTGGTGTCAAAGGCAAAGGTTCACTATTTTCATTGTAGACGTAAGTTAGCGGTCGCAAGTTGAGGACAGTTTCTACTTCTGTAAGCAATGTAGTCATTTCTTCAAAATTTAATAAGGCTTTCCCTACAATTTTCCGCAGGCAATCTTTTACGGATTTCACAAATCGCTCGTAAAAACCTCCCCACCAAGCCGCCCTTTCAATTATATTTTTCCAAACTATTCTTTCTTTAGTTAGAAATTGCGAAAGTAATTTGTGAGAAATAAATTTTAATAAATCTTCTATTTCTTTTTTCGCCCTTTTAAAGGTTTTCGCGTTATCCGAATATATTACCTTACAGTTTCCTCTTCTAGCTAAAAATCGTCGCAGCGCCAATAAGAAGGAATCTGTAGTCATATCGCTAACGAGTTCAAGGTGAATTGATCTAGTAATCGCACATGTAAACAAAACTATATAAGATTTCCGAACTTCCGTAAAAATTTTCACGTAGATTGGACCCGCAAAATCCAATCCGCAAACTGAGAATGGAGGCGAGGTGTTACTTCTGTCAAGCGGCAACGGAGCTGTAATTTGATTAGCAGCCTTCGAGAGATATTTTTGGCAGATTAGACACTTTTTGATTGCACTCTTGACTAATTGCCGTCCCTTTGGAATCCAGAAATGTTGCCGAATTCGAGCTAAAGTGCAAGCTGTTCCACCGTGCATCATTTTCTCATGTTCTCTTCTCACGATTAAAAATGTCAGCCAGGACCGTTTTGGAAGAATAATTGGATGTTTTTCTTCTGTAGACAATTCAGCAAATTCTAATCTTCCTCCTAATCTGATAATTTCATTTTCATCCATGAATGGCAAAAAGTTAAACAAATCCGAGTCTTTTTGAATCGGATCTCCATTCTTCAAGGATTCGTAATCTTCTTTAAAAAAGATCTTCTGTTCCAATCTTATGAGATGATTCTCAGCTTCTATTAATTCTTCAGCGGTCAATGTATTTCCTATATTAGAAATCTTTCTAAATTTCATGATCGACTTCTTCACCCAAGCTGTAATCCTTACCAACTTCTCCATATTACTAAATTTAGTAATGTTGATTGGATTTTCCTTTTCTTCAACAAGACATTCACATTGAAAAATGTCCTTCGATTTCTTTCTGTATTCCAATTCTTCTGTATTTATTGCTTCATCATTTTCTGACTTCGGCCAGTATTCTGGAGAATTCTTTAGCCACTGAGGTCCTGTCAGCCAGGTTGGATCTTCTAGCAGTTTAGAAACTTTTGCTCCCTTCGACAAGGTATCTGAGGGGTTGACTTTTCCGGGGCAAAAAAACCAGTCTGAAGGTGCTGTGAATTTGCAAATTTCTTCAACCCGATTCTTGACAAAGGGTTTGAATTTTTCAGGAATTCCTTTTATCCAAAAAATTGTTATCTTCGAGTCAGACCAGAAATAGCACAGAATGTCACGTTTCAAGGATTTCAAAATATTAAAACTTAATTTTGCAGACAGTACTGCAGCCATGAGCTCCAGCCGAGGCAATGTAAGAGATTTTATCGGAGCAACTCTATTTTTAGAAGCTACAAAGGCCGTTCGAACGTCTTCATTTCGAGATAAAACACGCATGTAGGCAACTGTTCCAAATGCTCTCATACTTGCGTCACAAAAGAAATGAAGTTCAAGAGTCTTGATATCAATATTTAGGTTTTCGGAAAAATAGTGGCGTGGGATTGAAATTTCCGTCAGTTGAGGAACTTCTTCGCACCAGCTTCTCCATAACGAACTTAGATCTTCGGGTAATCTGTCATCCCAATCAATACGTAACGCCCAAATCTGTTGCATCAAACATTTAATTATCACTGTAAAAGGACCTAAAATCCCGATAGGATCAAAGATACGTCCTAAGACCTGGAGCACGTATCGTTTAGTGTCAGTTCCTCTAGAAACAAATTTGACTAGATCTCCAACATCAAAATAAAGAATGTCCTTTAAGTTGTCCCATGCTATACCTAAGACTTTGTAAGTCATATTTTCTTCTTTGAGGGGTTCGGCATAATCACTCGAAATCACTCCATGTTTTTTCCATAACTCGCGTAGGGTCTTCGAATTAGTGCGCCACTTGTGTAGTGACAAACTAGCACCTTCGAAAATTGCTATGGACTCTAATGTATGAGATAAGGCTTCATCTACAGATGCATGACTACCGATGATGTCATCGACATAAATATTATCATTTAAAAATTTTGTAGTCACTGGATATTTTTCAGTATACTGTTTCAGATGATATTTCAAAGTTCCTGCCAATAAAAACGGACTGCTACTGATGCCGAATAGAACGCGAGTAAATTTATAAACCTGGGGTGCAATAGATTCGTCTGAGGGGTCATCGGTAAAGAAAAAACGAGTAACATCTCGATCTTCTTCTTTAAGCGAAATTTGCAAAAATGCTTGTTTCATGTCCGTTGTATAAGCAATGGGGTGAAAGCGAAATCTCAATAAAATATCAAATATTTCAGAATATAAATTTGGACCTATATGAAGACAGTCATTTAAAGATAGACAATTAGAATCATGAGAGGACGCATCGAAAACTATACGCAATTTACTCGTCTCATGATCTTTCCTAATAATTTCTCTGTGGGGCAGGTAAAATTTAACTTCGTCTTCCTCATCTGGGTTGATAACTGGTTCAATAATTTTTTGTCGTAAATAGTCTTCTATCACATATTTGTATTCAAAATACAACTCAGGGTTTCTATAAAATCTTTTTCTAAGTCTAGAAAATCCCTCTTCAGCTATCTTCCTCTTATCTTTTAAATCCCGCTTTTCTAATTTCCATGGTAACCCCACTGTATACCTTTTGTTTTCATATTTGATCTGAGACTCGAATTGTCTCATGATTTCATTTTCTGTTGGGTCAGCATCTTGCTTCGAATCAATAAGACCTGAAGTTTCTAAGTCCCAAAATTTCTGAATTTGTTCTGAAATCGCGCTATTTTCTACGACTACATTCATCATTAAAGAAAAGTTATTTTCACTCTTTTTCCCTTGTAAACACCAACCGAAAATTGTTTCAACTGCAACTAGTGTTTTGCTCAAATGCTTAATATTTCCCGTTACAATGTTATAATAATAATCAGCACCAATTAAAATTGTAATGGGTTCTTTACTTTCTGGAAAATCCGCGAGTGTCAAATTTTTCAACTGTTTCATACCCTTAAAGTCTTCAACTTCGGGAGGGGGAATATTTGATCCTGATATTTCGTCTGTAACCAACAGTTCAATTTCTATTTTTAAGTCAGGAGAGTTTCTGTAGATTAACGTAAGTTTGATCACATCGTAGTATTTTTCGATCGGAGTTTTACTTCCAAATGTGTACACTGACAATTTTTCTTTCCTTAGTACTTTACATTTTAATTTGTTAGCTATGTTTTGCGTGGTAAAGCTACGCATCGAACCACAATCCAGTAAAACGCGTGTACCACAGTTCAAATCTAAGTTTTCATTTTTTGCTAACACGTAACTCGTTTGCAAAAGAGTCCTATTTTTATTTCCCATATGCGATACAGCAGAAATTACATTTTCCGTCCCATCGTCCATAAGAGATTCTTTATTAGATTTATCGTTAACCAAATTGTTAAACTTATAGCAAATATTTTCATTATGTTTACCGGAACAGTACTTACAATTCCTTCCCGATAAACAATCCTTCAAACGGTGTCTTAATCCAAGGCACAAAAAGCATCTACCTTGATTCTTCAATACGTTTCTCTTTTTTTCAACACTTAAGCGACAGTTGAGAACATCGTGTTCTTTTTTACAAAATAAACAATTATCCGTTTTCTTATCAGCGAAAGCTTCATTTCCCTTCTTCGCAGCAACGAAAAAACCGCTGGTGGAAATGCAAGCGCTATCTTGTCTATTAGACAAAGTTGAATTTTTATTCTTACTGTTTGATTCAAATGGCTTCGACTTACACGAATACGTTCGTTCTCTTGTTAAAATTTCTGTTTGCAAGAAATTCAAGAATTGATTTATGTCTGTAACGCAAGAGGTTTTCTTATTTTGTCGATTATATTCCAATGCCAATTCATGGGGTATTATTTTCAATACTACTGCTAAAAGCATTGCAGAATAGGAATTTGACTCCAATCCTAAAGCGGAAAGGCACCGAACGTTAACTTCTATTTCATTGTGAATCCGTTTTAGCTTTGGAATGTCGGTAATTTTGTAAACAGGAGATAAGTTAAGCAATTTGTTCATATGGCTGTTAATTATGACATCTTTTTGTCCGAATCGTTCTTTTAATATTTGAAGCGCAGAGTCGTAATTTTCATCTGAAATTTCAAAACCCGCGATTGCATTAGCTGCAGGGCCGCCTAAATAACTTTTTAGGTAGTTAAACTTCTCAGTTTTTGAAAGCGTTTCATTTTCATGAATCGAGACTTTGAAAGTGTTGTAAAAGGAATAAAATTGGGAGCAATCACCGTAAAACTTTTGAATGTTCAATTTTGGAAGCTTCACGTGTTTTGTTTCGTATATTAATTTCTCGCTCATGTTCGAACTTATGTTCGCTTGGCTATTATTAGAGGATTTAATTTCCTTTAATTTTCTTTGAGCGCGAAATATTGTGTTCGAAACCTTTTCAGCGTATTCATATGCTGATATCAGTTCTTTTTCGTATTCTTCTAATTCTAACAACGGTTCGATATCTTCATCAATTTTCTTTAAAAGTTCTGCTTTAATATGCATTTGATTCAATAGCTCTTCTAGGGTCTCAAAATCTATTTGATCTACTTTAATCAAACCTTCAATAGCATTCGTTATTTTCGTGACTGCTGCTCTAATAACAGTTCGGTTTTTCTTGAGCTTTTCGAAATCCATTTTGGAAAAAAAAAATGTCTCTCTTACCTTTTGTTGTCTTCGCACTAGGTGCTAATCCATATGAAAGTCTTCTAAATCAACAAATGTCACACGCAACGAACTAAAGTTGAATGCAAGCGTTACTTCCCGGCCGATGCACCATATCGTAAAATGATTCAGTGGGTAAAACACTTGCCACATCAAATTCAAAAATCGACAAACGAATTGAAGGTTAGAAAAAACATTTTAATTAAGAACTGTTAGTTGAAACGTATATACAGTGCACATAATTTATATCGAAAATTGGGAACATAAGTCCCATCAAAAGGGGTGACTCTCGTCACATCAAAGTATCGAATTTCAACATTCATCGAAAGGTGATTCAGTGGCGACTGAACTCTTGATTCGAGTTCATGCTAGGAAGCGTTGAATGGCTGTTGCCATTTCAAATCAAATAATTTTCCACATCCTGAATAATCTCTCACTTATGGTCTCCAGAAATCAACAGCATTGGGACAAGAAGCTACCTTTGTTCCTGCTGGCCTACCGCAGTGCTGTCCACGAGACTACCGGATATGCCCCATCTCAGATGCTCTTCGGACGAGAGCTTCGGCTACCTTGTGATCTCGTCTTCGGTCGTCCTCCGGATGCGCCTGCATCGCCTCAGGAGTACATCCAGGATCTCCAGGCCCGGTTGGAAGACGTTCATAACTTCGCACGAGAGCGAATCAGCATCGCGGCGGAGAAGATGAAGACCCGATACGACACAAGGTCTACTGGACATGAATTCAACGAAGGCGACAAGGTTTGGTTATGGAATCCCATCCGACGGAAAGGTCTTTCACCCAAATTGCAGTCGCATTGGGATGGACCCTACAAAGTCCTTAACCGACTGAATGACGTCGTAGTGAGGATCCAAAAATCACCTAATGCAAAACCTAGGGTTGTACATTATGATCGGTTAGCCCCATACTATGGCCATAGTTCATGAGTATTACGTAAACAACCATGGTTGATAACATAAAAGTTGTAGATAATTTTTTTTTGCTTTTAATGTTTAGTAATATTTCTTGTTATTATTGTGTTTCCTATGCATTATTGGTTATTATTTAATGTGTGTATTTGTGAACTTGTGATAGAAGTTTGCACCCTTTCTGGGGATTGTACTGCCCGGGACGTGCAGTCCTTGGGAAGGGGGCAATGTTACAAATTCTGTAAAACATAATTATTGTAGTAACGTAACCTGTAAATAGTTTCCCGTAATGAATATACAACCCCTTAACATATGGCTAAAGTATACAACCCCCTATTCTTTTTTTTTTCTTATTTCATTCACTGATTTTATCAATGAAAGTGTAGTTGTAGAACGTTGTAGCATTTTCTGGAATCTTTGAGAGATTTCTTTTCGGTGTGTATATAAGCCTTTAGCGATGGATAAAAAGTGAGTTTCGATTGAGATTTCGAACTGAGAGCGTATTTGCTCTGTTTATTGCGAGGCATTTCGCTGTGTTGTTTTCGTATTTGGAAGTAAATACGTGTGTAAACGTTGAGTTTACGGTGTTGTGTGATAATTGCTTAATTGCTGATGAATAATTTAGCAGTTGTTAACGATTTCTCCTGTACATAGTGTAAATAAAGCTCCTGTGTTTTTATCAAGAACTGTGTCTTAATTTCAAGAAAGTGGAAGTCGCTCCGAATCCGTTACAATATGTATAACTTTTCATTTTTGCATATATTTTTTTTTAGTTATAATAGTAGCTGAGCTAGTTACATTTCACTTAATTTTTTTTATAAGCATATGTTCTAATCATAGATCAGATGATTGCAATTTAATTTTCACGAAACACATAATTTGGAAAAATTGCATCTCGTGAGTCATGGAAAGTTATCAGCAGAAGTCATGGAAAATCACGGATTTCAGAACTTGAAATGTAGCAGTTACCCTGTATTTGCCCAATCTGCAGCTTCAAATAGTAGCACTCTTGGCTGAAAACGAAAAGATGTGTTATATGCGGAACTTTTATGGTCATTATAGACTCAAAAGTATGGCTATAGAAAGAAAAAAATCGATTATTTATTAAAAAAGTTTCAATCAATTGTGCGATCACAGCAAAATTTGAAAAAAGTTTCAATGAAAGCCTACCTTAATTGTGCCGTCACAGCAAAATTTTAAAATGAATTTTGAAACTTTTTAGTTACTGATTGACTTAATCAACGAAAATATTAATTAAAAACCTCTGTACGTTGCGCCAGAGGAAAAATTTCCACGTACACAAAAAAAACCGTAATTTTATGTGTGTAAAAACAAGCCACACAACATCATTGAGTTTTCAGCCAAAACTATTTTTATTATTATCCTTCCATCGAACAAGACAAAAACTGCGCCCTCTATATTAAAGTAGAAGTTAAGAATTAAAGTAGAAGTTATTAAAATAGAAATATAATCAAACATTCTCCCCGCCCTGTCAAGAGTCATTCTTGACAGTCAACTGGTAACAGTACTAATTTAGATATAGATCGTCTGAACAGTCCACAGTTCGTTTTAATGTCCACCACGTCTTAAAGTCAGCTCCAGGATGTACAGCTACAACTCGTCCCATAGTCCAAGAACCAGGGGGACCACTGTCCTTAAGAAGAACTATATTCCCTTCTCTTACATTTGGCTGTGGCATTCGCCACTTGACCCGCGACTGTAGAGTTGATAAGTAGTCTCTTTTCCAGGATTTCCAAAACCCATTTCTCATGGACTGCACTAAATTCCATCTGGAAGAATAAGAAAGATTATTTACCGGAGTATCATCAAGGGGACTAAGAAGAACATCTCCTATAAGAAAATGAGATGGCGTCAGGACTTGAACTTCCAAGCTACTGTCGCTAGTAGCAACTAGTGGACGGGAGTTGAGACATGCTTCAATCTGGGTCAATAAAGTGGTTATCTCTTCAAAAGTTAATACTGTTTCGCCAATGACTCTTTTCAAATGAAATTTCATACATTTAACTGCTGCTTCCCAAAGCCCGCCAAAGTGCGGAGAAACAGGTGGGTTAAAATGAAATTCAATATTGGACTGAGATAAGAAAAAAGCAATGTCCTCATCTTCATTCACAGATAACAAAAACTTCTGAATGTCGTTGAGCTTCCGTTCAGCTCCAACAAAATTTCGACCATTGTCACAAAATATATGACGCGGTGCTCCTCGACGGGAACTAAATCTTCGTAATGCTGCTAGGAAATTATCTGCGGACAAATCACTTGCTGCTTCTAAGTGGACGGCTTTTGTTGCAAAACACACAAAAATTGCAACATATCCCTTTGTAGTTTTTGATCCTCTTCCTTTATTAAATTTCAAAACAAAAGGACCTGCGTAGTCGATTCCCGTGTTTAAGAAAGGACGCGCAGGTGTAACCCTTGCTTCGGGCAGATCTCCCATTATTTGAGTAGTTTTTGCTTGCCTATACCGTGTACAAGTAATGCAATTGTTAATAACTTTCTTAACGAGTTTTTTGCAATTGATGATCCAAAATCTTTGTCTGAGAATATTTGTTAGCAGTGTTTGTCCAGCATGAAGGTGAATCAAATGATATTGCCGAATTAGAAGGCTACTAATTTTGTGATCCGCAGGTAATATCCAAGGATGCTTTGCATCAAACGGCAGCAATGACTTTTGCAATCTTCCGCCCACCCGTAATGCATCATTTTCATCAATGAAAGGATTTAATGGGAGTAGTGGGCTTTTAGTTGAAATAGCTTTGTTATTTCTTAATAAGTGCAGTTCCTTAGAAAATGATGAACTTTGAACAAACAAAACAATTTTTAACATAGCCATATTTCTTTCAACAGAAGTTATGGGAATACAAGTTGCAGGATTCAACCTTAAGTTAGTTTTCTTACACCTATTAATAAATCTCAAACAGTAAGCTACAATACCAACTATTTTAGATAAAGAAGAAAAACTATCAAACAGTTTTTCAAAGAAATTGTCTTTGTTTTCTGATAAATTGCAATTTAATACTTTAAGCTTTTTTTCCGCTAGTGTGTTTTTGTTTTCTTGCACCTGAATGGCTTCAGGCCAATCCTTTGAATCTTTGAGTAGCCAAGGTGGGCCGTTCCACCACAAATTGCAATCAATTAAACAATTAGCATTTAGTCCGCGTGAGGCAATATCTGCCGGGTTCTCTTTTGATTTCACGTAGCCCCAGTTTTTGAATGGAATTATTTCCAAAATTTCCGATGTTCTATTAGCTACGAACTGTTTCCATTTACGGGGATGGCTACCTAACCACGCTAAAACTACTGTAGAATCAGTCCAAGCAAAAATTTCTATTTCAAAATCTTTCAATGCAACTTGAACAGACTACAGAAGACGCGCTAATAATCTTTCAGCATTCAATTCCAAACGTGGAATTGAAATTTGTTTAATCGGACAAACCTTTGTTTTTGCAACCATCAAACTGGATTTTCTTGAACCGTCTGCTGTGGTTTGCACCGTATATATTGCAGCAGCATACGCTAATTCCGATGCATCGGAAAACCCATGAATTTGAATTGATTTATGCGTATTTAACCACCTTGGAATCTTCATTAAATTAACGGATGATAGATTTTCTTGAAATTTTTTCCAATCCTTTTGTAACTCATTTGGCAGAGCTGTATCCCAATCTAAATTATGTAACCACAATTTTTGATAAAATATTTTAACTATTACAGTACAAGGAGATAAAAGTCCTAATGGATCAAATATCTTTGCAGATTCTGAGATAATGTGTCTTTTTGTTACTAAATATGCTCTTCACGAAAGGCAATTTTAAACGTGAAGCAATCCGAATTCGAGTCCCAATAAAGTCCTAAAACTTTTGATTCCTTACTTGGCAGAATTCGAACCTCTGCTAAATTTCTCGAATCAGACTCAATGTGATTTAAAATTTCTTCCGCGTTTGATCTCCATTTTCTGAGATGAAAACTATGTGAACCTAGTAATTCAGACAACTCAGAACAAATTTTAATACCTTCACTTATATTATTTACACCCGATAACAAATCATCCATGTAAAAGTCATTTAAAATAACTTTCGAAAGAAGTGGATTTTCTGTTTCGCAGTTCATTGCTATTTGTTGCAGCACTCTGGTTGCCAAAAATGGGGCCGATGCAGTTCCGTATGTTAAAGTACGCAATTTAAATTCCTGCATTTGAGACTTTGAATTGTTTCTCCATAATATGAGCTGATAGTTTTGGTCTTCCTCAGATACCCACACCTGTCTATACATTTTAGCAATGTCTGCAGTAAAAACAAACTCATACATGCGAAAGTTCAACAAAATTGAAAATAAGTCTCTCTGCACGATTGGACCAACACCCAAAACAGAATTTTATGAGACCGATGTCGAAGTTTTACTTGACGCATCGAAAACCACCCTTAGCTGAGTAGTTACACTATCAGGCTTTAAAACTGCATGATGGGGTAAAAAATAATGTTTTCCTGGATCTGTTAAGCTTGCAGGAACCATGTGACCCATGTCTTCATATTCCCCCATAAACCCTTTATATTCTTGTTCTAGCATTTCATCCTTTTTAAATTTGCGTTCCATAGCAAACAAGCGTGAAATTGCGGCAGCTTTTAATTCACCCAACATACCTTTTGATTTATAGAACGGAAGTTTAACTTCAAATTTCCCATCTTCCAAAATTTTATGAGTATTTTCAAAATTACTTTCACAAAATTGTTCTTCATCCGTCAAAACCTTTTCTTTACAATTTATTTCTTCTGTTTTCCAAAACTCCTGCAGTGTTTTGTCAATATTTATTTCCGAATGCATGTTAATTAAATTTATCTCTCTTGAATCACCTGCTTGCGATTTTAGTTTACCTGAGATAACCCATCCAAAAGCTGTATTTTGAGCTATTGGTTCATTTTTAGCTCCTATAATTTGCCCAGGACGTAATGTCTGAAACACATAATCTGCTCCGATTATTACATCAATAGGTCCAGGCTGTTGGAACCGAGGATCCGCTAAATCAATACCTTTTAAATAACTTAAGTTACTAGTATCCAATTGTTCCGACGGTAAGTTCGCTGTCAATTTATTTAGAACAAATGCCTGAACGTTCAATTTAGGGGCCTTTTCTTGGGTTTTCGAATGAATAGTTAAATTTACTACGCCTCGAGTTGTGTCCGCTTTGCTTCCTCCTATGCCGTTTATTGAGATTCTAGCATTTTTTCTTTTTAAATTTAATCTTTGTAAACAACTTTCCGAAATAAAAGAGGCCATAGATCCAGAGTCGAGCAAAATACGAGTCTTGAGCCTGTTCTGACGAATCATTAATTTTTACAACTGCCGTAGGCAGTAAAGCACTACCCGAATGTTCATTTGTGTTGACCGAAAGGTTTGAATTCTCAGTTTCCTCTACAGAGTATTTATTACTGCTTGAGGAAACTTGCAACGAATTTTTAGAACTCTCATGTAATAATGTATTGTGTTTTTGTTTACAAATACGACATAGAAAATTACTAGTGCAACTTTTAGCATTATGCTGCTTGAAACACACGAAGCATAAACCACTTTTATACACAAAACTTCTTCTAGATTCAACATCCATCAGTTTACATTTCATACAATTGTGTAAACCATGCCTCCCCTTACATTTAGGACACATTTGCTTTAAATTACTAATTAAATTTGCTTTGGCAACTTTATCCGGTTTTGAAACCCATTTCTTATTATTTTCTTCATCACATACTTCTAATGATGAACATCTTTCATTCAAAAACTGAATAAATTCCTCAAACTTAGGGAATTCCTTATCACAAGTCTTTTGCTACCAAATTTGACGCGTTTCACAATCCAACTTTTGCAAAAGCAAGTATATAAGCCATGGATCGCGTAATGTTGCTTCATTATGCAATGACTTTAAACCCCTAATTACCTCATCAGAGGTATCTGCCAATTGTCGTAAATTACAACCATTTACTTTAATAATATTAGGCTGCTCAATAAATGTTTTCAATAAAGAATTAACAATCTGTTTCTTTTTATCATATCTATTAAGAAATTTTTGCCACGCTTCATCATAACCATTTTCACATACCGGAATATGCTTAATTATAGCAGCTGGCTCTTCTAACAATAAACCTTTCAAATACTGAAATTTCTGTACTTTGCTTAAAGATTCATTACCATGTACTGTTGAAACATATAAATCTTTGAAACTGAGCCAGTCTGTATAATTACCATTAAACGATGGAATATTAAGCCGTGGCAATTTAAAATCACCCTTAATAGAATGCACTGGATTAATATTCGTAGAAATATCATTTTCATTAATAACAATTTCATCCAACAAATTTTGCAATTTGACTCTGGTATCGAAATACAGTTCCGTAAATTCTTCAATTTCCGAATCTTTTTCAGGCAAAAGCCCATCATATTTATCAAAATCTTTAAACGTTTCTTCTACTTTTTCCAATCTAATAAGAATATCATTTTTAGATAACACCGATCGCAATGAATTGCGAATTCTGGTTAATGAGGCTTTAGCTCGCTCACGGAGCTTTTTTGCTTCTGTATTTTCCATACCAAAGTCAGCGGCTTTTTCTAATTCCATAAAAATTCAAGAAAAGATTATACTTATCTTTCCAATTTTTTATTCAGACATCTCGCCGGTGCCTCCAATTTTATGTACGTTGCGCCAGAGGAAAAATTTCCACGTACACAAAAAAACCGTAATTTTATGTGTGTAAAAACAAGCCACACAACATCATTGAGTTTTCAGCCAAAACTATTTTTATTACAGTAAAACCTGTAAAGTTGACCACCTTTGTAAGTTGACCACCTGTCTATGTTGACCGCTTTTGTCTGGAACGGAATTAGTCCTATCTTATATAATGAAGGAAAACCTCTGTAACTTGACCACCTCTCTATCTTGACCACCTGTCTATCTTGACCACTAATGAACACCAAATTTGGTTTGGAGTATTGCAAAAAACCCTTTGTAAGTTGACCACTGGGTTTATTTTTCAAAATTTTATTTAGCAAATTATTTTTTATAGCTTTCAAAGAATATTTTTGATAACAGACCAGCATTTTACCTACTAAATGAAACAGCAGCATAACTAAACCTCCTTTTGAGTTTGAGTAGATCATCATGGGGTTGTAAATGTATATGAGAAAAAAATAAAGCGAAAAATTTGTAAGTTTTGATTAGCTATGAATTTTTAGGATCTATCAATATCAAATGAGTAACTTTTCATAAACAATAAGATTTTTTTTTTGATCAATTTACTGAAATTTTAAATTTGCATGGCACATAATATGTCATTCTGGGAAAATAATCTCTAAAAATATTTAAATAACATTTTAAATTATTGTTTCAAAGTGATGCTAAACAATGAAAGTGAGTTGAACAGAAAGAATAAGTGTCAATTTGTCAAAAAATGAATACATGGTGCAAGAAATGACAAAAAAAAAAAAAAAAAAAACATTACCCCCCTTTATAAGTTGACCACCTGTCTAAGTTGACCACCAAAGTACTGCACCGCAAGTGGTCAACTTACACAGGTTTCACTGTATTATCGTTCCATCGAACAAGACAAAAACTGCGCCCTCTATATTAAAGTAGAAGTTAAGAATTAAAGTAGAAGTTATTAAAATAGAAATATAATCAAACAACCTCTAAAAGGTTTTTCGCGATTTTTGCAGCGAAAACAGTCAAAATTTAAAATTAAATACCAAAATAAAGAGAATTTTTTCCACCTCTGATAGAATGTGTTTGGAACTTACGTGTTATATAGAATTCGAATTATAACGTTTTTTTAAAGTAGATTTTAATTACGGCTAGCGGCTAAGCCTTTAGTCACGCGATTGGTAACCGAATTCACTGATAAGGAAATTAAAAGCAATGATTTAAAATTTTTATCTGTTGCCAGTTTCTATTTGTTAACAAATAAAATACTTGTAATTGATTTTTAGTAGTATAAGGCTTTTAAAAGGATTTTTAATTTTCCCTCTTGGGTTGCGTTCGACGAGCTCGACCGAGAGCGACCGGTTAGTTAATCACGTGACAGCTAATGATCACGTGCTCCAATCAACCAATCAACTGCTTAGAATGGTAACCGCCGTGGTAACCGGTTGATCATAGAACGATTTGGTTAGTAACCAGTTACTTACCGGTCAACCGGTGAGTTTCGTCGAACGCAACCATAGTTCTACAGTTGCGACTCAGTCGGGATTTTTTTAAAATTTTTAATTTTATCGCGGCTTGTTGTCCTTGATAATGGATTTGATCCTTACTGTCCATTATTGAAGATTGATTTTAAAGTTTTATATTGTGGTGTAAAAAGTTATCGAACTCACACACACAAACTTTTACATGAACTAGAACCATATCAGCAATTATTTTATTATTGAATTTTTCCAAATCTTGCCGTCTATCATTCAAGCTTTAGCTGGATTTCACCCATGTCGGTGTCGGTAAGTAATTGTTTCCAATATAATTATGTTCTGAAAATTGCGACATTAGCATTCTTTTTTTACTACCAGAGCAACAAAATACGTCTTATTTTGACGTCCCCTTCATTTCATTATTTTTGAATAACAGCCTCAGGAAATCTGACAATATCAAACTGAAACGTTTTCTATTCTACAGGTTTGTCTTTTCCATTTTGCAATATCTGTTTATAAGAGCAATTCCAAGTTCTTCCGTTTCCCATTCTCCCATTCCCCCCAAATTATTTCAACATATTCTCAGCCATCATTGGCTTAGCTTTTAAAACATTGATATTTTCTGGCATTCACAGTAAGAACATGAAGTCTTACCATTAGCGTAATAGGCATGTGAAATATTAAACCTCCTCATTATACTGTCGTTGAAATAATCCTGGGAAGTACAGGATCAGAAAAAAAAAAAAAAAAAACTATAGCAATTGCCACATATCAAGTATAGTTTACCTCGTTAAAAGCAGATTACTTTTGGTACCAGTTCTTTGCATTTCGAAAATGTCATCATAAAGGTCGTCATTTTTTCAAAGGGTGTTTCGGATATGTGATTAACTTTCACGTTTTCTGTAATTGCTGTACTGTTAAGTCATATCTATTTACTAATTGTGGGATTATGTTTGTCTGGCTTCAGATATCGATTGACATCTGAACCAGGTACGAGGTGCTTTGCAACGATTGATAATCTAATGGTAATAGTTCTGTCTTTTAATTGGTTATTTCTGTACGGTTTTGGAGTTATGTAACATTTTATTTTATTTTTACTTCCATGGCGGGAAGTATTGTATTGTCGTAAGGTATCCCACTCACATTTCAGCTTAAATTTCGATTTTCATTACCCCTGAATAAATAATGACTAATACACTATGCAAGCAAAAGTATTGGGACGCTTTCAAAAATTCATATAGTTACGAATTTCTCCAGAAATAAGAGACCTAGTTTTGTATTTCTTTTGTCTTGTCACATAAAAGGATAGTGTCTGATGGGGAAGATTGTCAAAAATCAAATAAAGAGCTATTAATTCGAAATAAATGAAAGAATTAGGGTAATTTTTTTATTTTAGATTTTAACAATTAGGAACAAAATTCAGAATTCAAAATTTTTGAACTGGAAGTACTATTTTATTTCGTGAAAAAATTCGTTCTGTGTGCACATGAAACATTTTAAAACCTGAACACCTCTTTCGACTTCTGTAAATTATGCAGCAGCATCAAACTAAAAAAATCTCACAAATTTTATTGTCTATGTGTAGTTATATGTGTGCGCACATTTTTTTTTGAGCAATCACGATTGCTTATTGCTTTCATTTGACTGTTTTTGATGTCCTATCATTTTATTTTCCCACCGCCACCCTCCGCACCATCACCGTGGACCGGCTGGCTCCACACGATGCTGCTCCTATAGCGAAAGCCGTCTCCAGGTTGCATCCATGTCCTACACACACACGCGCATACATACACAACTACACATACACACGCGCACATACACACACAAACACACAAACACATACACACATACACCTATACACACATACACCTACACACACATACACCTACACACACAAACACATACACACACAAACACACACGCATACATACACTCATACGCACAACTACCCACACATTCATGCCTGCACACAGACACAAACACATATGCCGACATACACATACCCTTCCCCCCCACACACACATACACATACCCCCCCCCACACTTATGCCAGCACACAGACACAAACTCACATACCCCGTACACACAAACACCCCCCCCCCCACACACACACACAAACACACATGCCTACATACACACACTCGTGATTGCGAAAAACATAATTTGAATTCAAGATGTCAAAATTCAAATTAATTTTTTTTTGCTTTTTACTTATTACCTAGTACCCAAGGGGTTCGCCAACTTCTTTCGGAGTTCGTAAGGGGGAAAAGGTTGGGAACCACTGTTGTAGAATATTTGATGCCATCCCCCTTCCCCTCTCTAGAAAAAAATCTTATAAATACTATCAGTAAGAAGTAGAAACTTAGAAGTATTTCGCATACATCGAATAAACAAAGCTCAATCATTTTTTTCCTTTTGTTTTTTCATTAAGTAATATTTTTTCGGAACTCTATTTGCGCGTAATATTCATATTATGTAATTTAGGTAGTATTGACATTATTCAGACGCTATTTGCAATCCATATACAGGGTGTCCCAAAAGGTCGTTTACAAACTTAACATGCTGGTCTGTCATATCATGATGAACAAGATTTACATAGGAACATGTGTTCCCAAACGCAATGCTGGCGCACTACATGCACACAAAGTCAGACACTAACGGATGCACAACATGTCGCATATCTATTCGCAACTCCAACGAACTATAGGGGGCACTGAAGTCACTGTCTAATGGCGGAATTGAAAACTACAACAAACGCACATGGTAACGAAGAAAATGCTAAAAGTGTTGTGATTTTTGTTCGTACGTATGATTTTTTCGCTTTATTCTTTTTAAATTCATTTTCAAAGTCTTGTGGATATTCTGGCCCACGTAGAAAGAAATGAGAATTCAAGAAGCATTACTAATCATTAGAAATTAATGCAAACTACGTAGTTCGTAGTTCTAAGCAGCTATTTCCACGATGTTGAATTCGATATTTATCAATTCTTGATAAAACTAAATAATAATTGTGGCCTGACAAGAATAACAATTAATGCTAGAAAATTCAATGTGACATTACAAATTGTTATCGAAAGAAGATGATACTTTTTTGCCTTGCTTGGCTAGCGCTTATTTTTTTTTCCATTTGTAGTTGAGTTATTTCTCTCGAATTCCCGAATCAGTTCATTTAAAAATTTCCTGTTTCGATTTTTCTAATTTCTGAGTTACAATTTAATTGTGTCATGTTATGCAAATCATCAACAAAATTCTCACGGATATATGGTGGTAGTTTTCTTTTCAGTTGATTGACCATTATTTCCTTTCACTTATCGAATTCTGTAATCTTACTACCATTTTATTCCACTCATGATAAAAATTAAAAATGGTTTAACTAAAAACGCGAAATCTCGCCAAGGCTACTTTGTTCGCACAATACTAAAAATTAATAACCCTAAACAAATTTGGCGAAACCTTTCAGCTGAGAATAAAAGGAATAAAGTAAATTCTTTCTCGGTTATTCATTTTGTTCTACGATAATATATTCAAGAAAATATTTTGCATACTGTCCATTCCAACTAAATGCTGCTGTAAAATATGGTAAGTTTAATTAATTTAAGATTAAAAAAAGCCCCATATTCTTACAAATTCATACAAAACAATAAAAAATTTTACCTGGTATAACGTTATCCAATTTTGTTAATCCAGAGTTTTCTTGTTTACGCTTCCACCATTTAATACTTTTTTGAAAGAAATAAGGAAAACTAACATTATTTTGAGAAGCTCGAGAATACTACTAAGGGACGAATTAATTTCTGTTGTTGAAGGCGTTCTTAGACATGTTGAATGCGTTACTCAGAACAAACTGACCGCGTTTACGTCAACAGACACACGTGATGCGCAACGTGGCAATGTTTTAGGTGCAGACGCAGTTTTATAAATCACCGCAAGGTAGCGTATTCGAGCGCTGGAGTTCCGAATTACACAAAGACAGTTTTGCACAACATTTTAAATTTTAAGGAAAGCTTAAAGCAGTCGATAAAATTTCCGTCCCGTCAGCTCTCATAATCACGTTGCAACAACAGCTATAAGCCTTCCTTGAAAACTAAAATGTTACGTAAAATCGTCTTTGTGTAATAAATATGCGACATGTTGTGCATCCGTTAGTGTCTGACTTTGTGTGCATGTAGTGCGCCAGCATTGTGCTTTCGAACGTATGTTACTATGTAAATCTTGTTCATCATGATATGACAGACCAGCATGTTAAGTTTGTAAACGACCTTTTGGGACACCCTGTATATAAAAAGGTGACGGTGTTTCTTTGTTTGTACCCGATGGCCAGAAGACCCCATCGCACCTACAGCCCTGAAACTTGGCACAAAAATTCAAACGTACCCCGGGCCCGTGCACCTCGAAGTCGAAATTCTAAATTTCGAATTAGTTTTTTTCTAATTAACTAGTTAAGCTAAATTTAGGCAAATTAGGGGGTAGAAAACCCCCCCAGCCCCAAACATTATATATCGTTGGAAAGGGTTTTCCTTCCCAAACAAGGTGATGTTTGTTAAATTTTTCTCAATTAATTAGAACAGGAGATATACGCGATTCTAATTGAGCCAATTTTCAAGGCTTTTCTTTCGAGAAATTGCTATAACACTAGGCCCACTTTCCAGACGATTTTCAACTATAACACTAGGTCCATTTTCCACACAATTCTTCAATTACTTTCTTTTTAAACATTTTGGAGGAAGTTGCCTTTGTTGCTTATGAATATTTTACTGATATTACTTTATTTTAAATTCATTGTGCGTATGTTAATTGATTTTTTTTAATTAGAAAGTCGCTTGGCGAATTTGCCGATGAATTATGGAGTTTTTTACATTTGAAAGCTACTGCAAATGTAATTTTGATATAATTTGTTTTTCTTTAATTCAACGGATTTTCTTTATATTTTTAGCACAGGCATCGCTGTGCGGGTACTGCTAGTATGTTCCTAAAGAAATAAAACATTGCAACTTATCGCGCCTTTCCTGATCATGCTTATGAAATTCAGGAGTGAAATACGATTAACGTTCTTGGTGAACCAACTTTTGACCCTAGTTGACCATCAAAAATTTATTTAAATAAAGTTTTTTTTTTTCAAAAGAACTAGGTGTGTTCAGCATTAAAAAAATACGGTTATTTAAGTGGTTTTAGATCAATTTTTAACTGACCACTTTGCCCCAACCCAAGTCATTAACACGCATGAAAAAGAAAATGCCCTTAAGCTATTAAAATATTTTTTTTCCTTCCAAAAATTCAATGCAGCGTGTTCTTTATGTAATGTAAAATGACAAACAATTTTTTTGAAAAGAAAATCTTGTATTTATTATTTATCTGAGTTGAAAAACCTGTATTATGTGACCACTTGACCCTACAAGCTGATATTTTCCAATAAAAATTAAATAGCCCATTAATTAAGGGCATCAGCAACAAATTGATTGATCATCGATGACCTTAAATGATTGGGAATAATAAATTTCTAAATAATTTAATTAACTAAATAATTGGGGATACACTAAAAAAACCTGCCCCCCCCCCACACACACGCATAAGAAACTCAGTCCTAAATCCGCCTGTAAAACCAGGGTTGCGGAGTCGGAGTCTGTGGAATCGATCACTTTGAAATTTGAAGAGCCGCGGTCGATCATTTTCCCTCCAAGCCAGTAAAACTTAGCCATGGCTTGAGAGTAAGATTAATTTTGAGGTGAAGGAATCGGAGTCGAAAATTCTAAAATTCCAGGAGTCGGAGCGGGTCATTTTCCCTCATAACTCACAGCCCTGGAAAAAACGGAGGAGAGATGATCGAAATGAATTGGACGTTAAAACTGCGAAATCCTTGCTTTCAAATTGAAATTTAAAAATCTTTCTCGTCCTGGGAAACATATAAAGAAATTTAAACAGCTAAAGTTTGTTAAATAAAATATTGTTTGGTACGAAATATGTTTGAATTTGAGTGGCTTGTTTTAATTATAAACGTTATCTTGAGAAGAGGCTCGTCATTTAAAAGTTTACCAGGGGGAAGGACAGCCAGGCTCGCAGGGGCGTATATAAGGGAGGGGCTGAGGGGGCCCGGGCCCCCTCCAAAATGTGGAAAAAAACTTAAATATGGGTTGTCGTTTTTGGTTTTAGTTGCTCACAAATAATTTCCAAACTTTTAGCTACAAAAATGAATAAATGAATATGATAGTGATAGTAATAATTATAATGCGTTAGAGCAGAGATTTCCGAACTGGGTGCCGCAGGTAAGAGGTGAGGGGTACCGCCAAGCGTCCATGGTAACAATAATACGTATGTATATAAATCTGGACTAGGGTGCCGTGAGAAAATTCTAATTCTTCAAAGGGTGCCGTGAATCGCTAAAGTTCGGGGAACCCTGCTTTAGATGGCATCAGGATATGGTGTTCAGAAGGGGTTGGAGGGTCCGTACTCCGTTCTCCAGAAAAGAACGGGTTTTGGGAAAGCGAAGTTATTTCAACAAAAAGAAAAGCAAATAATGTTGGGGGAAAAAATCTCAATTCTTTCAAAAAAAATCTTTAAATTAAAAAAAAAATTAACAGATGCAGCTAATTGCTTAGCAATTTAAATTTCTCTCTCTTTCACCCCCCCCCCCTTTTTTCTTTTCAAAATGATTCTCTCCTTAACTCTCGTTCCCTAAAAGAAATTTAAAATAAGTTTTAGTTCTTCGGTTGGAGCAATAATGGAAATTGATGTCCTAAAAACGCATTTATTTAGGCGTTTTTCGGGCATCAATTTCAAAACATTTCTGTAGGAGGATCCCCGAACCAACATCCTTTCACTGAGGTTACTATGAAAAATAGTCTGCAATTGTGCCTTAAAGATTTCAATTTTGAAAAGTTTCAGAGGAAGATCCCTAAAACCGTTCCTTACCACTAAACGTCTATAAAGATGACCTAAAATTACGTTGTACCTTTCAGGGAAGGATTCTCGAACTCCTTCTTACTTCCAAAGATTGCCTAATGTTGGGGAAAAATCCGAATAGCTTTTGAAAATAACCTTAAAATAAAAAATTTTAAAAGTTACTGATGACTATTGATCACGTCCAACACTTTCTATTCTTTTCATCCCCCCCCCCCCCCCAATTTTTTCCCCTTTTTCCTAGTCGGCCTAAGATAAAAAAAAAGTCTTTAAAATACTACACTTCGAAGTCCCCTCCACCTCTAAAACCATTAAAGAGCTTCTCCAACCTCGTTTTCAGGGCTACAATGTCGAAAAATTTCCAGGGGACAACTACTAAACGCCTTGCCTTCTGAAAGCATCGAAAATTGTTTAAGATTGCCTTTAATGCAGCTTCAATTTCGAAAAATGGCCGAACCCCTAACGTTACCAAATATGGTTCACAGACGCGCTTTTAAGACTTCAATTACGAAAAAAATTCGGACGAGGGTCCGACAACTCCCGTATGAAATCTGACAAGGAAAAGAAGTACAATTTCGGAAAATTCAAGACGAAGAGTGTTTAAATACCTCCACTTAGTATTATTGAACATCTGTATAAAACTTCGTTTTTTAGGACTTTAATTTCAAAATAGTTTTTAGGGACTGTCCCAGAACCGCCCTGCCCGTAACATTATCGAAATTAGTCTGAAACTGCGTTTTTAGAACTTCAATTTCGAAAAATTGGGCGGAAGAGTGAGGGATTTCGCTCTATTAAAAAAAAAAAAAATCAATAGGGGGCAACTTCAAAAACTCTCATTTTTTTCAACGTCAACAAATCCAGCCTATAATGGTGTTTTTAAGATTTCAATTTCTAAAAATTTCCCCAGAAGCCCCCGAATTTTTCCTCCCTTTAGCATCACCAGAGACTGTCTAAAACTGCGTTCTTAGGACTAGAATTTCAAAAAATTTCTGGGGGAGGACCCCCGGACCCCCCCTCACCAGAAGCGATTATTTCTCGAGAGTGCCCTCCTAAAACTATTAGTTGGTTGTGCCACTCGATGACAAACCTTAGATCAAGTTCTTGCCCCACCTAAAAAAATGAGAACATCAGGGCACTATTGCTCCCCCCCTAAAAAGTACAGAAAACAAAATAGGGGGGGGGGAGGCTAATCTTGGTTATATGGGCTCCCTCCAAAATAAAAACATATATACGCCACTGCAGGCTCGTCATTTCAAACTTTTCCAGAAGGGGAGGGGCAGAGGGTATATTTAAATTTCAACTCAATGTAAAACGTAGGTGTGGTATGCCAAACCACGCCCACTTGAATATAAATGTGTGCATTAATTTCCCAAAGCCGGAGGGGGGATGAACCGGCCTAACCCCTTTAAATGACGTGCCAGGGACAGGGTATTTCCTTAATACATTTTTTAGAAAATAACAAAAGGAATTCACAAATGCATAATTACATTCCAAAATTTGGAGGGGGGGGGGGACAATTGATCCCGCTGGTCCTCAAAATGGCAGACCTGTTTCAGAAGTGGTATTTCTTTAAAAAAAAAACTATAGGTTTTGGATCAACCGATCAAAGGGTATCCTGGCAATGTGCAAACTACTATCTGCAAGCCAAATTCGCTTCTTTCGGAAGTTTTATCAACCTCATTATTTACTTTGATTGTTTTTTTTTTTTTTTTAAATTTCGTTGTTGAAACGAATCATTCAAAGCAATGTTTTCCAATATGAGGTGCTCGCCCTACCGGGGGGTCATCTTGAATTTTCAAGGATCCTTGTGTTCTAACCTTTGCTCTTGCTCATCGAGCTGAAAAGAAAAAGCGCATTTGCAAAAGCAGTCAAAAGAAAAAAACAAGTAAAAATAGTCTATTGAAATGACTACTACAGTGGCCACCGCTTATTTGAATCAGGTTTGTCTTAAACAGTATTGATTTAATAAAGCGGCTGATTCAATAAAGCAAATGTGAGATTTTTTTTTTTTTTTTTTTAATGAGGAGTTCTACATACAATTTAAGAAAAACCTAATTTTTAGGTACAAGATAAAGTATGATTAAAAGCATACCGTTCACTCCAGGGTTGTTTGGTTTAAACCACGTTGGTTTAAACCATGGTTTAAACCAATTGGTTTATAAAAAAAACCATGCGGTTTTTTTTTAAATGGGTTTTTTAAAAAAAAAAGCCAAAAAAAAATCCATTTTACAGGTTTACATTGATTTTCCCACACATATTGAAAAATATAAAATTCCATTTATGCTAAGTTCCTAGATAAGTTGCAGAGATAAATACTAAAATTGCAAAGTTGCTTCTTCAAAATGTATTACAAGCTTTAATCGAAAAAAAATATTAATATATTTTTTATTTCATATATGTGCCATAAAGCAGATTTCAGTCAACTTCCATCATTATGCTTAATTTGCATGATTAGTTAAGATTTACTAAGGATTGAATCTTTTATTGTAGATGCAATCCATTATATTGCTCACTCCTGTTGCAGGGGTGTGACATTTTTGCCCATTTATTTGTACTTTCCTGGAATTTTAACTTTGACTTGTAAGGTAATCAACTCTCTAACTTAATTGTTTGCACCTAAAAATTAAGATTTGTTCTGCAAGGTGAACACAAATAATATTTTTTGAATCAAATTTTAAAAAAAAGTTTATACTTCACGTATATAACGTTTTTGGCAAAAAAAATTTCTTGAAATAGAATTTGCTACACATTTATTTGTTCTAAAGAGTTTGCATTTAATATTTTTTAAACTTCAATGCTGGATGCAACATGTATGCCAGTAAATAAGCTGTAATTTAAGCCATGTTACACCAATTTTTGTATTTTTGATTTGGTTCTTTGTTTTAGTGATAGTCGATATCTTTTCCACGTCTTTCCAAAATGAGAACGGAGTCGAATATAGAGCAGCACTTTTTTTTAAAACTTTGTCAGTACAACAGCAATCGATTTTTTGACTGTTCAATCATGTACTGTTGTACATTTTGCTTTACTTCAACATTTGCGACATTGTGTATATAAAAATCAGCATTATATAAGATCAGAAAGAAAAAATATAAAAATTGTTCTTTTGAAAAGATTATGCTTAAAAATATAACTTTTACCTTTATTCGATAATTATTCATATTATGTTGGTTTTATAAAGTTTTTTTTCTTGGATCTTCATTATATTTTATTTTAACCCGCATCACAACCACTTCTTGAAGTATTTCGTAAAATAAAGGGTCTATATATACATGCATACTAATATGGTAATCAAGTCAAACATTTCAATCAATATTTCCCCGCAGAAAGCTATTTTAATTATTTAATTTAGTTACAAGATTTTGTTCTTATCTCTTTAATTAATCAAGAAATTAGGCATAATGTGACTATTGAATAACTTTAATTGCATGGAACCTTAATTACCTTCCGAAAATTAATTGTTTTTCTCGCAAATAGTATATCAACCAAAAAAAAAACCCGGTTTAAACCAAAAAAAACCTGGTTTAAACCAAAAAAAAAAACGGTTTTTTTAGTTTTTTTGGAAAAAAAAAACGTTTTTTTTTTACCAACCCTGTTCACTTAAAATATCATTCTTTGATTATTCAATGAATTTTACCGTTTAACAGTATGCAAACGGAATTACAGAAATGAAATGTTAACTTATCTGCTTCGGAAAATCTATCAGCTGTAGATTGCTAACAATATGTAGTAATTAATTTAGACGTTCTTTTTTCAGTGCCATAAAACTACCTATAGTCCTCAGAATTCGCACCTCGTTTGCTCCAATGTCAAGACTCGAAAGCCTAGAGTTTAGAAGTTTTATCGACACCATTTCTCTCCGTCTCACTGATTTTATTTAACTTTTCCCGAGAAAGCTATCACTAAAAGGATGCAACACCCTGCCTACCCTTTTTTATAAAAAAAAAAAAAAGAAAGAAAGAAAAACATCGTTTCACTAAAAAAAGACTGAGAAAAGAATATTGCTCAGATGTGCCAAGTGTTTGTGAGAGAAATGGCTATAGCCACATACGCTTGATTCATTAATGCGGCGGGTTTGATTCAAATGCAGTTTTTCAATGTTAAAGCTAGATTTCGTTCTGTTTCTGGGGATTTGGTTCACTAATGCGGCTGATTCGAATAACCACTGATTCAATTATCCGGCGCGCCAGACACGTAGCTAGAACTTTGTTAAGGGGGGGGGGTGACCGAGGTTGCATGAACTTCAAAAGAGGAGGCTTGCTAAAGCAGAATTAGTAGCTCATTTTTACGTTAAAAAATAAATCCAATTAAAACTAATTATGAGAATATGATAATTAATTAAATAATTGAAATTATAGAGCAAATACTTCGAATTAGTTAACAAAAATTTTATATTAAGTGGCAAAGAAAATTCCTATTAATAAAAAGTTCACAATAAAAGAAAATCGGAAAACGAAAACTGTTCTAGGGATTACTTGGAAAATGCAGTTGATAATCTAATAAAATATTTAAGCTTTGTTTTATATTTCAACAAAATGTGTACAAGTCATTTTATTTGAAAAAATAAAGAAATCTATATCTATCAAGTCGAATGTATAACTGTATGAATGCTATATAACGTAATTCCGCCACCCTGTTCGATTTGAACAAGATTTCTGGCAAAATTCAACCACCCTCTCGACGAAAATATTAGCAAGGTTTCATTTAAAAAACTTGAACTAGTTCTTTATTTATTTACGTTTATAACATTCTCTTGATAATACGAAATTGAATTGAAATTTCTAATTTTATCCGTTTTCTAATTATCATTTCTAACCATCATTTAAAAGCTTGAACAAACTATTAATTCTTTGAGGGACGGAGACTTCCTTTACTGCAATCATTAAAAAAAAAAGGCATATTGCCGTTTTTTTTTATCGTTATTATTTTTTTTTGCAGCGAATTGGTAAAATAAGCTATCTTAGGATCCGTTATGGTATTTGTTTTCTTTCCAATGGGGCTTCGTTAGAGGCTTTCGTCTTTTCGATCCTAGTGCGAACCACCGATATGGCATCTAGTCTTTCAAATGCTACCATTAAGGCACGGATGTGACTGGCACCGGAAATTTTGATGCCGAGTTTCCACCAGATGGAGACACTTGAGCTCTCTTCGATGCGAAACTACACTAGGGGTTTAATTTTGTCAAGCCAAACGAATACCTGAGAGATCTTTTACCTGTCGAGTAATGGAATGTATAATGAATGAAATTAAGCATCTATGTATTTTTATTTTAACAACATTTTGGGAAAAGTGCAAATGATTGCTTTTTAAAAATGTTTTTTTTTATAAGGGCATGAATGATACGAACATTATTGGCGATTTTCCTCTGATGTTTTCAATTTGATGCTTTATTTAAAAGATCAAGAGGAGGCATCTCACCCACTTATCTCACCACCAAACACGAGTTCTGTTTATTCTGCTAATACAAAACAACTTCTGTACAAATCAGTCTTTTTCAAATTAAAAAAATAATTGTAAACAACTACAGGGAAAATGGCAATATGCTCTGTTACGAATTATCGTGAAAATATTTGATTTTAACCTGGTTACTTTACTGTCTTTATTAGCAGTAAGCAAGTGTTAGACTCGAAAATTTCATAATTTGGAGTCAAACGTCAAATTTTGATCATTAAGGTAGTCTTCGTCCCGTTTGCGATAATACAGCAGCATCAAATTAGATACATTTTCAACAATATGTATGCATAAAGCTAGCCAACTTTTGGAAACAAAACTTATAACAGGGTCGCCGACTTGCAATAATTATTGGGGGGGGGGGGGAGGGCTAGACATAACCGGAGTTTAAAGGGTAACCTAACGGAGGTCCTCCTCCCCCCCAAATAAAAGTCAGATTTTTGCACCTTGAAAATACCATATTACATATTTTCTGGTGTGTATAATTTAAACAAACAAATGCGACATAGCGTTTTCAAAGTAAAACAATCTAAAAATTGGTATACAAATTTTCTGTTTAAACTAGATCATGTCATTTGTCTTAGTAAGACACTTTTTTTTTTTTTGGTTCTTTTTTTCGGGGAGCCGTGCAGTGTCGTAGCTAGGCATTGAAAAGGTAGGGCACTTGACTTGCAGGGAAGGGCACTCCCAGAGACGCCGATTTAAAAAAAAAATATATTGTGTGTGTGGGGGGAGGGGTCTTTCCGCGGGGAATTTTCTTAATTGGAGATGAAAAATAGTGAGTTTTAAAGTTTTTTAAAGCATTTTAAAGTCATATAATCAACATTAGAACCTCGAAAACTCGACAAGCCTGACACATAATTTTTGTCTTTGAAAAAAGGAAAAAGGCTTTGTAAAAACGTAATTTGATTTAATTTTAAGACCAGTTGTTTTTCATTAGTGATATCGGCTAACATATTCAAGTGTAAACGCAGTTCTCAATGTCTAGGTCATTTTTGAAAAACTCAGTTGATTTTTCAAAATTTGTTTCCCCTGTGTTTAATAAAAGCAAGCACTCTTTTCAACTGCAATGATCTGTGCGAGTCCAGTTTCTGTAAACCGCCCAAAAATGGAAGATTGCACCATTTCACAAACCTGAATGTATTGCCTTGTAGTACTTAGTGATTTTGAAAGTGTGCGGTAGGCTGGCTTCGTTGTTTTCATACTTCTTTGGTATGGGTCATTCTACAAAAAACGCGTTTTCATAGGTCCAGGGTGGTTAGTTTCAAAAATATTTATTTTTAAGCACTTTTTTATGAGATTTAGAAAAGTATAACAAATTTTAAAAATGATCAATACAAATTAATAATGTTATAAATTTTTTTAAATGTTTTTTTCACTGAACGGAGGGATACTTGTACGCCTCCGTTACATGTAATGATGTGCCGGATCGTTAAAAAAGTAGATCCGCGGATACGGATATGGATCCGGATCATTAGTGTCAAGATCCGCGGATACGGATCTCATTTTTTTTTTTTTTTTTTTTTTTTTTAAACTTTTACTCAATTCAACTATCCAAGTGCAAAATTTGTTACGGAAGATATTCTCGTCAGAATAATGGCAGTTTCTTCAAAAAATGTCAACAGTGGCAAAAATATAATCAAGACTATGATTTGCTCTTTAAAGAAATCTCCGTTAAAACTGAGGGAGAGTTGAAAGGAATGGGTCAGCGCTGCATTAATGCTTAGATGGAATGTGAAAAATTATTTCTAGCTTACTCGGTAGATGTAGGTTACAGGAGCAAGAGTGTAGAGCTGCTACTGGACAGGCTAGAAATAATTTTTCCCATTTTATTTCAGCGTAAATGCAGCGCTGACCCATTCCACCGAACTTCTCCGACCGACGAAATACAGAGCCGGGAACACCTTTACAAACAGTAAATAGAGAATTTAGACTTACTTTTTTTAAGAGATGCCGAGAAAAAAAAATGAAGAATAACAGAAACCCCAAATAAATAACAAAAACTAATATTAAATTAAAAATTTAAAAAGCAAAACATGTCCCAGAGAGCCGACTTCATATTAAGATGAATTTCGCGGGTCAGAACACACATTTGTTAACAAATATGAACTGACAGCAGGTAAAAATTTTAAATCATTGAGCTTTTTCTTCTATCTTCCGACTATGAAATCGCTACTAATCACGCATATAAAGGCTTAGAGAGAGAGAATTGCATTTAAAATTTACTTAACAAGATTATAACTCCTACTGTATATAAGTTGGAAGTTTCAAATAAATATCAAACGCAGAAAGCTTCGTTCTTTCAATTAAAGCCAACATTTTTAACGTACGGGTGAATTTTTACTACCATAATTGTGAAAAACGTTAAATCGGTTTTTAAATAATATCTCCGGTAGTTAAAGTTCTACAAAAACGAGGCCAAGCTCAGAACGAAAAATGAACTATCAAAATCGGTTCATCTGTTTGGAGCTACGTTTCTACAATAAAGACACACTGATACACACTTTAAAACTTATTTCCCCTTCCTTTTTGCAAAGGGGGGGGGGTACAAATTGGCTTCCGAAATGATACCTTATAATTTAAATCTATACATATAATAAAATAAGATGTTTGTGTGTGTGTGTGTGTGTGGCGCGCTTCCCGGGAAAACGGTAAGGCCTAGAAAGATGGAATTTGGTATACAGGTACAGATTTTGCCGAAGATGTGCACCTGGGGCTTCGATTTTTGATATTTTAATTAGAAAAAAAGTTATTTAATGTTTTATGTGTTTTTTTGCATTTTTTACCTCACAGAACCCGAACCAACCGCACCACACAAATATTTTTTGTACTGTGGTGTAGAAAATTTAATTTTAAATATGATAAATGAAAAAATTTTGAAGATTTGAGATTTTGAATTCATAAAAAATACAAAAATTTTGAGCAATTTTTGTATTTTTTATGAATTTTTGAAAAAACCTTTAATTTGCTTTTTTTTCTGGGTTTTATTTATTTTTTTTTTCTAATATCATCCTGCGAGAAGAAACAAAGCCTCATTTCTAAAAGTTAAGTTGATAATAGAAAAAACATTTCGCCCTCTTCAGAAAAAAAAGTTCTTAAAAACACGCAATAGTTTTTTTTTACAATTTTTTTAATGCTGAACAAACACATTATGTCTTTTCACGCATCGGTCGAAAAAAGCGTTCTTCAATCCTTTATGCCTGGGACGTCACTACTTGGATTTCGATTCGATATTTACGATGGAATCTTAATCGCAAGCAATGTCAATTTATTATTATTTTTAACTATATAGCTTACTTCTATATTTTATGACGTGATGACCACGTGTTTTTCCGTGCTTGCTTTTTTTTTTTTTTTGTTTTATTTAGGGATTGCATTTATTTCTTTTTAAATCCCCCCCCCCCAAGCTGGATCTTTTGCTGTATGTGTATTACGTTACATTTCACAATTGTACGAATTTAATTCAATAAAAACAGCGAGATTTTTTTTTATCTTTGTCAAACGTTACTTTTTGCACACTACGGGGAATTTGAGCTTTTTCTTTTCTTTTTTTTGCTCTACTTAAATTTAAAAAAGCGGTTTTTTGAGTGATCTTTGTTTTTGTCAGAAAATGGGCCGGGAAATTAAAATAAAATAGAGATGGATAAGAAAATTTCGAGATATATCGTAAAGGTAGATAGCCGCCGAAGGCGGCAATCTTGGCGTAAAGATGTAAATGGCACAAAAAAAAAGGATAGAGATGGATTGATTAATACTGCTGCCAAATTTATTTAAACAGCCGCCGAAGGCGGCAAACTTGAAGTAAAAAGGTAAATGACAAGTTAGCCAAACAGCCGCCGTAGGTGGCTACTTGCACAGAAAGACGAATGGCGTAAGAAGGCGAACCAGCTGGTCGCCGCAGAGGCGACTAGTAGGGAATAAAACCTAATTTAAACGGAATTTAAGAGTCTTTTATTCAAATATTTAAAAATTTTAGAATAGAAATGATCCGTTTAAGATCCGTCAAAAAAGTAACGGATACGGATGCGGATACAGATCTTCATTTTGCTTCGGATATCCGCGGATACGGATATGGATATCCGGAACATCACTAGTTACATGTCCCAACACATGTCTTCCCATGTACTTTTTCATTTATTTACTCAATATAAAAAAATATAACAGATTTAATGCTGAAATTTAAATCATTTGATGTTTTTTTAATAGGTTAAAAGAATTTATGTTGTAAAATAAAAAATATATAGCATTGATAATATTTTGAATCACTGTCACAGTATTTCTTGTACAGGATTTAATAAGTAATATAATTTCCTATAGACGGCAGTACTGGCAGCTCATTACAGAGGTTTAGAATCACAAGTTAGCTCTTTTCAGCTCTGGGTCTTCATTGTGAAGCTAAAGAACTTAGTGTGAAAGAATTTCAGCGAAGTCAAATAGGTCCTTAACTTTGTGTGTATTGTTGCGTTAATTCTAAATAAACACAATGATCATAGCAAAACATAAGTATTTGTATAGTCCGGTTACAGCATTGATGTAATGGAGGAGATATAATCAGAAAGGGAGCATACAACTTTCTTTAAAAACTCATTTTAAGAAAGATGTGTACATTTTAATCAGTTCAAATCGTGTTCCTCATACAAGATGCAATGTTTATTTAAATGAAAAGATTAAAAATAACATTTAAAATATATGTTTACTATCCCTTACCCTCCGTTCACATCCAAAATTTTAACTACAAAAGTAAGTAATAAAATAACCAATAAAGAATGTAACTAACTATGTGAGAGAAAAAAGGTACCTAAAAGGAACAATATAAAGTAACTTTTTAAAAAAATTGCAGATTTTTTTTTTCATGAACTCCAATTTCAAAAACCTACGTTTTTGTATAATAACCCGTATACGTCGATTCCGAGGAAGCAAAAAATCACCATTTTGTGAAGGTTTTTCTTTTAAACACAATTCCCAAAAGTATTCAAAACTAGCACGCCTCCCATTTAATATACAAATCAAACCCTCATATATTTTTTCCAGATCAGCAACACTTTGATAAGCGCGCCGCAGCGCTGCCCACCAGCAACAGACTGGACCCGTAAGTTCCCGCACTGGGAGTGCTTGCAGCACCGTAACACTATCATTATTCACACCACTCATTTTCAGTTAATCTGCTTACTATCGTAATGAATATTTGTTTTAACTCATTATTGAAGGTATTTTACGAGGTAAACTATCTTCAAACAAGGAAAATAAAAGATAAATTTATTAGTTTAGAAAGCATAACTAATAATTTTCTTGATTTATTGGGGGGGGGGGGGCTCTGCCTCCTCAAAAATATTTTTGAGGGGTCTCGGGCCCCCTCAGGCCCCATGAAGTCGGCGCCACTGACTTATAGGTTTCTCATAGCCTCAGTTTGCAAATTTTTTGCTCCTCAGTCATCTGATGTTCCAAAGTCTAAAGACAGTCTTTTGTAAAAACTCTTAGAATAATTGTGGTTAAAAATCCAATAATGATTTAAATCAATCTTCTAAAATTAATATAACAATAATAATACTTCTGATTCTTTCATTTTCAAATTGGTATAACTTCCATTCTAGGAGCAATTTTGTAATCATCCTGTATTCTCGAAAGCATATCATATTTTATAACGTAGGTATTGACTTTTTTTTTTCATTCTTTTATGTGATGTTAGCAAAATATATTCTAGTGCAAAAAATAGCAAGTAATTTTAACTTGAAGAAATTAAAAGTTTAAAAAAAAAAAAACTAATATAGAAGTGAAAACACAAGAAAAATTTACCTCGCATTCACCTTTTTTTAATTATTTACTTGTAACGCAGTAAATAGCAGAAATTTTCACCTGATAATTCATAGTTAAATGCACATGTCCGTTTTTGTTACGTTTAATGCTACCTTCGCAATTTACTAATGATGGATGCATAGATGCTTACTAAATAATTCCTCAGTACAAAGGCGGTAAATAACAATCAGAAAATTTATTCCAATGAAGCAAATATAAATATGCTTTACTTGAAAAACGGAACAACATAGAAGAAATATTTTATTCTTCAGTTAAAAATGACTAACGGCTCTTTTCTTGGGACCATAGACTCACAATTCAGTAAGATTTAAAAGTGCGAATTTCAAATAATTACTTTTAAATTACATGTGTTAATATGGCCGAACTTGCAATTTCATAAACTAGTCACAGTAAAATATTCGAGTAATTTTCAATTTCATTCTTCGCTTTATAAAATTTTGATACAGCGAAAAGTAATTTCGTTGCATGAACTTAAAATCTTATTTATTCACTTATTTTACCTTCAAACACAAATTCTTTTTGGGCATTTAATATGTTTCATGGTCATGTTTAAATATTGGGTGGAAAAACATCCGTAAAAAATCTAGTTTGTTTCTGAGAAAGGAGAGAGAAGTTTCTCAATGTTATCTTGAGCTAAAAATAAGACACAAATGTTCAAAAAAAAAAAAAAAAAAGTACTTTTTTCAGGATTACAGTTTAAAAGTTGTAAGCTTCTGGGGGTATAAGTAATCTATTATTATTAAAAATAAACTAAAAGTTTAAATAAGATTATTAATCAAAATATAAAATGAATCTGAAATGAATCATCCCAAAAATATAAAGAGCAAATCTTTATATATTAACTAGCTTACTACCCGGCGTTGCCCGGGTGCATCTCAATGCAACATATCTTTTAGATAATTAAATGGATGAATTCTATCTAAATGACAGTAAAAAACTGCATTCACACAACTTTCTAGGCTCAAACCTTGAAAAGGCTGTAAATAGCATAGAAAGTCGAGCATTTGCAGAAAAAATAGCATCAAGTAAAAACTAAAAAGCATGAGGCATATTATCGGGGTTCTGCCGTGTCTACTGGCATATTGTCTGCGGTTGAATCAGACGGGCGGTACATCCAATGTCTTAATGCAAAGACAAATGATTGTCTTTTGCACACCTTGTGGGACAACCTTTTACGTGGTGCTTCGAATACGAAAACTGTAGTGCTGTCTTTGAAGGTTTTGTTTACCCCAAGACATTAAAGCATGATATAGTACTCTTCATATATTTTATTCTGGAAAAAAATCATGGAATGTCTTCCTAGAAAGAGTCGTGAATAAAATTCAATGGCTTTTACCAGTTACAAATATATGCAAAATATGACATCGTTGGGTCATTCCATGCGAAATGAGCAAATCAGCTGTGGCTGACATGTCACATTTCAATGAAAATTTTTATTTAGGTAAACCATGCATATCTATGAAGAAATGCAAAGTATGGAAGTTTAAAAACTGTTTGTTGCTTTGTTATTGACATTGGAAGTTGATGTTTACGCTAAGCCTAAATTTTCAGAGTTCATTGCTGCCAGTTTGTGACTCAATAACTCCATAAGTTATAAACGTACACTTAAAAAATAAATATTTCCGCATTCTATAAACAAATCTCTATTGGGAAAAAGCAAAGTAAAATTTATTCGGATCTTTTTTTGAATCTGAGATATTAACAAATATTGAAATTTTGCCAATTTACTTCAGATTTCAAATCACTCTTCTAGCTCTTTTAATGAAAATGTAAGAGTAAAAATGATTCAGATTGAAAAACTTTATATAACTAACTATCTGCTCTAATTTAGTAATTGTTTATGAATTTCTTGATGACGAAATCGTACTTTAAAAAATCGAAAATTTCCTTTTTTCCTCTATTTCAGATGTTTTTTTTTTTTTTTTTGAAGATGAGGGAATGCTCTAAATTTACTTAAGTTTTTTTATGTAATATATTGAAGTATCTTTTAGATGCTATTAAATTTTAATCATTGGTATCAGCGTATTTTTGCTACTAGAGTAATTTGAACTTAGGCAAAATTTCATTAGTTAGTTCTTTTAATTGTAAGTTTAGCAAAACTAACCATTTCTTTCGTGTTTCATTTTATCAAAAGCATGTTTATGAAGTATTTGCTAAAATGTACATTTTTTTTAAATCGAAATAAATGTTAGATATACTTGCTTTTGCATCATTGAGTCGTTTATCTAGGGTTTTGAATTCTCGTAATTTCACATAAGAGTCAATCCATACACTTCCATACAGTATAAACTATTCATTCTCTCTCTCTCTCATGTTCAAATAGTTCTAAGTTATAAAATTAAAATAATTATTTTGGAAATTACAATATGTTTTTTCAGTATAATGTATTATATAGGGCACAATATACGTAATTTAAGAAGTATTATGAAGTTTTCACACTTTTTATTTCTGTTTTAGTGTGTGAATTGATAGATACATGTTAAGAAAGCCTTGATCACATCCCTCCCCTTTGTAAGATAAAATCCGAATGCGCATTACTATGATTAGTTTGCAATTTATTTGCTTTATTAGTACTTTTACCCCTGTTCTTTGACAGCCTGGAGCGACTTCTATTGAACCGAATTAGGTTATCGGTTAAAGTTAAACCGAATTACTTAAAGATTCGACGTAAATCAAAGAATAGTATAAACAAAATTTATATACTGCAAATTGGTTTCATAAGGATCATAGAACATTAAATTAAATTTCTGTTGCAAGGATGAAATAGATGTTTTTTTAATGAAAGTAGTCTAATGCTGAAACAGTCGAAGATTGTACGTCAATATTGAATGCAATATTATTACCTTACTCATGTTCGTATTTTCTCTGCTATTAACGGGAAAAACACTGATCAAAAACTACACGCAACCCTTACTGTTGTGGAATTTATAATTAACCAACATTTAAAAATAATGATATAACGGCAGTATTCAAATTAAGCAGCACCATGAGTAGCATCGATGGACCACTGGGGCTTCGTAGGTCGCAGTTCAAGAACGATGTACAACATCATTTCTTATATCTACGGTTTTCTCGCCAAACATGCTTTAACTCTCACCGCTAAAGGCATTGACGGCTACAATTCAGAATACGTTTTGTGTTGATTGCATTTATAATAGCTCCTGGTGGTTATATGTTGATAACCGTTTTCATTTGCTTTTAACCAAGGTTCACAAATTTAACAAATAAATTTAATCTTTGAAGAAACTTCATCTAGGGCAGTTTTTTACGGGCTTTTCATTTAGACTAAATTCATAACAGTACAAAAATTCGTTCGTGAAGAAAATAGCAATTTTATGGCTTAAAATATGAAATAAGATCTTATTGGTCTTTTTAAAATTCTCAAAACCTGCCTATATGAATTCCTGAGCAACAATTTACATTTGTGCCAAATTTGGAAGAAATCCGACGAAAACTGTGGATTTGTATAAGGAACATACACACATATCCACACACCCACAAACATACATCCATTTTTATATATTATATAGATAGACAAGCTGTTTTCTTTGGGTACCGATTCCTCCTCTGTTTGTGAACCGATTTCCTTCATTCTTTTTTTGTTCGGTAGCTATTGCCGAGTTTTAGTGTCATCAATAAAAAATTTTGAAATCGAACGCTAATTAACGGAGATATTAATAAAAACCGCATTTTCGTCTTAAATGGCTCTTTCTACGCGAACGGATGGTCCAATTTTTTCGAATTTGATATGATTGGAAAGGTCTTTAAAAAATACGCCTAACGAAAAAATTGTCAGGGCGTCCAAGGTCCAATAACCTTAATCCACTAGAAAAAATGTTATAAGCGTTTTTTAATTAGCGAAACTCAAAAATTTTAATTTTATCTCTTTTCCATTGTTGAAATTCATTGTTGGAAGCGTGAAACATTAAGTTTTAATTCGTTTTTTAAACCGATTTTTCTACACGAAAAATGCATTTTAATGCTTTCAGTTTGCTATGGTTGGAAAGCTCGCGAAAAATGCTTTAAAACACGTTCTACCCGGTTTTACCGCGCGAAAATCGAAACCGATATGTTGGCTAGAAACAGCGCTAGAAGCAATTAAAAGTTAGTGAAATTTCATTTTTATTTGCTTTTTCACGCGACATAGCGTGAAGAAATTGCTGGATAATATTGTGGTGTTGCCAATTCTCACTTGAACATTAAGAAATGAAAAAATTGCATTTGTTTTTATTATTGAGGCTTGAGGCTTTTTGGGTAACTACGGGCATTTAAAATATTTTCATTTTGATTATGTTTCGCGAGTTTAATCTTCTTTATCTTTATCTTCTTTATCTTCTTTATCTTTACTCTTTACTAATAATAAAGCTGAAAGTCTCTCTGTCTGGATGTCAGGATGTCTGGATGTCTGGATCTCTGTGACGCGCATAACGCCTAGACCGTTGGGTCGATTTTCATGAAATTTGGCACAAAGTTAGTTTGTAGCATGGGGATGTGCACCTCGAAGCGATGTTTCGAAAATTCGATGTGGTTCTTTTTCTGTTCCAATTTTAAGAAAAAATATATCATAAGATGGACGAGTAAATTACGAAATTATTATAACGTGGAACCGTAACATGGGCACAAGCCAATTGGCGAGATACGAAATTATCATAACGTGGACCCGTAACACGGGTACAAGCCAATTGACGAGAAAATTCACCATACATTATTTGTAAATATACAGGCGAACTAAAAGACTTTTTAATTTCTCTATTACGGGCAAAGCCGTGCGGGTACCACTAGTTACTAATAATAGAGCTGAAAGTCTCTCTGTCCGGAGGATGACTGTGACGCGCATAGCGCCTAAACCGTTCTGCCGATTTTCATGAAATTTGGCACAAAGTTAGTATGTAGCATGGGGGTGTGCACCTCGATGCGATTTTTCGAAAATTCGATGTGGTTCTTTTTCTGTTCCAATTTTAAGAAAAAAAAATATATCATAAGATGGAAGAGTAAATTACGAAATTATTATAACGTGGAACCGTAACATGGGCACAAGCCAATTGGCGAGATACGAAATTATCATAACGTGGAACCGTAAGATGGGTACAAGCCAACTGATGGCGAGAAAATTCACCATACATTATTTGTAAATACACAGGCGAACCAAAAGACCTTTTGATTTTTCTATTACGGCAAAGCCGTGCGGTTATCACTAGTAGATAATAATATTTAAATAAATTGAAGGGCTCAGTGGATAAAGGTGTTAACTGACAAATCATTTGTTTTGAGAAAAACGCAGTCAAAGTTCAAAGGCTAGTATAAGTTAATTAATGATTAATGTTCGTTTTTTCTCATCCTCAAACACACGAAATGTGCAGAATTTCTTTTTCGTTGCTGTCTGAACTTAATTTTTAAATGAGAAAACACATTAACGCATAAAATTGCTCATATTGTTAAGAAACCTTTAAAAGGGAACTACAACTTACCTAGTTTGTGTAAACTTAATTTTCTTCTGATTACAAATTTGTTCTAGAGATGTTTCCTATAAGTATGTAGTAGAAAAATACTGTGTGTTAAAACAGAAAATAATAGGAATTTCAATTACTGATGCACCAGGAATGCATCCCACTCTGGCTGTCTTTTGTGCAGCATGTGTCTAGGAAATCAAGTCCAAACGGAAAAAGAGTCGAAACAAAAAAGAAAGAAAGAAAACCACGTCAATGAGACTGGGGGTACGGCGAAAATGACAATAAATGTTTGTTTTGAGTTACTTTGCCGATGGCAATCTGGTGGAAAGGGGCCGAATTTCAAGATCACAATCCAGCTGATCAGGGGCGGATCTAGAGGGGGGCCATGGGGGCCATGGCCCCTCCCAAAGCCTTGTGATTGTAGGAATTTTTTTTAAGGAAAAAAGAAAAAACTATTATGAGAAGATAACAAAATTTAACACATGTATTTTATTGAAAAAGAAGTATAGGCCTTAATTGGGAGATAAATTATATTCTTATCCTCAAAACAAAACTTTTATTTCCAAAATTTTTCTCCATCTTTTACATCATTTCTTGATTCCAACTACAGACACTTGGACGATCTCTAAATTCTGCGGTTCTCAGAGTATACCTATTGTTCACAAGACCAAAGAGAGCCTAAATTTTCGTTTTTATGGCTTTAATTTCGAAATTAGGAGGAGAACCCCTTTTCCCATGCCCTTTCACAAATGCCTCGATATGTAGCAAAAAATTGCATTTTAAGTCTTTTATTTGGAAAAAATGTCAACGGAAACTAGCTTATCCAGCCCTTATCACTTAACTTGCTTAAAAGCAACTTTAATGATTTTTTTTTTGGGGGGGGGGGACTAAAATTACAAACGAGTTTTGATAGGACCCATTCCCTTCCTAGTTTATATAATGATGATAGCTTTAAAAGGAGGTTTTTTGGAGGAGCACACGAATCTTCCATCCCTTTCTAAAATATGTATAAATATAGTTAAAAACCGAATTTTTGGAGCCTCAAAGGCAAAATATTTCCACGAAGGAAGGATTCTAAGCACCTTCACACTTCCTTTAATGTAAGCAAACATTACCTAAAGGTGCATTTTTAGGCTGGACAGCTGAAGAGCTAGAAGAGCATCCCTCCTCTTCTAACTTCTCAATGTATAATGACAGAATATTTTGGCTTCTAAGCTGTATTTTCAAAAAGTATTTTGGGACCAGCGCCCAAAACCTAACTTTTCTCCGTACATCATCAAAAATAGACAAAATGCGTTTTTAGTTTCTAATTTTAAAAAATTGCTCGGAAATTCAAATTTTGAAACATTTTCGAGGGAGATTCCTAAATCCACCCCCTCATCTAATGTCTCGATTCCCCGAATATTGAGTTTTTGAAACTCCATTTTAATGAAATTTCTGGGGAGTTACCCAATTTCCCAATAGGCAGAGTAGGCAGCTGCCTAGGGCGGCAAACTTTTCAGGGGCGGCAAATTTGTTATCAGAATACACATTTTTTGAATTAAATTGTTATTCTTGAAAGTAAAATATTAGCATTCTTTCATTTTCTACAGAGACAATTTTTTCTTGTAATTTAATGATTACTTTCACACATCCAGGGGCAGAAGTGGTCGACTTGTAATATATAGGGCATTTTCCACGAAAAATATAGGACAAATATAGGACGTGTTTATGAATGATTTTGATCTGAAAAACAAACAGTACATAATTTATTTTTACTAATTATTTTCGCACCAATTATTATCAATGATTTCAAAAAAACCCAAATAAAAATAATACTTAGAATGAGTTTCCTGTTCCTGAAAGAATAATGTAATAAGAAAATAAGTTTACTTATTTACAAAAAATATTTTAAAACAAATTTAAACAATCTGAAATCTATTTACATTTAATACAACTATTTATAATCATTGATTATTTATATTTTAGAAAATCTTTAGCCTTAATTTTTTCTGCATTTCATCTTTTGGCAAGTACATCAAATCCCCATTCCTCAAAAATTTTTCTATTAATCCTTTTTTTTTTTTTTTTTGCATAATTACCTACATTTAAATATTTTAAATAGATCTTTTTTCTTCTTTTTTGTATTAATTATGGCTGAATCTTCACTGCATTTTGTTGTTAGTGAAGATTCATTAACAAAGTGCTTTATCATAAGTCTGGAGAGCTTGTCATAAAATATGGATAACTGAAGCTGAAGAGCATATCCTGAAGCTCTTAAAACAATTTTTAAATTTTGTTAAAAATACTCTACACTTACAACAAAATTTAAACAGACGAGTGCCAGCAGACATTTAAAAAATAAATAGATAAAAAAAATATATACTTATGTATCTCGTTTTTAAGCAGTCTTGAATTATCTTTTGCCAACTTGTGAGATCAAGTGCAAATCAAGTAACCTAAAGGCTTTTCAATAGTCATTTTCTATAAATCTTTAAAACAAAATAGGAGAATATAGGAAATATAAGACAATTCGCAAAAATATAAGAAATACAGGACACTTTTGATACTTTTTTTTGAAAATATAGGAAATATAGGATATATAGGACTACTCCTACCCCTGCACATCTTATGAAAGTCAAATGTTTTTCAATCATGGTATTTGCCGAATAAAAATTTGTGGGAGATCACTGTGATCATTTCATCGGGGCGCCTGAGAATGTGAAACGCCATCATTTCTTTATAAGTTTGACAGTTTGAATCTGGGAAACACTTTTTTTAGGTTTTTTTGAGTCAAGGATATTTTGCTTCTTTTAGGGGGGAGGGGCGGCAGATTTCAAATTTGCCTAGAGGCGGCAAGGAGTCAAATTCGGCCCTGGGCAGTTTGTTCAAAAATTTCGGATGGCCCCTCCCAAAACAATCGGCTGGATCCGCCACTGAGCTGAGTTGAAAGCAGAAACGGAAATTCGTACGCGACATAGCAAAAGAAAAGCGGCAAGAGGGAATTGTAGTTTCACGAGATTCCTCGTGTTCTGAATTGACTCGGATGCGGGAAAATTACCGATTAATGGGAATATTTAAGGGGAAAATACTGGGTTTCATAAAATTTCTCTCTTTTGAAAATTTTTGTTGACGTGAGGTGCAACAACTGACAAAAAGCGTCTTTCGGGAGGGGGGCGGGCGGACCCCATGGACCCCCTCCCCTTGGCTACGTCTTTGGGCGTGCACTGTAGTAGAACTAATAGAAATTTTCGTCAAATGACCTTGTGTTAAAATAAATAAACTGAAAATGACTACTGTAATCTGCCTCAGCATTGCTGGCACTCAGTAAAAAGTGAAAACGTCAAATTTGTAGCAAATAGGGAGGTCAGTAAATAGGATCGGCGAATCAAGACTTCCAGATTCGGCGATTTAACGGGGAGTTTTGTGCGAGTTTTCAGTTGAAATTCATTTGTTATTGCAAGCAAGCAACGATGTTTCCCGATGAAAACTTTGATTCGCTAACGCTTGATTATAAGAACCCTAGTTTCACTTTTTCTTCAACTGGTTTTGGAAGCGGACACGTCCAAGCACGAATGAATGCCAACAATCTTAAGGTGTACTATAACGCAATAAATCTTAATTACAATCAGATGACGTTTGGTGATCTGAAAATAAGATTAAAAAGCTACTAATTCAATCAATCACTCTTGTGTGAGAACGAGCAAAATAACGAAACAAAGTCGTAAAGGAATATTTTTATTTGGAACGTATATGTAGTTACAAAAAAAAAAAAAAAAAATGAGTAAAAGACTAAACGACAGAACATGAATTTAGTATAAGTAAAAGAATCAAAAATTTGTTCACTGATAATTTTCATTTGTCTAAAAATATCTAAACTATATAAATGTGAAAGACTTCGAGCAGAAGGAAAGTATGCTCTTAATTTACTCGAGTAAAATTGAAATATTGCACCAATTTATTGCTAATATGGTATAAAGTAAGCACCAATTACCGCAAGCGCTAGGTTTTAAAATTCATGATTTTCTGTGGAAAAATGCAAGAGCTGAAAATGAAAGAAGTAAGAACTAAGTTACAGTCATTTAGGGTAACTTTGGACCATGCCGTTTTTTCTTTTTTTCTCCTTATGAAGCTGCTTTTGGGGCACAACCTTCTGCAGAATTAATGCGATCTGCATCCATTTTTTCCATGCGATCTGCATCATTATTTTGCATCCATTTTTTCACGTGGCACCGATATGGGCTTATAGCCATTATTACGAGAATTTTGAAGCTCAGTTTCCCCACTAGATGGAGACACCTAGACTCTATCCAATGCGAAGCTGCACAAGGAATTTCAATTTTACAAAGAGCACTTTAAGCCAAGCGAGTACTAGAGGGATCTTTTACATGCTGCATAATCATACGACATGGACGCTATCGGTTTTCCGCATCTTTAAAACCCCCCGACTGCAGCCAGGTTCGAACCTGAAACTTTGGGCGTAATAGATGACGTGGCTCAGAGAGAGGCTCTAAATGGTAGGATAGCTTTGAACCAGGCTTATAATTCATTTCAAATGGATTTAATAGTTTTTTTTCTTCTTGATTTTGGATAACTGTAATGTTTTAGGATTGTTTCATCCGTAATATACCAAGAAATACAATAAAAGTATTAAATTATGTGAGGGGCAGTTTGGAATAAATTGTGGAGCGAAGCTTCCCTACATGACTGTAATGAAGGATGGTGTTGCTTGCTGGAACAAATTGGTGCACATGTAAAATACCGTCGAACTAGAAAACTTGGCACACAGTTGCATTTAAATACTTCATTTACCATTTCAGAACAAATAGGCGGGGGGCGCGGTCATTCTGTACTTCCTTCAATGGAGGAAAATTTCATCTATTGACAACATTTATTTGTTGATTTTGAGATTATTTTTTCTTCCATTTCTGGAGACTCTTGATATTTCGGAATTCATCCTTTCAATTCCAAGAAGCTCATATAGTAGATACACCATCGTGGTCCCTCACACTGATCAACGATAACTGACTGAACCTTCGAGAGATGGAGTCAGCAGTCATCTCCACCTCCACAACTTTTCTATGAGATTGAAGGGAAAGGAAATATTTTTCCTTTTTCCATTTTATCTTCCGATGCTCTTTTTGGAGAAAAAATGTTAAAAAACTTTTATTGGTTTGGTAAAAATGGAGGAGGAAATTATACGCATGTTCCGATTGATGCTGTATTCTAGTTGGAATATTTGATAGTCATTATAGTAACAAAGTTCCATTTGGCACCAACTTGTTTGACTCAAAACTCATGACGTCATCAACAACTTGCCAAAATATTTTTCGGGTAAAATTTTTATAAAGTTGAGTATCAACAAATACTAGAGGCATCCAATTAAATATCAGTAAGCAATAACAGGCAAACATATTGTATTGCACAAACAATATATTTAATGATAATTCTAGCTTATGTTAAAATTCTATTAACGTATAATTTTGCAGACAGTTTGATCACTTGTTTCTCGTACTGAAAACGCACAAAATAGATAGTAATAAATGTGTTTTGTTTCGGTAGGTTAGAAGCTGCATAACATGCCAATATATATGTTTTACCATATTAACACTTAACGGACGGGTCATCGAAATTTGCGTTTTTGCTTAAACTTTTAATATTCTAAGTTAATTTTTCATTTTCTGCTTAATTTTTCTTATTACAATTAGTTGGATGTCTCACTTGCCAAATCAACTAACTCCATTAAACAAAAAGTAGAGGTAAGTTATGAAGAAGATGGTGTTATTCATAGGAGTAAATAGGACCTCATGTTACATTTTCTGCCATCACATGGTCAAAAATGTACTGAACCACAATTTTAATACAAATTCACATGCTAAGCATGGATAAAGCACTATTAAAGCAGAAATGAGGATTTTTTTTAAAAAGTAGAGTTAATCGATTTGGCAATTGAGGCATTTAGTTATAGCGGGGGTGCCCACGAGGGGTGGGAGAATCTATGGCGCGTCCGTTGCATGTTGTTCAATTAATCATAAATAATAACGGTTTAAAATGAATGAAATCGTGACGTGGTTGAGTTGAATAAGAGACAAAAGCAGGAAACTTTCGGTTATGAAGGTTTCAAGGTATTTCTGGCAATCACTAAATTTTTGACGTCTTAGCTCAGGCAATGTTTTTCCGTTTCTTCTTCTTTCCCCCCTCCCCCATTTTTTTTCTTTTGCATTGTGAACATTGCAATTTTTAAAAATGTATACAGAGTTAATCAACAGAGAGTACACAAATTTATTTTTTTCGTTTGTTAGTTGCTTTTTTTTTTTGTTGTAAATACCATAATGAAAAAAAAAAATGATAATTTTGAAATAAAACTTAAAAGAAAAAGAGAGAGGGAAAAAAACTCTCTCACACACACATATAATTATTTCATGTTATATGTGTGCGATAAAAATGATTCAATATATGTGTGTGTAATATCAAGTAAATCATGTAAATGATAAAATAATGTTTTATTTTTATGAGTAAACTAGCAAAATTGCTTAATTTCAAAGACCTGCATCTTTTTTACAAACCAAATAGAAAAAACAATATGTATAACATGTATAGTACTTGAACGGAATATTCAATTGGTCAGGAAATTTTATTTTTAATTCCATCCCCTTTTGGTTTATAAGGGTCTAAAAATGTCATTTTCGTCATTTTTCCGATTTTTGAGGGGCTGTAATCTATAAAGGGTGCACAAACACACAGCAACCGTTACATATTCTTTTTAGCATGGTTCCAGTGATTAGTTTTTGTCGTATTTCATTTTGTGTTTCCCTCCCCTACGTGAGTTATCCCCCTTTGAAATGAGTAAAATTTTTCATTTGGCCTTGAACTTTAACCTGTTGCCATTATTTTAATTATTAACTTACAGCTACGTAACTCAGCATGTAAGACTATCAACTTATGCACTTTAACATCAAAGCGTTAAATTAACTGTCATAAATGTAATTCAAAGATTTCGGCCGAAATGCAAAGGTCTAAAAGTCCCATTTTTGACTACGAAAATCACTTTTGATGACCTCTAAAAAATCAAAGGTCTAGTTGAGAGAAAAAATAAAAGTGGTTTTAAACATCTTTCATATGCAGCTTTTAGGAATATGAATTTCAAAAAAAAAAAAAATTAAAAATGGTCGAGCGCACCCATCCGTCGAACCTGTATGAATTGACTCATAAAACAAAAAAAAAAAAAAATGCTATTTTTCTGAATTTTATTTTACGTTTGGAAATCAAAAACCAATTTCGAGTTTCTTCAAGCAAATAGTAGAAACACAGCTCTATATTCTTGTAAAATTTGAAAGTTGTCTGAATTTTCCCTCATTTGAATTTTTGTGGGTATGTGAAGGGGAAAATCATCATTTTGCAAAATGTCACTAAGTTTAAAACTGATTTTGAAGACAAAGGAGTTAAAATACAACTTCAAAAGTATGGTATTTCTTTTATGATACTTAGCACATTATTGGGTATTAATTTCATCAAAGCTAATGCATTCCTTAAAGATTGAGATCAAAAAATATAATGCTTAATTATGAGAAAATTGAAATATTTTCAGTTTTTGAAACTCGGTTAAAAGTTAACTATAATAACTTTGAAAATTTTACTGATATCAGATTAATTACCCTACTCCATAGATTGCAACAACATATAACTTTTATGTTTCACTAGCATTCCCGTACCTGCCATTGCTCGTGTAATGGAATTAGCAGGGATTAACAGTGCTTGGTGGCACCTAGTTAAGAAAATCCCCTATAATATCTACTTATTACCTATATTTTATCTAATTTTGGGAAGATCCCGGGGCCCCTGGATTCCTTATATATATGCCCTTGTCCTTAACCGATCTTTGACTGTTATTAACGATCCTTTTAAAGTATTGATTATCTTTGCAAACACAGGTCATCCACATTTTATTGATATACCTATGTTTAAGCAAGAACTTCTTTGTATACAACATTTTTAGTTTTTTTTTCTGGTGCTAAAATTGTTAAGCTGCTTGATGAACTGACTTTGGAGCAAGCTACATAACATTGGCCGTGTGAAAAAAAGTCTTCTCTTAAATCGGTCCCTGCTACTTTTAATGTCTGTCCTTGTGACTTATTAATGGTTATTGCAAAGCAAACTTTAACAGGAAACTGCACTCTTCTAAATTCAAAAGGATAGTCCGCCTGTGATGATGTTCTTAAAAACTTCGTTTCTAGTTTTGAAAAAATAAAAGCAAAGGACAGAAACATTATGATTTGACTTGAGAAAAGCCTCGAAGAACCACGTGAGAAACAAAAACAATATCAAATTTATAGTTCGCTATCGACCAAAAGTTGAGATGAAGTACTGAATAATGATTTGAATGGAGGAAAGCCTTCGAAAATAAGGGATTTGAATTCAATGACAGGTTTTAATTTCGCAGAAATTAAGAGGTTTTAATTAATTTCTCCCGAACTAATTGAGATTTCGAAAAATCCTTTCTTAGTGGTTACTTTCGTAATCATGCGGACATGCCTGCCAAATTTCAAGTCTGAAGCTTCAGCGGTTTCGGCTGTGCGTTGATATATATATATATATATGTATACACTGTTATAACCAGAGGTGCCATATAGGAGCGAATTTCCGCCTTAGGGTGCAAAGACGGAACCACAGGGAGCCATGGAGGATAGGAAATATTGTTCCGATATCTTTTAGCACCTCAGTGGATGAAAGAAGGTAATGAAAGGCCATCAGCCCACGCAGTAGCCAATAGCTGAATCTTTTTCCTTCGAAAAGGTGCCCCGCTCGCACATGCGCTGTGCGTTCCGGTATAAGTTCAGTTTAGCCACTTTAATGGCGAACGACGAAGCTGCAACAAAGTTGTTGGTACATTAAGTTTTCACATTTGAATAGACAACGAAACTGGATTAAAATTCAACATTTCTGTGACAAACCTTCAAAAACTTGCGTAAGTACAGGCTTTTAATCATGGTGTAACATTTAAGGCTTTCCAACAGGCTTTTAGTGTTTTCAGAGTTGTGTTTCAACAAAGTAAACTGAGTATTACTTATTGTTTATAGTTAACCGTTTTAACATTGTGATGTATGGCTTTTTCTATCATGTGTAATAATATATGGTGTTACTTGTTTGTCGCGTCAGCGGCCTCGCGGATTTTCCCCAAAAATGTTTATTGTTAGCAATACGAAATAATTAATAAGTAACCGGGATGAAAATGCAATGATTTAATTAACTGCTACAGCAGATACTCTAAATGTCTTATGTCTTTATTTTCTCAATAAAATAGCTGCGTAGACGTAGTAAAGGAAGAAAAAAAAACGCTTTGAAAAGAAATCTCTCTGTGTGTTTCATGCCATGATTCATTACGTGAAAATATTTCGTTGGTGTTATTTCAAAAAAAGAATGCAGTGTCTAGACGCGTTTATTATTTTTTTTCTTTCTAATTTCTGTTTCCAATGCTGTTTATTATGTAGGATGCTAAAAATTTGTTTTTATTTTTAATGTCAAATAAGTTCCTATTTAAAAAAGAAAAAAAAGTGCTTTTTTAGATTACTTATATTCAAATACGATATTCAAATGTCGAACCATATATACGTATCTATATGTTACTCTTGATTAAAATATTTTGAACGTTTATGAAACGCCTGCAATTTATGAAACGATTTGATTTTTCCGTGATTGTAATATAACGGAATATTTTTGGCTGTGCCTGTAAATTATCCATAAATACCTACACTCTTAATTTTAGGTACCATGCTGTAGTAAATGTCAATATTATTTAAAACTACTGAACAATCCAAGCGTTACAACTCGAATAGAGGAGTTGAAGTCATGAACTCTTCTAAATTATGTTGGAAAGTCTGAAATGTGATCAAAAGCCTTAAATGACAAGTTTTAATCCAAAATCAATTCAATGTGAAAAACGTACCAAGACATTGTATATCATAAACCCAAACAATAAACACAATAATATTCAAAAAAACTCACACAATACGGGGGAGGGGGGAAGAGGATCTACTGTAAAAATCAGTAAGGGTGCCATTTATCTTTCCGAAGGTTCCTTCTTTTCACCCCCGCTGTCTGTCTTTTAAAAGGTGCCCACTTTTCACCCTTGTAAAAGGTGCGATTTCGGCTCCGTATTGGGTGTCGCTGGTGAACAAGCGTTTCCCCCCTGAAAGGTGCCAAACGCAACCTGTAGTTTTAACAGTGTATATATATATATATATGTTATCTCAGGACATTGATTTTTATATATTAAGATTACGCCTCAAAAATAAAACATAGAACAAGGATTAAGGGGTGCCATCAAATGGTTGTAACGTGACCCTATACCATATATTACGCTTTGCTACGATGTAATGTTTATCGGCAACTATGGAACTTTTTTTTTAAAAAAAGGAAGTCGAAGAGAGAGAGAAAAAAAAAAAACCTTCATTACCCCCAAAAGTTTCCCTAAAGAACATTTAACTCCAGTTTTTGTGTAGCCCTTCAAACGTAATATTCTTTCAATTCATTAACATTCTTTCTGTATCCATAAAGTTCCAGTAATTTTTCAGCAATGATCCAGTCGGTTTCGGAATCAATTTCAATGCATAGCTCTTCAGGCATTTCCACGTACCCGCACCTGCAGAAACAGAAAATACAGTGCTGTTAATTTTCTTTTTATTTAAATAGAACGTCTAATGCTATTCTATCATATAACTGTTGTGCAACAAATAAAATACCGATAGAATGTTTTCACGCACCATTTGATGTGTCTCAACTTGAAAATACAATGAAATCCCGTTACAACAAACTTCAAGGAACCGCAAATTTGCTCGTTGTAACAGAAACTTCGTTGTAACGAAATTCAAGCAATGTGATGAAAATTAAATTGGGACTAAAAATTTATTTCGTTGAAACGGCTATTTCGTTGTATTGGTATTCGCAGTTACGGAATTTCACTGTGTATTGTTTTCAGAAACATTTTATGCATTACTTTGAATTGTCCGCACTGCTTTCATCGATCAGAATTATTCTTATTTGTTGTTGCAAACTTACTGAAGACCAACTTATTTTCTTTATTTACTCGTTTTGTTTTTGTGTGTTTTACCCAGGGGCTTACATAGAAAATTTTGCGCCCCGTCACAAATGACTTTGACGGGTCCCCCTCCATATTGTTTACCCCTACATTTCACCTCTCATTTTAAAAATCTCGGGGCCCCTTCAGGCCCGCGCCAACAGGTGTCCCTTCTCCCCCTCCCACCCGTGCACGCCCCTGTCATTACCCACTTATTACAATTTTTACTGTCATTACAACTTTTCTCCATTTTGAACATATAAACTGGATAGTCTCATCTCCTAAATCAAATCCCTGTATTCGAACGTGGTATACTGGGCTTCAATCTCTTTCACGACACTATAGTTTCTTTCGTAATCTCTCGGTATACAGAATGCTCCATTTTAACCTGCAAGACCTCTATTTTCTCAACCGTTAATCCTAGATGCATACTTCCAATTGCAAAAATATTCAAAATCAGATGCAGAGTTAAGCTATTAAAAGTTTGAAGCTAAAATTAAAATGAGAAAATGAGTCAAAAAATACAAAATTTAACTGTTTATACGTGCCCTAAGTCACCTAACCTAAATTTAGGGAAATAATTTCCATAGAAAAATATTACATACACAAAAAAACTTGACATTTGTGCGATCAAAACTCAAAGACATATTTCAGTACAAAGTTTTAAGGGACCATACAGGAGATGAGATTGGAACTTATCGCACTTTCAGAAGGATGACATGTTGTCTCAGGAAAAAATCAAGGTATTCATATTTTTTCATTATTGTTAAAAAATAAAGGCATATGTCATGCCGTGATACGCAAAAACACACTGCAAAAGCTCGATCAACTTGAAAAAACACACTCTATGCACATATATAATTTTCAACACTTGTTAACCGCTATATCTTCCCCCCAAAGGTGTTATTGACGGCGAGTGTAAAGTGATGTAAGTTACAAAGCGCTGTGTTTCATATCTCGGTGAATTTTGGTCGTACAAATTTCAAACTTTTTGTGTTGGAATTATTATTCAATGTAGATTATTTCCCTAAGCATAAGTTAGGGGACCTGGGTTCCCTATAAAAAGTTACATTTTGTATTTTTTGACTCATTTTTATTTTTACTTCAAACTTTCAACATCTTAACTCTACATCTGATTTTAAACATTTTTGCAATTGGAAGTATGCATCTAGGACTAACGGTTGCGAAAATAGAGGTTTTTGCAGTTTAAAACGAAACACCCTGTATACCGAGATTTCGAAAGAAACTATAGTGTCGTGAAAGAGATTGAAACCCAGTATACCACGCTCGAATACAGGGATTTAGGAGATGAGACTATCCAGTTTATAGGTTAAAAATGGAGAAAATTTGTAGAAAACAGGGCAGATTGGAATCAAGTAACGCTCGAGAGGCCTTCATCCTGCGGTAGATTGATAAAGGCTGACAGTGATAGGTAAAGAGGGGCTTTCTTTGCATGGGAGCTCACGGGAGCTCAGCTTCTGCATTTCTTTTCAATTGTATGTAAAATTTTACACATTAGATTAAATTCTGACTGTTTAGTCATCGAAATGGATCCGAATATAAGGGTCCGACAAATTTCAGGCGACTAAAATAATACCTTGACAACCAGGCCCTGATTACTGAATAGGCCAACAAGGTCGTGGCGTAAGGTCCCTGCTATGCGGCGGCCCCCAAAGGCTAAAACTGTTTCAGCAAATGGCAAATATTGCAATGTTTGACTACAAGGGGCCCCGAAAATGTGTTTGGCCTAAGGCCCTTTCAATATCTTAATCGGGCACTGTTGACGACAAGTTCATTCAAAAGTCATATTACACAGAATTTTCCCATGAACGCTTTCAAACAATATTTTTGGACGCGTCAAAAAAGTTTTTCCTGGTTCCTAAGATTTTACAATTTTTTCGGTCTTAGTATTTATATATTTCTGCGAAATTCCGTAAACTGGTAAATATCGACATGAGCTGGTGAATATCGAATTTTACATACTAAAGACATTGATGAAAGACCAAATATCTCCAGTGTATCACCATTGAAAGTTGACGATCTCTAAATTCGATCTTTCACCGTAGCTTTAGTATTTGTTATGGTGAAGGACCGAAACATGGTAAATGTCGACATTTCCTTATGAATGTTGACATTCTACAAATTTTGAAATTTTACTGTAAGTTATATATACAATAGGGGGCTCCGCCTCCTGCTCGTTTCTCTCGCGAACCGCCATTCGCCACGGCAAAATGCCGCCTGCGGAGGATTACATTTGAGGAGGTGAGAAGCAAAGGGATGTAAGTGTCAAAATTAAAAATTTGGAGATAACCAGTACACATGGTAGGTGAACCTCTCCTCTGTCTCGGGGCAAGAGATATGGTACTAGTAGCCCTGGTAGTTGCTGCTATACAGCATGGTTTAGGGATGTTATTATGGATGTTATCTTTAAACGCGTTTTATTCGAAACTTGAAAATGCCCACTTACATCCTTTTGCTTCTCACTACCTCATTTGATGATTTTAGGGGTGTCAGGACATTCCTGGGTATCCTCAGGACCTCAGAACTAGATGTCTGGTCTCTTATCTCCGGCTCTTTAACGCGTAGCACGGTGAGACATGCTCGAATGGCTTCCCTTGGATGTCCTCTATCAGTATTGACTTAGGAGACATTGCCAGTCCGGAGGTTATAGGGTTACAGAAACAAACGCAGATAGACGAGCACAGAGATTAATAGTATATATATATATATCTTTTAAATTTTGGCCAATATTTATTTATTTATTTATTTAAACAGTTTTCCTAAAAAAAACTAGGTGGGGAATTGCTCCTCCTTTCTGACCACTAAACAGGTCTGCACTGAGTTGTAGGGTAGATAAGTACTTCCTCACAGAAACAAAACAAAACTACTGATTGAGAATTTTTAAGATATTAGTCTTGAAAACCTTACTTGGAAACAACAAATAATTATGTCCGGCAAACAATGGATTTCTTTATCTCCGTATTACGTAATTCCGACGCAATTTACCGATCTTTATCCTCACAAAACAGTGATTAGGTCGTGTACCTTGAAGTCATTGGGAACAAACATCTGCTCTACATCTTCGTCAAGGCTGCCTTCTTGATTTAGACAATCGTCACAGGAACTAATGTTGTCCTTTTAACTGATAACGAACCAAAATAAGAAAAAAAGTGTAGAACGGATGTTTGCAGTGTCACGTCGATTAGAGATGGAAATTCTACGACATGCTTATTGTTGGCGAAAACTTTTTGTGCGTAACATTTGGTTTCGATAATTTTTTAACCTTAGCCATTCTGATAGTTAATTTCCTATAAAAATCAGTTATTGATGGAGGAAATTCATAAAAACTGTTGAATTAAATACTACCACGGAAGTTGGGAAATGCGCAGAAAATACAACGTTTTGTAACAATATTTCATTCAGAATTTTTTTTAAATCGAAATACTGGTTTAAATGAGAAAAACGTCAAATAGAGGAATTCATGATTACGTTAAAGGGTGGGTGTGAGGACATCAAGCGCGAATTCAGAGAATAAGGGGGGGGGGGAGGTCATGGGAGTCATGCATTCCTTTTGAGTGTCCAAAGGTAAACTAAAGCTGCGATTTGGGGGTTTTGTTTCAAAAAATTCCACTTTTTCAAACCCCCCCCCCCCCCTTCATCCTTCGGAAATGATCCCCTCCTAAACGAGACGATGGAACCGCCCGTGGAAAATATGGAGTTATATCTATTCATACTAAAAAAACTTTTAAGAAACCCTTTGATTTCATTCTGTTAAGAAAATTTTTGCGAATTCCTTGCTCAACGAAGAAAAAAGCGAAATTGTACGTTTTTACTTGACTTCAAAAAGGGGATGTTTGTCAATCATAGCCGCATGCTTTTTCTTTCCCTGATTCGTCAGCAGTGTCAATCAAATTATGAACTTTTCTCAACGAAAATAATGTTTCTTTGTTTTGACGGTATTTTAATTAAATTTATTTGGGTTAGAGTTGCAATTCGTTTCCTTGTTTGTTTTTCTCGCCACAATGTAGCAACACTTTTTAAAATTTCCCTTTGATTCTGTCATTTTTACTCCCCCCCCCCCAACCAGCCACTTAACTGAGAGCATTTGGAATGAGTTAAAAAGAACAGGGTTAGTAGCTACTGATAAAAATGAACAGGAGCGCCTCATTTAAGCAGGGCATTGTGATCCTGAAAAACATATCGCCATCGGCTCGATGCCACTAAGAATTTTGGCAGTCATCAAAGCTAAAAGCGGTCACGTGGCTATACCAAGTATGCTGACATTGACATGGCAAAATGTGTGAAGAAACATAATTGAGTATCAGTGCTATTCATAAAATACATATCTGATCTTGAAAATCGCCAAAGAATGCAGGAGTGCCCATCCCCCCAATAGCAAGTGCGCACCCCCTAAATACCACAACCCCCCTGGAGCGAGACCCCCCCAAAAAAGAAAAATACGCCTTAACCCCTCCCTCCTCTAAAAATTTAAATAGCGCAGCCTGCGCCATGACCCCTCACAGATGGACACCCCCTGAAGAATGATACAAAAGCTATTTCCAAAGCTGTTTGACAAGATAAGTTCATTACAAGTAGGTAACATCACAATCTTCGGCTTATAAAATAACAGAATTTTTTAAAAAATACTAAGCACTTTTCATAATGCACTCAAAAGGACAAAATAACTTTTCTGGGTCAGAAAGGACAATTTAAGTATTCCTGTAGCTTTCGAAAATTCCAAGAAAATGACACCACAAACGAATAAAAGTTTCTTCGTTTGTGGTGTCATTTTCTTGGAATTTTCGAGAGCTACAAGAATACTTAAATTGTCCTTTCTGACTCAGAAAAGTCATTTTGTCCTTTTGAGGGCATTATGAAAAGTGCTTAGTATTTTTAAAAAAAATTCTGTTATTTTATTCTTATTTAGTGTAAATGTATTTCATAAATAGAATACTTTTACTATCATGAAACTTCACCTTATTTTTTCGTATAAATGCTCGGTACTAAAAGGGAAAAAACCTTTTTATGGATCTAAAACTTTAAGCAGTTGGCGCTAAAATTTAATTCTTGTTCCTCTCTAGGATTTATGCTTGTTAATTTCATGCTTGCTTCAGAGAAGCCTTGATTCAAAATTTTCATCATGATTGCTTTTAACATTACTGTTGCAAGACAACAAAATTTGTAACAAAGAGTTTTACATTTAAACATTTAATAGGAAAATTACATGAAATTTGCTGTTTTCCATCCTAACTGAAATAATAATTTTATTTTAGAATTTTAATTTTTCAGCACTAAGTTGTACCTTTAGATTAGGCAAATCATTTAGTGAAATCCCGAAGTCTCTAAGTAGTCTAGTTGCAGAGATATAAGCAGAGATATAAGCCCATGCCTCTCAGATTACTCCGTGCTGACAATCAGGCCAAATATAATAAAAGTGCCTTAAAAAGGCCTTTTTTTTTTCTTTTGCATTTAATTTAAGAGCATTTTGAGAGTTAAAAAATGTGTTTATACTTTTTCCCTTGCAATAACCCTTCTTTGATGAGCGAAGACTTGCTGACGTAGAAATGGCCGCTTTCCACCAACTCTCCGTCCCAGTCTTGACTTCTTGGCCGATGGCGAGGATTAAAATTCAGTGCTTCCGTGCTTTGGCCTAAGGACAGAAACAAAAAGGAATTATGTTTTCTAATAAGTCTAAACTTAAAACCGAAGTACAGGGGGAGCACAAATGATGAATTCGATTTCAAAACATCATATTTTCGAAATTTTTGCCCGTATAACAATCAGCGACACATGAATTTAAAGAGAAATATATCAAGGTTTTCCCCTCCTCCTTTTTTTTCCAGTAAAGTTCAATTGCACAAATAAATATTCGGCTAGCACAACGTTGGATGTGTTTTTTTTTTTTGGAAAATTGGATTTTAGGTGAAATAATATTGTTGATTAGTCAAAAAACGAATTTGAGTTTATCTTCATCCTTCGGGGGAAAACTTTTATTATACAGTGGAGTGACACTTTGGATATGACATTTTCTTCGAATTTTTTTTTGGAATTGGAACATTTTCTCTGGAACATGAAATTCACCTTAGCAACTTTTTGAAATGTTTTTTTTTTTGTATTTAAAAAATAATGATAATAGTAATAATTAGTACGCATATTAAAAAATAATGACGTACGTGACAATAAGGTCACGCTTGCACCCGTATACTAATAGTTATTTTTCATGCAAAAAAGTGTTTTTTTTTTTTTTTTTTTTTTCCAAAAAAGTCGATATTTTATATCATGATACATAATGGCTCCTTCTTGGAATATACCATAATTAAAAGCCAAAGTTTAAAATTCCGAGAATAAAATACAAATATATGCTTAAAAATGTCGTACACGACCAAATGGATTAAAAAAGTGATTCTTAATATTTTCAAACTTAAATTTGGAACGATCTCTTAATATTTGGCTTGGACCCGCCGAAATAAATTTCTTACGTTCCAGCTTGAAAGTCCAGTTGAATTAAACGGTCCAGTTACAATGATTCTAGTTTAAAATTTGAAGTTAGTGTGAAACAGCTACAACTTACCATCAGAAACTTCTTTCCATCTCAGCTTTTTTTGCCTCACCACCGAAAAGACGGAGTCGTAGTTTTGGTCAAGAATCATCTCACAAGCCTTATCCAAGTACATGGGCAGCAAGCAAGGAGAGGTGCATTGAACGAGAGCTATGATGGATATTTCTGAAAAAGTATACTACAATTTACTTGAGGAATTGATCGATACATATGGGGGAGTTATAGTGTGGCTCTAGTAACTTGATGCTTGTCCTTGGACGTGCTCATTGAGTTGAAGAAGAGGATTTTTTACATTGGTACAACTTAAATAATCGTAAACCGGTTTGCCTCACCCTTATTTTGTAAAACGGAACCATTTAAGCTTCAGCGGATTGGAAGTCAACTTATCAAAGCCAGACTGTAACTGTGAAGCATCCTTGCGCATAAAAAGGGATTTTTAATCATGGAAAACTAGTTTACTCTTTGCAACGAAAAATCGTATTTCGTTTTATTACTTCACAAACGTAATAAAAAACTTCAATTCTTATGACTGCAGATAAAGTTCTTTCGCCTGCGCATGCCTTTCGGAATGTATTTTTAGAGGTCCCTTTGTCTCTCACAAAACTATGTAAATTATTTATCATGTATCTTGTGCATTTATGAATCCCTTTCGGGGCCCCTAGCTATGGTGACATGGTAAATCTGTTATTTACAGAATGTATAAAAATTCCCTTTTAAGATTCCCCCCCCCCAATTAATACTTATTATTTTACGAAAAATTTCATGCATGTATGGTAATTTGTTCGTGCTAGTTTTAATGTTATGCATAAAAAAATTGCGGCCCTTTAGGAGGAAGGGGAACCCAGGCCCATGCCCTGCAGGCCTGTGTGGTAATAAGGCCCTGACCCAAAAACAAATGATCTCATTCGAGGTCAAACGTCAAGTTACCAGAGACCAGAGCCACAATGCTCAAATAAACAGTAAACTTTCCTCTCACCTGGATGTTTTAGTGCGAAGTCCTGCACTCCCGAGATCGAGGAACTACTGTCTTTGGCACTTTTCTTGTCCCTGTAATGGACCTGGGCACCGTAGCGGAGAGCCACTTCCGCGATTTCGGTGTCCTCCGTCGACACCCACACAGATGTCAACTCTGAATGGAAGGAAAAGACCACACCAGAATTACAAACGTTATTCAATAAAGAGTTTTGGAAAAGTAAGATACGTGTGTTTGCATCCGCCAAGACGAAGACATGTGAGTTAAGAAATAATTTTTCTTTAAATATGTTCCAATCAGTGGCGTATCCAGAGAAGGGGGGGGGGGTGTAAAGGGAAATATGCACCCCCCTTCAATATATTACCTTACTATTAGAGACAGTGTAAAGCGAGTTTTTAAAATTAGTGGAACCGTTCAAATACAAAATGAAGAGAAGGGTTGGAGAACACGGTAAATTTTCAAAAGATAATCCTCATGAAGATGTGCCTCAAATAGTCTTGAATGAGAAATAATTGATGGAAACCAACATATTTTTTTCTTATGTCAGGTGTTTTCTTGAGCAATCACATTGCTTATTGTTCTCACTGTTTTGACGTTCCCATGTGATTTTAGTCTCCCTCCGCCTTCCTCTGCAGCACCACCGTCGGCCGGCCCCTCCCGATGCATGCTCCTCTAGATGAATTTGCTCCTCCCGATGAATTTGCTCCTCTAGCGAGCAAAGTCTCCAGGTTGTCTCCATATCCTACACACACACGGATCCATACATACACCTACACACTCACACAAACACACCCACACGCCTGCCTACGCACACATTCACACACACAACACGCCTACACACATTCACACACACACACACACACAAACCCACACACACTCGTGATTGCTAAAAACATAATTTGAATTCAAGATGTCAGAATTCAAATTATTATTATAATTATTATTATTTTCTAAAGGGGCAAAGTGACCTACCCAGCATATCACAAACGTTTTGTCGAATGATCGAGTATAGGAGCATTTTTTCTCGGGGGTGCCCACCTAGGGGAAGAGAGGGGTTCATGGAGCAGACTGCTCCATTGAAATTTTTTAGGGGGTTTGTTTTGAGAGGTGTTTTTCTCATTGGGGGGGGGGGGGAGCTTCGCTATATTTAGGGGGTGCCCCTTGATTTTAGAGGGGATGGGCACCCCTGTTTTTCTCATTGGCACCACTTATTGTAGAAGTTTTAAACTTTAAAAAATACATGCGTTTCAACCTCCCTTCCCCTCTCCCTTACTTTAGCATAATGATTTTAAGTGAATTTTTATATGCTGTTTGTAAATCGTAAAGAAAGATTAACGGAACAGAACTAAGAATTACCACATATCTGTGCCCGTAAATAACTGTAAATCAGAAACACTGAAAAGAACTTATTTTTAGGGTTTGTCAGATTGTAGTATGAGTATTTTGTTAGCGTTATGGGAAACGAAATTATTCCTACTACAGATTGGTTAAATTGCAAAAATATCTTTACAAGAGTACAAAGTACGTAGATATTTTTCAGAATATCACAAAAAATTAATTTAAGCCAACTTGATTTTTATAACACCTACCGCTCAAAGATCGTTCTTAACAATGATATATTAAAAAATTCTTTAAAAACAGTAGACCTGAAAAGCGTTTAAGCTGAATGTTTGATAAAAATCTATTTGAAAACATAGCTGTGCGTGACAAAAAATTGTAATTATTTTGAAAATTAAATACGAGGATAAATGTAACTTTGTGATATGTATTGATCGTTATACCGTACTGGTGATGAAAGAAGCAATCTTTAGAATTACAAATTTTCAAAAATATTCCGTATTTCTGTTTGAAACTGTCCTAGATCTTTTGTATGTCGTATGCACAGATTTGTACAAAATTTATGTTTCGATACATTCGCACCTTTAATCATTTTATATTGAGATTGTAATATTTTCAATTGTTGAATGGTTTTTACCAATTTTCCAATGATTTCACCAATTTCGATTGGTGCAAATTTGTTCTTATGGTACCTTTGTTATTTAAAAATTATATTTTCATCCTTGTAACTTTCATAATTTAATTCTTAAATAAAAATTTTTGATAGTTTCAAACGGAAAGGAACAAAAATACGTTCTTTTTTTAATTTTAAATTTACCAAGTGGTAACTTTAAAACTTGTTTATTTTATCAAAAGAAGCATGCGCACCTCTCAAAATTGATTTCTAGGTACGCCACTGGTTCCAACAGCTGGAAGAAGCATATCCAAGCATAAAAATTGTCTTCCATATGAGGTGCGTTTTTTCACATTTGAAAATAATATTTAAAATAATTCAGAACTTCAATGAAATTCTGATGTCTAATAATTGAATGAAAGAAAGGTTTTGAAGTTTATCAAGTCTTACGAGAAAAAATGTTATCGTGCCAGTGTGTCACGTATCAATACATCTTTCCTTTCTTCTTCATTTTTTTTAAAAATTATTATTTTAGCATTTAACAATTGAGTTAAAATGAAAACGTATTGTGTCAGTTGTCTTTGATGTATTGCAACGGTAGGAACGAGCTATTGTATTTTGAGCGGTCTTCTTGTTTAATGGTTAGATTATTTTTTATTTATATATTTATTTTTATTATTTGTTTTGTGTTTTTCTGGAACTTTTTACTTTATTATATTTTGAAGGGCAGTTGTAGGGATGATTTTCGGTCATCAAAACCTGGGATCTAGTTCTTGAAATGAAAGGTAAAGGAAAAAAAAAAAAAAAAAAAATGAAAAGGCTTCCATAAAAATGCACTTGTTTAACATTTTAAAAATCGTGGCTCAGTAAATACGTGCTGCAAACAATGCTGTAGTTAGGGAATTTCACCGTTCCTGAAATATTAATTTTTTTGATAGTAAAAATATGGCATATGTTATGAAAATGGGTTTGAACCCACCCCTTATTTCGGTGGTCCCCCCAACCTTTTTCCCCCCAATAATTTAACGAAACTATGTCTAAAAGAGGAGGGGGGGGGGGTTATAACTTAGGGAAAATTTCAATTGAGCCATATAAGGCATTAAGGTATATAAGCATTAAGGAAAGTAAAGGAATGTAAGTGACTTTTTAAAGTTTTCAGTAAAACGCATGCTAAATTCAAATTCCCTAGTTAGGCTTTCATTGAAACGTTTTTGTAAATTTTGTAATGCAGCAGCACCTACCAGGGCTACTGGTACCATATCTTGTCCCAAAACCGAAGAGAGTTTCTCCTACTATTTGTACAAATTTTTAATTTTCGCACTTACATCTCTGCTTCTAAGTGATTCAATTGGTAAACATGTATGTATTAAAAATAATTTCAAGTAAACATCTTTGCAACATTTTTTTGTTCTAAATTGTCTTTTGATTCAAATACAGTAGAACGTCAAAAATCCGATCTAATTGGGGCCATTTGGATTATTAAATTAATCGGATTTTCGGAAATAAACAAGAAAGTAAAGTTCAGAAAAATCATTCATCATTTAAACAAATAAAGTGGTTATGCGATATGTATGAACGGTGTCTCGTCAGTTTTCGACGAATTTCACCCCTCCTCCCCTGTTTTTCAGTTTCAATCATACGTTTTTATATATTAAATGAGGGAGGAAAATTGAAATGTGAACTGGGGATAAACGGTGTGAATATAACCCATATACAGTACATAACGGTAAATATGTAATAATTTTTTTCAGAAAAATCAACTTTCATTGTTTATTGAACATAAAAGGAAAATGAAAAATATTTACAGAACTAGATGTAGTCTGTGAGAGGAAGCTATTATACAGTAGTTAAACAATGAAAATTGAATGAACTGCTGAGAAATTCACCGGCTTTACACTAAGAAAGTTTAATTAGGCTCTGTAAGGAAAAATTAACTTAAACTCATTTAAAAAATTAAGAAATCAATTGATTTGCAACTGAGAGAGCTTTGAAATGTGCGTTTGGAATCTTGATGTTTCGGATTTCTGAACGTTTCGGATTTTGAACGTTCGGATTTTTGCCGTTGCACTGCATTTGTTTTAAAATGAGGAATGTTTAATTTAAATTACATTTATAGTTAAAAAGAGTTATATATCGTTTCTAGGTCTAAAGTTGTAAGAGTGCAAAAATATGCATGCATGAGAATTATGTTTAAAAAATTAAGCAGCAAATTTACTTTTACAATCAAGCATAGGTCGCAGAGCCCATGCGAGTAGCGGTAAACCGGCTATGGAGCGAACGTTTTTCCTTGGAACTCTCACACTTCCTCCTCTCGCCAATATTAGACCGCAAATATGGCATCCAATACCGGACGTTGCATTTCCTCTTCCTTCCATGCTTTCTACCGCCAAGAATGCGCCTGTAATTGCAACTATTATCTCATTTTTTTATTGTTAAATGACTCGATGTTGACAGTCTGCAACGCAGCTTGCATTTTCAGCTGCTGCATTAAGAAACAGGCTGATCCTGATGAGGATGCAGAGGAATTGCCGGGAGGATCGTCAGAAGCAGTGGAGTTGACCCTGCTGCCATCTACCGGCGGAAGATTCAGGAAGTTTCAACATGGCTTCCGCCCGCTTGGGCGCTACAAACATGGTAAACCACAAGTGACTCATAATAAGCTGGAAAACAATACAAATAATTATTCTTCTCGTATCTCACGTAATATGGCTGACGCAAGACGAAGAAGATTGCAAGAATTGGTGAAAAAGACTGGAAATAATATATGCGCTGAATGCTGTAAAAAAAGTGAGTTGTGTGTTTATATGCTTCAACGGCTTTCGATGTTTATAATAATATCATCTGGAATAGAAAATATGAGAGAGCTTTAAAAAATGTTTTAGACTAAATGTTTAATTAATAGAAAATCGTTTGTGAAATTCAAGTGTAAAACAATTATTTTCTATGATTTAAGATGTCTATTGTTGTGAATGGGAATGAAACCATCAACGTAGGAATTTTATTAGTGATTTTAAAATGTTTTGTATAACGTAACACACATAGAAAAATAAACAGAAAAGAATTTCAGTTCCTGTAATTTCTGTCGAATGTGTTTTCATGTTTTGTTGTTTCTTTTCAATTCTGATTAACAAAAGATATAGAATACGGTGATTATGTTAAGTAGGTGCGGTTATGACTCATTCCACAGCAGCTGGTTATTGATAAACAAAGCAGCGTTAAGTGTGAATAAGTGCCTTTTATGAATGGAGGTATGAGCACTTACGAGTGGATCCGAATTTTTCCCCTTTTTTTAAAATTTCTGAATGGTTCATTTAAAAAATAATCTTCTTTTTGTTGAAATAAATTTTACGTCGTTGAAAATTGCTTGGAATGGATGAAAGTGCAAAACATATTTTGAAAGTGTAGTATTTAAGACATAATAATAATAATAAAAAAAAGAATCTGCATAGCATAGAGTTTTTTTTTAACGCCATTTATTTCTCATTCAACTTTTAATCGTTCTGTGACATCCAACAATGATTTTTGAAGTTCTTTGGGTGGCTCAGTTGATATTTTTTCTTAATGATTTGGTTGTTGCTTTTTTTGCTCTCAACTTGATAAGTTTTTTATTTTTTGATATGAGAAATAGCAAAGTATGTCACAGCTCAATGTTTGATAGGAAAATACAAATAAGCTGGAATTTTTCATTGTATGATATTTGTGATTAGAAACCTATCCTGTGCAGTGTTGTGGTGTACCCAGAAGTTAATTTGGGGGGGGGGGGGGGTGCTTAAAATTACCACTCGGTGAACATGACTTTGTTCAATTTAAACTGTTGAGCTTTTTTATAAGTGAGATGTTCATTGAAAAAATATTTAATAATGGAACTACCAGTCCCAGATCTTTAAATTTTGGGCCCCGCAACAAAATCCGGGACCCATTCCCAGAGGCCAACGGTGTATATTTGGTATGTTAATAAGTCTTAATGCTAGTTTTTTTCAATTTCTTGGGTCGTTGGGCCCTTTAAAGACGCGGGGCCCCCATGCACTGCAGAAACCCAGACCTGGGAACTGCCAATTAAAATTCTAATTGTATCCTAATTGAACTGTCTTTTAGATGGTAGGCAATAGCAAACATTTTCTTATATGTTTTCATGACTAAAAGTTGTGTCACTTTTCACTTATAATTGTAGAAAGAAGGATATAATGCAACAATATTTAATTATTTCCATCAAGTTTTTTTCATTGAAAAATATCTAAATCACAAAAGTTACAATCTGAAATCTAGCTCTCTTTCCCAACCATCCATTTTGATCTCTCCTTTTTTGATCTGAGCATTTCTGCAGATTTTCAAAACTCACTGCCACTGTCTGTATAAAAATGTAAAATCTTAGGGAGTTCATATGTCTATCTGCATGTCTCCCGGGGGGCATTAATCTTGTTCATTTGAAACTTCAAGAAAATTTCCAACCAAACTTTTTATTACAGGCAGAGCCCAGCCTTTAGCTTCATTCCACCCCTAGGCTAAAATCTATCCCCCCTCCCCCACTTAAAAGCAGATGGAAAATTACTATAATTTAAAAAATCTAACTAAAGCCTCTAAAAAAAGCTTTTGAAAAATTTAAATTGTCAAAAGAAAGAATGACATTTTTATATTATGATTTAATTTTTGTATAGATACACACCAAGTTGGAGTTTACTTTTAATTAACGTTCTAGTTTGAAGAAACTGGCATTTTCTAATATTTATTCATCAAAAGACAACTACTGAATTTAAACTAACACAAAATAAGCTTTCTTGTAAGGTATATTGCACGAAAAAGCAAGAATCTTTCCTGTGTGAAACCAATAACAAGTAAACAAGTTTGAACAGATCTAAGATTGCCTTCGGGTTGCCAAACACAAGTTAGTTTTGGCAGGGATGCCATGCTTAAAAAATTACCGCCTCATTGGCGAGAAAAATATTTCAATTTTGTGCAAAGAATCGGATGTTGCCAAATAAGAGGGTGGGGGGGGGGGGGGGTATATCACATCTGTACCAATGATTATTAATTTTTGTAGTTTTTAACTCCCTACGCACAAAAGAAGGGGGTTACAAGTTTGACGTGTCTGTGGCACTGTAGCACCTGAACGGATGAACCAATTTTAAAAAACTTTGTTTTTGTTTGGAAAGGAGAGTTGATCGAGAGTGTTCTAAGCTAGGTTTGGGCTTTAGATGACATTAATTAATGAAGGTATTATTCAGAAACCCCTAAATGGTTTTTCGCAATTTTTGCAGTGAAAACATGTTTAAAAATTTAGTACCAAATTAAAGAGTCATTTTTTTTAACGTCTGATAGAATGATTTTAGAACTTCCATGTTATATATATAGAATTCGAATTAGTACAATAAAACTGTACAACTTTAGACTGCTTTATGTGTAATTTTCTTCATATTTTTCATTATTCTTTGCCAAAAAAGGTTGAGAATTTAACCATACACTACAATACAATCTCAGCTAGAGGGAGGCTTAGAAAAAAATTCTAAATTACACACAAAGGGAGGGGTAATTTTTTGCATAGTGGTATAAAATTTGCACATGGTGGTGACAACTTTAGACCACCGCATATTTTCCTTGATATGCACCACTAAACTGCTTTGGTCTTAAGTTACAATGCGTACATCGTTCTGTTCCAATCCCGTACACTGCAAAAAAAAAATTGTATTCACTTTTTCCACTTTATAAAAAAAAATTTTTAATACTTTTTGCATCAATTTCAGGTTCTCTTAAAATAAAATCAATTGTGAAAAACACAATATTTTATTCAGATATATAAATATTAACGATAGATGGCATGAAAAGCAATTAGTAGGTATTGGATTTTTTTTTACAAGAGCATTTTTGGTTTATCAGTTTTTTACAGGGGCTTGATACAAATTTTTGTCGCAATTGGATAAGTTTCTTCGTTGTCGCAATATTTTTTTTAATACCAAATGACATCGGGGGAATGAGGCCAACACCAAAATTTACTCTTTTTTGAATTCCTTGTTGAAATTTGGTGGCTCCCGATTTCTTGGATCACCTTTTCCATCAGTTCAGGCAAATATTTGAAGTAAGGACGGCCGCCTATCTTCTTTCTTTTCCCTGGATTCATGTCTAAAACCAAAGAAAACCCAAAGACTAAAAAACTGCTCAAGACGATGCAAAATTGTTCACAAAAGATTGACAAATGATAGTGAAAATGGGTGCTCTAAAGTTGCAACTCGAATTCCCATATTTTGCTTACTTTGAAACTTCAAGTAAACAAAGCAACATCAGGGTTCGCCGATAAGGCTAAATCATCTTAGATAGGGGAGACCGAAGCTAGCTGGCAGTTTTCACTTTTTGATTTTTCAATTTTTTTCTGTAGTATTTACAGTAAAAGTGATTTATGCCTCTGATAGGGTAACATCGTGGCTACAAAAAAACACTAGTAGCATCATCTAAAATGCACTGGGAAACTCGTGAAAAATATTTTCCGAAGATGCCTCATTAGTGCCAACTAACCCCTGAGTCGGGGTTATTTGACATAGATAGTGGAGTAAGTTGGCATATGGTGTAAGGCAAGCATTTCTAGATGTGAGGCGTCAGGAGTAAACACCTACCACACTATTCCATGTCCTCCAATGCCATCTGGTACCCCTTCAGTAGCATTCATATTTTCTTTTACAGTCCTACAGTACCGTGTGAGACTTCTAACAGAGATCTTGAATTGATCAGCTACTTCTCTGAAACTTCTTTTTTTCAATTATGTGTTCCTCAATGGCTTTCTTTTTATCATCTGCTATCACTGTAGCCCTCTAAAATTATGTCGGTATGAATGTTGGCATACCTTAACTTATCTGTTGTTGCAGAGTTAGTTGGCATACCCAGGTCAGCTGTCAACTAACCGCCGAGTATGTATGCCAACTAACCTCAACACCGCAAGTACAAAAAAACATGGTGATCAAAACAAATGCTCATCAACTACAGCAGAAATGGATTTATAACCATAAATCTCCAAAGATACTGAAAACTTGTGAATGTTACCTTTGTCTGAATACGCTACTATACAAAATGAAATACTGAATGATCAAAATTTTACTTACTGGTACCAAAATCACGTTTTCAATCCTTCCACTCAAAGCAATGTCTGGATCCAGCTTGGTGTTCTCACCCAAGATAGACGTATCAATGATGATCACGTGATAGGCTCTGAATCAACTGTGGAGTTTTGTTAAAATCACAATGCCAACTAACCCCGGTCTCCCCTACCTAAATAATAAACTTATCTTCGGAGAATTCAATCGGCAAATATAGGTTTCAAAGGAGACTTAGAGAGCTGAAGCAAAAATTTCAAAAAACCTCCCAACACAAATGAATGTTGACAGGAGAATGATAACACTGGAGCATGGAGTAAACAACATGAACTTTGCTGGAGAGCACTTGCGAACCTACTGAATTTTTTTCAAAGACCTTAGCCTTGCTCCAACGACCTATACAAATGGCACATACTACCAGATTCCTTCAATGGTGTAAAGTTGCAACACTGGTCTAAAGTTGTACGGTTTTACAGTATAATGTTTTTAAAGCAGATTTTAAATGGCTAAACCTTTGTTCACACTATTGGTAACTAAATTCATTGTTGGCTGACAAGGAAATTAAACGCAATGATTGAAAATCTTTATCTGGTGCCAGTTTCTATTTGTCAACAAATAAAATACTTGTAATTGATTTTAAATAGTATAAGGCTTTTAAAATGATTTTCAATTTTCCCTTTTCACTCTACAATTGTGTCTCAGTTGCAGATTTTTAAAATTTTTAGTTTTAGTTGCATAAAAACAATTCATTCTTTGAAATCCTAAAATGTCTCCTTATGATGACAAAGCAGATAAATTATTGGGAAGAAATGAAAACAGGAATTGGACCCTTAAGGGAAAATATACTGATATAAAATGCAGTATAATGGAGAGTTGTCTTGAATGCTAAGCATAGTCCACAAAAAACGGCACTTTTGCTCTTTATTTTCAAAATAAGTGCACCAACTTCTTAGAGTTCTTTTAAAATTATTACTGTTTTTGATCAAAGCTTTATTTTTAAATTGAATCTCTAGCTTTGTTTTTAAACATCCAAAATGCTCATTTACCATGTTTCATACATCAAAATTGTAAAGGGCTTTCACTACCATATGGGTCGAAAAGAGGATAAAAAAATCCACATGAAAAATATTTTAAATATAGTATTGTAAAGATAAAGAGCTCCCCAGAATTGTATTGCGGTGTACTCCAAATCTTGTAAATCTGCAATTGAGGAAGCTTATTGTTGAGCAACTGTAGTGTTTTGCCCAATAACTATATTTTATCGTAGTTGTCATCATATTAATCTAAAAATAAAAAATATCTGCACACACAAAACTCTAACTATCTGCAGTTATGAAAAACAATACACAATGGGTAGACAAAATTTTTTAGTTAGACACTGCATTTTGATTTCAGTTATTTATCCATGGAAAGAAAAGTGAATCTTTTTCATATACTTATCTACCTATTTTGAAGATAATCAGTGATTGATATTGATATTACTTAACAATTATCAGGCAATGCACATATCTGCAGCAAATATATCCGCTCACAGCTAGCATCTATATTTATCTACCTATGGTTGCCATCTTTATTTATAAAAGCATCTTTGTCCAGCTAATTTTTTTCTTGAATAATTGCCTCTGTGTCATTACAATCCCTACCATAAGTTTCTTACCACTCTTCACTTTTCAGTTCAATTTCATTTTTAATTGGATTATATTCCAAAGAGCGGGGTAATTTTGAAGCACATTTAGAGTAAAAACAATGTACTTTTCAAAAAAAAAAAAAAAAAAGGAATTTGTCTTTTGAACTACCAAGTATATTATTTAAATGGAAAACTTTCATATAAGCTTTGTGCTGCAATATGATTAAAGTGAAAAAAAAAAGTAAATAAAGCACAAATTGTGAAGAAAATACAGCATATAGCTATTTCAAGGCTACACTGGAGCCTCTTCATCAATGCAAAAAACTCACCAACACAACCAAAAGTCATGTGAATTTTCTTTACAATTTGTGCTTTATTTATGTTGGTTTTTCACTTTAATCAAATATATTATTTATTGTAAGACTTCTAATTCAAGAATTTTCTTTCCAATTGCTTTATTTGCTCTTTGATCATCAAACATGAATAAATAAATAACTAAAATTAACAATGTTTCAGATCCAGAATGGGGTTCATGCAACATAGGGGTGTTCATCTGTACGGACTGTGCCGGCCTGCATCGGAACTTGGGCGCTCATATCAGCAAAGTGAAATCTCTTATACTGGACAACTGGGATGCAGATCAGTTGCGAACGATGGAGGAAGTCGGGAATCTGAAAGCCAAAGCAAAATACGAAACATACATTCCTGTCTGCTACAGAAGACCTTGTTCATCTGATCCTGAGTAAGCAAAATTTCTTTGATTTTAGTTCAAGTGTGAAACTATTTTGGACCATCCCGGAGTTTCGGGTCTCTTTATCCAAAGGATCCCAAAATCCAGGGGATCAAGAATTTAAAATATTTTGTCATTACAGTATAACTTCAATTTAACAATACCCAATTTAATGATTTCCTCAATTTGACGATGCATTTGACTGGTCTGGATTTGACTGCATTGAATGTCTATGCTCTTCGATTTAATGATATCCTTGATTTAAGGATAACTTTTCCAGTCCCTTGACAATCGTTAAATCGCAGTTACACGCAATTAACAATGATGTTCCCATCAATTTTTCTGAAGGTATACTCCTAGTAATACTATATGCACAATATGTGAATACGATCATATACATAATATGTCTAAAAAATGCCTGAGAGTATACAGCGTATATGGAGTATACCCTATGGGAACACCCCTGACGATTAACTGACGCATATTAACTGGTATCCAAAATGGTCATTTCATCCTTAGCCTGCCTGCTAATTAAAGGTGTCCGTTATTTTGGAGTATCCATTAAAGGAGGTTTTACTGTGCCATTATTCTTTAGTTATGCATCTATAAAATAAATAATTTTGATTATCTCTTTTAACCACCTTTTTTAGATATCTCGTCCATTTAACACGTAATTCTGGGACTGGCCAACCACAAGGGGGTTAAGAAACTTTTTGTCTCTGTTAATAAATAAAGTTTTACGCTATTTTTTAGCATTCATTAATTTATAAGTATTGTTATCATTTTTGTGTCTTGAAGTTAAATGCATACATAATGTTTCATGTAGTTAATGTTCTTATTGGTTTTTTAGTGTTTTGAAAGAACAGTTCATTAGAGCTAAGTATGAACGTGAAGAGTTTATTAATGTTGACCGTCAGACGTATACGACTGGTTCTATGGAAGGTTTTTTGTGGAAACGAGGTAAAGAAGACGGAAGGTTTCAGCAAAGAAAATTTATTCTTAGTGAAGCTGATGGCACGTTAAAGTATTATATTAAAGAGGTAAGAAGAAAAATGGTTTTCATTTATTGTCAATTAAGTTTTATTGCCATGAAGAAAGTACTGTAGAATTATGTTCCTTTCATAGTGCTTGACCGAAAATGTATGAAATCCTATGTGCAAAGTTATTTGATTTGTTTGTACTTCAAAGAGACTTCTACAACCCGCTAGAAATGAACAAACATTCAGATGCATAAGTAATAGATGGTTATCTGAGAAAAAAAAGGATTTAATAATTTTGATAATCTTCTATTTCTAATGTGCTTTTTGATGTTTGATTATTTTTGTGTGAAATTCTTCACAGACTTCTTTAAATTTTTCTTTATTTGGCAATTTTTGTGTGATGATTTGGCAAATTTAAAGACAATATTGCACTCTCCCCTTCTCTCCTGAAAAAAAGAGAAGAAAATTTAAGTTTTGGGTACCCGTACAACCCTCAGAGGCAGTTCTGGAGCTGATGTTTGCTGGGGACAAGGGGGTGGATGGAACATAATAAGTTTTGGAAGTTTTATGAGCAAAAATTATTCTGCCATAATTTCAAGAAGGGGTTTGTTACATTCCTCCTAAGCTAGGGAGCCTTGGGAAAGTACTTGATTTTCCGATGGGACCTTAAAAATTTTAACCTGATTTTTCTGACGGGTCTTGGAAAAGTCTTTAAAAATAAGCAGAAAACTAATCATTTTCATACTTGTCAACTTCTGATTAAGCATCAAATGTATGCATTTTAACTTTTTTTTCCCAACAATCGTGAGTTTTTTTACATTTCGAAATCTGATTGCATCAGTCTCTAAAACTCTACCGTTTTTGTTTAAAATGTGACTCTACTCTTTGGGTATCACTAATTTTCGGTTTACCAATATTTTTAAGCCTTTTTATTATTGATTTTGACTTTGTAATAAAGGAATATAATCAACCTCATATCATCTTTGTGCTGTTAGCAAATATCACCCACTCTTAATAAAATGCTATTACAGTCAGCATGGTCATTTAGTACTTTAATGAAAGATTAGAATCATAAGGTTTACAACAAATAAAACTGCATAGCTGGGGGGGGGGACAATGGCTTATGGCTATATATGGTCACTTAGGGGTGGGAGGGTCATAACCCCCATAAGTCCTTTCCTCTCTAGATCAGTGCCTGGATGATCTTAAAATTCTTTATTTGTGTGAAAAAGAATCTATAATTTATATGCATTAACTATGCCAGAAATGCATGCTAATTTACTTGAGTTTTTAAATATTAAGGGAAAAAAACCGCAATGTTTGTGCATTTAACATAAATCTTTGATACTTGAATCCTATCACTTTACCTCTTTTTTTTAATTAAAAAGCTTGCTAATTACATTTACTGTAATTAAATTTTATCATAATGTATGGCAACTATTACTACTTTATACTTCTCATACTTCATATGTTCTTCGGGAAGCTCTCATTAACCTCAAAGAGTTTTTCATGTCAAATACCCAACCCTGCATATAAAGGGTACTTTTAATGTTGGTTATGTAGTGCATACTTTTAGCGATATTTAGAACATGTTTAACTTAGCAAGAGAAAATACTGCAGCCTGCGGGATCAACAAGAGCAAATCCTGTTTTTGGTTTTGGAGGGCATCATTATTGAAATATGAACACACAAATCAGAAGGGAGGGGAGTTATAAATTTAATATTTGGGCTAAATAGATTGCCTGGGTTCACCTACCTTTAATTTTTTGAAATTGAATTTTTCGGCCATGTGAACTTTTTTTGTGTGTTTCTTTGTACATTTATCCCTAAAGGGTTAGGACTTGATTAAACCATCTCAGAAATTGGGGGAGTAGTTAAAATAACCTGCAAATACAAATAATAATAATGTTTTGTGGACAGGTCCAGAATTAGTAATGTATCATGGGCTTGTTTCTGGCTTTCTTTATCATTATGAGTTGGTGAAAATATCGCCTCTTCTAAAAACTGTTCTTGAGGCAATATGATAAGTGAAGACCAGATTAATTACTTTTAAGTGTGAAGGAAAAAGTACTTCATTATAAAAATTTTAAAAATAAATAATTTGTCCATGACCACTCTCATTACTTTTGGGACAGACATTGCATGATTATTCATTCATTAAAATTGTGTTACTTAGTTTTATCATCAAATGTATATTTGTTACAATTTGTTTTTATGTTTCCTTTTTTTTTTCTTCTCTTTTTTGTAATTCAAGATGAATATTCTTTCCTTTTCCCAATTCAGTCCCACAAAGAACCTAAAGCCACGATTCTGGTTGCTGATTTAAATATGACGTTATGTCCAAAGAAAATAGGCAATCCTAATGGTGCACAGTTCACGTATGTCAAAGATGGATCCACAAGAAATATTTTTGTATACAGCACAAATGGCATGGTAAGTTTATTTTGTCTATGTAGCAAATATAATGTTTGCTGGTCAAACTATGAACAAAAAAAAATTAAGTGGATTTTTTTGACTAATATAATGGGCCATTCCAGGGAGAAATAGGCATTTTGTCCTACATGTGACAGCTCATGTGTTTCATTAAAATTTATAACTTAAGCAAGTAATGAACAGAAATTTGTTTCTTAAGAAAACCTAAATGTGTGTGGGACTTCTTAAACAAAAAATTTGTTCAGTAGCGTTTAAAACTATTACTTTTTAACAAAATATGTGAGATGTTACGTGCGCGACAAAATGCCAGCATTTTCGTGGAATGGCCCTAATGCTTATTTTAGGTGTGGTTGCTTGCTGCAGCAAAATGTTTACTGAATTCAAGATCTTCAGTTTCAGTGCCTTATTTTAAAATTTGGTACCATTATATTAGAGTAGAATATGATTTTTTCTTTTAATCTTAATCTGAAATTCTTCATTTTTACAAGACCTCTTGCTAAATTTTGAGTATTTTAAATGAAAATTTAAACATGAAATAAATGAAGGTAAATAACATTATAATAAAATAGATTAATTCAAGACTTTTTTCAAATTGCAGATTTAAAACAAAAAAATTGCTGTTTTAAAATATATAAATATATTCAGTTTAATGTGAATCAATAGATTTTGAAATTAATGTACAGTATGTACTTTTGAAAAATGGCAATGTGAGACCTAAATGTATAGAAATGACTCCAAATTCAAACCTTGATATCTTTAAAATATATTTTAAAGCATTAATAAATTATGGTAATTTTAGATGAAATACAAGTTTGTACTTATTTTATATAGTAAAGAATTGATTTGTGGTTTTTTTTTCAAAATATTTTGCAATGCAAAATGTTGCTCCAATGAAATGAAAATGGTGGAGAACCCACTTAAGTTCCAAAAATATTCTTTTCAGACAATGTTTTCATGTATGCTTTATTTGTTTAACCTAATTATATTTTCTTACTGTCGATATTAGTATCTTTTTACATACAACTGAATTAATGCAATACATATATTTAGTTATATGTAAAAAAAAATCATTTAGTTATGTGTAACCACAAGGGTATTATTTTTTATCCTTTTGAAGTTCACTGTAAGTTCTGTTCTTTTTTAACACGCTTTTATTAGCTTCACATGTATGCTTGTGATTAACTCTCCTTTGGACTAAGAGCTAGTGGCTTATTACTGTTAGTACATTCCATCACTTTATGAGCATTCGTGGCCGAGCGGTCTAAGGCGCGGGTCTTCGCTGACATCCACCTCCGGTAATCATTGGGTGTGCGTTCTAATCCCGTCTACACCGAAATTAAATTTATAATCTTGCAACTCAATTTTCGGGTCCTTTTTGTGATCGGTTTTTTTAAAAATTTCGAATGCAACCTCAGACACAATGACAATGCAATGTTGTAAAATCAAATTAATTTATTAACGATAAGTTATTAGTTTATTCTAATTAACACACTTTTATTAGCTTAACTTGTATGTTTGTGGGTTCGACTTTCCTTTATACAAATAACCAGTGGCTTATTAGAATTACTTACGACGTACAAATCAGAGCTGCGGAGTGTAACAATGTTTGCACATGAATATACCAGAAAGCATTCAAAATGCCTGGTGCAAATAATGCAATAAAATACTAAGATACATTCCATTATGAATAAAATAATAGTTTAAAAAACTAAAAAAACACGCTTTATTAGCAAAATGAACTAAAAAGTTAAAAATAATCTTTGGATGACAAGTATATGAAGTAATTGACCAAACACTTAATTTTACTGTAATAAAAAAAAAGCGTGGGGAAGGGAGGGCTACCTATTTACCTTTTTGCATGGATAACAGGTGGAAGAAATTTAAGACAACTGATAAGAAGCCCACCACGCTTTTTTCTATTGCAGTAAAATTAAGTGTTTGTTCAGTTACTTTATATACTTGTCATCCAAAGATTATTTTTTAACTTTTTAGTTTATTTTGCTACTAAAGCGTGTTTTTTTTTAGTTTTTTAAATTAAAGCTAAGCATACTGCTTAGAATTATAATAAAAGCACGCACAAAGCAAAAAAAAAAAAAAACTTGTTTTACGTATGTGCATATTAGTGTTTTGCTCTGAGAACAAAGTAATTATTAATTAATTATGTGAAGTCTTATGTGCTTGGATTACGATGATGCTGAACATTTAAAATTTTATGTCTTTGCGTTGTCAGTTCAAAACTTTATTTTATCATTCCCAGACAACACTCATATCTTTGTATTGTCATCTTACTGTACAATCAGTCGACACAGAATTTCATTCCTATAAAATTTACAATGAACTAATGCTTCTGTTTTCTTTCAGTCCATTGTTGAATGGTACATGGCCATTCGATCTGTCAAGCTCAATCAACTTCGCGTGGCTTATCCTGGAACCAGTGAGTTGGAGCTGTCTCAGTATTTGACTCGAGATTTCCTAAAAGAGGGTTGGATGTTTAAGACTGGTCCTAGAGCTAGTGATGCATACAAATGGAGGTGGTTCACACTGGATGACCGGAAATTGATGTATCTAGAAGATCCTTTGGTAAGTTAGAAATGTAAAATACTTTAACATTTAGTAATCACCAGGCCCGGCTCCTGGGGTAGACGACCTAGCCTGGGGTGGCAGATGTTAAGCGCGGGAAATGTTGAAGTTGAAACATTTTTTTAAAAGTATGAATATTTGTTTCAGCGCCAGAGCTTTAATACTGTGGGAAAAAAAAGAGTGTGTATCAGTGCTTGGGTGGATATGCAAAACATAGTTTGGAATTTAACTAGAAATTCAACTTAATTTTAGAGGTGGCAAATTGCGTGATTTAAAAGTCTTTTGAAAACCTCAATGTCTGTTTCAATGCCAAAAGATTCATTACTTTAATGTTAAAAAGGCAATTTAAAGTGTGTACCAGTGCTTGGATTTGTAAAACCCGGTTTGGAATTTAACTATAAACTGACTTTAAGTTTAAGCACTTTACTATTATATTTATTTCATTAATATATTATTATTTTATATATTATTGTTGTTATTCAATGGGGGGGGGGGGGAGGACGCTTTATAATATCGCCTAGGGCAGCAGAACTACTAGAGCCAACCCCTGGTAATCACATTAAATGTATTAGTATGCAATAGTTTTTACCAGATAATTATCACAACTTCTCTTTGCTCATTTGTAAAATATTAATTCAGAGAGCTTTTAACTGCCAGAAATATTTGATTGAGAGTTGACATGTTTCAGAAGAGGGATACAAAATCCCTTTTTTTTTGTGTTGTATTCATAATTTCTTGATTTTCATGTAATATTTATAACAGGTATTAGCTGTGTTAGATTGTTATGAATAATTTATTTAAACTGCATAAAACTTGAAACAGAATAAGTCAAATATATTTAAAATGATGATTAGTTTTTACTTTTTGATTCTGCACCTATAAAAAATCAACATATTTAGGCATTGCATGTTCTGAAAGAAGAAAAAAAAAAGATATATAAAAATATTAATAAATGAATAAAACTTTGTTCTTTTTTATTTGCTAATGTTTATTTAAAACAACTGCATATAAATTTTTGAACATTTTTTAAAACGTTTTTATCAATATTAATTGTGGTGTAAAATTTTCTTGTATATGTTTCATGTGTACCAATTTACAAAGTTTAAACGTAAACATTTCACCAAAGATGTTATCCTATCTTATTCCATTTCGATTGTTAATATTTTGCTGATCAGTTGTGAAATGTGGCCTTTTTATTTCTATTTATATAGTTAATTTCATTCTACTTTTTATTTAAGGATCCGTACCCCAAAGGTGAAGTCTTCCTGGGATATCATGCAGATGGTTTTGCAGTGAAGAAAGGTGTGCCTCCTGGAATGAAGGAACAGGGTTTTGGGTTCACTCTTCGTACTCGAGATCGAATTTATCTCCTAGGCGTCCAAAAAGAAGACGACAGGACAGAATGGATGAAAGCATTACAGAGTGTCATAGAGAGACCCTTGACACCCCAAGATAACACTAGTAATTTCTTTCGCTTGTAGTAGTAAACATTTAATAAAAAATTTTTTCTATAATTTTTTAATTTTTATATAATTTAAATATTTTATCTTTGACTATGACATCATAACTTTTTTCAGAAATAAATGCCTGTTTTGCTCATCACTGACATTCATATACATTCATTGCTTTTCTTACATACTGATGTGTTACTCTCCATCTCTTATTAGTTAAAATTGCTTAAAATGTTGGTTAAGGGCAGGGGCGTGCATGGGGGGGGGGGTAAGGGATGCCTGTTGGCCCGGGCCCGAACCTGAGGGGGGCCCAATATCTTTGAAATATAAGGGTAAACAATATGGAGTGGGGCCCGTGTATATCCTTTGTGATGGATCCCAACATTTCTGCGCACACTCCTGGTTAAGGGTAGAACCCTTTATTAATTTTGGTGTAATCCAGGGGTTCCGAGGAACATAATTTTAAAAACGCTGTGCTAGGTAATAAAAAAAATTTGAAACAGAAGAATTTCCCTTCATTGCATCTTCTGAATGATAATTTCTTTATTATTTCTATTTCTATTTGAGTCAAAATCATTCTATCACACATGACACTTTTGTGTGTCAATCATAAATTTATTTCAAATGCATAATGGACAGTTCTATAAGTGTAAAGCATACTCATTTTCTGGTTTTCTTCTCTTTACTGATTTTTTTTCTGTCTATATAATGGGATTTATAGCTTTATGCTATAACCATTACAGCTATATTTTTTGTTTGAAAAAAGGTATAAGTTGTTGAGAAAAATTATGGGGGAAAATTGGAATTTAATGGTTTAATGTGTAAAATGTTTGTTTAAAGTGTGATAAAGCATTACAAATTATTGTGAGGTAAAATAATTCTTTGATAGCATTTGGTCTGAATTTCTTTTTATAAGGCCTGTATGTGGTTGAACTATTTTGATTTTTCATTGCGTATATTCATTCCTAATCATTTATTCCAGTGTTCTTCTATTGCTATTCTGAATTGCAAGTTTTACTTATTTCTGTTTCTTTAATTTGAGAGTGTTGTGAAGGCTTATAACAACACCCTAATTTTGTATAAGAATTTGACTCCATTATTTTATAAAAATCGACAAAACTTTATTTACATCACATATCCTTCAAGAAGTCGTCATTTTTATTTTCTCAAGACCAAATTCGTGGAACACGATCTCGTCGTCTTTTTCACTTTTTTTTAATTACGTGTTGGCATTCGGCAGTTTGTGTTAAATAGAAATAAAATAATTAAATTTAAGAATTAAAAGACAGTAAAAATATGGATGAAAATATAATACTAGAGAATTATCATTACGTGGTAATAATTTTGACTGAGAAGGGCAATGTTAACCAACCAGAAGAAGAAATGCGTAAAAAAGATGAAGAAACTTCATATAGGACAAAATATGGACGAACAGTTCACTTCCCAAAGAATTATGGACATGTCATTCGTGGTTAATGCGTGACTTTCGGCAACGCATTTATTATCATCATTACTGAGAAGGGCACTTCAAATTCATTATATACTTAATATTAGAATATTTTTGCTGCACTTGCATGCTGTTCAAGTAGAATTTAGAGTGTACAAAAAATTTTCATATAAAATTGTTATGGTTATGTGACACTCCAAATTGTTGTTTAGCCTTTTCCTTATTGAATTGAGCTTCATTTTTGATATTTTATTTTGATCTGTAATTAAATTTATGTAAAATAAAGAGAGCAATAAAGCTTCTAACTGATTAAAAGCAAAATTAAACTACAACATATTGCTCACGAGAACTCTGCTAAGCCTCTTTTTGTATCACTTGCTTCAGGAAACAAATCTTCTGTACAATAAAAATGAAAAATAATATTGAAAATATGTTTACACTTCAACAAAATCATTTGAAGACTCATCAATTATGTAATTGTGGGAGCGGGGGACTTTTTCTTATAGTAGTAGATTTTCAACTCAAAAAGATCTTGGGTTGTATGAAATTTAATTGGGGTTATGGTGTATGATGGATTTTTAAGAGAAATGACCATATTTCATGAATAGCAATATGGATAGGTTCATGCAATAGTTAACTAACGAATCTGTTTGTAGAAATGAAGTCATTCAAGGTAACTTTATGCCATATTTGTTCAACTTTCAACTACCCCACCCCCTTTTTATTATGGTTGCTAAATCTATTTGCGTAAAAGAAAATAAAAACTCCTAAAGAATTGTGTAGTTATTCAAAATTAAAAAATTGTTATTACTTAAACCCATCGAAAATGAATGATTAACCTGCTCAAATTTAGTCTGACATTCAGCATTACTTTGAGCCTTGCGAGAATTGTGTTGAAAAATAAATTATAAAACAAAAAATATTGTAATTGTGAAGTACTGTGTAAAATAGTACTTGCAAGAAGAGGGAAGAAAAAAAGCGTCAATATCTCAGTGAAAATTTTTTTTAAATAATTTGTGTAGAAAAAAAATATGCAGAAGAAAACAATTTTCAATTATTTTACTAAAATGTACACCTATTTTTACAGAACTATATTGATAAAGTTGACAGAGAAGAAGGAAAAAAACTTAAACATGTAACATTATCAATGCTGAAATAAATAGTCTCAAAGTTATAAAACTGCAATGTCTTTTTATTGAAAGATATTTATTGCTTGCGTTACTATAGCTACGGTAGAATTTTTAGTATAAGTTTGACTTTGTAATTAAAAAAAAATTTTTTCCCTGTGTTTGTCAGTTGTATAGCAAAATAAAGAAAGTACGTTTTTGGAAACAAATGTCCATAAAATTCATATTAGCATTTGTTAAAACAGGGCTGACTTTCTACTGGCAGAAACTAATTTTTGCCCTGCCAGTGGCAGAAACTGGTTATAACCGGTAAAAACCAGCAGAAACTGGCAAAAACTGAAAAATGTCTAAAAAAAGTTCTAATAATTATTTAATCATATTTGGTAGAGTAAACTAAAAAATGTAAATTCATTTCATCATTGTAAAAAGTAAAATCCATTGCAATTGCCCTTGAATCAGTTCAGACTGTCAATTGTTCAACTACAGAGGCTTGTAACATTTGGATTAATCTAACGAAGGACGAGAATCGTATTGGTGCTTTAGAAAAAGATGTGACATGCAGATTTAAGCATGGAGTTACTGATTATCATTTTCTAGCTTATATGTTTCATCCAAATTGCTTGGGACTGAGTTAATCATGTGCTCAAGAAGAAAGTGACAGAATTTTACTCACTAATATTAACGTAGATTTTGTACCTAATATAGCTTTGCAAAACAAAGTAGCCTCATTTCCTGAAACTCTAGTTTTTATTACAGTAGAGTCTGAAAACTTTGAGGTAATTGGGGCTCACGCCACCTCGGATTACTGAAAACTCGGATTATCTGAAAAATTCTTTGGACTACATAAGGACATGCACTGTTTACTTCTTACGCTATGAAAAGGAAATATTGTCTGCCCAAAAAATTTAGCACTCAAATTTCAAGATAAATTCATGTTTTAATTGATCCTAAACGAGTTTTGATTGTTTTTTTTTCTTGATTTCTGCACATGCTTGTGTGTAAATTTGCAGCTAACCAAAAAAATACCCTTTGATCGTCCTCGAATAAATTTTGATGAGTTTTGTCGTGACATTTGTGTCTATGTGTGTGCGTGCGTATGTACCTCACATAATACAAAAACAGTAGTCATAGAAGGTTAAAATTTCATATATACGAATCGCACAGCGTCAAGTTTTGCACTTTCCCTTTTTAATTGCAATTGTATATTCTAAAAGAGATATTTGTTCGTTCTTTGAGGCAAAGCAATTTCAATTTCAAGTTATTTTTTGTATCAACCAATTTCTTACTTTCTCCAAGGCATCTCTCTTAATCATCTCTAACAGTCAATGACTATTTCTTGGTGACTGTTAATGACATAAAACTTTCAATATCATTTTGGACTTCTGACTCGAAGCAACAGTATGTTTTGCAATTTTGTGCTATAAAAACTTTGGTTTTGTTTTTACTTAAAAGTTAATTTTACTTCTTATTTTATGCAATTTACAAGTTCCTGCTTTTTTCTTTCTTAATTAATTATTTTTCTTTGTATCACTGTAACATGTGCTTAAGTTGATTGTAAAAGTTTTTGGAAAACACGGGAAACATAATTTTGTACTCTGTGTACAGAAATGGAAAACTTCTCAGTTCTTTCTTTAGTTTTTCATCTTTTGTTGAAAAAGGAGTTTTCAAATGAATTTTTTTTATCTAAATTTCAAAAAGCAGATTAAGCAATAACAAGGCAATGTAAAAAATGGAAGCAAGCAATCAAATGGTTAGTTTTCACAAAAATTTAGATAATACAGTCAAACCTCACTATAGCAAATCCTCAGCGTACTGGATTAGGATTTAGTCATGATCAGTGTGAAGTTCACAATATTATCAGAGAGACAATGGGTGTAGAAGGTGCTTTAGAGCAGAGTATTCTTGCAAAAAAGGAGTAATTTATTGCAGAAGATGGTGTTTGCCTGTGGGAAAACTGGCAAGGAACGTTAATTTTACAAATGCTGTGAAATGCTGGAAATTTTTGGCTTGCTATAGTCAATTCTCTAGCTTTTGATGATAGTTTTAAGCTTTTGAAAATATATTAACAACTTAGAGCTTTATTTAAGACAATTTAAAAGGTTCGCTACAAGCAGGGGTCGTTACATCTCAGGTTTGCTATAGCAGGTTTGACTGTATCTGCATATATCGCTGTTCGGGTGGAACATTGACGTAACTGCAAAACTAATTGAAAATGAATTATTGTCGTCACTGGGTCCAAAACGTGGTCACTCTGTATGGAGGAAAACGGATTTGTATTTCAACTTTTAGCCACCAGGGCAGTAACTCAACTATGTTTCGTTGTATGAGGTTTATGTATTAAACGTTTTTGGAGTTTTATCAGTGTTCCACCTGAAGAGCGATATATACTGCCCTGAGCAAGTAAAGGACAGTTACTGCATTTTTTTTTTTTTTTTTGCATTTTTGTCATCTATTATACGTTATCTTTATTGTTCAAGCTGCTTATTTCCGTAGAAAGAGGAGCGTGAGAAAAATGTCTAATTATGACATTTCCTATTGTTACTATTAAATATAAAACTTTGATACAAATGGAATTCTTCAAATATCTCAAAAACTCATTTCTGCAGATACTGCCTTCTACTGATTTACCTGCCTACGGCAGATACAGTAAATTCTCGATTATCCATGGGCAGCTTATCCTCGGCCTTTCACACTTTGAAAAAAAAAATTTTTTTTGGCAATGATTAATTAAATATAGATAAAGGCGCACATTTTAACTTAACAAGTACAAAATTTATTTTTCGACATTCCTATTGCTTTCTTCCCCATCCTTCCAATGACACCAAACCATTTAAGGTCACTAAAATCTAACTAGTTGAAACCTGATTTTTAGCTCTACACTATTTACTGCTTTATATATTCACTTTTTACTGATTTTAAGACCTACACTACTTATGCGTGTAAATGAGTGGCCGGATCAGTGTTTAAAAAATTCATCTCCCCTTCCTTTTGAGTGTTTGTTGTAACCTAGCTTGATCTGTTGTAGTTAATCTGCACGATTTTCTAGCATATGTGTGTAATCCGTTTGCAATAATGAGCTTGCAAGCAATAATGCTTTTAAAAGCATTATATGCTTATATGCTTTTAAAAAGCATTATATGATTTTAAAAGCATAAATACTTAAAAGCAATAATGCTTTTCATGCTTTTACATGCATTCTTCACATACATTTTAGCTGCAGTTTAAATGTATTGGAGTCTTATTGATCTCTTTAAGCTATTGCATACACTTGCGTCATTTTTACCTAATTTGGGGATTATTGGAGAATTTGCTTATCCACGTTATGGTTGCTTTGCAGTGCTATTCGTCGATAATCGGGAGTTTACTGTATAAATATCAGTGACATGCGGTCCGCCCAAGAAAACCATGCGGAGCTTGGGCACTCCAAAAATTATTTTCATTTCTCATTTGTATGCTCATAATGGACAGGAAGTATGAAAAAAAGCTTTTTCTTATCTTGACTTTCACTGAAAATAAGTTAAAAAAATTTATTAGTCGCTCACACGGTAATTTCCCTGGTGCACATGTCTCCAGGCAAAGGAAAAAGAAAAGCACATTGCAAAACGTCGAGTCCATGCACGAGAACAATTAAAGGGGTGCTAATGGCATGACAGCACAGTGTCACCGTGGCTCTTATCCAATGACTAGAGATCGCTGTTGGCGCTTCTTCATATTCAAACCCAGGCAAGCGGTTCCAAGCATGGGCAAATTGCAGAGTTGCCAAATGGCTTTTTTTGAAATAATTTGGTCTCAAAAAAAAAAAGTCTGACTTCTTGTTTTTTTTTTTTTTTTTTGATTTCGACAGGACAAAAGTCGTTTTCCGATCTTGGACTGATTTCAATTAAATGTGAGCATTTAAGTGCTCTGAAAGAGAGAAACACATTTTTTGATTCTGTAGCTGAATATTTTGCTGCTATTGAACAAAAAAAGAAATCATTTATAAATGAACTGTTAAATTAAATACAGTATTTGCTTCTAAAAACTCTAAGCTTGGGGATACTTTAGCAGTATTTTTTTACGCAGCATATTTTCGACCCCAGTTTCAGTCATTATTTGTGTTCTTAACGTGTTGATAATATGCATTTCTGATGTATTTTTGTAATTAATCAGTATTATGTAGCACATATTTCTGTTTGCTGCATAAAAAATGTTCTATTTAAATTGGCAGTTATTAGAATTAACATGCTTTACTCAGAAAACAGATATACTACAAACAAATATTATAAAGTATAACTAATAATATGAAGACAGTTGGCTACATTTCATCTGCTTGGGCATTCTCTTTGGCCACTACATGTGCCATATATGTGCTATTTACAATCATTGCTTGCACATTAAGATATTTTAACTCAAATACTTCTTTTATTTTGAACCTGTAGTTAATCCACGTTAGTTGATAATGGTACGTTCTTTTAGTTATATTTTCTTCCAAAATGCATTTATCTCTTTTCATGCTATTAAGCTCTCTGTTTTGATTTTTTGTTTCTAAGCTGCATTAAACACTTTGAAGTTTTCCTCTATGACATTATTTATGTAAATATTTGGAAATCTCGAATGAGGTTTTGAGATGATATTGATAATTGACTTTTATATTTAGTTCAAAACTTAAGCATCATTTGCTTGTATAGAAAACATACGATAGTGTAAAGAAACTCATAGATTTCTTACTTCATTTCTCATTTTAACAACCATGTAGCTATATTGCTGCCTGTCAGTGTGAACAAGAAAAGTTATTGACTGCCTCCAAAGTGCTGCTGTAATTAATCAATAAGAAATAAATAGAGAGAGCTGTTTTTTCTTTTGCTATTTGATACTATGATACATACTTTTGAAGCTCTCTGTTGGTAATTTTTTGAAATCCCGAAAATTGCTCTAGGCTATCTTTGCATATTTTAGAGGAGAGGGGGGTAATGATCACCATGACCCACCTCTTGGATCCTTACTCGAACTGTAGTCTGCATTTTTATTAATTCACCAAAATGAAAAGCATTTTTGTATCTTAGAGATACTGTGTTAACTAGCAAAAAATTTATTCTTTCATGTTTTCAATCCTATCTTATCTTTACATAATCTTACTTTCATCTGTCTGAGATACAAAAGCTGTGCCTAAGCAATCTGAAAGTTGGATTGGTGTTGGTTTTATAATTGTATGCTGGGAAAAATAGTTGAAAAGAATATCTGAATTGAAAACCTGAACGTAATCTAGCTTTTGTTAATCAAAGAGAAATTTTCCTCTAGACTCATTTGGCAATTGGCATTCCTTTTTAGACCATGACCTCTGCACATACAAATTTAATGTTTATTGGATTTGGATTGATATTGGTAAATGTGGTTAGTTGGTCACTAAGACCTCCACAATTTCTCAGCATGGTAGTAAAGGGAAGGAGAGTCTCCTAAACCATGCACCCAAAGTAACCGCTCGTGACCAACCCCAGGACTTTCATATGATTGATTTTACAAGAATATACTCTGAAAGTTTTTGGCACTATTGGACTCCGAACCCAGAGCCTTCTGGTTCAGATTTCCAGTGCCCTATTCACTGGGCTAACCGCAGCCCACCTCTGGGGACAGATGTAGCAACAGGCACTGGGCCTAGGTAGGCTGGTTATGGTCAATGTACATGGTTTATAAGTCCCTGACAGAAAAAAGGGAGGTAATTGTTGATCTGTGTCTTGTCTGTTGCATCATTGCTCCTAAACGGTTAAACCAATTTTGACATTTTTTTTTTGTTCAAAAGGCAACTTGATCAAGAGCATTCTTCGCTGGGTCTTGTCTTTGTAAGGCTTTAATTACAATAGATATTAATTAAAAACCTCAAAAATTAGCATTTTTTGCAATTTTTGTATTAAAAATTTATTTGCACATTTAAAATATCAAAAAGAACAAATCAATCAAAAAGAACAAATTTAGCATCTGATGGAACTTGTTTGGAACTTTCAAGGTTTATAGAACCTGAATTATAGCCATTTTCAGTAAATTTTAAATGTAACTGCAAGCTTGTATTCACACAGTTGATAACAATTTTCTTGCTGTCAAATACAGAAAGGGAGCTCAATGGTCTAAAATTTCTCTTTGTTATCAATTTTCACACTTGTAATTGATTTTAGCCAGCCAGAGACAACGGTTGGAGATTATAAGTGCTGGGGCAAAAATTTTTTTGAAAGCTGAAGATTTTCCTTTTGGCTATCTTTGGGGGGTGACTCTCTTGGGGAGGGGGGGCTTCGAAAACTCTTCCCCGAAAATTTTTTGACGCTCAAGTGTTCAAAGAAACGTTGCAGCTGTGTTTGGTGATGTAAATAAGGTAACTCCCCGAAAAAAAACCTTATACTAGTGTCTTAAAAAGGCAAATTTAGGACATTTTTAGCAAACTGAGGGCAAGTCGTGCTGGGGTTCTCTCTCGAAAATTTTGCAAAGTTGAATCGTTTCAAAAACGCTATTTCAAGATATCCTTGAATGACTTAATGAGGAAAGAATAAGTTTGGAGGTTCTCCTTTGGAATTAATAAAGTCTTAAAAGCTCAATTTTAGACTTCCTTTGGTGACTTGAAAGGAAAATTTGGGGGGGGTCTACCCCCAAATTTGTTCTGTAATTGGAGTCTTAAAAACACATTTTTACATATTTTTACTGATGTAAGAAGCATGAAGCAAGTGGGTTCTCTTCCTAGAAAAAAATTCCGAAATTGGAATCTTAGTAACACAAATTTAGTCCCTCTTTGAAGTTACAAAAAGGAGGGAGCGTGTTTGTGGGTTCTCTCCGGGAAATGTTTTTTGAAACCGAAGTCTAAAAATTGCAATTTTAATCTAGTGTATTGATTTCCCCGGAATTTTTTAAAATTAAAATCTTAAGAACCTTCAGACAATCTTTGATGATGAAAAAATTGTGGGAGCAGTCTCCCCTCCAAGTCGCCGCCACGGTAGCAAGCTAAGCTTTTGAAAGGTTTTTCAATTTTTTCTCTTGATTCTGCTTTTGCTATCAACAAAAGTTAATAGTTGTGATCAATGGCGCAGGGAGGAGGGGGAGAGGGGTAAAACACCCCCCCCCCCCCAGAGGTATTGGTTTTAACTTAGATGCATATTCTAATACTGTAGTTTAAACTTATGAAAAGACTTTTGATCAAGAAACCCCCTCCAGAAGGTAGTTTTGATCAAAAAACCATTTTCAGATGGTATTTTTGGTTTAAAAAAAAAACCTCCAAAAGGTTTTTCTGGCTGTGCTAGTGGTGATTATCTTTCCTTTCCAATATTTTCCTATGTCATCTAGAAAAAAATTCAATGTATTTAAGTTTTATTTTTGTTCTGATTCGCAAGATTCATCTTAATATGAGATTGGTCATCAGGGTCAGGTTTGAAGAAAAAAAAATAATTTAATATTAGTGCTTGTTGACTTGTCTGCATTTGTAACAAAGTATGTTTCTCTTACAGTGGCAGCAAATTTGGTTCGGAAAAGAAGCACCATCAGTTCTCCATTCCATCTCCTGAAAGTCAGGTAGTCTAAAATATCAATCAAATTATCTCTCCATGCTTCATTTGTAAAATAAAGACTCTATACAGAGAATCAGAATTCTACATTTGAGAAGGCTGTAAATTTAGAGCTTGAAACAACGTCTGAAGATTTTTTTTACAATGACGTTCACAGCATTTTATTACAATGACAATGTTTTATATATTTGAACATTGCTTGATGTTTTTTGCTGATTTGGTTTATTTTCAGAAAATTTTTGGTTGAAAATAAGTTGGTATAGTTTATTTATTTGTTTGAAACTTCATTAAAAAATGGCAAATTCGTATTCCCATTAAGTTTTGGACGTGCTATTATGTTTTTAATGGCGATTGTTTATTTTGTGATGAAAATGTGCTTAAGAACTTAGACCTTTATTGCAAACAGGACCCGATCAAACCATAATGCTGCCATGGGCCTAGTGTTCATGCCCCTATCTCATTAGTGGTATGAAGATAACTAAATGTGTTTGACATTTTTTTTTTCTTATTTAAAAACACAATTTACTCGATTTGTCCAAACTGCAATGTAATCTCAATGGAATTGTACAGTGAAATCTTCTGTAATGGACACTTCCAAATGTATCACACTCTAGGGTCCTCTGTACCTACCATTTTTTGTGGTTTTACCGGTAGGATGGTGTTCTGAAGCTCTTTTGATCCAGACTAGAAACCCAGTAATGCATAGTCCAGCACCCCCAGAGATATTGATTCATTTGGAGGACTTTGAGACCACGACATATCTCACGTGCCCCAGCCACCACTAAAGAGCACGGAGGATCTTTGATCCGACTGGCATCGCCCGTGGTATCCTCCAGCTACGAGTCCGGCTACTTACCAATCAGGCCACCTCGTCCGACACTTCCAAATAGCAGACACCTCTGATTATTAAGCATTTTTGTGAGTCCCAGTCTCTTAATATAGGTCATTCCGTATAATTCACTCTGAGAATCAGACATTCCGAATAACTTAGCCTCGCGTTCAATCTCCGAGTTGAATCGAACCATTGCTTCGGTCTCTCGTTTGGTCTGCTAATTCTATATTAGCTACCAGTTTGTTTTGCACTTTTGGCTTCCTTAAGAGGTTTTCCCATCTCCAGCTCAGTCACTTTCCTATGCCGTGCTGATGAGTGCTAATAAGCACGAAACTGCAGTCCTCGGTTGAAAATGACTGAGCTAGCGGTGTATTTCACGTATTTCTGCTTTAGCCCTGACTAATGGGCGGTAATTTATTGAATAGACAGTTGTTTTAACAAAACATATTTCTTTTTGAATGCTCAGACAAGTTTTTCTTTGAGCTAACCATTACAAAACTTCTTTGTATTCTCACATCTAAAATTTCAGTTCTGCACCCACCCTCCTTCTTATTTGTTCCCCCGCTCAAATCTGTTTTGAGGCATCAACTGTAGTTTCTTGGTAAAAGTAGCTCAGTGTAGGTTTTCTAATAAAAAGTCAAATTGATTTAGTGCTCAAGTACAAGTTAAAGTAGCATCTAAAAGGATTGAATTTAGTCCTAAAAAATGATGAAAAAGCAATTCTATAATGCCCAATACTTTTCAAGATGGAAAATTTTCAAAAGTTTTAAAGGACTTATGGTCCTGTAACTGCCTGCTATTTGGAAGAACAACTGTATGAAAAATTTTGCCATGCAAACTTACTGAATATTTAATTTAAACCACAACTAATAATGAAATTAAAAAAAAAGAAGAAAAAAACATTTTAACAAATATTTTGTTTTTAATAGTTTTATATTTAAAACCTAAATTTAAATTCTATTATGTATGATGTATTTTTGAAAAGAAATGAGGATCTAAACCTTAGACCTTAGGGGCCCATGCATAAATCAAGATCTGTACAAAATATTGGTGTTACTATCTGACCAAATACACCAGAAAAATGCTAAAAACTTGATATTTTATGAAATTGTTGAAAACTGAAAAATAAATAGATGAACAAATAAAAATTTGTTTCCTTATCAAAATCAAGTAAAGGTTTTGGGTTGCAAAAAAAAAATAAATCATGTATTTTTCCTTTGAAATTTATATAATGTTGTCACACATCGAACTATCTTTGTCAAATATGATAATGAAGGGTTAGTTGCTCATAAAAAAAATACATTCATTTGTCACGGTAACTTACAGAATACTTTGAGCTGCATCTTATAATAGTTTTTTTTTTTTTTTTTGAAGTGATAAAGATCGGAAAACTCTCTTCCCCCCCTCCTCCCATGAATTAAAAGAATAATAATAATGATTCATGTTTTTAGAGACAAAACATGAACAGCAAATGGACCATTTCACAGAAAAATGAATATTTTGTCTTGCACATGACAGCTCATATATTTCACTGAAAATAATAATTTAAATTAGTAATATTCAAAATTTTGTTGCTTTAGAAATCATAAACTTATGTGTGATTTCTTTGTCAAAATCCTTTGTTCATTACCTTTTACAGTTTTAATGTAATACATAATCTGTCATGCATGTGGGAAAATGGCGTTTTTTTCGTGAATGGCTGAAGTACATAATTACTGAGAATTGTTACACTCATCTTGAACTAGTTGAATTAAATATTAAATTCATCATTTCAAAATTTCCCTTTAATAGTTGATTGCTGTCAATTGTTGATAAATGTAAAATGTTTACTCTTCAGCTCCTATTAGACTGTTTAAATATGAATCGTTGAAATAATAGCTTTAGAAAAATAATCTTTTATATGATCATGGGGAAAAAAAAATAGTATGTATAGTATGGATGTATAATTTTTAAAGCCAATGTGTAGTTTATTGCTGTTGCAGTATCATCAAATAATTGTTCAAATAATTATGAAATTTATGGTAAATGCTAATCATTGAAACACATTAGTATGTTTCAACAAAACTTTTATAATACATAGAGCCTGGATTATATGCAAATGCATATGTGCATATACACCTGGATATTTGTGCTTCTTTTGTTATTAGTTAGTTCATATAGATGCATAAAAACAGCACATTAAAAAAATAAGTTTATTAAACGACATTTTCCACTGGTTTTTAAATTTTTGTTTTTTAAACTAAAAGGAAACTAAAAACATATTTTATTCTTCACAAAAGGCATGTAGTATGAGAGACTGAAATTTTGTGTTGCGAAACTATAATGCCATTCTTTTTTTTTTTCCATGGTAAGTATGTTGTTGTTGTCTTGTGCCAGCTAGGCTGACAATTTGGGGTGCTCTGCTTCACTTTTCCATCTGTACCATAATTTGGTGTGAAGTCCGACTTCCACAGTATACACATGCCATAAGGACCCATTTATATTGTAGGCAACTATTCGCAGCTTAACAGCACATTCACACAAAAGAAGGACAAGGTCAGGAGAGAGAAAGTACATCCATGCTCAAGCCAGGATTTGAACCTGGAACCTCCTAATCCGCAGTCAGATTTCTGATTTCTCTGACCACTAGACAACACGACCGACTGTAAATATGTTAAAAACAACGTAAGTATACTCGTGAAGAGCTTGATTTCGGCTCATGGAGAATATTTTTACCACAGATGGAAATGTGAAAAATAAATAAATAAATAAATAAATGGCTTATGGAAGAATTTTTAAATGTTTTAAATATTGCCCAAAGAGAAGTTGAAAGGCTATTATTAAATAACAAGCGTGCAATGTCTAGCTAAAGGAAACCATGAATAATGTATTGTGATTTAATGCAATAAAGTAATTAATGTGCATATCTTAGCCTTAAGAACAAGGTATAAAAATAGAAAGATCAGTCATTTCTTATTCAGAAATGACAACTTTCCTCTACGTAAACAAAATAAATATATATTAGCTCATACTTTTTTATGATTTTGTAGTTCATGAAATCCAGGCTCTAGTAATAACAAAGTTGGTTGATGTAAATGAAATGAATTGAGCACATTGCTGTTGCAGAAAAAAAATGGAAGTGAACAGCTTCATAAAAATAAAGTTTGAATAGTTGATGCCGCATTTCTAAAGTCTACTATCAAACAACTTTTAAGGTAATGGTGATTAAACAAAAATGTTTTTAAAAAAAACTAAGTTATTATTATTAATTAATTCAACTATTAAGCACTAAATTCCTTGTAAATTCATTGAAGAACTGTATTTTTTTTCCTTTCAATTTGACTTATTTATGTCCAAAGTTATAATAGTTGATGTAATTAAGAAGTTCAGATTGAAAATACATAATTTGATATGAACTTTTATACGTATCAAATAAGATAAGAAGTATGTCAACAAATAACAAATTTTAATTTAAATTTTGGCGAGCTATAGTTATATGAAAAAAGTTGGGTTTGTAATAGCTGTAAGTCTTAATACAATTTATATGATTTTAAAAGAAAGCAGTGTTGAAAATACCGAAGACTATTCCAACACTTATATGGAATTTATTACTTAATAAATTGCATGCATTTTGAAAACCTAAGATAGAGTAACTTTTTAAATAAGATTTTCACAATTGCAAAAATTACAAGATTAATATTGGCTACCTTTTTCAGTTTCCTCATAAAAATGTATATTGTATTGTGTAACATATCATTAGTTTGCAACTTCATTATGATATTTGTGTCAAAAATTTAGGTATCTGATTGTATTTGACAGTGCAGTGCACTTGACATTAACATAGAAGGACCGTTGAAAAATGTCATTTTCATAATTCCTAAATTCTTGGTTTCGTAAGTTATATTTCTCTGCTTTAATTATTGTAATTAAAATTTACATTATAAATTTCCTTGCAAATTTCTCGTAGTTGTAATATACCTTTTGTACGTACTAAGGCTATGTTTTTAATGCAATACCAGTTGATATTTTTTTCATTATTATCACTCTAATTTAAATATTAAGGTAAACTGCTGTAATATTTTACACCATTTTGAATATTTTTACTTGCACATTCCAATGTTATTACTTTATATGCACTTAATAATGATACATTCACACACTTCTACTGATATATATCATGCAAGAGCTTAGAATTTTAAATGCTTGAAATTTTGATACATTTGGGAAATTTCTTTTACTAATTTGAGTTTGATTGTTACTTCCTTCTCACAATGCTTATGCCATTTTGCATAAAAAATGTAAATTTATGTTATTTTAATTTAATTACAGTAAGATCTTATTACAGTGAATACCAATATAACAAAATATCCGTTTCAACAAAATAAATATTCAGTCCCATTTTAATTGCCATAACATTACTTGAATTCCATTACAACAAAGTTTGTAGTAATAGGATTTGACAGTAGATAGCATTGCATTGAATTTATCTACTTTTGTATCGAACATTTTCCATTTATTATGTTTTACTACAGTCATACCTTGATATCTCGAATCTCTCTATCTCAAAACCCATGAGGTCTTGCTTGAAAAAAAAATTTCCCCTGCCTTTACATAAAAATTTTTATGTATTTTTATAGTTATCTCGAAATTTATTTTCAAAACCCTTGATATGTCAAAATTTTCACAGAAGTACCATTTTTCCTTGGTAGTTTTTGTAGTAGAACCAGTTCCAGATGCATATGCTTCTAGTTTTTCATCCCTTTTCCTGGAAAGTAAAAAAGTAGAAAATTGGGGGGAAATAATGGGAGAGTTTTGGTATGAGGGGATGCTGTAGTCTTATTTATTCAAGTGTTTTCCCCAGACATTCCTTATCTTGAAACCCTTCAGGTCTTGAAAACATTCCCCCCCCCCCCCCCCCTGCATTAATATACAAATTTTAATGTATTTTGTATGGTTATCACGAAATTTATGTTTCGAAATCCTTCATATGTCGAAATTTTCGCACAGAAGTTTTTAATTACCGTTTTTCTTTGGTAATTTTTGTAGTAGAACCTGTTCTGGGATAAATCTGCTTCTAGTTTTTCATCCTTTTTCCTGGAAAGTAAAATAATAGAGAATTGGGGTGAGATAATAGGGGAGTTTTGGTATGAAGGGATGTGCTGTTTATCTAAGTGGTTTCCCCAGCTATTAGATGCTTTTCACTTACGTGCCACAAGTGTTTAACTCCTAAAAAATGGCAAATGCCTAAACTGAATGCTTGAAGATAAAATTAGAACATTAAAAGTAGATGAAAAAGGAAAGTCAAAATAGCTACTGATTTAAGAATAACTTGTTAATTGTTATGCATTGTGGTCCCAAGTTCATATACAAATATACATATCGCATATGTGTGTAATTGAGAGAGACTTACTAATTTAATTTTCCCAAAACCGTGATAACTCGAAAACTCTATTTTGTTTCCTCTTCACGAGAGATTCGAGATTTCGAGGTTGTACTGTATGCCTATAATATTTTGAATTTTCCGTCCCCTCCCTTCGCACATAAATTTAATAGCAATTACATTGGGTTTATCAAGTTATGTTTTAGTAATTAGTATGAGTTTTTAAGAAAAAAATGCATTATGTGTTCATAAGTTTAGTTCTTACAATTTAATTTTATTTTCTAAACTTACGTTTGCTGGAGCAGTCAAAAATTCCTCCATTTAAAATTCTGAACTCTTGCTTTGAGCACCATGTTTTTCAAATTTACGTATTTCCTTCTCGCCATGCCCGTTTTTGAACGGAGTGAAAGACTGCTGTGCCTGCCATTAGAGTATATGAAATCGTATAAGCTAGGGAACAACTAAGGAGAATATGTGATATTGAACACTTAGCCTAAAATGTACATAATATAAATATATATATACACACACATATATCTATATACAATCTGTGTTTGCTGCAGATAATATTTTATTCCTTTATTCTCTTAAAGTAATTTATACGTTGTATGTTGTAAATGTAGCTGATATTGCTTGTTAATATCACCTCCCTGTTGTGGTGATGTGCTACGATGGGATCACCAGGTGTTCTGTGTCATTCAGTTTTATGAGATGACATAGTCGCTGTCTGAAGTATTTGAGGGGCAAATGGGGCTGTTTAGTTTAATTGCTGAATAACTCTTTATATAAATTGTTTTAATGAATGTACACTTCAAATTAACTTCAGTTCAAAATACTTCTATTAGCTGTAAAAGTTAAATTATGGGTTCCATTTGAATTATTTTTTCAAAAAAGTAGAAATGAGGAATGTTTACAACATGAAATGGCAGTCTTAAATAAATAAAATATGTAACATATATTAATATTGTATATTGTACAATTTTTTAAAAAAATTGCTTTGAAGATTGACCTGCTGGACTAATTCTTTAGGGCATAATCTAGTCGTATATGATCTAACTTTAGGATGCACATCTTACTAATTTTCTAAAATTATGTCTTTTTGAAATTTAAATTGGTTAGTTAAAATGATAAAATGAATAATTTTGGAACTTATGTTTGTAACCTCTTAAGAGATCTGCTGCAAATAGGTTTTTGATATTTTTCATAATTTTTCAGTGGAGATTTTTAAAAATTAAACAATAATTGAATAAAGTTAATTTTTTTAGAGTTCAAATTAAGTCCTACCATTTTGGTACCTTTTTCAATGCAAAGTGCATTGTTTCCATTCTTAAAATTGTTTAAACTCAATTCCACGGTTAACTGACTGACATTTTTGTAGTATCTTTTCCCATAAAATATTGTACATTTTGGCCTGAATTCAATGGTATAGTTAAATTCTCAGAATGCTTTTGAAGGATTTAAAAAAAAAATGTAAACATGGTAACTGACTGACATACTTGTTTTTGAAATGCCAGTCAGTTACCATGTTTTTAATAAATATTTGAAAATCATCCAAAATGTATTTTGAGAATTCAACTATATCATTAAATACAGCTTAAAGAATACAATACTCCAGGGTAAAAAAGATCGTTTGCACAATATATACAGGGTTTCCGAGAAAGATCCGTACAACGTCAAAAATTTATTGAAAAAGAAACAATAGGGTTACAGCAAAACTAATTAGTACATTACATAGAATAACTCAAAAAGTTTTTTTCTGCAGTATGTCACGCAAAGGAATATCAAAGCATTTTAGTTATTTCAATGGCGGATCGCGTGAAGAAAGCTCAATGTGTTGCGTGATTTATCGAAACAAAATCCGATACGCAAATACAACGGAACAAAACATCCAAACAGCTGTAGCTACTGTTGATGTTAGCATGCTGAAATGGTCGTGGATGGAATTTGATTTTCGTCTTGATATTGTTCTTGCTACAAAAGGATCTCATGTAGAAATTTCCTAAGGTAATAACTTAAGTTATAGGAAAAAAACTTTTTGAGTTATTCTATCTAATGTACTAATTAGTTTCGCTGTAACCCTATTGTTTCTTTTTCAGTAAATTTTTGAAGTTGTACGGATCTTTCTCGGACACCCTGTATTTTGCGTTGACTGTTACAAAACACATACTGTTTTGATTCAGAAATGTCAGTCAGTTACCTGTGTAATTGCCCTTAATCAATTTCATTTTGCTGCATTATCATCCACTACTTTAACTGTTCGTCTCTTTTTTTTTGGGGGGGGGGGGCACTTAATGTAACTACAGTCAACAAAACTTCTGATTTAAAAAAAAATCAAAAATCTCCAGATATTTTTCTGTTGGACAAGCAACTGGCGTGATAGAGGCATTATCCCTGGTGATCCTATTCTCAAAACCCTGTCTTCGAAATAACGGATTTGCTTGCATTTGTATGCAAGGATAATCAAGCGCACCAAGTGTGTAATATTTTTCTAGGACCAAAAACTATAGTTGGCTGTTAGCTCAATGGACTAAATGGAGTTAGACTTACTGTGTCTCTCATCAGTCAAAGCGCTCATTAACAAATTTTAACAACTTTGAGATTTGTATGAAAACATATCAGTATCACAGAACTAATAAATGGAAATGTTTTCATCTATTTCATTCATGCTCATTTTCTGCTGTACAAAAATTAATTTATTGTTTATATCTCAATTCATTAGCTTTTGTAATGTATCCAAATATTATTCTTTGTACTTAGCTTATACATTGTACCTTTGTTATTGTACTTCTACATAAAGTATTAAACTTTATTTGAAGTTGCTTGTTTTGTTTATTTGTTGAATAATGAATTTGTAAAACTCTTTATAGGAAAATTCTGATGTACTAAAAACTGCTAGTTTTTTAATGATAAATGTGGCAAAGCATTTTTACTACAGAAATGAATTATCATTCAAAATAATTCCAATGTTCTATCAGAAGTTTTCAGTGTGTGTATGGGGTTCCGTAACTGGCAGATTTTAAATGTTTCCCTTTTGGTTCCTTCTTTCACGACTTAATATTTCTTTTATTTGTGCAGCCAACAAACCGTTGATAAGGATTGGATTTATTTTAAAACTAGAGGTACCCGCACGGCTTTGCCCGTAGTAGAAAATTAAAAGGTCATTTGGTTCGCCTGTATATTTACAAATAATGGATGATGAATTTCTCTTCAATTTATATTTATTTGCTCGCCCTCAAGAAAGCCCTCAAAGAAGAAAGAAATACCCCTTGAATAAAACTGCCTTAAAAATTTCGATGACGCAAAGCTGCTCCATGAACCCCCCCCCCCATTCCCCCCCCACCTGTGCACCCCTGTTAATTAGAATTTTTTCTGTGAGAGTTTATTATTTTACTATTATAGAGTGGTTTCTGTGAGGTTTGAGAATTTTTTTTAAGTAATAGAAATTATTTTTATTTAAATAGAGAATTATTTCGTCGCCCCCCCCCTTCCCCCCAAAACCCGACGCGCAAAGTGCTGGGACTTTTTACCCCTTCTTGCTGGAAGGGTAAGAAGTAATTTGCAACAGGTTTCACCTTTTTTTTTTTTGGATGTTTGGGTTTGACCATTTTTTGGCCTAATTTTACTGTACTATAGTTCCTTTATCGAATACGTAGATACTTTACATTACAAAGTTTACCAGATCATTTACTAGTTATGGTTTCGGGTTTGTTGCTTGAAAATTCGAAATCAGTTAAATTTATGACTCTTATTGTGGCAGCATAACTTCATAACTTGCAACTCAATTTTTTTATGACACGGGGCCAGATTAATGAGCTATCTTCTCCTGTTTGAGGAGGTCGTACAAGCTGTTATTCTAAACATAAGGATTTATTACCCGGTTTTTAGAGTTTTAAACTCTTAGACGATGGTATTTTAGTAGCTTAACTCACTTTTTACGAGTGTGCTATTTTTGCGTACATTAGCATTTCATTCCGTAATTTTAAACTTAGTTTTTTTTTAATTTTTTATATATTTGCAAAGAATAATAATGTTTTTCAATTTCAAGTATCAACTTTCTTAAAAATTTATTTTTCTTAAAAGATAAGGATTTGTTCGTGTTACGGGTGTGAGTCAAATCCACAACATGAAAAAAATTCAATTTTTAGCTATAAAAATTTTTGTTCAGCAAGTTTACACTTTACATGATGTAGGGGGGAGCTCTGTTTAATTGACTTTTAATTTGCTTAAATTCACGTAATGCAAGAGAGTTCACTAAGACGAAGAAAAGGGACTGGCGAAGAAGCAGCTCTCCTCATTGGAGGTGACTCCTCATCTGAGCGAGCAGGCCTTCTCCCTCACGAAGGTTACGCCCCGACTTACCCCAGGGATACATTTCTTTTACTATTTTATTACTGAAAGAAAATAAAATCAATAATATTTAAATGCAGTGGCGGCGATTCGCCCCTCCCCCAACACACTTCTGATGTTTCATTTATTTATTTTATTTTCCAATTTAATAACCAAAACTAAAAATTATTAAAAAAGCGGAAGTGTCAAAATTTTTACAACATAGTCATTTGTTTTACTTTGTATATCTGTTTAGTGTTTCCTATAAAACATTATTTAGTACAAGCAGTAACTTCTAGTTTATGTATTCATTTTTTAGATATTAGTAAATTAATTGTTTTACGTAAACAAGCCATACTTGTTCAATGAAATTATTAGCAAGTGTTTGTGACATCCCAAAATAATTTGGGGTAAGTGATGAAAGTCTAATTCATATCTAAGTCTTCTGAGGGGAAAGTTATTGTGTACAAAATTCATCAAAATCTTAATAAAAACGTGAGTTAAGTTGTTAGATTTACATTAATTACCACTCATCTGCTCTCAAAACCAGTTCTAGCAAAAAAAAATATCTACTTTTCTCTCTCTTCTCTTTTTTTCATTTTTTGTGGCCGCTAAAAGTTTTATGGGTTTTAGTAGTCTTTTTTTGCCCCCCCCCCCCCCTCTTTTTCAGGCCCAATCGCCGCCTCTGTTGGAAAGTGATTACTTCCGATTCAGAAACTGCTTCTACTTCTTACTACTATTATATATGCGGAAGTTTGTCTGTATGGATGTACGGATATTTGTTACTCTTTCACTCAAAAACTACTGAATGGATTTTGATGAAACTTTACAATAATATAGTTTATGCATCAGAATAACACATAGGGTAGTTTTCACCCCGTTATGGGGAGCAAAACCCCCACCCCCTAGGGGGAGATAAAACCCAATTTTCGTGTAAATTCTCTAATATGAGGATGAAAAAATACTTGCACACATTAACATTATATGTCCATCGAAAGCTCTGATTTTTCTGCTGAAGATGGCACCTGTTCCAAATTTCTAAGTAGAATAAAAAACGAGCTATGAGCTTTTTAGTTCCATGTTCGAAGGCTTTCCTCAACACAATATAGTATTTAGGGTATCATCTCAACTCCCGTCGATAGCGGCAATTGTTGTATTGTTGACTATTTTTGCTTTTCGTCTGACTGTTCAAGGCTTTTGTCAAGTTAAATTTTAAAGTAAGGTTTTTTGCACAAGATAGGCAAATAATACATGGATTTGGATGATTATTTTCCAGTTTTACGCAACTTTGAGGCAATTAATGTTTTTTTTGTTTAAATTTTTTTGTGTTGACTGGATGCTTGATGACGAGCAGGAATCTCACCAAACTTTTTTTGCGGAATCATTTCCATAGCTAAGGCATGTGGCAATTTTTTCAATTGTCGCTGGTTTTGGAGCTAAAAGCTACGCGAATACTGTTTCTCGGTTTTCCCCACGTAACCAAAATATCGCCATTTCTTTAATATTTCTTTCTTTATATCATTTGTTAACATGTAAAATAATCTGCCGACTAAATTAATCAAATCCATAAACAGTGCAAGCTTGCGCACAATTTCAAACACAATTGCCAAACTTTACTACTGATTTTGGAAACATTTCGGATAGCATCATTTCATGGTCACCAGAAGTATCTCAGTATTTGGCGACACTATCTCTTCGATAAAATTAGGAACGCACAGTTTTACAAAGTAGGGAGGGGGGACTTATCCAAGTTATCCCAAAACGATTACCGCAAATTTTGTAACATTTTAAATCGCTGTAAGCTATTACGGGCGGCTACATTTTTTTAAAGTTTGTACTTCAATAGCAATATAGAGACGATTTTAGAATCTATTCAAAAAAGAAAAAAAAGGTAAATCGTTTTAAACAAGTGAAATTTAAATTCATATTTTGGAAATTCCTCAAATTTATATATTCTTAAGTGTCGTTTTTTCGTTTCTAAAACAGTGCTATTTTGTCCTTCGACACCATTTGACGGGGATGGGGATTATTAAGGAAATGGTTGACTTTATTTAAAAATTGTTGACCTCACTCGAATTGGAATTTTTGGGAATTACCCAAACTAACTTCTTTACGACTCCTGAGCGTTTTCCTGATTTATGTTGTGTGATTTTTGGGGTGTCTTCTCAGTTTCGCCGACATTTCACTTACCCCCCCCCCCCCCTCCCTTGATTTTCAGTTTTCATCATATCTTTCGATATATTGAAGAGGGGAGGCCATTTTAAATGTTATCGAAATTGGGGAGCAAACAGTTTTTGGTAACTATTTGACCTCTCCCTGTGTTGACCATTAACTTGAATCGATTGAAAAGAACTACATTAACGTGAACGAAGCCGCGGGTAAAATCTAGTACAAAATATTAAGGAACAAAACCTCTGCTTACAGATACTATTATAGTTAAAGAAAGTTATAAAATAAAGCAAATTAGCGGGTCGACTAAATTAGCTATTACAGAAAGTGAAAGTTCGATAAATAAAGAAGCCAACAAGTTGCTAATGGCAGTTATTTTCTAATTAGTAGGTCTTCACAGTTATTTCTTTTCACGAGTCAGTAAAAAATAGAAAAAAAAGAAGGTCGGAGTTGGAGTCGGCATGTTTTCCAACGATTCCGACCAGTGGCAGATCTAGCAGATAATTTTGGGAGGGGCCTTCCGAAATTTTCGAACAAACTCCCCAGGCATTTCATTAAAATGAAGTTTTAAAAACTCAATTTTAAGCTATCTTTAGAGACGTTAGCTGAAGGGGATGGATTTAGGAATCTCCGACGAAAATGGTTCAAAATTGAAATTTCCGAGTAATTTTAGAAAATTGGGGTCTTAAAAACGCATTTTAGGCTATTTTTGATAATGTAAGAAGAAAAGTCAGGATTCGGATGCTGACCCCAAAATACTTTTCGAAAATGAAGCTTAGAAACCGAAATATTCTGCCGTTATGTGTTGAGAAATTAGAGGGGGTGGATGCTCTTCTAGCTCTTTTGCTTTCGAGCCTAAAATTGCACCCTTAGGCAATGTTTGCTGACATTACAGGGAAAGTGAGGGTGCTTGGAATCTCACCTTCCTGGAGATATTTTGCTATTGAGGCTCTGAAAATCCAATTTTAAGCTATTTTTGACGCATTAAAGAAAGAGATGGAAGATTCGTGAGCTCTCCCTCCAAAAAGTTAAAGCTATCATCACGATGTTAACCGGGGGTGGTACCGGAAATCGTTTGGAATTGAAGCCCCAAAAAAGGCCATTTGAGCCGCTTTTAGACAAGTTAAGGGATAAGGGGTGGGTAAGCCAAAGAAGGTAAGAGTTGAAAAATTTTCGAAGAAAACCATAAAAAAAGCAAATCTAGGCTCTCTTCAGTCTCGTGAGCCATGAGAGAACAGCAGCATTTAGAGAGATCGTCCGAGTGTCTAAAGTTGGAAATCAAGAAATGAGGAAAACGATGGAGCAGAATTTTGGTAATAATAGTTCTGTTTCGAGGAGAAAGATACAATTTCTCTCCCAATTAAGGCCTAAATTTTTTTCAAAGTAAAACATATGTGAAAAATTTTGTTCTCTTTTCATAATATTTTCTTTCTTTATTTTTTCTTCTTTAAAACATTCCCACTATCGCAAGGTTTTGGGAAGAGCCATGACCCCCACGACCCCCCGACTTCTTTACCCCAAAATCAATCCGACTCCGATTCCACAGCCCTGAAATAAACTTTTTGTTTTATTACCATGGTTGCGTCTTTTAGTTCCTTTGTTTTGTTTTGTTTCTTTTTTTCGTAACATTTTTTTTTTTAATGTAGGGGAATGTGGGGCAAAGTGAAATGGTGAAATATTTACTCTGCTTTTAGCGCCACCACTCTGGTAATATTTTAACGTACAGTAGCATATGTAATCTATTCCAGTCATAAAAAAAATATCACCGAAGATTAAAGCATATGATAACACAGGCAATTTTCAAAAATTGATCCTCATATTGTAATATTTTGTTGCAGGTAAAAAATCAATTTTTGTTATTATCAAATGATAAAGTTCTTGTTATTAACATTTTAAATATTAATTGAGACCTTCTAATACTCCGTGAAATATTTGTTTAGTTAATATTAAGTTCATTTGTATTTTAAATATTTTCTGCAATCAGTCTGGTACTTGCGGGGCAAACTGAAGCATAGTTGATTTTGTTTACTCACTAAATCATTTACTAAATAACTTACGTATTCATTACTTAATTCATTCATTTATATTCCTCCATTTAGTAATTCACTTATTTATTCATTCAATCACTCTTTTACTTGTTCATTAATTTTTCTTCGTATATTAATTAATTAGTTAATTTAATTTTCAGTTTATTGTTTCAGTGTCTTTAATTCATTCATTAAACCTGTTATTTAGTGCTTTATTTGTTCAAAAATATTTTTCGTAATGGAATCTTACTACTATTATATATGCGAAAGTTTGTCTGTATGGATGTATGTATGGATGTATGGATGTATGTATGGATGTTTGTTACTCTTTCACGCAAAAACTACTGAATGGATTTTGATGAAACTTTACAATAATATAGCTTATGCATCAGAATAACACATAGGGTAGTTTTCGTCCCATTATGGGGGGCAAAACCCCCTTAGGGGGGCAATAAAACACAATTTTCGTATAAATTCTCTAATATGGGGATGAAAAAATACTTGCACATATTAATATTATATGTCCATCGAAAGCTCTGATTTTTCTGCTGAAGATGGCACCTGTTCGAAATTTCTAAGTAGAATAAAAAACGAGTTATGAGCTTTTTAGTTCCATGTTCGAAGGCTTTCCTTAACTCAATACAGTATTTAGTGTATCATCTCAACTCCCTGTCGATAGCGGCTATTGTATTGTTGACTATCTTAGCTTTTCGTGACTGTTCAAGGCTTTTCTCAAGTCAAATCTTGAAGTAAGATTTTTGCACAAGATTGGCAAATAGCACAAGGATTTGACTGATTTTTTTTCCATTTTAATGCAACTTTGAGGCAATTAATGTTTTTTTTATTTATTTATTTGTTTTGACTGGGTATTTAATCAATCAGCTGGAATCTAGCCAAACGTTTTTTGTGGAATCATTTCAATAGCTAAGGCATTTGGCATTTTTTTCAACTGTCGCTGATTTTGAAGCTAAAGATTACGCAATACTGTGTTTCTCGGTTTTCACCATGTAACCAAATGTCGCCATTCCTTTAATATTTCTTTTTTTAAATTTGTTAACACGTAAAATAATTCGCCAACTAATTCGCAAATTTATAATCAGCGCAAAAACTTCCATTACTTTGTCTTTGCACACAATTTCAAACAATTGCCAAATTTTTACTGTTTATTGGAAACATTTCGGGTAGCATCATTGTTGACCCTATTTTGGGACGATTTCTACGAAAATGTTCTTAAAATTAGAATAGAAAAAAGAACAAAATCGAATTTTCGAAAAATCGCTTCAAAGTTCACACCCCCATGCTAAAAACTAACTTTTTGCCGAATTTCATGAAAATTGAGCTAACGGTCTAGGCGCTATGCGCGTCACAAACATCCCGACAGATATCCGGACAGATATCTGAACAGAGATCCAGACATTCAGCATTATTATTAGCAAAGAAAAGATGATAAAAAACCAGTTATAAGCTTTTTTAGTTCCGTGTTCGAAGGCTTTCATCAATCCAATTCAGTGTTTAGTGTATCATCTCAACTCCCATTCTATAGCTTATTGCGTATACCATTTTTGTTTTTGTCTGATTGTTCAAGGCTTTTCTCAAGTCAAATTATAAACGAACGTTTTACCACGAGATGGCCAAATTATAATTGGATTGGCAAACTCCAAATTTAAAATTGATTTTTAATAGCCAGATACAACGTAACACTTCTCAGGAGAATAAGACCGTTTTATTTTTGTCCTATTAGTATGCGGCTGTAATTTTAATTAAATAGGCAGGTATTGCAGTTTTTAATTATAAAAGCGCTGAGAATTATGCCGCGAAAGCGTAACTCTAATCTTTCGCAAAGCTCTAATAAAGCTCGGGCTATGAAAGTAGCTAGGATTATCGAGACGAATCCAGAAGCCGAGCTACGAAGACTTGAACAAGCGGAGCGTCAAGAAGCTCACAGAGCTGCTGAGACACTGAAAGAGTCTCAAGCTCGGTGTAGACAGCATGCTGTATATTTGGCTTCTCAACGGGCTTCTGAGACACCAGAGCAGTCCCAAGATCGGCGTCGACAGAATGCTGAATATCTGGCATACCAACGGGCTGCTGAAACACCAGAGCAGTCCCAAGATCGGCGTCGACAGCATGCTGAGCATCTGGCATCCCTACGGGCTTCTGAGACACCGGAGCAGTCCCAAGATCGGCGTCGACAGCATGCTGAATATCTGGCATCCCAACGGGCTGCTGAAACACCAGAGCAGTCCCAAGATCGGCGTCGACAGCGTGCTGAGCATCTGGCATTCCTACGGGCTTCTGAGACACCAGAGCAGTCCCAAGATCGGCGTCGACAGCATGCTGAATATCTGGCATCCCAACGGGCTGCTGAAACACCAGAGCAGTCCCAAGATCGGCGTCGACAGCGTGCTGAACATCTGGCATCCCTACGGGCTTCTGAGACACCAGAGCAGTCCCAAGATCGGCGTCGACAGCATGCTGAATATCTGGCATCCCAACGGGCTGATGAGACACCAGAGCAGTCCCAAGATCGGCGTCGACAGCATGCTGAATATCTGGCATCCCAACGGGCTGATGAGACACCAGAGCAGTCCCAAGATCGGCGTCGACAGCGTGCTGAACATCTGGCATCCTTACGGGCTTCTGAGACACCCGAACAATCGCAAGCTCGGCGTCTTCAGCAGGCGATTTACAGGACGTCTCAAAGAGCTACAGAAACCGTTGAAGCAGCTGAATCTCGCAGACGCGCTGTTGCCGAAAGGGCACTACAGCGACGTCTAATATTCACGAGAAACACGTGGGGCGCATTCGATAAAGCTGCATTTGAGTACGACGAGACTCTTGATTACGAAAACCACAAGCTTATAAAAATAGAAGCGATGAATAAAGAATGCAGATTTTGCGGTGCTCTTAAATGGAGTGAGGAAGCTATAGGTATGTGTTGTTCGGGAGGAAAAGTAGCCCTTCCTTCAATAGACGAACCAGTTGAACCTCTTAAAGAACTTTTCTCTAATGAAACAGATGAGTCTCGACGTTTTCTAAAAAACATTAGGAGATACAATGCATGTTTCCATATGACATCTTTTGGGGCTGATAACATTGTTTCGATGCCAGGATTTTGCCCGACTTTCACAATCCAAGGCCAAGTTTACCACACAATTGGCTCTTTGCTTCCTGCTACCAATACGCAACCAAAATTTTTGCAAGTTTATTTCATGGGCGATGAGGAAGCACAAGTTAATAGGCGTTCTGAGTACATACAAGGTGTGGAAAGAAACACGGTTCAAAAAATACAACAAGTTCTACATGATCACAACATTTTAGTGCATGAATTTCAAATGGCTAAAGATAGAGTGACTAGCGGTAATTACAAGGTTGTGATACACCCAGATCGTGTACCACGTGGTGAACACGAAAGACGGTTCAATGCCCCGACCACAAATGAAATAGCTGCCGTAGTAGTTAGTAGTGAACAAACTGCGTCTCGGGACATCGTCATTCAAGCTCATGATGGCGGGCTAACTAGAGTTCCAGACACTCATAGATTTTATGATGCTCTGGAGTACCCGATAATTTTTTGGAGAGGACAAGAGGGATACAGTTTTGATATTCCTCAGACAAACCCTGTTACAAAACAACCCATATCAAACAAAAAAGTGTCCTGCAAAGACTTTTATGCGTATCATATGATGATACGCCGCAATAATTTTAATTTATTGCTTCGATGTAGACTTCTCCTTCATCAGTTTTTGGTGGACATGTACGTAAAAATGGAGAGCGAGCGCTTAAGGTTTATTGCCTTGAACCAAACGAAACTGCGAGCAGAAAATTATATACATTTACAAGACGCGATAAGGAATGATGCGAATTTAGATCCAAATAACTTGGGTCAAATAGTAATTCTCCCGTCATCATTTGTAAATAGCCCGAGATATCTTCATGAATACACGCAGGATGCGTTCACATACGTGCGTAACTACGGGAGGCCTGATCTGTTTATTACAATGACATGTAATCCTGCCTGGCCAGAAATCACTAGAGAGCTCATTTCAGGTCAAAATTCATCGGACAGACATGACTTAACAGCCAGAGTATTTAAAATAAAAGTTCAGAAATTAATTGCTCTACTTACAAAAGGTAAAATTTTTGGTGACATGAAGTGCTTCATGTACTCGATCGAGTGGCAAAAGAGAGGTTTGCCTCACGTGCACTTACTGCTGTGGTTGGTGGAAAAATTACGCCCCAACCAAATCGACGAGGTCATAAGTGCGGAGATACCAAACCCAGAAACTGATCGAAAGCTCTATGATACTGTGACTAAAAATATGATTCACGGTCCCTGTGGTGCGCTAAATCTGTCATCACCATGTATGAAGGAAGGAAAATGTACCAAAAAGTATCCAAAGCCGCTTTTAAAAGATACTCAAACCAACGACAAAGGATATCCTTTGTACAGACGTAGAGCACCAGAAGATGGCGGCCGTACTATAACTCGAAACACCCGATGTGGAATACAGGAAATATTGGTTGACAATAGCTGGATTGTTCCATATTCTCCTCTTCTGTCTAAAAGTTTTAATTGTCATATAAATGTAGAGTTCTGCAATACGGTACAGGCGATAAAATATATTTGCAAATATATAAACAAAGGGAGCGATCAGGCTATTTGTAACATCCGACAGCAAGGAAATGTTAATATTGACACGAGAGATGAGGTGCAAACATTTCGAGCCGGTCGTTATGTGAGTAGCAACGAAGCAGCATGGCGGATCTTGGGTTTGCCTCTGCATGAGAGACACCCAACAGTCACTCATCTTGCGGTACATCTGCCCAATGGCGAGCGGATTTACTTCACAGAAAGCAACTTAAGGGAGAGAATGGCTGCACCACCTAAGACGACGTTAACAGCATTTTTCCTGCTTTGCCAAAATGACACATTTGCAAAAACATTACTTTATGCTGACGTACCCCGCTACTATACATGGAACGTGTCCTTGAAAGAATGGAAACGTCGTTTAAAAGGAACACCAGTCGACGGCTGGCCAGGTGTGAAGGCAGGAGATGCTCTTGGGCGCATTTACACAGTGCATGTTAGTAACTTCGAATGCTACTGTTTGCGGATGCTGCTGAATGTAATACAGGGTCCCACTAACTTCTCGGATCTAAAAACAGTTAACGGCCAAGAACTTGAAACTTTCCGACAAGCGTGTGAGAAGTTGGGGTTGTTGGAAGATGATAACCAGTGGGATGCCACAGTGGAAGAGGCCGTGCTGTTTCGCTCTCCTTCGCAAATAAGAGAACTATTTGCAATATTGATACGCACTTGCGGTTTATCCAATCCTCTTCAACTATGGGATAAGTATAAAAATGCGTTATCAGAAGATATCTTGCACAGATTTGAAAGGATGGATGAAGTCAACAATGATCTATGTTGGAATGAAGCACTGAAACTTATAGAGGACAAAATAATAACGATTTGCGGAAAGAAATTGTCAGACTTCGGTATGCCCACTCCACAGCGTCGAGGAGTGCTTTCGACCGATTTGATCAAAGAGCTAAGCTACGATACCGCTTTATTAAATGCTCAGGTCAGCGAAACTGAGCCAAGCCTGCTACCGGAGCAAAAAGGCATTTATAACAAAATATTTCAACGAGTTGCGCTTGGTGAAGGCGGCCTTTTTTTCCTTGATGCCCCAGGCGGTACAGGCAAAACTTTTTTGCTTAACTTGCTTCTAGCAAAAATTCGTAAGGACCGTAATGTTGCATTAGCTGTCGCTTCCTCTGGGATAGCGGCAACATTACTGAGCGGTGGACGGACGGCACACTCTGTTTTTAAATTACCTCTTAATCTGGCAAGCGAAGAAACCCCAACGTGCAATATCAGTAAGAACAGTGACCGCGGCGCCCTCTTGCAACAATGTAAGTTGATAGTGTGGGACGAGTGCACTATGTCACATAAACGCGGCATCGAGGCGCTTGACCGCTGTCTACAAGACATCCGAAGCAATCGAAAGTTGATGGGTGGTGTGGTAGTGTTACTGGCAGGGGATTTTAGACAGACTTTACCTGTCATTGAGAGAGGCACTGCAGCAGACGAAATTAACGCATGTCTAAAAGCTTCATATCTGTGGACCAAAGTTGAAAAACTTTATCTTACCACTAACATGCGAGTCCAGTTATTCAGTGATGTCGAGTCGGGAGCATATGCTCAGAAACTCCTAGAAATTGGTGAAGGTCACCTAGACACCGACCAAGAAGGCATGGTTCTTTTCTCACAGCAATTTTGTCATGTTGTAGAGACGGAAGACGAACTCATTGATCAAGTTTTTCCAAATCTGGAACAATATCTTCCCGATGAAAATTGGTTGTGTGAAAGAACCATACTGGCACCAAAAAATGAAACTGTTGCGAAAATAAATAAAAAAATCATGGACAAAATAACCAGCGAAACATCAGTGTATAACTCCATCGACGCAGTCATGTCATCCGATGACACTACGAACTATCCTGTGGAGTTCCTAAATTCTTTGGAGGTATCCGGGGTGCCGTCACATAAATTAGAACTAAAGATAGGTGTACCCGTTTTGTTAATGCGTAACTTGGACGCGCCAAGACTATGCAACGGTACTCGGTTGCGAGTCACCGAACTAGGAAGGCATATTGTGAAAGCCACAATCTTAACTGGAGAAGCCAAGGGAGACAATGTTCTTATACCACGCATCCCAATCATACCCAATAACTTACCATTTCATTTTAAACGCCTGCAGTTCCCATTAAAAGTTGCATTTTCAATGACTATCAACAAATCGCAGGGTCAAACCTTAAAGGTAGCTGGCTTACATTTGGGCACGCCATGTTTTTCCCACGGTCAGCTCTACGTGGCTTGCTCACGCGTTTCTAAATCGCAAAATTTGCATGTTTATGCTGAACGGAAAAAGTCATTTAACATAGTTTATAGGAGTATATTGCAGTAGCTATCTATAACTTATGCATTACCATCTCTCATCACATATATCCGTACATCTACTGTGTTTACTCTTATTGTGTTTATATATGTACAGTATGTTTTACTAATATTTTTAGGGAATAAATCTCAGTTTACTGATATTTTTTTTATTCATTGCTGTTTTTATTTGTAACTTCTTTCGAATTGGATAGTTTTGAGTTATCTTACTAATCTTACTACTATTATATATGCGAAAGTTTGTCTGTATGGATGTATGGATGTTTGTTACTCTTTCACTCAAAAACTACTGAACGGATTCTTATGAAACTTTACAATAATATAGCTTATGCATCAGAATAACACATAGGATAGTTTTCGTCCCGTTATGGGGGGCAAAACCCCCTTAGGGGGGCAATAAAATAAAATTTTCGTATAAATCTTACTACTATTATATATGCGAAAGTTTGTCTGTATGGATGTATGGATGTATGTTACTCTTTCATGCAAAAACTGCTAAAAGCAAATAACGATTTTTTCTCATATTTATTACTGACCCAGGCAACGCCGGGTATTTTTGCTAGTAGAAAATATTTCATTAGAAAAATATTTTATTTCTCATTTTGCCCCATGAAAAAAAAGGTGCAAAATTTCACTTTTTTTTTTTTTTGAAGGCGCAAATTTACTGCCAAAAATGAAAAATACTATTTTAATGGCAGTTTTATCCTCATATAAATAATAGTCGATGATCGAGTAACCCGCGTGTTTCAACAATGAAATTCGCACCACGGCATGATAATTTGACGATATGTTTTGGTAATGTTTAACATGCAGGAAAAGGCTTTATTGTGACAAGGCTGAACTCGATCCGATAACTTAACTGTTTTACTGGTAAGACTGTGTCATTTGAGGGGAATGAAGAAACGAGAGAGAAAAAGCGGTCAACTATGAACTCTATCTACTGGAGTTGAGGTTGCAATTTCAACTTTCCAAATAACACCAAACAGGCTACGGCACGGCTTCGTTCAAATGTAGAAGCAATTTTCACCCATCATACCTTCCTTGATTGGCGACTTTCTAGTTATAAAATAGAGTGATCTCTCGCTTGTACGCGACCTCTGTTATACGCCTTTTTCACTTATGCGCGTTTTTCTCACGGTCCCGGCCAGCGATATGGGAAAACAATGTTAACTCTTGTTCATTTATACGCGAAACCTAAAATGCACCTTTCACTTATGCGCGATAAAAATTTTTCAAGTTTTAGTTAAATCGCCTATTCACGCTTTGCTTATCGGAAGATTTGTACCCTTCTTGATGTCTCATGGAATGCTTTCACACCTTTATTCCAATGTTCAAAATGTTTCCAAGAACGCGGTTTTTTTTTTTTTTTTTTTTTTTTTTTTTTTTTTTTTTTTTTTTTTTTTTTGCGCAAGTGTGCGATTGTGGGTGAAGTTAGTCTTGTGATTGACATCGAGAGGGGAGAACGGGTTACATGCAAAAAGGTTGACCTTCCTAAAAGTCGTGGTGAAGCGGAAAGCATTGACATAGCCTACCGAGGATCTTTTGTATCCTCACAGACTATGACACTGATCACGCGACAGTTTCTAGGTTTTGTGGAATTCGCTTACATACTGTACAGTGTATAAAAAATGACAAAACGTGCAACTTCAAATTTTACATTTTTACTAAATTACAATGCATGAATGGAAATTATGTGCATATTTATTCATTAGTATCAGTAGTGTACTATTAGTATTACTATAACTGTTGATAACTTACTGTATTTAAGCTTATTTTTGGGGTTTTTCACTTATGCGCGAATCTCACTTGTGCGCGAAAATTTCGTTGTCCCCTTTGGTCGCGTATAAGTGAGAGGTCACTGTAGAATGTTCTTTCTTTATGTACTGTAATTTCCAAAATAAATTTCCGATTTGTTCATTTTGAAAAAGCTCGGTCATCTTAACTCTTTATATCACACTTTACCCCGTATTCCCCTTTTTGAACCTGTACTTGATTTTGTTTTATTGAAATGAATTAAATTAAATATTTTAACTGTTAAATAAGAGTCGTCTGCTCTTAGTTTTTCAGTTTTTGTGGAATTATGCTGAGTGACTTATTAAATTGGCTTGCAACGTTCTTTCTGTTAACAGCAAAATTTTATTTTATTTTTTTCTTTTGTCTTACTTTTATACTTTTTATTAGAGGTGCGACATCGATGGCAAAACATCGATGTTAGAAATTAAAACATCGATGATATTGATACATCGACCAAAAAACATCGATGTTTTAAAACATCGATCTTTTTATCAATGTATAACATACATTTTTGAATGTACTACACTAATTTAATCAATACAAAAGAATAAGTATCTAACGAATATATTGAAAACACTGAACCTCAAATCATGAATATAATTTAATAAGAATAATTTCGCAACATCTTGGTATTATAGTAGGGCAAAAATTGATAATAAGACAAGCACCGATTAATATAACTAGATAAGGAAATATTTTCAAACTGACAAAAAAGTAAATTTACATCAAAAAAGAATCTAAGAAAAATGTATCATAGCACTTACCGTCAGTTTAATGATGAGAAAAGGTTGTGCTAATTATTTTAAAAATACAAAATTAATTCTAACAATTATTTTTAAGAGCAAGAAATATGTGTTGTACTGTTTGTTAATAATTAAACACAAATTGTAAGTAATAGAGGGACGACTTGTTGTGGGAAGTCGATAAATAACCCCAAATATTTGTGTTGACAGTTTGGAGAAAAGGAAATTTGTTTACTTTGTCCCCCAGAAGCGCATTTCGCTTTTTGCAGACTATCCCACCAGTCATAGAAACATCTTTTTCCGATGGAACAGAAATTGCCATCACTATCAAATACTTTAAAGCAACTTTTACCAACTCTCTCTTACCAGTTATAATTTTCACCCTAGTAACGTATAGGATATCCCTTTAGTTTAAGAACTGGGACCTTGAAATAGACTACAAGTTCTGGCACCAGACTACCAGTGTTAGGTTCTTCCAATAGCTTTGACCTCTTTCTCACTCTCTAGCTAATCTTTTACTATCTTGTAGTGATCTTCCAAAAAATCCTCTACACAGAAAAATTGATCTTTTAAAATGGGTGCAAAATTTTTTTTATTATTATTATTTTTTTGACAACTCCATAACTTAATTACCTAGCAAAAAAATTGGAGCAAATTTTAAGATAATTTTCAATTAAAATGCAAAAACATCGAAACCAAAACATCGATGGTCCAAAAACATCGAAAGAAAAACATCGATGTTTCAACAAAAACATCGATGTTTCCAAAACATCGACATCGATGTCGCACTCCTACTTTTTATGAATTTTAGTTGAATCGTAACTAAAACTGAAAATTCTTTTGTTGTGCAGTATCAATTAATTGCTACTGATTCCTATTAACAATGTAAAAATTTCCTTTAATGAAAACATTTTTGTTCGAGCTAATTCCAGGGAGAAATGTTTATCTTGTCTTTCGTTTAGAGTTTATGCGATTTACGGTTTTGTGCTAAAATCATAATTAATTGAATACATTTATATCAAACATTACATTTCCTTATTACCGAATTGTAGAAGTTAAATCAATATAAAACAAACTTTTTTAAAATTCACAAATCTAAAAGTTGAACATGCTACAGTGGTAGAAAAATTACGGAAGTAATGGGACAGAAGTGACGTCATAACAGCGCGGGGATAATTTGCCGAATTTGAAACCGAAAATTATGAACCAAATTCAGGGACAAGCGTACACGAATACGGTGCAGCTGAAGATTGTTGGCGTTTGGCCTTGGACGAGTCCAAATCAAAACCAGTTCAAAACAAGAGAAACATGAGTTTCTGTAATCAAGCGCTGGCGACACAAGTTATTTTCAGCGAAGCGGGGTTTTTGACTAGCAGTAAAAGAAATAAAAAGAAATTTTCAATTGAAAACTGGCACCTAACTCTCAGAAGTTGCGCACTGGTTAAGTCTTGATTTGCTTATCGCATTTACTCATGGTATATAGAAGAATCTGGCGTTTTACCCTCCACACATCCTAGGAATTCGATATCTCTGACACTTCCACCGAGCGCCAAAATTATTGAGTAACTCATGTACATGCAAGCATGTTTTTGTTTCCTTATGCATTTTTCTCGCAAGAAATACTGCTGATGGCGTAAAAAAAGACTATCAATTGGAAGTCCTTGATGGAAATTTTTTAAATCTATGGAAATTATGTAGAGTTGTTGAAAAACAAATTACTATCCGTATAACAGAAGTTACATGCCACAGAGTTGCCAACCTTGGAGATACAATTTGAGGAGCATATGTGGTTGTTTTGAGGAGCATTTTGAAATTTTACGGTGCAGCTGGGTATTTTGCATAAATTCAATCTAAAAACTAAAACCACTTATCTAAAACTGTTATTGAGTTTTTGTAATAATTTTAAGCACTAGCATAAAAATGAAAAAACACCTTTAAATACTATGTCATGCTTGAAAACGCTCGGTCGGGAAATGCAGGGCAAAATAATTTTTTTGCGGAGCTGCGGAGTTTTGCTAATTTTGCGGAGCAGTAATCCTGAGTTATTATACGGGATCACCAAATGGCCGTTTAATTTTCTGCCACGGGCAAGGCCGTGCGGGTACCACTAGTAAATAAGTAAACCCTCTACATTTTTAATTTTAACCATTTAATGGAACCATAAGAATACTTCATGAAAATCTCTCTCATATACATATTTGAAAATAATAAACTTTTGCTCATAATATTGCAATAATAAATGTTTTTCTTAATTTTTCTAAAATTTTTATTGTTGTGTCATCAAAAAAAAAAAAAAAAAAACTTTTAGAAGCAACGTAAAAGTGCTCACAATAATATAACACTTTAGCAAAAGCTAATAAAAGTAACATACCATTTGCTTTAGTTGTCTTTCCGAATAAAAACACCATAAAAATCGTATTTATGGTAATTCGTTATTTGTGGAATCGCTTTATCAAAATATCTGGACTCAACCACGTTCAGAAGAATCATAATTAGCGGAAACCAGAAAACGAAAGGATGTAGCGAACTTCCTTACTTGCATGCCAGATTTAAATGCGGAAATAAAGTAAATCTTTTTGATGAAATCGATAAAGGAGAAGTGATATACAGCTTTGATGAATATCTGTAACTATACCGCCTATATTTTCTCTCAAATTTTAAATTTAAATTTTATTGGATGCTTTAGAATTAACTTCAAAATAAAGATACTTTTAATTTAGTTAGGTACATAACCCCATTTTCATTTGAGGCAGTAAGAAGCAGAGGCGGCTAGGGGGGTTTAAAAATGCGGGGGCAAATTTTTTTTATGAAGTTGAAGACTATTTTAGGCTATCTTGAGTGACTGAGGGGGAAGGGAGGCTGGATTCCGATGTTCTCTCGTGTAAATGTTTTGGAATTTTAGCTTTAAAACGCCGTTTTTGTAGAGTTTTTTCAACGTTTGGGGAACGGAAAGGAATTTTCAGAATTTTCCCCGTAATGTTTTTTTAAAAGTAAAGTCTAATTACTAATAATAATATTAAAAATGAAGAAGTTTGGATTGTCTTTGTAATGTAATGATAAGGATGGCTCTTCCCGGAAAAAATCTTTAACTGATGTCTTAAAGACGCAAATTAAAGCCATCTTAGAGCAAGGGGTTTGGGGTTCGTTCCCCGAAATTTTGCAAAGTTGAAAACTTTTTTTAAACGTCTTTTAAAACTTTATTTCAGCCTTCTCTTGTACTGAATTAAGGAGGAACAAAAGGGTTCGGAGGTTCTTTTAGTCTTTTTTTTTTTTTTTCCTAAGTTGGAATCTTAAAAACGCAGTTTTACGCTATCTAGAGAGATTATTTTCTTGTTCCCCCCCTCAAACTGGAGTCTTTTTATGCAAATTTAGGTTATCTTTGAATTTAAAGGAAGGAGAGAGTGCGCTTGGAGATTTTCTCCCAGAAAATTTTCAAAATCAAAGTTTCAAACCTGAAATTTTAAACAATATTTGGTGAAGTTCGGGTAATCTCACCCAGAATGGCTTGAAATTAAAATCTTAATGTCGAGGCAATCTTTGATGATGAAAAAAGTATGGGGACAGTCACCCGCCCTTGCCCCCCCCCCCCCCTCGAATCGCCGCCACTGGTAAGAAGCAAAGGGATGTAAGTGCCAGATTTTAAAATATGGAGATAACCATTACAAATGACAGGTGAACCTCTCTTTTGCCTTGGGGCAAGAGATAGTACTAGTAGCCCTGGTTGGTATTGCTATGCAGCGTGATTTAGAAAAACATTTCAATGAAGCCTACTTAGGAACGGAACTTTAAATGCGTTTTAATCAAAACTTGAAAATGTCCACTTACATCCCTTTGCTTTTCACGGCCGCATACAGAGTTCCTGAAAAACATTCATTTATACAAAAACCTCTAAAACCTGTTAAACGAAAAAATGGAAGCTCTTCTTTTCAGGAAATGTAGTGCTCAGTGCTACTGATTTACAGCAAAATAATTAAATAAATAAAATAAAATAGTAATAATTAATTGGCATTTTTGAGAAAAATAAAAAAAATAAATGATATGCATTTTTTTTCTTCGAGAGACTGTGGAAAGAAAACTTAAACATATATTTCAAAATGTTGCACATCTTTTTAAACAAAAAAAGAAGAAGAATTTATTACAGGAAAAATATCAAATTGAAGGTTTTACAACCTTGTTTGGTCACTTCTCGTATGAATGCACGAAACGATACTGGCGAAGATTGAGGCTCAAAAATATCTTACGATGGCCTACGTCATCTCGTTGCACATGTGCTGTGAAAACAACACTAATTCATCAAACTCGTAGGCCGTCCAACTACCTTCCAAAGCAATCCCAGATTTGTTCCATCTGTGACAAACTATGGGATCAAGCAGGCCAGAGAAGGTGATAATATGGAAGAAAAAGTTCTCTGACACCCTTGCTGTGTGTGACAAAGCATTGTCCTGTTAAAAAAAATATGCTCCCGGGAGCACTGCCATGCCATCAGTAAAAGCATATGTGACTGAAACATGGCACAAGCGTGCCGTTAGGCTATCATGGTGTTATGAATCATTCAGTATCAGGGCTGACCATGTTTTGTACAGGATAGCACCGATTACATAATTTTCCACTGCTGGTGATGTGTGCAGCTGAAAGGCAAAGGCATTATTGAATCGATTATTTCAGAAAGGACGTAAGTCCTACGGGAATCCATTGGACTTACGCCCTTTCTGAAATAATCGATTTTATTAGGGTTCATCCAACGGGGTCTCTGCAAGCTTACACGATTTTCATCAATGCCCAGGTTGAATCTGGATTCATCGCTAAAGACGATCTGAATCCATTCGGCTGCAATGAAACCTATCCTCCACCTACGAAAACGCCAGTACTCCAAAATGTCCCTGGATTCCAAAATTCTTTCTCCAACCTTCTCAATGTAAAAGCCCTAATCTAAACATGCCTTTGTTTTCGCAGTTTGGCTAATAACACGCCACAAAACAAATGATTAACCGATCTTTATTGTGCTTTCATTTATTGAATTCCCGAATTAAAATAAACGATCAATCGTCTTTCTCATCTTTCGACTCATTGAAGTCTTCTTGACTAGACGCAAAACGTCATCAGTACTCTCCGCGTCTCGCCTCCGTCTGAGTGGCAGCGTCGCACAGTGTGGTGATACTCTTTTCTTGCTCGTTCTCGAGTTCGTCCTCAAGATCAGCCAGGGTCAAGAGATGGAAGGGCAGCCCGATGAGCACGGCCGCCCCGAGAATAATCAGTATGAGCTGCCGTTTTACATCCTACAAAAGAATAGAAATCAGTTCACATGATATCATTACTCTTGCTCTCTCAGTAATATATGATTTTAGTTTCAGCCTGCAACTAGGAGGAGGATACTGCTGATTTCTCAACGACAGCAACAGTTACAAAATACATTGTCGCCGTCCCACTCACTTAGACTAAATTTGGACATCAGATATAGCACGGAGTTACGGCCTGTTTGATTTTTACGTGACATCCCATCTCACCGCTTATTTCAATGGAGTTAGAATGCTAGTTATCGCTTTTTTGGCGAACAATTGTCGCACCAAGAGGAAGGCAAATACTTGTCATCTGACAAAGAAGATAGTGACTGGTTTCTTACGGGACTTTTCCTCATGATTCTAAGGGAATAATACTCTCTCTGCTAATATAAGGTCCCTATATATACGAGCCGACGCATCAACTTAAGATTAGCCATTTTGGATCGGAGCGCGTGTTTGAGTGGTTGTATTTTCTGGCGAGTGATCATGTTTGGTAATTGTTCACTGGGAGCAATTATTAGCGGCACGTGAAATGTTTATTAAATAAAATATCATTTTCAGCAAATTTGGCGAAATTCGAAACTTTTCTGTGGTAACCATAGCAGAGCAACAATGAAAAATCCCATCCGAAATGGTTAAACTTATACTGATGCGTCGGTCTATCTATATAGCGACTCTATGCTAGTAGACTTCTTCCAAATGCTTACATTTACATATTTACAACTGCATCCTACATCGCTGTTTGATTTTGTGCCGCACAGATGGATGAAAGTAATACTTAATTCATTGAGTAAATGATGACCATGAGTAAGCACGAGGGCGCCGGGCGTGCTGATTTGGTCTTGTAGAACCAATGAATGTGGCCTTGAAGATTTCGTCGCAATCGTTATAAAACTAGCAAGCATTTGAATCAAATGGGAGAAAGCGCTCTTACGTCAAATGTGTCGTCCCCTGTGGTTATGTAGTTTTGGATGTAGCCCATTATGAGAGCCAAGAGAGCTGGGACAATGAAGATCTGCATACTCAAGAAGGTGATCCATATCTTGCGCGTAAGGACTCTGTCGCAGAAAACCTGGGAGAAAGAAAGAAAAATTGAACTGATGAGAATATTTCAATACAGAAGAATGGTGTAGACCATTTGAACACAACAAAAACGAAGACCATTATTCCCCCATAAAGAGCACCTAGTCAACGACCAACTCAATCCCTTCTTCCAGAATGAAAACTACTGGATTAACCAGCTAAAGATGTCGATGTCACCAGTACTTTAAATCTAAAAATTCCATAATTTAATTCTGCTAAACTCATTAATTACCTGTTTAATCCTGCTGAAAAATATTTGTGAGTACCACTGGGTTGTGATTCCTCCGACTGTAGTGCGAAGGGAAAGACAATTTTACAGATAATTGTAAAATAAACCGATTTCTCCAATGCATTTACATAAGGTTCTAAATTAACCCTACCAAATATCACCCAGCTGACATCTCATTTTTGGCACCAGATTTGGCGAGACATTGCCGTTTCGCCAAGTTATTGCCGAGTCTGGTCATTTCCAAGACATTCACGATCATTCCTGATCACACGCAGAGGTTTTTTCAATGGAACTAAATAAATAGTAATATCTAACCTATCAAGTGACTTGTGTTACTCAATAAGACGACGATATCGAACAGCATCTACCTTAGGTTTTTTTTTTTTTTTTTTTTGTCGTAGTCGGGGTTGAGTTTTTTAAACTTTTTTTTTTTGCTTCTCATACTCAAATTTTATTATTTTAATGTAGTTTTTCATGTTTCATAATGACATGTTATTGCTTGTATTTCAAGAGTTTACTTATTTAGCTTAAAGTTAAATTAATCAATACATTTTAAATTTCAGCAATATTGATTTTGGTAACGTTTGACCAACCGACAAGCGTTTTGTTTTGATTAGAAGGGCGAAAAATTCTGAAAACGAGACAAGTGTACGACGTTATGATGATAATTAACAAAATAATTATGGAAATAAGATTTATTTTTAATATTTACTCAAAAAATTCAGAAAATAATATTTCAAGTTCCACTAAAATGCAAAATAATGCACAACTAAATTATTTATCGCCAATCTCGCCAAACGATAAAGTTTCCGTAACCCCACACATTTTCTGAACCCATGTAACCCATGATAGCGGCATCGAAATCCTCTCCTTTCTACCATACGCATGTCAACTCTACGTTACGGTTCTTTATTGCTCTACGAATTTAAATAACCATTTTTGTGCACAGCTAACACTAATACTGCAGTGGGGAGGTAAGTGCAGTACCTGCAAATTTTTCATTTTCCAGCTTTTTTTGCATTTTTGTCAACTATTGTACTGTATCTTTACTGTACAAGCTTGCTTATTTGGTTTCCGCTAAAAATAAAGCACGAAAAAAAAAGGGTAAATTCCAACATGTTACTGTTGTTAGTATAGAATGAAAAAAGCGCGTTTCTTCAAAATTCTCAAAAACTCATTTCTGTAGATACTGCCCTTTACCTTCCTGCTGCAGAATTCTATTCGTTGCACTTCTCATAGTTGTGCAGTACATACACTTCATGTTTTTCCTTTAAAATCTTACAATGAAAAACATGAAGTTTTTTTATAGCTATTAAAAATTTGCAATTACCCATTTTCCAGGAAATCTGCAAGAAGTTCTTTTATTTGTATGAGGTTTTAAATCTCTACATGTGACTTAGTAAAAATATACTGTACACAGCTCGTTTTAAAAACGCGGTAAATTAAAAACCTTTTAAATTCTAATAAATATTTCCTACTTTTTAGCATTGTGTGTGAAATTTGGCAAACGATTTTAAACACATTGGTAAGACACTGACTGAGGCAGTTACACTGAGAATGACACATTAGGTTAAATCTAACCGTTAAAAAAGTTAACCTACCATAATCAACTGAACAGTTTAAAAAAAAAAATTGTAACCTTTAAAAAATTGGATTTACTTACATTTTTATGCTGAACATGTGTTCTATGAGAGAAGAGTATTTTAAATCTTGAAACATAAGTTTACATCCCAAATATGTAAGTTTTCTCCAATGTAAAGAGAGAATAGGTTGAGTAACCAATCACAAACACGATACCGGAGATGAGCCAATCAGAAATAAATATACATATTTGCCAAAGAGTTACAACTCAACCTAACATTTTATTTACAATTTGTGCTCCAACATTTATGCTGAAAGTTTTCCAATTAGTACATCAGTAATATACATTTTGGGGCATACTAATTTGATAGTGTTTTAAATCGTTTTTCGCCAAACGTCGTCGTCCTTTGAGCTGTACTGCTTACTTACTGTGCAAGTTATCAAGAGAGATTTATAGTAGGAAATAAAATGAAGACAAAAAGCAGTTCATTTTGTTAATTTTAAATAGATGAAGATAATTTGTAACAATAAAAATTTATGTTGTTTACAATTACTTAATACAATATATTACATTGACTTAAATACGTGGGCAAATCAAAAAGTCTTTGCGCCTATTTTTTTTAAGCCAAAATATAGCTGGGAATACAAAGCGAATATGTACATTCCCAGCAATGACAGTTTCTTTAACCGTACCAGTCGTTTGCTCGGAAGAGCGGAGCTGCTATCAGTCATTTAAGATGTCGGTTCGTCTTCAGACGTCCACAGCTTATGAGCAGCAAAGTGTTATTCGTTTTCTATGGAGCAAAAGAGACAAACGCCCCTTGTGTCTCTTCAAGTGAGTCTCTAAGAGAGACACTTTTCCCCGTGTGTGGGGAGCATTTCCCTACGAATTGCTATTTGCGTTTGTCCCTTGTTCCATAGAAAACGAATAACATTTCGCTGCTCATAAGCTGTGGGCGTTTGAAGTACAACCGTCATCTTAAGTGACTGATAGCAGCTCCGCTCTTCCGAGCAAAAAGCTGATACGGCTGGTACGGTTAAAGAAATTGTCACTGCTGGGAATGTATATACTCGTTTTGCATTCCCAGCGATATTTTGGCTTTAAAAAAAAAAAAAAAAAAGGCGCAAAGACTTTTTCACTTGCCCTCGCACAAATCCGTCAAATAATTTCGCTAATAATCTTTTAGAAACAGTTTTTTCAAACATTCTAATTGCCACACATATTTCGAACCAAAAGCATCAGAGTAGTTTTTTATAGGTTTTTCAATAGTACCAAATATGAAATGTACGATATATCCTTTGTACAGAAAAGAGGGGTACAAACGTATTACCACTTACCGTTTTCGAATAATTAAAATTATTGAGCTATAAATTGCCGTTATATTCCAGGCCCCACAATGTATGCCCGTAAAAATTTTTAGGTCCAGAGATTTTCTCTTTAGAATCTTGATCTGTAGGTGTTCTAATGTGAGAATATCTTGGGTAGACATGTTGAATCCTGCGCGAAATAATTTTACAGGCCATCAAAGATAGCGGCCATTTTGGTTCACTTGCTCATTACGTTTTTCGCAACGTGCGTACCTATAAATTTATTTTTAGTTTTGAACTGAAATTTGTGGGCCCTAGAAAGTCAATTAATGTAATAGTTATGTCATAAAAACCGCTCTGGCTTTTTCTACAATTTTTACGTGAGGTATCTCTAACGTTTTTTTGTTTAACATTCTGGTTACTTAAAAGTGTACAAAAATTAATAACTCTTAATAAAACCAAACGATTTTAAAGTGTAAAACCTTTTATGTAAAACAATATTTTTCAAGGTCACCAGCGTAGCCAGCGATATCTTCTGTAGGGTTTTTTTTTTTGGTCAAAAATACCTTCTAAAGGGGGGTTTTTTTTATTTAAAAAAACCTTCTGAATGGATTTTTTCGATCAAAAATATCTTCTGAAGGGGATTCTTTGATTGAAAATACCTTCTGAAGGAGATTTTTTGATCAAAAATACCTTATGAAGGGGATTTTTTGATCAAAAATACCTTATGAAGGGGATTTTTTGATCAAAAATACCTTATGAAGGGGATTTTTTGATCAAAACAGCCCTTTCATATGCATAAGCTACTGTATTAAAATTTGCATTCATGTTAAAACCAGTGGCTATAGGGACTCCCCCCCCCCCCCCCTCGGTCCACGCTGTTCAAGTTTATGTATCGTCTGCTATCAAAGTAATTGTTTTCGAATAAAAATGTTCCACAGTTCCAAAAACTTTTTGTTTCATGTTTTTTTGTGACAATAACTATTTTGGCAATGGCTGATATTTCTAAACTGAGTTCAGAAAGTTTTGGTAGGCAATTGAAGACATCTTGAAGACAGTTTTAACAAACGAATATGTAGTTTGTCAAAAGGAATCAAGAGAAAAATTATGTTCTTCGACCAAAAACGAGTTCGGGAAGCTGCTGAAATACGCAAAGACGCAATATTGAAAAACGCGGCAAGAAAATATAGTGTGTCATTGCAGCAACTAGTGCTATAAGAAATACACGAAAGGAAAAACGCTAAAAAAAATGGTATAAAAAATGCACAGACAAGTTATTTTGAAAGTAAAACAATATTTTAGAAAAATCAGAAAGTACTGAAGGAGGTCCAAATCAAGACGAAGTTTTTGACAGAGTAGCAGATCTTAACCAGCGATATGAATGTTTCTGCTGCGAATTCATATGCACATCCAAACTGTATAAGTTCTTATATTCGAAAGTATGAGCGAGAAACCAATACACAGAGTGCGCAACATCTATCCTCAAAATTTGAACTGTTTAAAAAGGCAAATGAAATATTAAAGTCTCTGTTAAATGCTGGGCATGGATTTATTCTTTCAGAAATAAAAGAGTTGATGCTTAATGCTCAATGTAGATGAAAATTCATTGGTTTTTATAAATGAAACAAAACTATTTCTCGTAACAACGTATAATGAAAGGATTCTTTTCTGTGCTTCCAAAAGAAAGAATGACCCTTTGTTGGTTTTTTTTTTAGCCATTTATCTCCAAAAGTACTTGCTGCTGCTTTTAGCTCACAAGAGGCTGTGAAGATTGCAGAAAATCATTGATAATCTTGAGAAAATCATTATAAGATGTTGATTTTAGACTACAAGATAAGTTCTGCTAAGCGAGTAAAGGCGGTTCAGGATGCTCTTGGCTCAATGGATGAGGAAAAAAGTCAAATAATGATTCAATCGCTACGCACAAATATTGAAAGCTTGAAAACAGAGATTGAGTTTTTGTTAAAGGATGTAGTGACAAATCAGAACTGTGCAAGTGTTGGGAAGTGTTTCGTTCACTGGTATCACTTGTAAAACACTTAATTATTGCTGATCGCGAAGAAAATTACAAATTATACGTTCAAACTGTTGAATTACTGTTTCCAGTCTTTCGTGTATTTGATTGCATCATTTATCTACCATATGAAACATGGTACGTAGAGAGGATAAGGGCGCTAGAAATGAGTGTCCCTACCTGTAAGAAAAATTCATTCAAGGTAAATTTTTTGTTAAAATTCAATGCTGTGAAGCCAGAGATGAAATTGGAACAACGATTCAACGGTCACAGAAAAGTGCCGGAGAAATTGCAGAGCAGACGAGAAAAAGTATGTTGCCGAGTGGCATTTAGAGTATCATGAAATTTTAATGATATGCAATGTGTTTCGTGGTCTTACTAGTTCTCATTTAATGGATCACTGTGAGAGTGTCCCGCATCCTTATTTTTATAGGCAATCGTAGCCAGTATTTTGATGAAAATGTCAAGACTTGTTGATTTTATCCATCAACATGTAAATCCCTATGATATTTCTGAAACAAAGCAACTTTACAGCTTTCTCACTAAACAACTTGTGAATGGTAGTGTCAAGATTCGCCTTCTCAGCATCATGAATCATTGATCAGAACAGTACCGCCAGTTTCGACTGGATACATTTTGTTTCAAAAATTGTCTGATTTACTTTCCAAAGTCGACCTGCCATGCTTTGAGGCACACAGTTCTTCATAAAATATCACTTCTAAGTTAATGGGGAAGAATCAACTTTAACAAGGGTACAGAGACATGGAAATAGCGAAAGAAAGGGGAGAATGCATTAAAAATATTTTAGCTCATGACTTGTTTCCAACGAACACATTATGTGATGGTCAGGGGCGTGCACAGAAAATTTGGGGCCCGTCACAAATGCCCACAAATGTTTCGGCCGCCCTTCCATATTGTTTAAGCACATATTTCACCCCTAGTTTTAAAAATAATAGGCCCCCTTCAGGCTCAGGCCAGGGCAAACAGTTTCTCTTATTCCCCCCCCCCCCCCCCGTGCACGCCCCTGGCGGTGGTGATTCACCTACCAAGCTAGATTGCAGAAATATCCGTTCCCAGAACATTTTTTATTTAGCAAAGTATCCCCAATAAAAACTGCCCTCGTTATATATTTCATGTCACAAGTCCGCCGAATAAAGAAAACTTTTGGCGAAGTTATCATCAATGTTCTGCACGGATTCATTCCTGTATGCTCTTTTCATGAACTTCATCCTGTGTTCGATAGTTATTTGCAGCATGTTGTGAAATAATTCGAAAAGATGAGAAGAGAATCAACTAAGGGCAGAACAAACATTGCTGTAATTGACAGAAAAACACTAGTACCTATGCAGGTAGAAAAATTCTGGTCTTCAGTATTAAATAAGGAAAATTTACAGTAACTAGTACGCAAGGAAATAGAAGAAATGTCAAAAATGCTACATTTTCAGCTATTGCTAGTGGTTTAACAGTTAATGAAGAAGCATTCTGCAATACTTTTCATAGGAGATTTGAGACACAACATGGAAGAGCTTAATTAGAAGAACTCAAGAGAAGATGCAGATCTACAAATTTTTCCACACATAGACTGGGCTGATAAAAATTGCTCAAAAAGGGTGGCTGCGGCATCAAATGATACAGACGTTCGTCGTAGTGCAATAACATGCAATGCAAAAAACAGATCGTAACATTTTTTAAAAGTAACTAATCTTGTATTTTTCGTTTATTGCGTTCTTGAAGAAACATATATGTGATAAACAGGAGTTTAAAATGAGCATTTTGGATTATTTATTAATTTTTGTACCCTTTTTAGTAACTAGAATATTCAACAACAAATGTCGGAGATATCTCCACGTAAAATTGAAGAAACAGCTAGACCGGATTTTATGACATAATTAATACATTAATTGACTTGCTTAACTCCAAAAACTGCAGTTAAAAACTAAAAATAAATTTGTAGGTACGCCCGTTGCGAAAAACGTAATGAGCAAGTGAACCAAAATGGCCGCTATCTTTGATGGCCTGTAAAATTATTTCGCGCAGGATTCAACATGTTTACCCAAGATATTCTCACATTAGAACACCTACAGATCAAGATTCTAAAGAGAAAATCTCTGGACCTAAAAATTTTTACGGGACTACATTGTGGGGCCAGGACTATTAATGAAGTCACCAAACTTGGCTCTAATCATTTTCTGAAACATTCAGATAGAAATATTTGGCGAGATTTTTTATCTCACTTTTTCATTTGCCAATAATGTTGGTTTTGGTCAACGGGATAACACGTAAGCACCGAAAAGACCTTTTTTATGCAATTTTATGACTTCAGTATTCAATTTCAATCACTTTAGGACATTTGAAATTTTCCGAGTCATTGCGAAGCTAATTTAAAATTGTTTACAGGATTTCACCCGAACAGACATACAAGAAAACGAGTAATAAAAATAAGCTGACTATAAATTATACTCTTCGAAAAATGTAAAAGCATGCCTCTTCTACACAGCCATGTTTTGTTAAAAATAAATCAGCATGGAGCGAAACAATAGCTCTTACATGAAATACACCGCATCTGAGTCATTCCAGCCGAGGACTGCAGTTTCGTGCTTATTAGCACTCATCAGCCCGGCATACGAAGTGACTGAGCTGGAGGTGGAAAAACCTCTCAAGGAAGCCAAGAGTGCCAAACAAACTGGTAGCTAATATGGAATTAGCACTGACCAGACGAGTGACCGAAACAATGGTTCGTTTCAACACGTAGAATGAAGCCAAGGCATGGTATTTTCAGTAAGTTACCGCCTTATAGCCAGGGCTAAGGCAGAAATACGTGAAATACACCGCCAGCTCAGTCATTCCAGCCGAGGACTGCAGTTTCATGCTTCTCCAGCTCAGTCACTTCCCTATGCCGAGCTGATGAGTGCTAATAAGCACGAAACTGCAGTTCTCGACTGGAATGACTGAGCTGGCGGCGTATTTCACGTATTTCTGCCTTAGCCCTGGCTATAGGGCGGTAACTTACTGACAATAGCTCTTACTTAAGTTACTTTTCAAAAACTGTTGAACTTACCTCGTTCGTAATCTGTTTTGTAATAATATGCCGTGGTGGTTCTCTATCGATGTTATCTAAAAGTATAAAATCATCGCCTGAAAAGCAAATATTAGTGTAAGTAAGTAAAAACTTTCCGTTTTGAAAAGATAGCGTAATACTATTACTTTCATAGTTTCTAATATCTGTACATCAGCGTCAGAGTGACGCAAGTCCAAAAATCGCGATTTTCTGTTTACTAGTGCATCGTATGTAGAACCCTATTCCGCATCGAGCCATGCGAACGTAATTCTCTAAATAACAACAATAAAATTAAAAATTAAAAAAAGCCCCGACCGAGTCGCAACTGTAGAATCAAGGGGAAAAAGTGAAACTCCTTTTAAAAGCCTTATATTATTAACTAGTGGCACCCGCACGGCTTTGCCCGTATTAGAAAATTAAAAGGTCTTTTGATTCGCCTGTATATTTACAAATAATGAATGGTGAATTTCTTGCCAATTGGCTTGCCCTTGTTACGGTTCCACGTTATGATAACTTGGTCATTTACTCGTTTATCTTATGATAATTTTGCTCGGAAAAATGTTCTTAAAATTATAATACAAAAAGAACAAAATCGAATTTTCGAAAAATCGCTTCGACGTGCACACCCCCATGCTACAAACTAATTCTCTGCCGAATTTCATGAAAATTGGCCGAACGGTCTAGGCGCTATGCGCGTCACAGAGATCCTGACAGACAGAGAGATATCCAGACCAAGGCTTCACTCGATACGTGTCTTATCAGGCTCAGTCATTTCAATAAAAGTTGCATGAAACCAATCAATCAAACAAAAAACCTGGTCAGACTCCAGTGACATTTGGTGGATTTTGTAGCAACTTTTAACTATATAAACATCAGATAAGATTATTCTTAAAGGAAATAGTTATTCAAAATTGAGTTCAAAAGATTTGAGTTAATTTAAAAGCGGATTTTTTCTTCCTGAAGAAAAATGTTTGAAAAGATATTTTAGGTAAAAAGTGAAAAAATATGAAACTTTGTTTTCAAGAAAAAATAATTTTTGAAACAAAATCACATGAATAGAAGCTGAGGAGGACGTTCATCCAGTTAAATCAATGTAAATTCCGTGTATGAAAAAATTTTGTGATAAATTATTCCAACTTTTCGAAATGAAGCATTTTCAAAAATTTTTGAGTAATGTAACTGCAAACCTTCAATAAATATAAATAGGAGTTGGCATTTATTGCAATTTATACATTAAATAACAATTTCAGACGAGCTTAAAAAGAAGTTTTCTGTTTGAAAACGTATGTGAATAAAATGTTTTGGAAAAACTTTTTTTTTGGGGGGGGGGGGGGGGGGCGTGATTTCTGCTTCCAATTAAATAAAACCAATATTTTAGTTTTATTATGCAAAAGTTAGTTACATATGCTTCATCAAGCACAACTGATAAATATATTTATCAGTTACAACAGAAAACAAATGAAAGTAGCGATTTTTTCTCATAATTATAACTGACCCAGGCAACGCCAGATATTTTTTTTAGTTGATAAATATATTTATGGAAACATTCAAAAAGCTTTTAGTAATTTTTGAGCAATCACGATTGCTTATTGCTTTCATTTGACTGTTTTTGATGTTCCTTTGATTTTATTCCCCCCCCCCCCCCCGCCACCCTCTGCAGCATCACCGTCGACCGGCTCATCACGATGCTGCTCCTATGGCGAAAGCCGTCTCGAGGTTGCATCCATATCCTATACACACGCGCATACCTACACAACTACACATATACACATGCACACACACACAAACACATACACACACACACGCGCATACATACAGACACCTACACATACACACACAAACACATGCACACACACATACACACACAAACACATACACACAACTACCCACACATTCATGCCTGCACACAGACACAAACACATATGCCTACACACACATACACATACCCCGCCCCCACGCACACAAACACTCATACACACAACTACCCGCACACTCATGCCTGCACACAGACATAAACACACATACCCCCCCCCACACACACAAACACACACGCCTACATACACACATACTAGTGATTGCGAAAAAGATAATTTGAATTCAAGATGACAAAATTCAAATTAATTTTTCTTTTTCTTTTTTTTTCTTACTTTAAAGTTTAATTCAAAATTAGTTATTTTTTAAGACATATTCTGAAAATGGTGAATAGGTGAATAGCTCAATTTGAACTATAAAATGCACAAAAAATGCATAGAGATACAATTATTTTAAAGAAAATTATGTAGAAAACAATATCAAATAAAAACTTTGCCATGAAACTGATCGTTAGTATCGATCATTATACATTACAATTTATATCACTAAGGAGTACGTTGTATGTTAAAGAACAAGAAATTTAAAGCATTTAAAAGTACATTGAAACAATAATGAATTAGTTCACCAGGAAAAACATGCCAATAAAAATTTCAAAAAAGGAAAAAATGGCAGCTTTTCATTTCAAGATTTTTGTAAACCTACACTCCAGACTTTAAAAAAATAATGATAAAAATTCATTCTAGTTTTTTTTAGAACTAAACTTTTGCTTGTTTAAAAAATAAATAAATAAAAATAATAATAACAGTTAAAAAAATAAAAACAAACCTGTTAAAAAGGTAAACAGTATTCGAATTTGTACGCATTGTGAGGAAATTTAAAGGGGAGAAACTTCGCAACATAAATTAATTATGCCCCAAAAAAACATGAAAAGTTCCACAAACTTTTGAATTATTTGTTAAAGATCAATTTTTTTTTAAAAAAAAAGCCATTTAGTACCATAAAAAATGACATTAAAATGAAAAAAAAAAATTATTGGAAAATTAAATTAAGGTATTTAGTAATCCGCCAAATCAAACTAAACATTATTAGGAAGCAACAACATATCTGTAATCCAGACAAAGATCAATTAAAGTTCAAAATGATTCGCCAAATAAATGTATCAATTAATTGAAAAACAGTAAAAGTTCCATCAAAGTATCAGAAACACACAGAACAAACATTGGCGGCAGCAATTTTAGCAATAAGAAAGTTTTCGCCAATTTCACATGTTCTGCGAGGAGATAATTCCCCATGATTTTAATGTGAATATTAAATTGCAATAATAATATAATGCTGTCAAATTTTGTAACGCCAAAGAATTACATACAGTGGCTCTTAAAAGTGTTCGTACACTTTGAAATTTTTTAGTAAAACTAAAATAACTCACAACTGAATTCGAATATAAAGTCCAATATTTTTTCAGATCATTCCTATGTCATTCAAAATATAACTCATTGGGTTTTTTTTCAAAATATTGACGGATCTTCTTTTTGAAATGGGTCAGAAAACGAAGAGACAGAGAAATAACACAACACAAAAGTCATCGTACACTCAAATATTTTTGAATAAATTCATGATTAAAATCATCATATGCCGTTTATTAATATTTTTGCATTGTGTTGACCCTTATAAGTCATTTGGCTTTAATTTTTTGTTTATTTACTCCTTAATATTGTGCTTATTAGTATAAAATGGCTGATATTCGTAAAAAACCGCAAACGCCATTCAAAATTTGAAATTTTTTTCCCACAGTAGTGGTAAATTTGTTTGAAATGTCTCTAAATTAGTTAATTTATTTGTTTGTATAGTAAAGTGCTTGATAAAATGCTTTAAAGAAAGGAATCGGACCGAAAACAAGGTAAGAAAAGGTCAACCGGCAAAGTTGACAAAAAGTGATCGTAGATTTAAAGTTAAAAAATTTATGAAAAATACACATTTGAGTACTGTAAAAGTTTCTGCAGAGTTAAATGAAACATTTTACATTTAATTTTCACCTAAAATTGTTCACCAAGTTCTTTGATTAGCTGAATTAAATGGGACCTCTTCCCGCAGAAATTTTCTTGGCCGTGCGAAAAACAGAAAGCTTACGCTTTTTGTCCCAAAATCAATGATAAATAAGCTAAAAACAGTTTTGAATCATGTCTTACTTAAAGATAAAAATTAATTTAACATTTTTGGTTAAATTGTTGTATAACTGTAAGTAGAAGAAAAAATTAGGAGCTTAATCTTAAGAACTTAGTTGGATCAGTTAATCAGGATGGTGAAGGTGTTTTAGTGTGAGGGTGCACATCAGCATCTGGACTTGGTAGTTTGTAGTTTTTTGATGAAATAATGAATCATGATGTTCCTTTAAATATTTTAAAAACCAATTTTGAACTCTTAGCCAAACGTTTGGTTCTCGGAAACAACTTTGTTTTTTATCAAGATAACGATAAGAAGCACACTGTTTTCAACGTTTGCTTCTAGTGCCTCGAAAATTGTCCGAAAGTTTAGAAAATACCCCCTCAATTTCCAGATTGTAACTTAATGTAACGTATTTAGAGATATCTGGAGGCTATATTACGAAAATAGGACTTTAAAACGAAAATAGAGCTTGAAATAGTAATACTCGAAGTGTGGTAGAACACTTACTCAGAAATTACGCTAAAAAAAGAAAGGAAAAGAACGAAATCTATTCCCAGACGTTTAAAAGGTGCTATGAATACTGTATGATATTCTACTAATTAATAACTTAATCAAAAGTTAGATTATTCAATAATATATAGATATTTTATAAAGTGTACGAAGACTTTTGTGAGATAAAATTTCCGGCACTTTTCGGTTTTTGATTTTTAAAAAATTAAGTTTTAATATTTTTTAAAAACTTTTCATGCAGTTTTGTTAAAAATTGATCATAGATCTTTTAATTAAATACCTATACCAAAATATTAATTCTAACCAATGATTTGGGGCCTATTTCGTTGAAAGTCGTAGGTGTACGAAGACTTTTGGGAGCCACTGTATGTACAGTGGCTCCCAAAAGTGTTTGTACACCTTGAAATTTTGTAGTAAAACCAAAATAACGCGAAACTGAATTAGAATATGAAGTTCAATTTTTTTTCACATCATTCATATGCCATTATGAATAAAACCTAGTAGTTTTTTTCAAAATATTGCCAGATTTTATTTTTGAAATTTGTCAAAAAACGGAGAGACAGAGAAAAAATACGCCACAAAAGTCATCGTACACTGAAATATTTTCGAATAAATTCATAATTAAAATTATCATATGTGGTTTTTTTTTTTTATTTTTGCATTGTAATGATACTATTAAGTCATTTGTCTTTAATTTTTAGTGTATTTAGTCCCTAATATTCTGCTTATTATTTTTAAATGGCAGGTATGCGCAGAAAACAACAAACACGATTCGAAATTTGATTTTTTTCTCTTGCAGTAGCCGTAAATTGGTTTGAAATGTCTCTAAATTGGTTAATTTATATCATTCTGTAGTGAAGTGCTTGATAAAATGCTTTAAAGACAAGAATAGGATCGAAAACAAGGTAAGAAAAGGTCAACTGTCAAAGTTAACAAAGCGTGATCGGAGGTTTACAGTTAAACAAAATATGAAAAATACACATTTCAGAACTGAAAAAGTTTCTGCAGAATTGAATGAAAGATTTTACGTTTAGTTTTTACCTAAAATTGTTTGCCAAGTTCTCTGATTAGCTAGATTAAATGGGACCTCGTCCCGCAGAAATTATCTTGTTTGTGCGAAAAACAGTAAGCTTACGCTTTCCGTTATAAAATCAATGATAAATAACTATAAAATAATAGTTTAAAAAACTAGCAAAATGAACAAAAAAGTGAAAAATAATCTTTGGATGATAGTAGTTGACCAATCACTTAATTTTAATGTTATACAAAAAAGCGTGGGATGCTGTCTATTTACATTTTTGCATGGACAACAAATGGAAGAAATTCAAGACAACTGAAAAGAAGCCCCCCACGCTTTTTAATATTACATTAAAATTAAGTGATTGGTCAACTACTATCATCCAAAGATTATTTTTCACTTTTTAGTTCATTTTGTTACGAAAGCGTGTTTTTTTTAATTTTTTAAACTCTTATTTTATTTTCTTCTTTTTAGTTTAACTTGTTTTACGAAAAAAATTCATTTCAACATTGTTCAAAATCTTTTATATTCATAAAATTTGCCCAAAAAAAGTTAATCAATCTCAGTCATCGATGTATGTGTGCGGAAATCATATCTTCATTACTTTGAAAATTTGAGATGCATTTGAATAAAAGTTTTGTTCAACAATGGTCTGATCAGCAATGAATTTCCAATTGAAGGCTCACCTAAATTTTGGCATGAAATTAGTAAAAAACAATTATATTTCATGTTCTAATTACCTTGGAACATTGGAACAAATTTTGTCTGATGCAGAAAAATTAAAGGTTTTTGTAGATATTTTAAAATAATTTTTGCGAGCATTTTTTAGTGTATTTTTTAAAAATTTTCCATTTTCACATTGTTGGATTTATGTCAAAATATTGATTAAAATTGGAGGAAACTAACAGTTAAAAGAGTTAATTAATTAATTTGATTATAGAATATTGCATTGTCATCGGGTCTGAGGTAGCGTGCCAAATTTCAAAAGAATCCGATTGCAGGAAGTGGGCGAAATTTGAGCTGCAAGATTCCGTTACGAAATACATACATACATACATACATACATACATACAGGTGAAGCTAATAAAAGCGTGTTAATAAGCTCAAAACGTTTTGGAACCACGTCTTACTTATAGACGAAAATAAATTCGATATTTTGGGTTGTATGATCGTAAATGGAAGAAAAAAAAATTAATTTGAATTTTTGGGATCTTGAATTCAAATTATGTTTTTCGCAATCACGAGCGTGTGTGTGTATGTATGCGCGTGCGTGTTTGTGTAGGCGCATGTGTGTGGGTGCGCGTGTGTGTGTGTGTATGTAAGCATGTGTGTGCATGTTGTGTACGCAGTGCTGTGTGTATGGGTGTGTTTGTGTAGGCGTTCGTGTGTGTATGTGTGTAGGAGTGGTTGTATGTGTGTAGGAGTGTGTGGTATGTATGCGTGTGTGTGTAGGATATGGATGCAACCTGGAGACGGCTTTCGCTATAGAAGCAGCATCGTGAGGAGCCGGTCGACGGTGATGCTGCAGAGGGTGCTGGCGGGAAAATAAAATGATAGAACATCAAAACAGTCAAATGAAAACAATAAGCAATCGTGATTGCTCAAAAAAAAAGAGAAATTTAATCTTAAGAACCTAGTAGGATCAGTTAATCAGGACGTTGAAGTGTCAGGACGTTGTGTGAGGGTGCATCTCAGCATCAGGACTTGGAAATTCGGAATTTTTTGATGAAATAATGAATTATGCTGTTTATTTAAATATTTTAAAAACAATGTTAAACTATTAGCCCAAAATTTGGTAATCGGAAACAACTTTTGTTTTTTTATCAAAATAACGATAGGAAGTTCACGTTCGCGTTTGGTGCCTCAAAATTTGTCCTTTAGCTTAGAAATATCTCCTCAATCGCCAGATTTAAACTTAATGGAACATATTTAGAGATATCTGGTGGCTAGATTACGAAAATACACCACTGAAACGAAAAGCGAACTAGAAACAGTAAGACTCGTAGTGCGGCTGAACACTTACTCAGGAATTGCACAAAAAAGAAAGAAAAAACAATGAAATCTATTCCCAGACGTTTAAAAGCTGTTGTTGTTACTGCATGATATTCTACTAAATAATAACTTAGTAAAAAGTTAAATTATTATACTAATTTTTCAACATTTTTTCAAAGTGTACGAAGACTTTTGTGACATAAAATTTCCGGCACTTTTTGGTTTTTGATTTTTAAAAAATTAAGTTTTAATGTTTTATTAAAAATTTTCACTTAGTTTTGTTAAAAATAGATCATAGAGCTTATTATAAAATACCTATTCCGAAATATTAATTCTAACCAATGGATAAGGGCCTATTTCATTGAAAGTCGTAGGTGTACGAACACTTTTGGGAGCCACTGTATATGTGCGTCACGATGCATTTCGAATCTTGGCGATTATTTTTCATTTTATTTATTGCCCCCGGATTTGGTTTTTTGGTTTCAATAAAATGAAGCTATTTTTATTGTCAAACATAGTTTGTTTAGCGGATTATTCTTCATTTTACTGAAATGTCGTTACTTTTAATGTCGTTTCATGTCCCGTTTCATTTAATGGGAGGATTATGTAATAAAACTTTGAATGTTTTTCGATGATCTAACTTATTTATTTCTCGAAACAATATGCTATTTTGCCTTTTTCTTGGATTTTTAATCTAAACGAAGTAAAATATTTCGCCAAATAAAAAACGAGCTTTTAAAATAACATCAGAAATCTCGTTAAAATATTTCGCCAAATCACTTTCAGTTCTCCATCATTATGTGACATAATCAGCTAAATAAGTTAACCGAGTCATAAATAGAAATTGAAAGTGTGTCAATTTTTAAAATTAGAAAAAGGAGTAATCATAACATGGGAATGACGATGCAAGCTTTACTTTTTTATTTTCGCCGACTTTGATGTAAGTGTAATTTTTTTTTTTTTTTTTTTTCAGTTTTCGCCAAGGTAGAGAGAAAACTCACTAAGTCAAGTGACGTGCCAATAACGAAATAATATCCAAAGAGAAAATATGTATTGCACTCATACCGATATTGTGAAATAAGATGATTATTGTTAAAATCTTGGCGATTGTGCCATTAAATACCTCTTTTAAATATGCAGTAAAAGACAATATAATTTATAAACAGCAAGGATTCTTTCCTAGAAGAGTAATGTTTAAACCTTTCTCGATATTAGCTCACATTAAATGTCTCAAAAATATTAGACGTAATCCCAGGGCCCGACTAACTAAAACTACAGGGACCGACTAACTAAACGTGAGGCCCAAGGCTCACAATGCTTTGAAGGCGCCCTTGTATTCATCACTTTCAGTCAAAGCGAAATAATGTGAAAATAATGTTTAACATTTATCCAAGAGAGGAATTTGATTATTTTCACAAAAATACATGATTTTTCATTGCGATGCATAAGTTTTTAAAAACATTTGGGTCCCTAAGGAAGAGGGGGCCCCTGGCCCAGACCTAGGATGACTGTGCGGTAATCAGGCCCTGCGTAATCTCAAAAAATGCAAATAGTATTTATTTAATTTAATTTAAAATAAGAAATAAGCTTCAGGGATGAATCCGTATATTTTACCAGAAGCGAAAGTCAATGAGAAATAGTTGAATATTGAGTTGGGATCAGTTTTACCTGAAAAGAAAAAGAAAATTCTCCTGAAAAACAGAACTGATATGCCGTTCCGGCATCAATTCGCCCTGTACTACTACTCATCGTTTAACCATATCAATGAAATTTTACGTTAAAGGTAGAAAAAACGTCCCTTTTAACAGCAGAAATAATGCGTTAACTAATGTAAACAAAGGATCGCCCGGTTATACTACAGCGCACTCTTGCGGGCAAGTCGGCGCCTTTGATCTTTTAAGAAATGACTGAGCCTGATAAGACACGCATCCAGTGAAGCCTTGTCCAGACACAGAGAGACTTTCAGCTTTATTATTAGTAAAGAAGAAAATCAATGTCAAGTATTTTATTTGCTATTAAATACAAACTGGCAACAGATAAAAAATTTAAGTCATTGCTTTTAATTTCTTTGCCGGGCAACAATGAATTCAGTTATCAATCGCGTGAATAAACGCTTAGCCGTTGTTAAAATCTGCTTTGATTCGAATTCTATGAAACATGGAAGTTCTAAACACATTCCATCAGACGCGGAAAAAAATTCTCTTTATTTTGGTATTAAATTTTAAAATTTTTAGCTATGTTTTCACTGCAAAAATTGCTAAAAACCTTTTAGAGGTTTTTTATTAATATCTTCGTTAATGAATGTCATCCAAAGGTGCAACCTAGCTAAGAACACTCTCGATCAACTCTCCTTTCGAACACTTTTTTTTTTTTTTTTTTCAAAATCGGTCCATCCGTTTAGGCGCTAGAGTGCCACAGACAGACAGATACACAGACACGTCAAACTTATAACCCCCTTCCTTTGTGTGTCGGGGATTAAAAAATCCTTTTCAATTTTTTACCAATTTTAAAAAAGCGGGCGTCCCATCCTTTGCGAGGGCCAGAAAAGTTTTTCCTCTCTACTGTAAAATGACTTACATCCTTCTGACTCTGAGGAACATATATAAGGAAACTAGCGGTACCCGCACGGCTTTGCCCGTAGTTGAAAATTAAAAGGTCATTTGGTTCTCCTGTATATTTACAAATAATGGATGACGAATTTCTCGCCAATTTGCTATGTTCATTTGCTCGCCAATGTTACGGTTCCACGTTATGATAGTTTCGTAATTTACTCTTCCACGTTGTGATAATTTGCTCGGTAAAATTTTCTTAAAATTGGAATAGAAAAAGAACAAAATGGAATTTTCGAAAAATCGCTTCGAGATGCACACTCCCATGCTACCTTTGTGCCAAATTTCATGAAAATCGACCGAACGGTCTAGGCGCTATGCGCGTCACAGACATCCAGACAGACAGACTTTCAGCTTTATTATTAGTAACTAGTGGCACCCGCACGGCTTCGCCCGTAATAGAAAAATTAAAGGTCTTTTGGTTCGCTTGTATATTTACAAATAATGTATGGTGAATTTTCTCGCCAATTGGCTTGTACCGACGTTACAGTTCCACGTTATGATAATTTCGTATCTCGCCCATTGGCTTGCGCCCATGGTACGATTCCACGTTATGATAATTTCGTAATTTATGATAGTTTTTTTTCTTAAAATTTGAATAAAAAAAAACCACATCGAATTTTCGAAAAATCGCTTCGAGGTGCACATCCCCATGCTACATACTAACTTTGTGCCAAATTTCATGAAAATCGGCCGAACGGTTTAGGCGCTATGCGCGTCACAGACATCCTACAGATATCCTACAGACATCCTACAGACATCCTCCGGACAGAGAGACTTTCTGCTTTATTATTAGTAAAGAAGAAGACAAGGAACTCTTTTTTTGTTTTAAAGGTACCATTCTGCGGCCTCAGGATCAGGAAAAAATAACGAACAAAATCTGCCATAAAACTTGCAATGGAGCTCAAAATATTGAAGGGATCATTGTTAAATATTCTGAGAATGGACCTAGGGTGCAAAGGTAGTAGAAAAGCAAAATTCAGAGTTTCAGACTCTACTACGATTTTATCGTATGGCGGAGGAAAAATGACTAGCTTCGAATCCGACTCTGGGAATTTTATAGCCTTCGACTCCGAGTCCTTTACCCCAAACTCAGTCCGACCCCAACTCCGACTTTGCGAACCCTGGTAGAGTTGCAGACTTTGGGGGTAAGTGACCGACTCCGACTCTTAACATTTTAAACCTTCGGTTACCAACTCCAACTCCTTTACCTCAAAATTAGTCCAACTCTAACTTTTCGACTCCGACTCCACAGCCCTGATAAAAAGGAATTAGAGGGTGGAAGAAAAAGTTTCTTGGCACGTTGGGAGTGAGTTTCTCTTTTCATGTATCAGAAAAAGTCTTTATTTTACAGCAAAGTCTCAGCCCAAAATGATATAATGTGGATAGTATCTATTGATAACATCTCTGAAAGTCAGTATTATGTTCCATGTTATCAAAATGCTTCATCCGTGATGATGGGGGAGGGGGGGGTTGATGTTTCTAAAAGAGAAAACGCTCGTTAATTTCCATTGAAAAGAGATATAAAAGCAATGCTCAGTGAAAAAAACTAAAGTTTAAGTAAGGCTGAAAAAAAGAAAGATTTTACTCCCAAATTATGTATGAGGTGGAACATTGCTGCATCCAACAAGACGGTGCTCCTCCTCCTACTTTCACACTCCACGGGCCTGCCACTATTTGGGGTTTAACCGGTTGGATGAGGTCCTGAAGACAACTCTGATTTTTTGATCCAGACCACAAGCCAAGCAATCTCTGGTCCAACACTCCTAGAGGCATTTTTCAACACAAAATGAGTAGTATTACAATCAATATATATTTTTTAGAATTTCCTTAATTATGTGAATAACACTAGTACATTAAAAAACCGAGAAATTCTGCTTTGATCATGGTTCTGTCCAATTTCTGTCGAAATTTATGGCTGTAAAAGCTCCATCTTCAAGCTATCAATTCTGTCTTGATGGTTGGTTCTGTTGCTTTTTAAGGAGAAAGAGCCTTAATAGGCTATACAAACGATTGTTAAAAAGTCGGAAAATGTGACAAAAAGCGTAAAATTAGAGTCAAGGATGTAACACTTTTAAGACAAACCAAAGAATAAACTAGAAAAAAAATTTTGAGCATCAAGGAAACATACATAGCGAAATCAACTCTCATTTCTTCATGTAATTAACGTATGGGTTCTTTCAATCGCTTATTTTTGTCGCCAAACATTATACAAAATTCGGTGGGACCATATTATTGCAGAATTCATTTTAAATCCTACAGATCTAAAATGCCACGGCCCATTTACTCGAAAGCAGAAAAAAGAACCCAGAAAAGCGATGCTGCGCCAATCATGGGAGGCGCAAAAACAAGCCTTGTTTTCAAGTTAATCCACTTGTCCCTAAAATCCCCCTGTACAAAAATATTAAAATCATTGTTATTAAAGCATAAATATTGACAAAAAATTCTCATACACTTGTTTGAGAAATACAAGCAATCCCTAATTTAATGCAGACAAAAATTTGAACTACTTAAGCTAAGCATCAGTTGCTAAAGGATTGGCCACGCCAACTTTTGTGGTTGATTGGGTTTTAAGCTTTCATTGAAAATTTGAGTTAAAGTACAGTGGATTAATGGAGGCAAAGCCGAAGTATCGAAGCAGAAGCCTCAAAAAACATTTGAAAGAAAGAAAGAAAGAAAGAGTTAAAGTACTTACTGTGGTTGTGATGAGTTTCTTTCTGCGACATTTTAATAAGGAATTTAGAAGGTAAGTAAAATCTTTTAAAACTTCTCAAGAAATATCCATTTATGTTCCGCAATTTTGAATTTATTGTATACTCCACATGCAAGAAATGGTGAAACAATCTAGCGAGATCACGAGCTTTGAAATTCAGTATTTGTTCTTGTTGAATGTGAATCTTACAAGTTTTAGCAATCATAGTAAAGGCTTTTACTGGATTTATTTTTGTATATTGTGTCCTGAAATAAAAAAAATTAAGTTGTCTTGGGAATGTAAACGAAAATCTATAGATTTCTTTCCAGGTCTATTTTTAGATGATTTGAATTTTGTTTTGAAGTAATGCGAAATAATTTTGAAAATGTTTGAAGGCTGTGAAAAATCATGATACTACTTCATAAAGCCTCATAAATGTTTTAATTCTTGTGCACTCTCTTTTCAAAATACTTTATCAATCGATCATACCACTATTCCTGACTTTATCAATCGATCATACTAATATTCCTGCTTTTACGACTACCGCCTACTTTATTTTTAATCTGTGGTTCCCAAAGTAGCTCACATGGACTTGGGGTCTACTCGGGCTCACGAGGGGTCCATGTGAATGACGGAGAAAACTGGAGGTGCATCGTGTATGAGGTTTAACTAGGGATCCACGAGACTGAATTCCACTTAAACAGGTCATCACCAAAATTTTATCAATGTACTTAAATAATGCTTATTTATTTGCACAATGCTTATTTATTTGTGAGCATAATAGTTAATTAGCTATGTATTAATGAAATATATTTCATAAAATTGTGTAAGCTGGTACTATATGTGTTCGAAAAAAATTGCGCATTTTTAAATCAATAGCAAGGACCCTGTGTCAGCTCGAAATATTGAAAAATGAAGTAGAATTTTACATTATAGAAAAAAAAAAAAATCATGGAGGATAACTCTTAGAATTGTGTTTGAAAGTTCAGTTCTGCAAATTCGCTCGAAATTTGTGAATTTCACAACGGATTGAGTGAAACTTGACTTCGCGTTGGATTGTTTTGAAGTTCAAATATAAATTACATGGTCTCTATCTGACCTTGAGAATTCGACTTAGAAGGAGTTATTCAAAAATTGAGAAGGGGAGGGGAAGGGGAGGTTCCGTGGGAAAGGAAACAAAGTTTAAGAAATTCTGTTTCAATTGATAAAAATCTGCCAGATTCAATGATTTTAAGCATCATAATGAAGCGTGTTTAGTCACTTTAGTCTTAAAGTATTTTTACTTCCTTTTACAGAAAAGGAAGTATTGTATTCGCTAAAAAAATTTCACTCAAAAATCGACCTTAATTCCCATTTTGCTCATTCCTGAATGAATGTTGTTTTTTTTTTTTTCCACCCGACCACACGATACCCCTCTTTCTCCTGCCGTGGTACAAGCCTTCTCTTGTAGGACAGGCAGAAACCACTTAGCAATCCCAATCAATCAATCAATCACACGATACCTTAGAATGTGTAGATGCCTGAAATATCCATTTTGACGATTCCTGAGTTAATTTCAACGAATTTTCTCGTAACGTCTGTATGTTATGTATGTGCATATGTATATCGATAACTCAAGAACGGTATGTCCTAGAAAGTTGAAATTTGGTACGTAGGCTCCTATTAAGGTCTAGTTGTGCACCTCCTCTTTTGGTTGCATTCGTATGTTTATAACGGGGTCTTTTACATCTTTTTTGGGGGCGAATCATTGTTAATTTCGATGCAAACTCAAGTGGTGTTATAATTTGGTGGACACTTGGCGATACATAGCCAGTCTTTTGGTCGCCAACTTTTGTCGCCAACTTAGTGACAAATTTGGCGTTTTTTTTTTTTTTTTTTTTTTTTTTTTGAGCAATCACGATTGCTTATTGTTCTCACTTGACCGTTTTTGGCGTCCGTGCCTTTTTCAGCTTGGACCAGGCCTGCAGCACCATCGTCCACCGCCGGCGGCGCGGCTGGTCCTGAGCACTGTCCCCCGAAATCCACTTTTGCTGGGCGGTGGCGTCCATGTCCCACACACACGAACGCCTACACACACACACACGAACGCCTACACACACACACACATGAACGCCTACACACACAGACACACACACGAACGCCTACACAGACACACACACGAACGCCTACACACACACACACACGAACGCCTACACACACACACACATGAACGCCTACACACACACACACATGAACGCCTACACACACACACGAACGCCTACACAGACACACACACGAACGCCTACACACACACACACGAACACCTACACGCACACTCACGTACACAACACTCACTCACACACATGCATACATACACTTACGCACCCATGCACCCACACACATGCGCCTACACAAACACACACGCTCGTGATTGCGAAAAACATAATTTGAATTCAAGATGCCAAAAATTCATATTATTATTTTTTACTTTCTTCTATATCTAATATATAGAAGAAAGTATTGGATTCGTGCAAATTTTCGAATTTCGAATTTTGACGGATTCGAACGTTTTGAGGTGTGCTGAGTCCATTTCGACCATTTTTGGAAAATGTCTGTCTGTCTGTGTGTGTGTGTGTATGTGTGTGTGTATGTATGTATGTGTGTGTGTATGTATGTGTGTCACGTCTGTGTGTGACCAGTTTTTTGTGGCCACTCTACAGCAAAAACTACCGCATGAAATCGAACGAAATTTGGTACACATATGTGCCCGTATGTGAACTTGTGCCCATTAGTTTTTGGCGCGAATTCCTCCAAGGGGGGTGGAGCAATGGGACGTTTTTCGAGTTACGCGTGCTTGCTATTCCTCAGGAAGTAAATGGCGGAATCAAACAAAATTTGGTCCATATGTTGGTATTAACAGGAACAGGTGCTGATTCAATTTTGGTGTGAATAACTCAAACGGGGGTTGAGCTATAGAACGTTTTTTGTCGTCAATTGTGACTGCTGTATCTCAAGAAATAATGAACGGAATGAAAGAAAAATTTATCCGCAAGTAGCCCTTAGTGGGTATAAGAACTGATTTTATTTTTGTGTCAACAGCTAAAAAGGGGGTAGCGCAATCACCCGTTCTTTTTTTCCATTTTGAGTGCCCTATCTCAAGAAGTAATGCTACGTTCTGGTTGAAATTTGGAATATATGGGAATCCATATGTAAACAGGCTTTGGTTCTATTTTGACGCCGATCGCTCCAAGAGGTGTTGATTTTTTTTTTTGCGAATAAAAATATTTTTATTAATGCAACAATAAGAAAGATAAATTGTAATAGATTGTCGTCTGCGTATTTCTCGTGATTTTAATTGTATGGAAATGATCGGAAATATTATCTCAATGATTTAAAATTTTTAACTGTTGCCATCTTATGTTTGTTAACAAATAAAATATTTGTAATTCATTCAAGCAAGGCTTTTAAAATAACTTTCAATTTTCGCTCTTTGCTTTGCTTTTGCAATAATTCAGACATTGGGATAGTCGTCAAGTTTTTGCATGTGTCATTTTGTTTTTGTTGGGAACATTGCTTCCTCGTCAAGCATGGGGAGGGATCAGAAAAAAAAAAAAAGAAAAATATAGAAGAAAGTTTCGTGATGGCCACAACATACTAGTTTAATCTGGTTTCAATTTGGGCACTGTTGGTTATATTTAGAGAGTTAACTGTTGAATCACATTAAAATTGCCAATAATGGAGAAATAGCATTAAATTGGTGTAAAAGGAAGTCATGTGATGCACACATCAGCTCATTTCATGTCGTATCCCGGCAAGGAAAGTGACACAATGATTAATTGAAAAATAAGTTAATGAATAGAATAAGTTTTCTTTTTAGATTGCTTTTTTAAAAATATCTTGATTCTGAAATTTCTTTAGCTTGATATTTGTTTGTGAAACCTTTTTCACACTTCTCAAATTCGCTTCCTTTTCAAGATAATCCTTCAGTGGTGAGGTGCCCCAGAAGAATTCACACCCTTACAGTCCAAATGAACTGGACTTTTGCATTCAAACGTTTTGCAAGGTTTACTTACATTGCTTTATATCAGGGTTGAATCGGTGCCGGAACGCACCGAAACGTCGTTCCGGTACTGTTTTCCTGGGGAAAAAAAACCCTTTCACATAGAACTTTTCGAGACTCAATATTCAGTTACTATTTCTAATTGGCAATCTGGTAGTGAGAAATTTGCGAATTCACCCCCTACTTTATGCGTACAGTAGAACTCCAACCATCTGAACTTCTATTATCCGAATCGCTTTCTTTCGAAGAATTTCATGAGGAAAAAAAAAAAAAAATACGGAAATGTACTGCGATTCGCAAAATAAGATTAGGTTTCTTCGCGTTATTTCCTCCACGAAGCTAGTGAAACAGTTTACATTAAACGAGATTTTCAGAAAACAATGACTTTCTTCAAGTACAGTACGTACATACCGTACTAATACAGCACTTGAACGCACGCTTAACAAATGAAAGGGCTGCCTTTCATTTGATTACTTATACTCTCTATTCCTTTAAACCTAGTTTTCCTATTTTAAACATACACTCAATAGTTAGTTAAAATATGAAGAACCTTTTTCGGAAAAATCCAGTTATCCGATTTTTTGGTTATCCGAATGAGATCCGGTTCCAATTAGTTCGGATAATTGGAGGTCTACTGCACATGCATCTCACTTACAGTACTGTTTTAGTGGTGTTTATTTGTACAAAAATCACTGGAAATTGTCCAACTCTGATTTGCTAAATTTTGTGGAGTATGCAAAAAATAACACTTTACCTCACCACTATCGTTACAAAAAAATCAGCACACCAGTTAAGGGTTAAAAAGTGTACTTCCGAATGTTCAATAGAATGCCGATAGGGCGTGATGTTGTCTTTTTAGAACAAATTGAAAGAGAACTTTTTAACAAGTTATCTTTTAGAGGGGGGAGTCAGATAGGGATAATTCATCCTGGATTTTGCAAAAGCTAAGATACATAATTCCAAAAATTTGTATTTCTTTGAAAAACATGACTTAAATGCATCTTTCTTTACAACCTATCGATCTTGCTATTGAGACTCGTTTAGACTGCGTTCTTATTCACTTATATTTATTTTATCTATCGCAAAACATTCAAAAATAATTGTTACAATCTCAAAAGCTACAATGGATTGAGAATCAATAAAAGTCGAAGTTAAACACACAAAGTTCAACTTGCTTTTGACATATTTGTTCCTTGGCTGATGGATTTTAATAACATGATATTGATTAAGTGATGTATAGTATCTTAAGAGCATGTATTTCCTTCAACTAATTTAACTTGGATTTGATTTTGATCCATAAAGAGTGAAGGAGGGAGATATCAAAAATGATAGTGCGAGTAAAGAGTTGAAGAATTAATAATTCACAAGATTTAACTGTATGCTGCCTGCTCCCACTTAATTGCATGTATATTTTTTTAGCAATTACTGTGTTAGTTCTTATCACAAGTATACAATGCAATTTCTTTCGAAATTGAACTACTTTCGTTTCTTGATGCAAACTTGAAGTTCAACTAAGCGTTTCTTTTTGAAATATGATGTGTGGTTTAAAGTGAATGTGTTTTAATTTCTGAAGCTGTACGTTTTTGCATTTTCTGAATTATTTTTATTTTGAGTTTGAAAATTCGGTGAAATCCTACAAAGTTAGCGGCCGAGAAGAATGTTACAGGGAAAACTCAAGTGATTCGATTCTCAAAATAACTGCTGTTGTGAGTAGCATTTGATGGAAAACTTTTCTCAGTTTTAAAATTTTAATTCATCCTTTAACTTATTTATTTATATCAGAGACAGTGTAATGGTTATGACTTATGTCTGAAAATTTGGAATCGAAATAATGATATACAATCGGCAAAAAAAAAAAATTTCCTGAAAAAAATGTTTTCATGAAGCATCGAAGAAAAATTACGACCTTTGAAATGTAGTCATCTTCATTCAAATTTCAAACATTGGTGAACAGTGCTTGGAAGTGCTAAGAGCTATTGATAAAACTTAAAAATATTATTTGACCTTGAGTACTTATACCTGCAGGGTTGGCTGAAAACAGAAAAGGAAAAGACTCAATATATGATATCCATTTATTTATTCAGTGCTAAAAATGTCTAAAAAATGAAAGTGTTAAAATACTGAGAATATGATATTTCAGTATGTGAAAGTTATACTTGTAAGAACTTGTTTCAAAACCTAAGAGATCTTTTACATTTTACCTGAAATTTCTTAATTTCCGTGGTTGAATAATTTTACCACAGATTTTGAAGTAATTTATATTTGTGTTAAATTTGTTTGCAACATCATGTTTTACAATCTTAAAAATCGCTTCGCATTTCTGAAAAAAAAATCTTACGGATTTCTTAAAGAGCATTAATGCATATAATTTGATATTGTTTGAAGTGTATAAAACATTTTTAATCGAGATCCCTACCCTTGATAATAAAATTGAAATTACTTTTTCTACACATTCAGAGCAGAATTTACTGGACAATTTCAGAGGAAAACTAAGCGAAAAGGTGAAAACTATAAGTATAAAAATGCAGTTGGAAAAAGTTCTGAAAATGATAAGGAACGAAATATCTTTGAATGAAAAGAGTAATGAAGGTTTTGAGCATGTATTCAGTCTTATTTTAAAAATCTCTTCACTGTTTGGCATAACATACAAAGCATCACTTAACAAAAGTTTTTTTTCTTATCAGTTACTGGGACTCTATATTATTAATTCTCGTTACTGCTTCATACATCGTAAGTATCCTTTACGTCAAAGTGATGAAATTACGCAACTTAATTTTATATACTTTTTACATATATTTGACATTAGGTTTATCCATAAAAATCGTTTTGCTTCTGAAACGGGAGAAGATTTTTGCCGCTACAGCTGACATGTTCTGTCTTTATAAGCAGCTAGTTAGCAGTCATAATAAGCATATAAGAAGCATTAAATTCCAGATTTTTATTTTCGTTCCTTTCATTATTTCCGTTACTGGTATTTTAGTTGCCTATTACATCATTATGATTCCCATAAACAGCAATTTACAGCTTTTCGCGGACGGACAACCATTCTACAGCACAGCTCTGGTGCATGTTGTTAGAATGTGTCTTAGCATTTCCACCATGGAATCATGCGCCACAGTCACGGTTGCCGTAATGTTACTGTGCAATTATTATGTATCCTCAAAAACTATGCTAGCGTCTTACGGACATAATTTCCTCTTGAAAACAAGAACTATGACTTTTACCAAAGACATGGTCGTTTGGCAAATATCCACGTACAAGAAAATGGTGCATAATTCCAAAGAACTTGACGCTTGCTTCTCCAATTGTGCTTTATTGCTTTATGCTGCGTCCATAACATGCGTTTTCAATACTTTGAACATAACTTTCTCGGGTCAAGTTGTCACGGGAAGCGTTGCCATCTTTGGCCAGTTCCTGTTAGCGTTTGTGCTGGCCGTAGTGATTTTCTTTTCTATAACAATATGTGGTACTCTGGTCAACTCAGAACATGAGGATTTGAAGATAGTACTGATCGAATGTGAAAAGAACATCTTCAAGAGGCAAATGGAGATGCAAGTAATGATAGCATTTAAGATTCTGATGGAAAATGTGAATTGTATAAAGATATGTTTCACGGGGGGAGAAATGTTTGCCATTAACAAGAGTCTTATTATGACGACAACTGGTGCTCTTATCACTTATGGGGTACTGATACTTTGATGTTTTCAAGTCGAAAGAATCAAATCTCAGGGTCCTGTTCCAGAAAAAAAATCTGTAATATTCCCAGACCCGAACTTTGGGCCCCTGTGTAACAAAATCTGTGGGGTCTCTCCCCAGAGGCCACAGTGCATATTTGCAGCGTTAATAAGTCTTAGTGCTAATTTTTTTCCATTTCCCCTCCATTTCTTGGACCCTTTAAGGACTTGCCCCCCCCCCCCCCCCGTCGCATTCCGCTTCGGATTGACGTCAAGGCTCTTCCCTCAAACTGTGTCTCCGCATATACATTCCGGAGATAATTTGAGGGAGAAGTTATGACGTCAATCTGAAGCGAAATGCTACCGACTGTTTTCTGGAATAGGGCCCTTGTTTAAGGAATCAAGTGTTTTTCGAAATGTGAAATAAGATTTATTATGATTTGATTTTAAAACTTCTACTATTAAAAAGAACTTCAGCAGTAAAATTTCATGCTAAATAAAATGTCAAGTTTTGTTTTTCCTGGATCATTATTTAGACTGAAAGGATATCTTTTTAATTTTGAGTCTGCTAAAATATTTTCAATTATAGACTAAGATCTCACTGAAAATTTCTGCCTCCATCTGTTGTTAAATAAAACACAATATGTATTAAGGGCTGCTTGTAACATATGTCACTTTTTTCAGTATTTTTGACCACCAACCCCTTTGTCAAAAGTGTCACACTTCAGCTTCCCCCTCTCTTCTCAAGCCACACTATTTTTCGTAAACACATTCATATAAAAATGAGTGTTGTCGCTCTTCCCCCCTGTCACACACTCACAATTTGCTACCCCCCCCCCCCGCCCCCTCAAAACAGGACAAAATTTGTGAGAACCACTTCAGCCCAGCATTTTGTTAGCTCCGTTAAGAAAGAGAAATATTTGGGAAATCAACTTTTACTGACGTTTTGCTCTTTCGTAATACATGTTACAATGTCATCACCTACCAATCAAAAAGGTACTGAATCAGAACAGTGAAAAAACTGATGCCGTGCAACATAAAGAAAACGGCTTTGAAAAACTGCCACTTGGCGCGAATATCGGCGATCATTTCTTCCCTCTTCATTTCAGTTGAAGAGCTCCTGTTCATCCGGCGTCTCCAAGACCAGACAGCCGGTCTATGCGTCCAAGACAGGGAAACATCGGGCTTATTCTTATTCAAATGGAAAACGGTGGTGTCAGGGCAGTCTCGAAACGTGACTTGATGTTGTTCACTCTCAAATTTAAATATGGGTCGTTTGGGACCTGATGCCTCCTGGGACTTATCTTCGGTGGATTTGCTGCGTGAGCTCTTTGCTCTGTTTTCCGAACTGTGGTGTATATCTGGACTCGAATTTGCAGAACTCGATTTTCTCTGCTCTTTCTCTCTTTTGAGACTTTCTAAGATAAAAGAAAGCCGCTCTTCCATCTGGGAGGAAACAGAGTCTGGAACCTCATACTTCGATTGCATCATTGGGGAGATCTTCGTTCAGTTTACACGATGGTAACTCTAGAAAATAACAAGATAAATAATGATATTACTAAAATGTTCATAGTTGTGTGCAATTTCAGTAACATACAGTTATTATTCTTTTCATGCTGGTTTCACACCGGCCGAGACAACTAGAAGTAAGTTACTGCTGTCGCTTTACTATTATAGGTTGTTGCTTTGGTTTTACTCCAACAGGAAGAGATTTTATGGTCCAAATTACCAATCAGCCAGCGAGTCTTGGTCTATCCCAGGGGTCTCCAACCTACGGCCCGCGAGCAGATTTTAACCGTCCCGCAAAAAGCTAAAAAACTTTTTAAAAAAAAGATTTTTTTTTTTTTCAATTGATAAAAAAAAGTTTTTTTCAAACTATTTTAAAGAAAACTATCCCAGAAAATCTCAAAAACCACTACTGGTCTTAGTATGAGCGTAGGCAGAGGCGAGTGTCGGCGAGACGGGCAACTGTCAGTCCTTTGAGGAGAGTCTCCAAATTTCACTTTCCTCCCTAAGTCACCAAAGATAGTTCAAAATTGCGTTTCTGGGAACATTTCTGTACGAATTCCAAAGGATTTTCGAGAATAGCCACCAGCCCCTTCCCGAACGCCTTAACATACGAGTATAATTATTAAAATTGTGTTTTTGAAACTTCGGTATCAAAAAAATTTTCGGAACAGCTCCTAAATTCTGACTATTCTTCTAACATCATTAAAGATGTCTAGAAATGTGTTTCTAGGCTTTCATTCCCAGAAATTTTTTGACTCTATCCAGATAGACTCTATCCCGTTTAAAGTGTTTCATCTTTACTAATACTGTCCAACCACGGATTGCATGGAATTTTCATACGTCCAGATAAGACGAATCTATGTGAATAAGGGGGAAAAGTAAAAATTTGATGCGCGTATTCCGCTCATTTGAATGAGACTCTGCTTCGCAAAAGCTGACATCGGTAAAAAATAATAGATTCTTTCATTTCTTGCTGTAAAACGGCTGTTTGTCTTTCCATACAATCCGTGGTCAGACAGTAATAATACGTGAAATACACCGCCAGCTCAGTCATTTCCAGCCGAGGACTGCAGTTTCGTGCTTATTAGCACTCAACTGCACTTCGGTCACTCGTCTGGTCTGCTAATTCTATATTAGCTACCAGTTTGTTTCGCACTCTTGGCTTCCTTAAGAGATTTTCCATCTCCAGCTCAGTCACTTTCCTATGGCGGGTTGATGAGTGCTAATAAGCACGAAACTGCAGTCCTCGGCTGGAAATGACTGAGCTGGCGGTCTATTTTACGTATTTCTGCTTTAGCCCTGGCTAATGGGCGGTAATTTACTGAATAGACAGTAATCATGCTGAAAGTCTGTATGCCTGGATCTCAGGATATCTGGATCTCTGGGTGTCTGTTACGCGCATAGCGCCTACTAGTCCAGTCAATAAATACATTTTACATTGCAAAAAATGGGGTCAAAGATTTTTTTTAAAAATTTGTACATATTGGTGCCGACATGAAAAAACCAAGTTATCCAACACGAAAGACCCCGGGAGAACTTTTGGGGGCCGAAAAACCACAAAAATTTATGACTTTTTTGTTTTTTCCAAAATATCTCCAAAATAGTTCAACTTAGAAAAAAAATATTAAATGTAAAGTTTAAAGAACATAAAATTTCCTACAACTTTTTTATTTACAACTTTTTTGTAGCACAAATAGCAAGCTTGCTATAGCTCTTTGAAAATAAGCAGCTTTCCTCCACTCCGAAAAAAAAAGAAGCTTTCACACCGAAATCAAGGCGTCATAATTATTAGAACTTGAATAGAAACTTTAGTTTCAGAGAGTTTATCGACAGTTAGAGTAGTTTGAGTTTCTTGCTCCCCCCCTCCCCCCCCCCCGCTGGACACAGAGTAGCAATTCTGGCTGACAGATTAGTTCCCACTAGACTCCAAAACAGACGATGTATTATGAAACTGAAATGCATATATACATTCATTTAAAGCACATATGACGATGCAGTAATTAAAAAAACCTTCCCCACTACTGCTCACGAACTAACATTTCTGATCTGACACAGGTACTCTTCATCAGACTCCAATAACAAATGATATATTGCAGTTTGTTACTGGATTACACAATTTATACATTCATTTGAGGCATATAATTCGTACATTCTAGTCTAATTATTGCAAACAAAGATGCGGTTTTTAAATATTAATGTGAAGGAATGAATATTAGGCAGCTAATAAGCAAACAATCAACACAATCATGCATCCTATGCTCTGATACAATAATAATAATAAACCCTCCCCCACCACTCACGAACTAATATTTCTGGTCTGACAGAGGTAGTCTTCATCAGACTCCAATAACATATGATTTATATTGCAGTTTGTAATTGAATTACATAATCTTCTCATTCATGTAAAGCACATAATTCTTACCATCTATTCTATTACAAGCGAAAATGCTATATCTTACTACTATTATATATGCGAAAGTTTGTCTGTATGGATGTATGGATGTTTGTTACTCTTTCACGCAAAAACTACTGAACGGATTTTGATGAAACTTTACAATAATATAGCTTATGCATTAGAATAACACATAGGGTAGTTTTCGTCCCGTTATGGGGGGCAAAACCCCCTTAGGGGAGCAATAAAATACAATTTTCGTATAAATTCTCTAATATAGGGATGAAAAAATACTTGCACATATTTACATTATATGTCCATCGAAAGCTCTGATTTTTTTGCTGAAGATGGCACCTATTCAAAATTTCTAAGTAGAATAAAAAACGAGTTATGAGCTTTTTAGTTCCATGTTCGAAGGTTTTCCTAAACTCAATACAGTATTTAGTGTATCATCTCAACTCCCTGTCGATAGCGACAATTGTTGTATTGTTGACTATCTTTGCTTTTCGTGACTGTTCAAGGCTTTTCTCAAGTCAAATCTTGAAGTAAGATTTTTGCACAAGATTGGCAAATAATATATGATTTGGCTGATCATTTTCCATTTAAACGGAACTTTAATGTAATTAATGGTTTTTATTATTATTTATGCTGATTGAACACTTACTCATTATCCAATCAACCAGCAGATCGCCAAACGTTTTGCAGAAAGATTTCCGTAGCTGATGCATTTGGCAGTTTTTTTCAACGTCGCTGTTTTTTAAGCCGAAGACTACGTTATAATGTTTGTCAGCTTTCACCATGTAAACAAACTATCGCCAATCAAAGAATCTTTAAAAAACTTTTTTTACTGTGTGTTAAATAATCCGGCAACTAAATTAGACAAATCCATAAACAGCACAAAAACTTCCATTAATTTTCCTTTTTGCACAATTTCAAACAATCGCCAAATTTTACTACTTATTTTGGAACAATTTTGGATGAAACTCTTCAGCGCCATTTTATGGTGACCAAAAGTGTATCTCAGCACCTGACGATAATATCTTTGTAACGAAAATTAATATCATATCGTTTTACAAAGTAAGGAAAGAAGGAGGGAGCATCATCGAAGGTATCCCAAAACGATTCCCGCAAATTCGGTAAAATCGCACCAAGAAACCACAATGATTGAAATTTCCCAAAATAACTAAAGCAAGTATAAGGGGATTACGAGCAACTTCAATAGCAATACATAGAAGGTTTTAGACTCCATGTTAAAAAAAAAAGTATCAACAGATTAATTTTTTTAAACATGAGAAGAGTAATTTCATGTTTTGGAAATTTGTATATGCTTAAATATAGTGCTTTCGTTTCTAAATCAATACTATTTTGTTCTTTATACTTATTGCTATTTTACTTTTATGGGTAAGGAAGAAACTCTATTTTTAATCACGTCAAAAAGATGTGTTTTAAATTCTTTCACTTAAACCAGTAAACAAAAGCAAGTAACGATTTTTTCTCATAATTATTACTGACCCAGGCAACGCCGGGTATTTTTGCTAGTTTGAATATAAATGTGAATGAATTAGGGTGATAATAAGCAAACAATAGACATAATAATGCATAAATGAAGGTACAATGGTAATACGTAATGAACACTTTGAAAAAATTCTACAGAAACTGGCTTTTTGAGGCATGAAAAGCCCAAAAAAATTACCTTTCAAAATGAAAATCGAACTGTAGAAGTTTAATACATACATCTAAATTACAAAGAGATTCATTCTACCTTAAAGCAAATAGAGAAAGGACAACAAAATACGCTGTTTATCTTCTTCGAAGCCGTTTTGAAGGTCCAGGTTCTCCCAGTTCAGAATCTGTAGGGGGTAGAAAGTAGCTGTGGTCCTTTAATTGTTCATCTCCTTGTTGCGGTAATTCTAAAAGCTCTTGGAACAAATCATCTTCTTCAGCAGTCTCATCCAAAGATGAAATTTCAGCAACATTTTCACAATGTGTGTCACTGCAGTGTTTGCACGTACTGGAGCATTTTAAACCTGCCTTGCGACAAGAACAGGCTCCAGTACAATTTTTCTCGAAGGTACAAGGTACAATCTTCAAAAGATTCTGAGTAACTGAATCTCCTTTTGCGTCAACAGGCAACAGACCTTGCGTTCTGCGTTCCCAACCCTATTTCTCTGGATCAATTATGTTGCCAAACCAACTTTGCATTTAGTGGTAGCACCGATATGAGTGATAACGTCCAGTATCGTCCCCCTCCCCCGCACGTTGGAGGTAGCCCTGCAAGATTTATTTTAGCCATGTATACTAGTTTTATAAAAAGATTAAATCGCAAAGTATCCAAAGATAGGTTCAAATACTTTACGTCACCTGTGTATAATATTTTCAAAATGTTTTCTCCAGCTGCAGCTACCGCATCATGATGACAGATTGGGTCCATAAATACTTCAATAGCGTCCTTAATTTCAGGAAGTTTTTTTTTGACTATGTTGCACAATTTCATCTTGCCTTGGCCAAAAATTGCCGATGTCGTATCGCACCCATTAAACGCATGGATGAACAGAATATTGCTGGGGTCAAACTTAAAGGATTTAGTGGGAAAAAAACAACAATTCACAAGCATTTCCTCTTCCAGGTTTTAAAAATAACAAGTTGCTGAAAGGTTGTCCTAAAGCTGTCTTCAGCGCTAACAGATCTATATCCTCGCCCACTATGACAACCTTTTCAATATTCTTCGCCTTTGAAAGAGCAGTAAGTAAGTCGGCATCGTCTTGAGTTTGCCTGACTTCAATGCCACACTCTTCGGAATTTGTCTTAAGAAGTTGGATAAGACGATTCTTGTTGTCTTGCCAGAAATCTTTCATGAGGAATTTAGTTAACATGTTAGGTTCAACCATTACTTCAAGGGAAGAGATTGATTGCTCATTGATATAGCATTTGTGACAGGCAGTGTGAATTGTCACTTCTTTTAAGTCCTTCAAAAAACGCTGATGTTCTTCATTTTGACGTTTTGCGATGCATGTTTGAAGAGTTTCTATTCCCTTCTCCTTCAATCTTTATTTCGCATTTATTCAAACTGATTTCGCAAATAATAATAATAATAATAATAATAATAATAATAAAAACACCTTGGTCACGCGTAATCATTTCCAGAAAAAAAAATGTAATACAGAACACACAGATTGAGAAACATACTCTCGCTCGAACTCTGAAGTGACTAACATGAGTAGCTATTGAGTCGATTCATCTCATTTGGAGAGAAAAAAAGGGGGGGAATAGAATGGGGGTGTTTTGTTTAAGTTAAAGGGAACAGAGGCATTTACCCTCAGCTGCGAAAGACAAATAATTTCCAAGGTCAGACTGCCGACATTTCTCCTTTTTTCCTCCGTTATCCGATGCGCTTTCACGCACTTTGCGGAGGAGTTCAGAAAAAGTGTGACTTTCAAGAAGTTGTAACTCGTTTGCTTTTCATGATACAAAAATGTTGTAATGACAAAGGTTAAAGGAAATTTAATCCTCTTTAACATTTGTACTTGAAGTTTTTTTGTAATTTTAACCCTTTTTGAGATATTTTGAAAATACTACAAAAAGGCACAAATTTTTGGGGGTTTTCGGCCCCCAAAACTTTTCCCGAGGTCTTTCGTGTTGGATAACTTGGTTTTTTTCATATTGGCACTAGTATACACAAATTTAAAAAATAAAATCTTTGACCCCATTTCTTGTAAGGCAAGCCCGTTTTTTCTACCTATTGACTGGACTATACACCGTTCGGCCGATTTTCATGAAATTTGGCACAAAATTAGTTCGTAGTATAGCGGTGAACAACATGAAGCGATTTTTTGAAAATTCGATTTTGTTCTTTTCTATTCCAATTTTAAGAACATTTTACCGAGCAAATTATCGTAACATGGACGAACAAATTACCATAACGTGGACTAGCGAATTACCATATGCGACCATGGACGAGCAAATTACCCTAGCAAATTGACGAGAAATTCATCATACATTATTTGTAAATGTACAGGCGAATCAAATGACCATTTAATTTTCTACTACAGGCAAAGCCGTGCGGGTACTGCTAGTGATGGAATAAATTGCAGTCGATTGATTAGGTAAGCAAATCATTGACACGAGGCAAAAAAGACAACCACGATTTCGTCGCCGCCGCAGCTAATGAGGCACGAACTCTAGTTTTGATTGACTATGCAATAATGAATCTAAAAGACCGCACACATTCAATACTTTATGAAGTTTAAAGGTTTGGTTAGAAGGATCCAAGTTCGATTAAAATGAGGCCCTGGGTAGACTGTGTCACCGATAAAATAATTCAGATCTAAATGGGTATCAAGTTCCACAGCTGTTCCTCATAGAAATTGGATTGTCCCACGTTTTTCAATTCATTCAGAAAATAATTTTTTTTATCTTCTTTGATTCCGGATTTTAAACTGGCGGCAAGTTTTGGTCGTCAATAAACAATTTCCAAAACATTTGACCACTTCAATTATACAGTAACTTGCCAAGTTTAAATCCGGGATCAAAGAAAGTAAAAAATTGTTTTCAAAATGAATTGAAGAACACGGGCAATCCAATTTCCATGAGGAATTGCTATGGAACTTGTTATCCGTTGAGATCTGAATCTTGTCGGTGACGTCTACCCAGAACCTCATTTCGATCGAACTTGGCTACTTTTCACATTGATATTTTGTTTGGATATCATTAAGTTTTGAAAGCTAAATATGTTCTTCCTTAGAATTAAATGTAAAAGCGCGTACAAATTTTTTTTCAACAACCATCAACAACAGCACGGGGAACAACTTCCATCCCCCCTGCTTTTGCGATGCATTGGTTTCGTTTCATTAGTAATTTCGAAGACATTTCAATAACTGGGGGTTTGACGATATCGTCAGTATTATGGGCTATAATCGTTTGCTTCTATCACTATCAGCAAGGCCATGGCCGAAGTACATTAGCTCTTGGTCTTTGGCGTCCACAAATTTGGCGATAATTGGGAAAATTGCTAAGACTCCTAGTTCTCAAAATCTTCCTGCCCATCCCCTCTCCATGTTCTTTGGCGCAATCCCCCCCCCCCCAAATTTAGCTCAACTTTCTTTCCCTTTTTTATTTTTTTAATTTTATTTATTTAGAAAAATATCTATTTATTTATTATTATTATTATTTTAGAAGAAAAGTTCAGTACTACGCCAATGACATACCACATACACACACACGCAAACTAAATAAGTAAATGAAATAAAATGTAAACAGAATTAAATAAAATAAATAATTTTAATTAAAATAAATCAACAAATAAATTTAATTAAACAAAAAAAAGGAATTAAACCATCCCCCCTCCCTCATTTTGATGGCGCAACGTGCGCCATATCCCCCACCTGTGGGCACACTTGTCGCCCGTTAGATACTAAATTCCCCCTGTCAAAAGGGCGAAAGTGTTATGGGCTAAGGAATCTATAACAAGGACGAAACTGCACCAATCTCGAGTTAAGCAAGGGAGAGTTTTGCTAAGAATAAGGGGAGGAAAGAAACAGATATAGACCACATTCATATTAAAAAGTTCACTTACATATATATCATCACTTTTAATCGCTCTTCTATCTTCCTACAGTAGGTAATTGACTACCGAAACGTGAAACGGCAAGCAAGATTGGATGGAAAAGGTGAAATAAATAACTTCTATAATCTATGTTTCATACTTATGAAATTTCGAGGGAAAAAATCCGTCATATTCACAAATCTGTTCGGGTTTCAAAACCGAGATTTCAAAATCCAAGTATAATTTTGAATCCCATTACAATAACATTGAAACCCATTACGCAAGAATATTAATAGAATTTTAGCAGTGGACGAGACAAAGTTTTCTTGGAAATTAATACGCAGATCAGGTTTATTTTTCGTCGATCTGTAATTAGATTATGCGTCAGTCATTTATCATTGAGCTCTTACATTATGAAAAATATGATTTCGAACATCGGATTTTTTTTGAAGTAGCTCTTTTGTTCCTTTATAAAGGGCTGAATGCGTCATTTCAGGTCCGTCGTTTAGGAAGGTTGGGAAGGATCAATGCGTTGCGTATATATCAGTGGCGGCGATTAGGGGGGAAGCTAGGGGGCACCCCCCCCCCCAACTTTATATGGTTTATTTATTTATTTACTTTTTTAAAATTAGGAACCAAACTAGAAATTATAAAAAAAGCAGAAATGTCAAAATTTTCCGATCATAATTAATTTTTCATTTTGCATATCTGTTTACGAAACACTATTTAGCACAAGCAGTAACTTTTAGTTTATGTACACTCAGGAACATTGAAAATAGCGCCCCAAGAAGGAAGCATTGGATTGAAGTGAAATTTAATGTACAGAATAATACAGATGAAAGATGCACTTAATCCGAAAATCTAGACAATTAAACTAATACAGGCTAAGAAATGAGATAAATACAGGGTTACTTCAATGGCGCGTTGGACCCCCTTTTGCTGCAATGCAAGTCGCAATACGGTCCGACATTGAGCTAATTAAACGTCTGATGCCGTTCTGAGGCAGATGGATTCCAAAACTTTGAACAGCCACTTCCAAATCTTGCTCAGAGAAGCACGGCGACATCTGGCGCTTCAGCTGATCCCATACATGCTCTACAGGGGACAAGTCAGGGGAGCGGGCTGGCCATGGAAGAGTCTCAAAAGGACGTAAGAAGTCTTGAGCAATTCTAGCTGTATGCGAGCGAGTATTATCTTGCCTCAAAATTGCTCCTGAGAGGCCACTTAGGAACGGTCTTAGACGTGGTTGCAGAATGTTATTAATATAACGTTGGCCCGTTAAGGTTCCACGTACCACAACTAGAGTGGACCGGCTATCATAGACTATAGCGTCCCAGACCAGATAGAAAGGGTGGAGTGGTATCTCCAGAGCGCTCTTATATGCAAAATTTTGCGATTGTACCTTTCTTCTTTCTTGGGGCGCTATTTTCAATGTTTCTGAGTGTATTCATTGTTTAGATATTATAAATCAATTGTTTTACCTAAACAAGTCATACTTGCTTCATTAAATTATTACCAAGTGTTTGTTACTTCTCAAAATACTTTGGAGCAAACAATGTAAGTCTTAGTCATGTCAAAGTGTTTCTTCGGGGAAAGTTATTGTACCCATAATTTATCAAAATCTTAAGAAAAACGTAAGTTAAGCTGTTGGACTTACATCAATTACCACTCATGTACTCAAAACCAGCCTTAGCAAAATTTAATACTTTTCTCTCTCTCTCCAGGGGCGTAGCTAAGGGGGGGGGGGTTGGGGGACAAACCCCCCCCCCCCCGAAAAGTTAGTCTCAAAAAAAAAGAGAAAAAGAAGAGAGAAGAGAAAGGAAAAAATTCCAAGCGATTACACACACACATATATATATATATATATATATATAGATATATAAAAGAAGTAACCCCCCCCCCCGAAAGTCGGGTCTAGCTACGCCACTGTCTCTCTCTCTCTTTTTTTTGCCCTCCCCCCCCCCCTTTTCAGTCCCAATCGCCGGCTCTGGTATGTGGCCTATGCCCCCTAAAAAAAATTTGAATTGATGGGCCTGCGCTTAAGATTAAGGCAATCCAAAGTTCAGTTGAAAGACTTTTCGATACAACTAGTGCTATGAAGCTTTGACAGCGTCCGAAGCAGACAACCATGTTTGCAATAAAATTATTTTTTCTGTTTTAGTTAATTAGTTATGAATGGGATGAGTGAAATTATGAATGAAAGTGAAAAGGTATATATATATATATATATATATATATATATATATATATATATATTAGGGTGGTCCTTATTTTTGAAGTTGTAGATATTTGACACGACGCCCCTTCAATTTATTCCATTATACAAATAAATGATCCATGCAAAATTTTAAGTCAATCCATGAATATTAATACGTGCCCCTAGGGCCCCCTTTTGGAGTTTCGAAGAAAAAATTGCGGATTTTCTCATTTTTATGTAAAAATATTCCTAGGTTTCATATTTAAAGTAATTTTGAACCTCAATAGATGTTGCTACTTCAGACCAACCATTTTCTCACTTTCATTCTGTAAAATTTTACAAATTACATAGGGTACATGTACACCAATGGCCCTGGGACGGGCATACCACTATTCGCGCTCGTTTCAAACCAAGCGACAGGAGAACATTTCTTTCCACCAAAATGGACACAAGGGTTTCTAAAGGTCATTAATGAATGGCATAGGCCATTAATGAATGATTTTTGACAACAACAAATTGCCTCCTCCAGGCTTTAGGGGTGTTGATTTAGAAAATTTTCTGTGTATGTAATAGGTGTGGCATATAGGGTCACTAGGTTTCCATGCTATAAATATAAGTAATGACAATTATATTTTAATTCGCTGTTTTTTAGTTATATACTTAAATGTTTATGCATTCTTATAATTTAAATTTTGAAAAATCCTCGATTACCCTACAATAAAAATAAACTCTATTTTCCATATCTAAAATATAAATTTAAAAAAATTCCAGATCGGAATTATGTAAAAATCTATACTTTAAACTGTCTTCTATTTCAGTACATAGTCCTTTATTATCATAAAATTCCTCTTGCAATTCACAAGATTTAGAAACCGAAATGGGTATCTATCCTAACCTGTTGAACCTTTTTTTCTATATCTGGTTTACAACAACGAAAAAATTCTTGACAACTATTGATATCTGCTCGCATTTCATCAATGTTAGACAAATGCCATATTATGGACAAAGATGCTGCTCATTTATTAACAGCCTATGTAGATGCAGTAAATTTAAATCCAAATAACCTTATGATCAATCGTACATCCCTTAAGAGAGCAAGAGAAAATCTTCGAGAGGTAAAATCAGATTTCATGAATTTAAATTTAGATTTTTTAGTTATTCCCTGGGATACAAAGCTACATCCAGATGTAACTGGAAAAAATGCCGATAGGCTTACCATGATAGCTTCAGGTCTCAAAGTTGAACAGCTACTCAGAATTTCTGAGATATTTCTTCAGTTGTATATGTGTGTGATATCTTAGATGATTGCTCTTTATTGCTAACTGTTCAAGCTGTAGTGTTTTATATAGCGGCTTACAATACCGGTCGTATAAATTGTGCATGTAATTTTTTAGAGCAAAAGCTGAACGGTGATATATTGCATTTGTATTGCTATCATCATGCACTTGAAATCGTACTGCAGAGTGTCTTTAAAGAAGTTCTTGCCTTTCTTAGTTCTAGACTCGTTATTCCATTATTTAAGTGCTTCAAAATTCAAAAACTACACATACCACTTAATTTCTAAAAGAAGAATTTGATGACACATTATTGTTCGTAGAAAGCGGAATTAAGAAATATTTCAGAGAATTCTCATAACGTGTAATAATATTTCTTGGTGAAGTCCTCCCTCCTACAGCGATATGTTTTCGGCAACCTGGAGCTTATCTGTGAGCCAGATGTGTGGCAAAAGAAATTTATTGTTTGAATATTTATATATTTAGGAAACAATTTAAATTGACCTTACATGAAGAGAATGCCCGTAAATGCTGTTTTACAGTTAAATGTTGTATGAAGATATAGTTTATCACAGCAACCCATTCTAGGCATTTTAAATTAATATAAAGTCTAGTGCCTAAAAAACCTGCAGCGTACAAAATGATGACAAACATGCAGCAGAAGCAGTGATTGAAAAATTCATAAATCACTTATGGTACTTAGGAGATGAATTAGTAGCTTTGTCCGTATTGGATGAAGGAATTAACTTCGAAGAAAGGAAAAGACTGCTCTAAAAATTGCTTGCTGATAAGGAAGACGTGTCTGATGACTTTATAAAAAAATTCAGATAACAGTAGATGATTTGGAACTTCTTTAGTAAAGATCTTCCTCTTTATAGAATCAATTACATGTCAATAAAACTGTTTGATAAGTTACAAACACCAAAAGATATTTTCCTATTTGATCCTGATTCATGGCAAAATGAAGGAAGCTATTTAAAGGGAAGAGATATCGTTAATATGCTGAAAGTTGCGAATGATACAACTGAAAGAGGAGCACAATTAATCGAGGAATTTCACAATCAATTTACCAAATATGAGTCACAAAAGCAATTTAGTATTTTACAGACAGTTCAAGACTATCGGGAATAAAAATGCACACGATTGATATACATTGAGAAAAGCGTACGATTAAGGTAAAGTTTCTATAGCACTATTTCATTCTTATTGAATGTAAAATCTTTAGACGATATGAAGTAATTAAAAAAATTAATTTTAGCGCTACCTCGCTGTAAAAATATATTATGCAAACATAGGAGAAACGATGTACGGGGTCTGAAGTAAAAACTCGAAGATTTGAGAGAAAATTATCAAAAGTGTTCAAGTTCAACGGCCTAGGGGCACGTGTTATTATTGACCGATCTAGTTCAAATTTTGCACCGATTACTTTTTATTATAGTGTCACAAAACTAGGGGGCGTCACTTGTTGAATTCCGAAAATTTTTTTTTCTCATATGAATAAGGACCACCCTAATATATATATATATATAATATATATATATATATATATATATATATATATATATATTAGAAAGAGTATTGACACAGACAATTTTCAAGGTCCGACGAAGCGCGGGTGCCAGGCTGGTCGGGCATGAGTAACTTTGAAAAAAAATTCTTAGGCGACTAGTTTTTCCAAAAAAAAAATCTTTTAGAAACCAAAAACCATGTTTTTCCTAATAAACTCTGAGAAAAAATTGTCTGGCGTCTAATTTTTTCATAGTTTTTATCGATCTCTGGGCATTGTATATAATGTAGGTGCGTATGTAAAATAGTAAAATTAAAGTTGAAATATTAACTTTGTTCCAGTCATCGATTTCTGTAAAAAAAATCAATGCATGTTTTAAAAAAAACAAACTGAACAATAAAAACTTTTTTTTTTGAATGAAACAGTAGTAATTTTTAAAACAAATTGTGAAATGACGCTTCAACAAATAATAATTTTCCGTAAAAAACAGTATCTTTTCATTGAGTGGAACATTAGAATTGAATTAATACCTTTGGAAGCGTAAAATAAGATGTAACAACGTTTCATCGCACAAAATTTCCTGATTAGTGCAGACACGTGTTTTGGGTTTTCAAGGAACTGCCCCCCCCCCTTATTATTTATTTATTTATTTATTTAATTTTTTATTATTTATTTATTTTATTTTTATTATTTATAATAATAAAAATATTTATTATTATAAATATTTTTTATAATAATAAATATTTTTTTTATATTATATATATTTTTTTATTATTTATTTACTGATTTATTTTTTGCAGCTTTCCTTGGATTACTTTTTATCTTCAAGTTCATATTTCATTGCATTGAAAAAGGGATTCCTTGAAACCCAGAAACACGTGTCTGCAGTAATCTGCAAAATTTGTGAGATAAAACGTTGTTACTGTTCAACTACGGATTGTATGGAAATGGTAAACGTCCGTTAAGACGAGTCTATCTGAATGAGGGGAAAAAGATAAAATTTTTGATGTGCGTGTTCCTCTCATTTGAGTGAAACTTTGCTTAATTCAGAGGTTAATATACAGCTACAAAAGCTGGAATTCCAAAAAACTAATATATGCTTCCATTTCCGGCTAAACCGGATGTTTGCCTTTCCATACAATCCGTGGTCAGACAGTATATCTAATTTTACGAAGTGAAACATAGTTTCTTTTAAGATAGACACGCACATTTCAATGATGTATGAGGTCCACTGCTTACAGTTAAAATATTTTTGTCGTTTGAAAATGACGTTGAAGTAATCAGTCTTAATTTTCAAACTAAAGAGTATCCATATCTTCTTCAAAACATGATTGGGTAGATGGGAAGTGAACATTTGACTTCAATTTGAAATGGGTGCTGGGTGCTGGTTTTACAAATGCAGTCAAATAATTTGCACCCAGGGGCACCCCGATGGGAAGTTACTTCAGGTCACTGTGACCTCCCAAAATTATCCTTATTCGGCAAATTTCGTCTGACGATTCAGCGAATTTGGAGACATAATTCCAACATTGCAGTTTTTAAATACAGTAGACCCTCGTTTCACGCGGGGGTTACGTTCCAAGGAAATGCCTCGTAAATCGAAACCGCGTAAATTGAGACCCAATACTGGTGTTAAATAGGAGTTTGGTTCTGTAGATTTAAAAAAAATACTTCATTCTAGTGATGGCTAAGTGTATAATAAGTTTAATGGGAACTTATGTCGACTTTTATGCACAACATGCATAAAGAAAACATAAAATATTTCGTGTTCTGTTTATAAAGAGGAGCTGGCAATGATAGTCTTTTGGCAATCATTAAGAATTTTTCTCTGTAATTCTTTGCAGAGCATTAACGCATCCATGATCACTTGCGTCATTTCCATAATAGAATCTTCCTTCACTAACAAATCAGAAAGATCATTTCTATTGTCTAGGAATGGCTCAAAATGTTCAATGTGAATGTTTTTGGTTGTGCGTCACCGACGTCGGTATCCTCGTTAGTTTTGGCCCCCTTTGTCATTCCTTAAAGCTCTTCTTTCAGTGAGTTCTGAACTGTGTAAGTTTAATAACTTTACTTCTGGAAAGAGCTCTGGAACCAATCGCATAAAATGTCTCCAGTGGCCCAAGCTCGATCATTAGCACGCCAAAATGCAGTTGATTACGCGTAATCTGCAATCTTTAGAAGTATGGATTTTGAAAAGAGAGGAAAATTGTTTGCATTGCCGCATCCGCGTAAAACCGAAACTCATCCGCGTAAAATAAAAAAAAGGTGTCAAATCTCAAACTGCGTATAATCAAAACCGCGTAAAATAAACCCGCGTAAAACGAGGTTCTACTGTACCTGATTGCCTCATTTTATTAGACACATCTATATGTACGCATACCCATATTTTATCATTCGGCAAAATGTCAAAAAATTTCAATTTTTCCGGCATCAACCGGGCGTTTCTGGTTGCATCAGATGAAAGTTATTGAAATATCAGAACTCCGTAAGTAACCATAGCTCCAGCAGTAGTCAGAATTAGACCTTTAGTAATCGTAAACATTTCACCTCCAGTAAAACATGTTTTTGTGCTGTTCAAAGTTTCCAGAAATCCCATGAACGCCACCATTTCCTGCAAGTCAATGTCCCTGGAGAATACTGTTTCACTACATTGCATCAGTACCATTTTCAAAGCATCGTATTCTGAGTTTGCTCGGTTTCCGGCAGAAGTCAGAAAACCAAAGATGACAAGAGCCAAACCCAATGTGTAGATGGACACAACCATTGTGACCACACTTCCATCTCCTGCTTGATCAGAAAACGCCAGACTCAGAGTGGCAAAGAAACTTGTCACCGATACTGCGTACAGAAGAAGGGCACAAAAGGACACGCTGGAATCGATTTCCCTGACACTTTTCAATATCTTCACGAACATTGAAATTTCATCAATGACAGAAATTTTTGTGAATGGCATCCCGCTCATCTTGGATTTTAGTCTTTTGGCAAAAAATTGAAGAATGTCTTTTGAAGCTGTGTACAGATTGCTACAGATCATCATAGCAACGACAGTCGTAGCAGCAGAGTCTACAGTAGCGATGGAGAAGAATACTCGAGTTAGATGCGTGAGAATGAAAATTCCAGAAGTAACTTCGTGGTCGAAAATACGAAAATTTGAACTCTCAGTTAGGACAGTACAAAAGTAGCCAATCAAAATGACGCTTATGATGACTACCCAGACTGCCCAAACAGCAACTTGCGTCCTAATGTTTTTTGTATGCGCTTCAGAATCGAAAACGAAGCGTCTGTGAAGGATGAACATTTCAGATGTGGCACTGAATATTCTATCTTTCTTTACAAGCATAATTATTTTTATGATATTCCCCAAAGTCAAGAATGCATAAAAAGTATACAGTAATTGTATTCGCAAAGCCATAGATTTTGCATACATTATACTAATAACATAAGACACAAAACTTAATATGATCCTAAAAGTGGTCCAAACTTGCCAGAAACCAGAAAACTTTGTTGTAGGATCTTTGAACACAACGCCGATAGCAGCAGCAGTCTTGAATATTAACTTGAAAGAATTTTCAAATCTTGTTTCTTGCTCTAGATATCCACTGAGAACGCCTCGAGAAAAAACACTGTAAATCCTTTTATCGTCTTTAAAATGGAGCCTACTGCCAATATCCATTCCAAGTACAGCATCCATTTCATAAACTGGCAAACTGATGTATGTCACAGTTGTCATGTACTCGTTTTTTGCATTTCTAGAAAGTCATCCTTACTTTTGAATAGAAATGAATTGCTTAAGTATTTACCCCAAAAATATTGTTGTTCATGCTCCACTTACTAATCACTTAACTACGTCTATGCTTTCCTTTCTTTCGGCCGAAATGGTTTAGGTTGTATTGAGTGTGAGTCACTGACCATATTGAACACTGCTCACAATGGACATAGCACGAGTAAAATGCTGTCTTTAAAGGGTTTCTAAAAGCAATTTAGATTCATTTCCATTTTTTGAACATCAGAGTCATAGGATACATTAACAAAGCATAGAAATTGTTAATACAAATTGTATTAAAAGTTAAATGTTGATGCATTTAGCATTTTTTGATCAATCTTCCCCATTCGCATGAGTCGGAGAAAAAAGTAACTTATATTCTTCTCAGTGTTTTTTGTATGAGGACGATATTTGTTTTGCGTGACGACATTAACCCTTCATCTTTAAAAAAGACATTATTTTTTGTTTGCTTCGAGAATAAATTGAAAATCACCAATTAAAATATTCACAAGTACAAGATCATGTTTATCAACACAAATGAAGTTTTACTTTCGATTTAAGTACGTAGTAGAAAAGCAGTACCTCAAAATTGTTTTTGAGGTTTCTTTATTGATGATAAAACTAAATTATTCAAAGGGGCAATGTCAGCACAAATTGGTGTCAATTTCAGCAAAGCAGTGCATTTGCGTTTTGAAAACAAATTTCTGCTACCAAAGCTCATCTGCGTTTTTCAATTTTGGAATCATTGTGGCATAGTACGCTTTCTATCAACGAATGCTACTGTTTCCCACACTTTTTACTCATTCCCACGCTTTGAAGCCAGCTGCATCGAATTCTTTCAAATCCATAAAACACTAGGTTCCGCCCCCAAGCTGACCTTTGGCCGTTTTGGCTCAAGTTTAACATTCCGTTCCCAGGATGGCCACCTGCATCCATGGACCAGCTGCATCCTTGGGAAAGGAGACAGAGAATCCCCGTTATTTTCCAAGAAAAAGGGGAGATGAATTTCGCGGGGGCTGGGGCGCGGCCGACTCGGAAAACGAGGAGAACGATCAAAAACTTTGGAGAGGTCAGTCATGTTTTTCTGACTCTCCAGAAATCTATCTAACCACGAATCAATTGTGTACTTCAGAATCTTGTAAATAGCTGTGTAAATAAACAATGTTAAGTTTACCCCTGGTAACTACTTGCTTTCCACTCAGCCACACATACTACCATTACGCCACAGCTATATAAATTTTAACTCCTCCCCCCTTTAGAACTTTCAAATCCATTAAGAAATTAAACAATAATACGTAATGCAAATTCATATCAAAACATCAAGTATTTCTTTCCTATAAGTTGGTTGTGATACAAAAATAAACAGCTTGTCTGGTCTTAATTCATTTAAAATTTCAAAATTTTAGTTTAAATTAAAATTTCAAAACATTTAAGATGTATAGCATAATAACCTGACCAGTGCAGTTGCTTTAAAAATGCACAGTTAACACATTTTCAGATTTTTAGTAATGTCACTAAAAATAATTTTCAACCAATTTAAAAATTAAGAAACCTGAAAAATCATTAATCAATTATTTGTCACATGATGAACAGATTCAATCACAAATGATAACATACTTAATACATTCAGTAATACTTGTACATACACAAAACCAAAATTTTAAAAATTTTGCAACTACATTGAAACTTTAGTAAGTGGAACATTATTTTATGACTGTCATCAAAGTTTTCCATGCTAGGGAAACTCTTTAAGTCGAATTTTCTTTCTTTTTTTCTTTTTGCTCCTCAAAAAGTAAGAACAAAAAATAAGAAATCGGCGCCATCGCCTTGCATCAAAATTTATTCCAAAAAATACCTCTCGAATAATTGAAATTAGTTTCAAAAGGGCTTTCTTCTTATCAGTTGACTTCCCAGCTATCTGATGTTTATGTCTAGCTCCGATCAACTTCTCCATTTGCTTAAGGCAACCAGACCAGAAAAAATTTTGACTCAAATTTTCCCCAGACTTTGTCATTACCTCATCTGCAGAGGTACCCTCCTGACAAAGAGTAAGTATTTTACTTCTCAAACTTTCCGGGACAACCGCTATTTTTCTAGTGTTACCCATATGATCCTCCTGAAACCTAAACAGTATTCCATTTTCAAGACAATAATAGTCCTTTCCCTTTAGACCCGTATTTTTCCCCGTTAACTCAAAGAGGGGCTTAAGAGTGGGGCACTCCATCTGCGCTGACTTGAATTCCTCAGGACTTATCCTGGCTAACGGAAATTCTGGCGCATTTATGTCGACTTCCGGAATTTCTACATTTTCCAAAGGCGTTACGGGAAAAATTGGAGCATTGTCCAAAGGAACCTTATACTTCTCAGAAGGATTTTTTTCTTCAAGACTTTTTTGTTTTTCGCGAGCCTGAGCACGAGTAGTTACAGCATTTAAATCATCTCCGTTCGAGCAATAATTTTCGAAGCTGTCCCCTAACAAAAGCGCAGTTCTATTTCCTAATAAATATCTCCCTTGATCTAATTCGTCACTTATGACTGCCGCCTTAGTTTTCACTTTTCCAAATTTACCTTCTAAGTAAACACTGGCAAGGGGTAAACAAACTTTATTTTTATTTAAAGGAGTTTGTAACCAAACATTTTCCCCGGTAAAATCGTTATGGTTTACATATTTTCTACAAACCAAGTCAATAGAGCTACCACTGTCCCGAAGAATACGAATGGGAAAAGAATTCACAGTTCCCTCAGTAATGAATGGAGCTAATAGCTCTTCTCCAGCGAGATTTTTCACGCAATTGACTACCTCTTCCGCCACGGTGAATCCACTATTCTTTTTATTCTTAGGACAAGTCGGCCACAAATGTGTCTCGCTGCTACACCCAAAGCACCGCAGGGGTCTTCGTCTCTCAAAACTGGTGTTTACCCTATCGGAAAGGGATCTGTTTTGGGGTTTATCGCTTTCGTTCTTTATTAGCTCCGTCTTTTCAGACAAATTTTTCCTGTCCTTCTTTTCTTCCGAATTAGGATTTTTGAATTTCCTCACTTCATCGTAGTTATCAAGCATGTCTGCTAACTTTGATGAGCTTTTTATTGTTGACCAGTCATCTAGGAAGTGTTCTTTTGCTTCCGATGGGGCTCTTTTTTTCATCTGATCCGTAATCATAAGGTCTTTTAAATTTTCAAAATCCTTAACCTCTAGACTGTCAATCCATTCATTTAGATAATTTCGAAGCTCAAAAACAAAGTCTTTCCATGTACTGTCGTCGCGTTTTTGGTGCTGAACGAATTTTTTTCGGAAGCTTTCGGCACTTAACTTAAATCGCTTTAAGAGCAAATTTTTAACAAAAGAATAATTTTCGGCGTCCTCATCTGATTCACGCGCTATTAGCTGGGCTATTTCTAAGGGCAATAATGGTATCAAATGTGATACCCAATCACTTTCCTCAATGCCCGCGCGTCTAACTTGCCGTTCAAACATGACTAAGTAGAGACAAATATCACTTTGGGAAGAATCAAATTTAGGTATTAAATTGTGAATACTGGATTGAATTATTCTAGTGGAAGAATTTGCTGTCCCCCCATTCGTGCTCGTGCGCATAGCAAGTTCAAAAGCACGTTGCTTATCCTTTTCCTCTCTCTCAATTCTATCCCTTTCATCTTTCTCTTTCTTATCCCTAGTCTGAACAATTTCCTCTAAAAGAGTCTGAGCTACATCTTCCTTATAGTCAGTACATTCAGTAATTTGTTTTATTAAATCTAGCTTCCGTACTTTGGAAGTAAATTGTACCCCGAACTCTGTTGCGAGTTCTTCAAGGTCCACCTTCTTAACTTTTATCAAAAATGCCATGTTAAAGAAAAATGCAATTTACAATGAACAAAACTCTTTCAGTAATTTAAAAGAACACACACACAAGAGTGAGTAAGAGCGGCACAAAAATTAAGTTATTTGAAAAGCATTAGATCAAACAACAAAAGCACAAAAAAAATAAACAATTCAATCTGATGTAAATAAGCAAATGCACTGTTTCGAATTTTTACCAAGAAGCTATTCACAACCAACAATAAGAAAAAAAAACTTACGCTGACTGCACCCTGGCACTGCTTCAAAGTAATCCAATGCAATTTAAATGTTCACATCACATAGCACTCGCGAAAAAATGAGTCAATTTGTTCTAAGTATCACATTTCTTGGACAGAACTAAATGCGCGGTTAAACACACAGTTCAGGAGCGGACGTTCCGACCAGAATCAGACCAAGTTGGCCTCACAATTCACAAATAAATTTGTTCACAAATTCCCCCGGAGAACAGGATATCTCCTTAACGCATGTCACAGCGTCACACAGTCGACAGGAATAGCCCAGGAACAACACAATCGGCTAGGGTAGCCGTAGGAATAACGCAACAGGCAAGGATCGCCACTGGAACACTTCGCACATACACATCTGCCAGGTTGGCCAGAGAAAAATTTCGAATCTTTCGAAAAAAATATATCCCAGAGATCAGGATAATCGCGAGACGACTACGAAGTTCCGTTTTTCTCAACAGATCCGCAGGGCGATCTTTTCACTCACTTTCGACTTCTCATCAACAAGATCGGGGTCGATCTTCTCCATTCAACAGAAGAAACCAGCAGGAGGTCCTTCACGCCGGAGCAAGGAAGCAGGAGCGAAGTCATAAAAACTGACCATAAAATAAGATCGGGGGTCGATCTTTCTTTTTTCGCAGCTAGGCTGCAGCAACACAACTTCTCAAAGAAAGATTGCCTTTCTTCAATACAGAGAAGGGAGGACGAAAAACTCTCATTTTCTATCTAACTTTCAATCTCCACCGCTGGCACCAAAATTTATATAGCTGTGGCGTAATGGTAGTATGTGTGGCTGAGTGGAAAGCAAGTAGTTACCAGGGGTAAACTTAACATTGTTTATTTACACAGCTATTTACAAGATTCTGAAGTACACAATTGATTCGTGGTTAGATAGATTTCTGGAGAGTCAGAAAAACATGACTGACCTCTCCAAAGTTTTTGATCGTTCTCCTCGTTTTCCGAGTCGGCCGCGCCCCAGCCCCCGCGAAATTCATCTCCCCTTTTTCTTGGAAAATAACGGGGATTCTCTGTCTCCTTTCCCAAGGATGCAGCTGGTCCATGGATGCAGGTGGCCATCCTGGGAACGGAATGTTAAACTTGAGCCAAAACGGCCAAAGGTCAGCTTGGGGGCGGAACCTAGTGTTTTATGGATTTGAAAGAATTCGATGCAGCTGGCTTCAAAGCGTGGGAATGAGTAAAAAGTGTGGGAAACAGTAGCATTCGTTGATAGAAAGCGTACTATGCCACATCATAAAGATTGAGTATATTTCATCAAGCATATAATTAGGGTGTTTCTAAAGTGTTTTGAGCTATGACCTTTTCCCGATAAACTGAAAACTAGTGGTGAAAAAGAAAATTTTCAGTGGTATCATCAAAAGCAAAATCACTCAATACTGAGACCTCAATAATCAGCTAATATTACTATTGATTTTTTCATTAAATTGTTCCTTTGAGCAAAAGATGAATCGATAAATAAGTGAGTGGATTTTAAATACAGTAGCTAGAAAGGACCTATTGTATTGGAAGATCGATGGGATTTATTTTCCATAAAACAGTTGTCATTTATCAGGTAATGGAAGATATTGATTGAATAAAATATTTAATGCATTAAATGCCGTGATTTTTTGAGCCTAACGTTTGTTTTCTTACTACAAAAAAGCCACAATGTAGCAAGTCTCATGCAATGAAATTAGGAGTTAAATAAGTCGTAGTACAAAGCACTTAATTTATTGAATCATAAAAGTCAAGCAAGCGATTTGAACAGACAAGCGATTATTTAAATCACATTAAGCATTGTCAGAAAAGTGCAATGAACTCGAAATTTAATTGGATAAAGTTTTGGCTTGTTGACGGTTTGTAGACTGCAGTTCGAATTTGGAAAACTATGACTAGATAACATTAACCATCTCTTTAAACAAGTTAACAAACTTCAACCGAGTGCACAACCCGCATTTTCTTCCCGTCATTTTAGCTAGAGATCTTAAATCCGTATATAGGATCTCTACTTTTGGCTATATAGCAATCTGTCTTTATATAGAGAGATGCAGGGTTTAATATGCGTGGCAGCTCGCACTTTCGCACGGCTTCTGTTTCTCTATTGGGCGGGGGAGGAGAAGGTGGAATAGCTAGGGAGGGGTCGGTTCGCCCCGGGCGACACTGTTTAGGGGGCGGCAATTTGACGCTTTTGATGAGAAAAATGTTTCTGCGTGTTTTCCCAAAATGATTTTAAAGGGATAGAAAAACTGCAGACGACAAAAGGGAGATTCTCAAAAAAATGAGCCTCTGATGGCACTTTTTAATTTAATGAAATAAAATTTTTTACACACTTTTTTAAAAAATAGACATTTTAAAGTATATAAAAACAATATTTTATAATTTTTACAGGGAATTTTATATCATTTATGTTTTAGATAATATTATAAGTCTTTTAACTTTTAAATAATGCAGACTTAGGAGCAAATTTGAATGTTTATTATTTAAATTCCTTACCATATTTTGACAAGACTTTTATTCAAATTTGTAAGATCATGGTATGTACTACTTAAACAAAAAAAAATAACATTTAAAAGCAAAGTATCATTAGAAATAATGTTAAAAAACTACCTCTAACTAAAATGTCCCGTGCGTTACTTTTAAGAGTATTTTGTTTGTGTAAAAACTTTATAGCAAGGAAATAAACAAAATGCATCTTGGTACAAAACACATTTATGTAATGCTTCAAAACTATAATGTTTTAGGAAATAGATAAATTAAATCAAACATGTCAAGAACTAAAAAATTTTTGTCCCGTGCATTACTTGTCCTGTGCGTTACCTTCGACTTATGGTTCACTAAATGTGAATTGTCCTCTATTTCCAGCAACTACGGGTGGATTAATTACTTTGACTACATTGTCACGTAGATACCACAACCTATCCTCTTTTTCTGGCCATTTCCATGTATTAGAACCAGCCTTGACCATAACATTTACTTCAAATTCATCATTTTTTATGGCAATAATTTCTCCTGGGAAAAGATTGGAGTCGTAAGTCACTAACACCCAATTCCCTACAGTGATATCAGAGGTAGGAGTTTGAAATTCATTCTCTATGAATTTGACTTTTTTGCAACAAGCATTGTGGTATAAGCGTAAGGGTTGATTTGGCACTGATCTGATAACATGGCATCTTTTAATGCCAGGAATAGGGTCAGTTTTTTCCCACACCTTGTCATTCCTTGGAATTTCTTTATCCTCAATAAAAATGACAGTGGTGCTTGGCATTAATTCCCTCACAACACATGCAAAATCTTTGGCATTCTGAACTATAACTGCAGATTGGCCCTTGCTCATCACTGCAGTCTCTCACTAGAGACTTTGATCGCCCACTAATTCCATCAACAATACCTTTGCCATGTGATGTGGCTGTGGATTTCCAGACAAAAGTCTTCCTATACTTTTCACTTGATTGTGTCAATAATTTGGCCATGAATCGGTTTTTAAACTCTGATGACAGTCCATCAGTCCAAATAACTTCTTCAACATTAATCATGTCAGGTGAATTTGGTTTCAATTCGTGTTCATACAGATGTTCTATAAATGTCTTGACCATGTTCTTCTCCTTTTCTTTTGTATCTGAGCATATGAGGTATGTCTTACATTCACCACGATGTATTGAAGCACCTGTAAATAAAGTTACGCTGCCACGAGACCAAAGTGCACTTTGAATCTCGTTCTGATACTCGCAGCTGTAATTCATTGCAAAGTCCAGTTGTAGTATTCTCACATGAGGATTTTCTTTATCTTTGGCCTGAATGGCTCTGCAGCCTGAATTCTTTTGACATTCATCTTTTGGCCATGTTTGCATACCTCACACATTCCATTCCAACAGTCAGAATTTACAACATCATCACAGCTTTCCAAAAATCAGGACTGTATTCAATTTTCAATGCTAACAGTTTTAAGAAAAAATTTTCACACACCATACACTTGCATTGATCTGCTGGTGTCTCATGTAAAAGCAAAACATTTTTTGGTCGCAATTTACAAAAAGTAGAAAATCCAACTGTCACTTCAGGATTCGACTCCTTAAACAAACAAAATGCTTCTTTCATGAACATGGTTAAGTAATACTTTCTCAGTTTATTATTTTCCCGTTCTTTCCATATGGTCATTTCATCCTTTATACCCGGGCATGTATAAACAATTTCAGGTCGTTGAAAGAACTCCTCCACAGCTGTTTGTATAGCTGTTTTACCCTTTTTTGACTCCATCATCTCACTCGGAATATCAATATTAAGTCCAACCTGCTTGGCTAATTTTGCAGCAACTGCCTGTTTTTTTCTTGGTGATTTTGGCAAGGATGAAACAACTTTTTTAACAGCCTTACCAAATGTTTGTGGTGAATTGTATGATCCTAACTCTTTAGAGAAACTTGCAGAAGAGTTCAGTTTTGATTCGTTCTTTTTTTTTCTCTGTATTTACGTTTGCGTTCTCGTTCTTTTTTACGAGACTCGTCTTGCAATTCTTTATCTTCTTTAAGTTTTTCTTTTTCTGCTGCTCTAGCTATACGCATCCTATTCTTATTTTTCTCTCTTATGCTGTCCATGTATTTTTTCTATACTTCTTCATCTTCTTGGCATTAGTCATTTTAACTTTTCTTTGTGCATTTCCATCCATCATTGAATTTTGTCTGACCACTCACTTTCACTCAACAAATGTAACAAATAAAGGTCTTATAAAAGTATGGTTAAAAAAAATTGGAAACAAAACAAACTAGGAACACAGCAAGTTTCAACAAACTGAGAACATTACTTGCATTCCAAGAACAACTAAACAAGTTTAGTTGTTCATGTGCTGCTTTATTACAAAACAATTAATAAACATATTTGGGATTTTTATATCAATATAAAACAATGATGATTTAAATAAATTTATTGTTTATTAACTGCAAATTAGCTTTTATAATTTCTTGTCCCTTGCGTTACTTTACACAATAGTAAAACATCCTTCTTTGTTATAAGATAAGAGGTTGTTTGATACAACTAATTCATTTAATAGGTACTTAATAGTCCCTTGTAAGATTTTAAAATTAAAAAAATAAAATATCAACATATACTTCACAGAAAAAACCCTCTAAAGTTAATTTTTATTTTACTCAATGCCGTGTGATGTCCCGTGCGTTACCTTAAGTTTTCATTTTTTCCAGCTAGCCAAAGCCTTTAAAAATAATTGCTGATGGGGAATAATACATGCTTTGGTATACTATCAAAGCATAGCAGTTAATCCCATATTTAATTAATAGTTACTTGGATAACTCACAAAATTACTTGCAATTGTCCCGTGCATTACCTAGAGAATCAACCAAAAATAGACTTTATAGTGTAAGATTTTGGTAGACTATGATCATAAAATTACTCTAGCGCTTGTGTAGTAGGCCGAATCTACTTTTTTTTTTTGGAAATTTGGAATTTCATGTTTATAAGACGTTGACCCTATAATCTCACATGTACCACAAAAACATTTATCGACACATCAGCATTGCTGCTGGTTTTTCTTTCTGTCTGAAGCTACAAAATGAGTAAGGTGGCAGAGGAAAACCAAGGAACCAGAGGTTTTCCCATTTTCTTTTCTCTGTAGAATTTAACTATAGGGGAGGAAACAATAAAATGTCTTAAGTTTTCGTAATAAAAAAATTTACGAATGTTTCCTTGAAACTTCCTTTTCAAAATTAAAAAATGTGTGCCGCAAAGGCACACGATAAAAGTGAAAATTTTAATTGAACTCTTTTTTTTTTTTACATTCTTAACTCACTTGAACCGCACGTTTTCTCTTACGCCACGGTCTTGTTTTTTCTGCGATTTACTTAGACATACTCACAACGCTTTAAATCGCGTTTTTAGAGCCTCACTGTCGAAATATTTCCTTGAAGAGCGCCCGAACCTTGTCCTTTCCCTTAACGTCACCAAATGTAACCTTAAGGGTATTTTCAAGCCTGCAATCTAGAAACATTTCCGAGGGTTAATGTCCACTCCCTCTTCTGAGACTTCAACTTTTAGCCTAACATTGAGTTTTTAAAAAAGCAATACCAACAAATTCCTGACAGCAGTATTTGAACCCTGGCTCTTCCTCTAACGTGGTCAAAGAAAAGCCTAAAATGCGTGATGCACAGTACTTAAACTTCGAAAATTTTCCCAAGGATCTCCCTATACCCATCATCTTATCCAACGTCACCAAAAATAGCATAAAATAGCGTTTTTTCAAATTGCAACTTCAAAAAAATTCTCAGGTATGTGCCCCAAACCTCTATGCAGTCTCCAAATGTCGTCATAGACAGCTTTGAATTTCGTTTTTCGAAATTTTCAAGGAAAACTCGCGAAACTTTTTTTTCTCGGAGATCGGAAGCCCAAAATAGCTTGCAGCTTCGAGAAAGATTTCGGGAGGGAAGCTTCCCTCTCCCCTTTCTTTCTTCTCTCTTTTAAAGTTATCAAACAAAGTCTTATTTTAAGCAAAGTCTTTAGTCTTAACCATTCGGTCATCCTCTAACGTCACCAAAGATAGCCTACAATTGCGTTTTTAAAACACCGCTATCGAAACATTTCCGAAGACGCCGAACCTCCTCCATTCTCTTATTGTCACCAAAGATAGTGAAAAATTAATTTCAATTTAGAAAATATTTTGGGAGGAAACTCCAGTCGTTGCTGGCGTTAGGGGCAGCTCTAACATCGCCAACAAAAACACCCTACAGTTGTGTTTTTCACAGTAAAGTCGAAAAATTTTCCGACTGCGCACTCGAATCTTCTCCGTTCCTTTAACGTCTCCAAAGATAGCAATAAAATTGCGGTTTTAACACTTCTATTTTAGAAATTTTCTTTCTCGAGCCCCGACTCCTTAACGTTACCAAACAACGCCTAAAACTGACTTCAGTTTTGAAAAAAAATCTGTAGAGAACCCCAACCCTCTTTTCTATTAGCGTTACTAAAAAATCTCTAAAACTTGGGATTTTTGACTTAAATTTTGAAATTTTTGGTGCAGCCCTAATTTGGTGCAGCACTAAAAAAACGAAAAAGTGGTCAATAATAAACGTTATCTACTGAAACTTAGGGTTAATCCACTGGAGTTAGGGTTTAAAATGTCAACTATCAAAATGTCACCCAACAGGCAATTTCTTCGTTCAAATGTGGAATCAGTTTTCATCCATCATATCTTGACGGGCGATTTTCTAGTTGTTATATAATTTCAAAATATCAATTTAAATCGTATCTAGATTTTTAATTTACAACTTTTCTTAGAGTTTTTACACGAGATTATTCTTCTTTTAAACCTTTAGATTATAACATCTGATGACTTAGAGCAAAATGTTTGCTAATTGAGGCTTCAAACTACCTATAAACCTTTTATATTTGTCACCGAAATATGATTAGCTTTTTACACTATATCTAATTTTGGTGCTGCCTTGTTATCACAAATAGGGCAAAGATTACCTCCTAAAGGATCGAAATCGGATGACTACCTCCAAATGTAGAAATTTAAAATTTTTATATTTCCATATTATTAGTAAAATAACTAGGTTTAGAGTGTCAAATTTTGTTCTGATGATTCATTAGTGTTACTATCGGTCATTTCCCCTACAGTTGTTGTTTAAATTGAAATTTTAAATTTAGAATGGAACATTTTGCACAGAAGATGTTTTGAATCAGCTTAATGAACAGAACTACGGATTTGATTTAGTTTATTTGTTTTCCTGGAGAGGGATAAAGACTATACATAAAAAATGCTATGTATATACAATGTATTCGTAAGTGCATTCATTCATTTTCCTAAATTCCAAAAGTAATACTTTCTCTTATCACCCTTAAATGACCCTGCATGCGAAACTCCTTAAATAGAAAATGTCCAAGAAAAATGTTTACTATCTTTGATGGCCTAAAAATAGTATTTATAAACAAATTATCATTCAAGTTTTCTTCACAATTTTGACATAGAAATTTTATTGTTTAACTTAATTCATCGTAAATACCATAACTGATCCTTAGATATCCATTTTAGCAATACATCACAATAAAATACTTATTAACGAGCAACGACACTTTCTATGTATTTTAGTTGTTTGAACAGCTTTAATAATGTTTTCCTAAGCTTTTATATGAAAATACTATAAAAAAAGATGAAGATTAGAAGTATCATTCCATTTCTTATCGTTGAATGAATTCTAAAAATTTAAATGAATTAAGAAACATTTCGAGCTTCTCTTTATTGAGCCCCAGCGATATTTTCGTCCATAGAAGCATTAAATGCAGTCCAAAATCCAGCGTTTTTTTCTATTTTTAAAGCAAATATATTGCAAAACTTTAATTATCATACTTATATTACATCATTACTTAAGCTAATTATCATAATTATTAATTGTAGTTGTGATTGGAATAGTATTAATTTATACAATTAACAGTTAATGCTTCCGATTTAGCATGCTTCCATTTTTAAAGTTCGTGCAACCTTGGACCCCCCCCCCCCTAATAAAATCCTAGCTACGTGCCTGCTTGGACCGCTATTTTCATTGTTCCTGAGTGTATTTAAATGTTTCAACTATGCAATGATATGATAGGGATAACGTCCCGGCCCCCTTAGGGATCGCGACCCACAGGTTGGGTACCCCTGGCCTATAGTCCATTTAGCGAGAGCTGATAGTGGACGTAAACAAAGCAACGTGACAATTGGCGTTACCGCTGTCTGCTTGGCGCTGGGATGATTGAAAACAGCGCCAATCAGATAAGCGAAATGTCCGCACTTTCAACGCGAACAGCATTGCCAAGCAGGCGAGTAAGTCATGGAAGTAGTAACCTTCTTTGTTTACTTCCTCTATCAGCTCTCGCTGCCGCCGTTCTCCACCTCCTAACGTCGCGTCTGCCTGAATGCGAAAAGCGAATAAAAACCCCCGATTTTAATAATAAAAAAAAGTTCTGCAAAACCAAAATCTAATATCTGATTTCATCTTTCTTTCTTATCGAATCGTTTTCCAACGTAGCTATCAGTAACTCTCCCTTATCAAGCGTTTTGATTCCTTTTTTTTTTAAAGATATCTAGTGGTGCAACTGTTTCCTCCCAGATGGCAGCATGTAATGAATAATGTTTTTCAAAAAGTTTATATATTAACTTTAGTATTCTTCAAACGTGCGAGCTCGTGCCGTGGGTAAAGAAACCTGCCCGCCGGGGCGGTGGCTCCGTGGGGATCGGCCGTTCCCACGTAGCCACTAACCCGGCGGGCAGGCCGAATGCCCACGAAACGCGAGCTCGTATTTTGTTCTATATGAGAATTTTTTTTTTCATATGTTTATATAGATAACAAAATGTATTCATATTTTTCTCTCTCGTGAGTTGTGATTTTCGTGGCAGCCGGGACGCAGGTTCGAGTCCCGATTGTGCTTTTCGCACAAATACTGTACTTTTGACTTCCTTTTGTTCCAGAGCTAATTGTATTACATAGAATGCAACTGAGAATGAATTTTTTTGTATTACTTCATTTATCTTTTAATTTTTTTTAAAAAGTTCGGTAATGCATTGACTCCTTTTAACTTAAAAAAAAAGATTTTTAACAAATTCTAAATATATCATTGCACATTGTATGAAAACAGATGAATGTTTCCAAATATCATACTCGTCTTTCAATAAATGACTTGAAATCAGTAAAAATCGCTTGATAAGATGGCCTCTATATTCCATAGGTGGTCCAGATAATTTTTTTATTACCATACTAAAAAAGTAGTGCACATAATTAAAAAATCAGTTCGAAAAATGTTGCTGCTTGTTAAGCAGACTTATAGGTTTCTTGAAAAACATGTTTTTCCTGCTTAACTTATGAAAGGCTGTAACAATGACACGTTTCGTTTATTTAACCCGTGAATGCATGATTTTTACTTCGTTTTACTCTAGTAAAGGAAGTATTGTTTCACACTAATAGCGGCCTAAATTTCCATTTTTCTCATCCCCGAATGAATGAAGAGTTGTTTTTTCGGCCCGATCGCTCGTACGGACGTCGAAACATCCGTCAATAATATGTGCGCATGTGCCTCGCATACCACAAAAACGGCATGTCATCGAAAGTTGAAATTTGGTATGTTGACTCCTAGTGGGTTCTAGTTGTGCATCTCACCTTTTGGTTGCATCTGGATGTTCTAAAAGGGGTCTTTTAACTTTTTTTTTTGGGGGGGGGGGGAGGGAATCAGTGTTAATTTCAGTGCGAACTCAAGTGAATTTGGCAAACAACAATTTGACAATTTGGCAAATACTTGGCGATATCTTACCAAACTTTTCGTCGCTAACTTGGCAATATATCGCCAAGTAAGCGACAAATTTGGCGAAAAGTATCACTTTTCAAATCTGGTTTCAGTTTGGCGATATTTAGAAAGTTATCCATAACCCGCGTTTAAATTGTCGATATTGGGAAATTTAATCTCCGTAGAACGCTTTTTTGCATCGACAAACTAGGGGTGATAACATTTGAAGTGTTTACCTAATTATTCCAAGGCACTCTTATCATTGAATTTGCATGAAAGGAAGTCATGTGGTGTACACATCAGCTCGTTGAAAAACACTTTAAAGGTTTTAAACTTCTGTTCAAATCATGAGAAAAATATTTTAAAAAACAATAATTGGCTTTAGGTATTTTTTATGGTTAAACAACCACTTGGCAATATTGGGTTTTAGCAGAAAAAAACAACAGACTATTTACCATCAATTGTTTCAAATTATTGATAAAAATTGTAAAAATGCCTTACTATTTAGTAGTTAGTAAAACTTTATTCGTCATAGAATTTTTTAAACTAGGCGCACTAAACAAGCGCACTAAATTAAAAAAAAAAAAAAACTACATTTGCAAAAGCTGAAAGAGAGAAATTAATTTTTGCTTTCCATCAGATTGGTGCATTTACAAGTTTAAAATTGATTTAATTGCATCTTCAGTGAATATTTTCTTGGTTGTTGGCAACTACAGAGTTTCAATTTGTTCTTATAGTAGGGAAATGTTGGGCAAAGTGAAATAGTTAAGATGACTGAGCAGTTTCGAAATTGACATGTTGAAAATTTATCTTGAAAATTGCAGAACAAGAAGAAAGAATAGCGTATTTTGTAATGAAACTTACTTTGAGACAGTATCTTTAATTTTTGGTAGAAAATTTGCTGCGCCTTCAAAAAAAAGAAAAAAAAAAGTGGACATTTTTTCATTTTTTTTTTCATTGGGCAGTTTTCTAATGAAATATTTTTTATTCGATTATAAAAAATATTTTTGATTAACTAAGTCGGTAAATAAAAGGTAATAAATAAAAAGATTTTGAAACAATACTTGAATAATTAATTAATTAATGTATGAAGGAAAATACATGAGTGAGTAAAAGAGTGAATGAATAGGAAAATAACAGAATGAATGAATAAGTGAATTACTAAATGACGGGATGTAAACAAATTAATTTAAAACATGAATACGTAAATGATTTAGTGAATGATTGAGTGAGTAAACGAATTAAACTATTTCACTTTGCCCTGCATGTACTTGAATAATTGTACAAAGCATTTAAAACACAAATAAACTTAAAATTAACCAAATAAATACTGCACCAAATATTAGATGTTCTCAATTAATATTTAAAATGTTAATAGTTAAAACTTTATAATTTTATAATAGCAAAAACAACTTTTGACTTGCAACAAAATATTACAATATGAGTATCAATTTTTGAAAATTGTCTACATCATCATATGCTTTAATCTTCGGCGGTATTTTTTCCTGGCTGGATTAGACTACATTTGCTATAATATTTTTTGCTCCACATTCCCCTACTTTAAAAGACTAAATTGGGCACGTTGCCAAATGGCAAAACGATGCGTTTAAGGGTTAAAAGGTTGTTGCTTAAATTTCATTCAAAAAACAAGAAAGAACTTCATTCTGTTATGAACTAAGCTACGATATTTTAATGCAAATAAACAATAATGGTTTCCTAAATATGTGTCAATGTATTTTGTAGTCAGTGCAATTTTTTTTTACAAATTTCGTCTAGCATATTAAAAGGTAAAGGGAAGTCCATTTTTTAACTTTTTCCCGTGTTTACAATTTTATTAATATTACTCATATAATGCTCAGACCGCTTGAATTCAATTCAGAACTTAGCTGCTTTAATTTTCATTTCCATCACAAAAAGCCGTGATAAAATTTTTGTAAGATTTTCGTTTTCAAAATGTGCTTCAAAATTAAAGTAGTCATTGATTTAAACCTTCTCGCAAATTTTAATTTTTCGAAGATTAGTCCTTTGCCGTAAGAAAACTCGTACAAACATTACAAGAAAAAAAAAAAAAAAGAACCATATTGGTAATTTATTACATTATTATTATTTCAATTTTAAGATGTAAGGGGCAAAAGGACTTTTTTTTCAAAAAGTAACTGATTATTGCTTGAACAATATGACACCATATGCAACCATTTCTCCAGTCGTAGTCAGAATTAAACCCTTGTTGATAATAAACATTTCACCGCCACTGAAACAAACTGTTATGCTATTCACAACCTGAATCAAGGCCTTGAAGGTAATCAACAGTTGCATGTCATCGTATTTGGAGAAAACATCTTCGCCACTTTCCATCAGGGTTAATTTCAAGAAATCGTGGGCCTGATTGGCTCGTATCCCCCTGTACGTCGAAGAAAAGAAGATAATGATTGTCATGAAGAAGGAAATCGTTACTTGTCTTTTGTTCAAAGAGTGACATTACATTTCCTTAGTTCGCTGGTTATTGATTATTGCTGGAACAATATGACACCATATGTAACCATTGCTCCAGTCAGTATTAAGCCTTTGTTGATAATAAACATTTCACCGCCACTGAAACAAACTGTTAGGCTATTCACAACCTGAATCAAGGTCTTGAAGGTAATCAACAGTTGCATGTCATCATATTTGGAGAAAACGTCTTCACCACTTTCCATCAGGGTTAATTTCAAGAAATCGTGCGCCTGATTGGCTCGTGTCCCCCAGTAAAGAAAATGATGATTGCCATGAAGAAGGAAATTGGTACTTGTATCAGCAGAGTGACGTTACAATTCCTTAGTTCGCTGGTTATCGATTATTGCTGGAACAATATGACCCCATATGTAACCATTGCTCCAGCTGTAGTCAGTATTAAGCCTTTGTTGATAATAAACATTTCACCGCCACTGAAACAAACTGTTATGCTGTTCACAACCTGAATCAAAGCCTTGAAGGTAATCAACAGTTGCATGTCATCATATTTGGAGAAAATATCTTCACCACTTTCCATCATGGTTAATTTCAAGAAATCGTGCGCCTGATTGGCCCGTGTCCCCCAATGCGTCAAAGAAAAAAAGATGATGATTGCCATGAAGAAAGAAATTGTTACTTGTATTAATAGTGTGACGTTACATTTCATCAGTTCGCCAGAACAAAGCATGGTTAGAGTGTTGAAGAAACAACATACCGCCGCAGCGTACAGCAAAAGGGCACAGTCCGATATACAGGAATCAATTTCTTTCAGCATTTGGTCAGTTTCTTGTAAGTAGAAATTTCCCAAATAACCATTATTTTTGAGATGAATGCAGATTTTGTTGTGTCTAGGATCCTGTGGCTGTATGACTCGAGCATACCTCGCGATACTACATATAAGTTGCAGCAAACCATCAATGCAACAGCAATTGTTGCTGAAGTATCGAATGAACATATAGTCATGGCAATTGTAACAACATGTGCTAGGGGTGCAGAACGCAGAGTGGTGTAATAGCCGAATGTCTCGAAAATTAATTCTTCCGAAATAACCATAAAGTAAAGGATGGTAAGAAGAACGGCCATGAAAATTAACAAGACTAGGAAAGTCGCTAGTTGTATTTTCATACCTTTCACGTGCTTTTCAGTGTTGATTACAAGATTGCGATGCAAGGCAAATATTTTCAAAACAGCAGAGAAAGTTTGTTCCCGCTTCAGGAACAATACACACTTAATCCAGATTCCCAGAGTAAAGTAGGCGTAGTATGTGTACAACATTGGCGGGCGTACTCCTGTGGATTTTACAAACAACATGCTAATGATATACGAAGCTATGCTCAATGTTATTATTGCAGTATCCCACAGGTTTTTCAGGAAGCAACATTTCTTCGAAGGGGGCTGGTATGTTATTCCAATTATTGTAGAAGCTTTGAATAAACGTCTTAAAGCTGTTTCGAAATCTTCATCGGTTGGTTTCAATTTAAACTGAGGGCTTGTGGTACATCGCGATAGGTTTTCCACTTGCATCTTTCTGTCTTTGCACATAATCAGTAGGAACAATCATGTGAAATCTTTTCAGATTTCCCGAAATTTTTGCTCTCCATTTTCCACGTAACTAAATTCGAGCAAAAATTTTAGATACATGCACAAACTGTGCAACACATGACGGAATTTGAAACGTTTTTCGCTATTTTAATGTTGTTTGAGTGCTTGCGACTCGTCTCCTTGTTCAAGTAATTATTTAGAACGATAATTTATTAACTGTGTTTACATCCCTGTAACTTTGAAGCATTTTACATTATTTTCCAATCTTTCATAAGAGAAAGTTGCTTGCAATTTAAATAAAAGTAGCGAATTTTACCAATCGATATCATGCAGAATGTTAACGGGGAGTTAAACCAACGCACATTACATTAAATGCACACAGATATTTTCATTCTTTTTTAACTGTTTACTGCTGTTGTTTAAATCTGTTATTAGTTCTTTATTTTTTACAATTTCACTCAGTAGCCTAAAGGAATAAGAAATTTTTTTAAGAAACAATACTTTCGCAAAAAGATTCTTCTAATCTTCATTTTCTATAGAGATTGTAAAACTTTCAAATAGCAAAACTTATTTCCCTTTACATTCGTATTTTTGATGAGTTCAGTTCAATTGTAAATTGTTTTGCATAGTTGTAGAACAGTTTCCAGTGTTAATTACTAGTCATTTAAAAGGCGCTGCTATTAATGTTGGCTATTGACAGCAAAAGAAAAGCGCAATTTCTCTTTTACTTTGGCATCGAGTCGTAATAATAAGCGTCAACATACAACCAACAGAAAGCAAGTGAATACAGAATTAATACCTTTTTATACCACATAACTTGCTACTATTATCGCAAAAATTACTGCTTTTACTAGATTGTAAATAAATCCAGTAGTGTCAAAAAATAGAACATAAAGGGCATGTCTTGTAGAAAAATTGCCAAAGAAATCACATGTAGTTAATTTCAAAAAAATCACAGCTCACTTTATTTTTTAAGGTAAATTTGCAATTTTTCTTAAATGTCAAATACTTTTGTGTCGTTTGACTGATCTTGTGACTGATTTGTTCGGTTTCTATTCAAACAAGCAGCTTACTGTCTAGTGCGTGAGTGGCTTAAAAAAATGATGAATCTATCAAAAACAACAAAGATGCACCTTTAGCGAATTTCAATGATTAAATTCTACCACCTATTGATTTCTGACTGATGGTAATGTAACCAGAACCGTAAACGAAATTCTGCTGGTAAAAAGTAAATAGAAAGTTTTAAAAGTCAACACGAAAAGCCAAAGAGCTCTATTATATACCCTAATCGATAAACCATTTAGGAAGATAAATTACTTAATAGTTTTTCTTTTGTATGTCATTTGTTGGAAATATTGACGCAACGATAATGGTTTTAGCTTATAATGAGAAACATAATTTTTATTATAATTTTTGGAATATTTATTATGTAATCGAAAATTATAATATTCTTTTAACGCACTTAATTATTTTACTACTTTGATTAAATTGTAACTATGTTTGGCAAATAAAAATTATTATTTATCTTTTCTTTTTGGTTTTCTTAATTCCCATATGACCTCCGAAATCCGAATAATGAGTAAATTTCATAACACATTGTGATCAGAAAGAATTTTGTTTTTATAATAAGTTAAATCATCAAGGAGCATAAAATAACCTTTATTGAACGTAGATTCATTGCGAATCTCATGAGCTCACTAGTGTTAGCCCTTTGCGCAAAATATATTGGTTGTTCTTTTCTTATCCTTAGAGCTGCATCCTGTTCCTTTTCTGGCGGCTGCATGCGGTCAAAACCTTCTACTTCATTATAAAGTAAGTTTTTGTTGTTTATGTATTTAAACTTCGTTATTATGTTCTGAATTTAGCCCCCTTTACTTTTTAATACGATTTTATTAGCTTCACTTGTATGTTTGTGAATAACTCTCCTTTGGACTAAGAGCTAGTGGCTTATTAGTGTTAGTACATTTCACCACTTTATGTGCGCTCGTCGCCGAGCGGTCTAAGGCACGGGTCTTCGCTGACGTCCACCTCCGGTAATCATTGGGCGTGCGTTATAATCCCGACTACAACAAAATTAAATTTATATTCTTGCAACTCAATTATCGTTCACTTTTTGTGATCGGATTCTTTTAAAATTTGGAATTCAACCTCAGACCCGATGACAATGCAATATTCTATAATCAAGTTAATTTATTAACGATAAGTTATTAGTTTATTATAATTAACACGATTTTATTAGCTTAACTTGTATGTTTGTGGGTCCAACTTTCCTTTGGACAAATAGCCAGTGGCTTATTAGAATTATTTACAACGTACAAATCAGAGCTGCGGAGTGTAACAAAATGTTTGCACATGAATTTACCGGAAAGCATTCAAAATGTCTGATGCAAATAATGCAATAGAATAGTAAGATACATTCTATTATAAAATCGAACACACGCACAAAGATTTCATTTAAGAGTTACAAGTGTTAGCAATATTTAATATCTAAATCTTATTTGAAAAAAAAAAAAAAAGAAATAAATAAAATAATAGTTAAAAAAACTAAAAAAATACGCTTTTGTAGCAAAATGAACTAAAAAGTTAAAAATAATGTTTGGATGACAAGTATATAAAGTAATTGACCAAACACTTAATTTTACTGTAATAGAAAAAAAGCGTGGGGGGCTGCTTCTTATCAGTTGTCTTAAATTTCTCTATTTTCTAATAATTTTCAATCTGCCTATTTTCAAAAATATAAATAGGCAGCCCCCCACGCTTTTTTTCCATTACAGTAAAATTAAGTGTTTGGATGACAAGTATATAAAGTAACTGACCAAAGATTATTTTTAACTTTTTAGTTCATTTTGCTACTAAAGCGAGTTTTTTTCTTAGTTTTTTAAACTATTATTTTTTAGTCATTCAACTTGCATCTTAAAACTAGTACTAATCAGTTTCAACCATACTGCCAGTTCTAAGGAATGTAGAAAATTTGCAGAAAAGCAAAAGAAAATATAACAACGTTAAATCGCACGAATGAGGAAAGAAACACGTGTTTCGGCGTTTCAAGGAACCCCTTTTTCAATGCAGAAAAGTGAGTTTTTGGATGGAAATTCATTGCTAAAAAGATGACTTAACATTCTCTTTTATCGGATAACTTAACATCCAAGTTCCCTGAAACCCAGAGGCCGATCTAGAGGGGGGCCATGGGGGCCATGGCCCCTCCCAAAGCCTTGTGATTGTAGGAATTTTTTCAAGAAAAAAGAAAAAAAAATATTATGAGAAGATAACAAAATTTAACACATATGTTATACTGAAAAGGAAGCATAGGCCTTAATTGGGAGATAAATTATGTCCCTACCCTCAAAACAAAACTTTTATTTCCAAAATTTTTCTCCATCTTTTACATCATTTCTTGATTTCAACTACAGACACTCGGACGATCTCTAAATGCTACTGTTCTTAGAGTATACCTATTGTTTACAAGACCAAAGAGAGCCTAAATTTTCGTTTTTATGGCTTTAATTTCGAAACTAGGGAGAGAACCCCCTTTTCCCATACTCTTTCACAAATGCCTTGATATGTAGTAAAAAAATTGCATTTTAAGTATTTGGCAAAAATGTCAACGGAAACTAGCTTATCCAGCCCTTATCAGTTAACTTGCTTAAAAGCAACTTAAATGAAATTTTTTGGGACTTCAATTACAAACGATCTTTGATAGGACCCCCTCCCTCCCTAGTTTATATCGTGATGATAGCTTTAAAAGGAGGTTTTTGGAGGAGCTCACGAATTTTCCATCACTTTCTAAAATATGTATAAAAATAGTTAAAAATGGAATTTTTAGAGCCTCAAATGCAAAATATTTCCAGAAAGGAAGGATTCTAAGCACCTTCACTCTTCCTTAAATGTAAGCAAACATTACCTAAAGGTGCATTTTTATGATGGACAGCTGAAGAGCTAGAAGAGCATATCCCTCCTCTTCTAACTTCTCGATGTATAATGACAGAATATTTTGGTTTCTCAGCTTCATTTTCAAAAAATATTTTGGGGCCAGCACCCGAAAGCCGACCTTTCTCGGTACATCATCAAAAATAGACAAAATGCGTTTTTAGTTTCCTAATTTTCAAAAATTTCACGGTAATTTAAATTTTGAAACATTTTCAAAGGAGATTCCGAAATCCACTCCCTCACCTAATGTCCCGATACCCCGAAAATTAAGTTTTTAAAACTTCATTTTAATAAAATTTCTGGGGATTTCGGAGTTTGTTCAAAAATTTCCAATGGCCCCTCCCAAAACAATCGGCTGGATCCGCCACTGCTGAAACCTCGAAACACGTGTCTGCAGTTTCTGCAAACTTGTGCAATTTACCGCTTATCTATTTTCTTCAACATAGCTTGGTATATCCTCAGTTACTGTGGGCAACGAAATACGAAAGAAAGTTGGGATGTAGCTTGTATTAGCCGGGGTGCAACTCCCATAAATATCGCGAAGATCCCCCCAAAAAAGCAAAATTCCCCCCCCCCCAATGAGAAAAATATCCGTCAAAACACCCCCCTAAAATCTTCAATGGAGCAGTCCTGTGCAATGACCCCCCCCCCCCCCCACCTTCTCCCTAGGTGGGTACCCCTGTATTAATATTGGAGTTGATTATGAGATACTGTAAAAGTACTTACTTTCGTGTGGCTTTAATTTTCGCGAATCCGTAAGAATCGCAAAAATTTTAGCCTCGCGAAATACTTCAACTTCATACATACTTTCTGTTCTACTCACTAGAAATTCGTAAAAATTTTAGCTTTCGAAATCACTAATAGCTTTATTTTCGCAAAAATTAGGGCTCGCGAAAAGAAGTGCTTTTGAGTGAATATCAGGAAAAGTGCCAATTTGATCATGGAAATTTAGGATTTTAAAAATACTCAGAAATAAAAATTAATAGAGTAGTTTAATTACACATTAGCAACAGATCTTTTAAAAAAGTAGAAGCAAGGTCAAAGTGAAAATTTACCCCTATTTTATGGGAGGGGGGGTTGCATTTGACTGTTACAGATCTGACAAAGATTACAAATTTTTTAACTTAACGCTGGCGTGATACATTACCTGTATAATTTTTATGAGTAATATAATATTAATATGTAGTAAATTCATCTAATATTTAGATAAATTGTAATTTATATTGATAACCATTGAATTATATAATTATAACATCTCACGTAAAAAATTTCAATTTCGAAAATATTTTTAGAAACTGAAATTATTAATAATATAGTAAGGAAGAAAGAGCACATAAGTTAATAGTTTTTAAAAAAATGTTTCAACAAGCTTTAAAAACAAAACTAATTCAAGACAGTCAGAGTTTGGAGGGGGGCATCGACGGGGGAGATGTGGATTAGCACAAGTTAACAGATTTACATTATTAAATCAAAATTATGGTTTTTGGGGCAGTACAAATTTTTGGGGCAGTACAAATGAAGGTATGAATATTTATGTAAAAGAAAGGAGAGTGAAAAAACGGAGATAATTTTGTAAGAGCGTTATTCATTTTGCGTTTTAATTTGCATTACCGACATGATCCTTCATTTAGTAGAGACATAAAAGTAAAGATTGGAAAATTCTGACCTCTAGTTCTATGCAACTTAAGTGAAAGCTTTCGATTAAAACCTATACGTCACATAAAAGGCTTCATCCAGCAATATCCATTGGTTGTCATTTTTATTTTTTTTTAATGCAAGGAGAGCCAATGAAAATTGAAGAAAAAAAAGGAGCCCGGAGTCGGAGTCGGCATGTTTACTAACGACTCTGACTCCACAGCTCTGGTTTTTATATTAAAAGCTACCCACCAGTGGCGTAGCCAGGATTCTGTTTTGTTAGGGGTCCAAATGCTTACATTAAAGAGACGATCGCTTTTTCTTCTAATACATTGGAAAATTCCATGAAAATTATAACTTTTACGATTTTATTTTTAAACGAATTTTATTAGAATTATTTTACAAATTATTTCACACATTATATGGAAGTTCTCAAAATTATAAGGACAAAAAAAAAAAAAAAAAAAAAAACACCACATCTTTGCTGATTTGATCGGAAAGTTATGCAAATTGTATGACGAATAACTAATATAGTAAATGAAACTTTTTTCATAACTTTTATTGAAAATACAAAGGAATTTCTTCTTCGTAGAAGGAAGTTTGAGTTATTCCTGTGATATGAAAAAATTATAAGGACGATTAGATTAGTGTGTTCTAAAAGCAAAATTTGTATGTTTTTTGTTCTGCAAACTGCGCTACATAACGAAATACACTGGCCTCAAAAAGTTAAGGTACAACCGGTTGTTCGCGTCTAATTTGCAAATAAATGAATGTAGAAACAAAAAATTTGGATGATATGCGCATTAAATAGTTTTTTATTGAATGCGTCATAGATATTTGTGTAAGGGTTTTGCAAAAACGATTTATAACAAAAAAGCAATCTTTGCAGAAAAGTCCTTTCTTGGAGAAAACAAAACATATCACAGTGTTATGTAGTAAAATGTCATAGAAACAATACAAAAATGGGTTCTAATAAGGAATGTGTCCCCTCCTAACTTGAATGTATTGGCGGCATCGATTTTCCATGCTGTTTATTATGTTGTCGGACACCGGAATAGGAAGTGAAGATCAGACACAGAGTAAGCCTTGTTCCTGCTCATGCAACGACCTTGGAGGAGGATTTAAAGCAGCAACCTGTCGACCAAGATTGTCTCAAAGATGTTCTATCGGATTCACGTCTGGAGATCGATCTGGCCAATTCCATTCGTCCCAAACCGTGATCATATAGATACTCCTCAACAATCCGGGCACGGTGAGGTCGTGCATTATTATCCATCAGAATGAATTCATTACCAATAGCACCCAGCATATGGGCGGACATATGGATAAAGGATCGCATCCCGATATCTCAGACCAGTCAGAGTTCCTCCATGGAACACATGCGGGTCAGTGTGACCACCGAGCGAGATCCCTGCCCAAATCATGTGACTCCACCACCTCTATAACTGTGTCTTTCAACAGTGTTGTACTGATGATATCTAGTGCGTTGTTCCCTCCAGATCAGTAGATGCCCTGAATCACTTTCCAATGTAAATCTGGACTCGTCCGTGAACAGCACAGAAGCTTCGAAAAACATATTGTACCTTAACTTTTTGTGGCCAGTTTAAATGCTTAGTAAGCTATTGGAGAAGTCACATTCTATTTTAACAGTCATCCCGCTAAGTACAAAATTTAAATAATTTGAGAAAAGGGAAATGCTTCCTAGAAAAATTTCTCGACGTACTGCACGTCAAATCGCAACAAATTTAAATAGATAAAATCGGTCATTTAGAGCTTTCTCAAAAATTCCGGCGAATAAGGTCGACAAAGACGAAAAGGTAGGAAATCTTCTGTTTCTGTGTGTGTGAAACTAATGATGATAAGACGAGCTTGCCCCAAAAAACAAACATTAAGAGATTTTAGATGAGGATTCAAATTACGATATAGTGCTCGAACTGTTCAACATATTTTACAAAAAGAGAAAAAGTTTCATAATGTGAAACTAATGTCATGACAGACTCTTAAAAAAGTTCATTAGAGACCTTGGGTTGAGCGTGCCAAAAATGCGTTGTTACGAGTAAAAAGTGGGGTAGTGTAATGTTTTCCGAAAAAGTTTAATTAGAATGGGCTAAATGGTTTTTGCTACTTCTGGTACGATCTCTATTAAGGAAAAAAAAAATATCTCAAAGCGTACGTTTGGAGGCGGCTCAGTAACAGCCTGAGGAAGTTACGCAACGGACGGAAACTATACCAACAATATTTTTTGTGCGAAGGCAGAATGAATTCTGAGAGAAATGATGATGTACTAAGCAATATTTTTTAACCAAAATCACCGTTAATTACGAGTTTAAACTATTTGTTATTCCGGATATTTTAAAAATGTAAAATAACCTCAAGGTTTTATGTTTGGTTATAAGATTTAAACTTTTTTTAATTAGGAGACAGAAATACTGAAGCATTTTCACCAACCATAGTGTAATAATTCACTTAGATTTACACAGAAAAATATTTTAAGCATTAACAATTGAGACGTCTCTTATATTCAAAAAAATCTCTAGTTATTTCCTCATCAAATCAGAGAGGATATTTACTCCAGTTCTCTCCTGATTTATAATTTTTTGGGGACTCTTGGGCTCATGAACCTGGTCTATCCTGCGGCTAGACCAGAGGAATAAGTCATCATCATCATCATTATCAGATACTTATTTCTCAGCATATTTACATCAGAACATGGTCATTTGGGCGCTCTTGATCAACACTGCGCTTTAAATAAATCTGCATCTGCACTTCTAAAGACATTAAAAATTTCCTTTAGCATTCATTTCATCTTCTACACGACCCATATTCCCTCTGATAGAATCAAAAAAAAAAAAAAAAAAAAACAGATATAGACTAACGTAAAATAAGTTACACTGAGGAATTCTATACGTGAAAATTATCGCGTAGAAGACAACATAGATACCAAAAGTTACAAGCCCTAAAAACGGGATTTTAAGCTATCTTTGTGGATGGTCAGAGGAAGGACGGAGCTGAGGGATTGGGAAAACTCTCAAGGAAAAGTTTTGGAAATTAAAGTCTTAAAAACAGTTTTAGTACATTTTTTATGATGTAAGAAGTAGGGAAGGGTTTCCTTCCCCCGCAGAAATTTTTTAAATTGATGCCAAAAATCATAATTTTATGCGATTGAGAGATTGGGGTGCCCTTCCAATTTTTTTATCTCAGTTGAAATCGATTTCAAACCACCTTTGGTGAAGTCAGGGGTTCTGCAGCTCCTCCCAGAAACTATCCAAAATAGCAGTTTTAAGTCATCTGGAGAAACGTTAGAAGAGATACCGGGTAATGAAAGCTGTCCCTTGGAAAACTTTCGAAATTAAAATCTTTAAGACGCAATTTCAGGCTATCTTTGATAGTAACGTTAAGGAATGGGTGGAGGTTCGGGGATCCTTCCTTGTGAATTTATTGAAATTGACGTTCTAAAAACGTATTTGACTCTTATCTTTGATGACATTTGGTATAAGGTTAGGGTTCGGGATATGTCTTTAGAAATTTTTTTACATTGAAGTTTCAAAAACATAGTTTTAGGCAATATGCTAAAACAGTAGAGCAGGAAGTAGATGACCTTCCTTGAAAAAATTTCAAAATTGAAGGCCTAAAAATGCACTCTTTGGCAGGCCCGGATCTATAAATTTTGGACGCCCCTACAAAAAACCAGCAGGGCACCTAACTGCCCACTGAATATCTACGCCACTGAGAGCCACGGACCCCTTTAGTACAGTGGGCTCCCCCGCATTGCGGGTACGTAGATTCGGCCCTGCTCTTAGGCTATGCTTGGTGACATCGTTTAAAAGTTTTAAGAGTTAAAAAGACAAAAGAAAAAAGTTACAATTTTGGAAATGAGATGAAAACAAAAAAGTTGCTAAACATAATTTTCGCATGATTTACAAGCATTACAGAATTAGTAACGAACATTTTGGAAGGGGGTTGGGCCCTGTGCCCCCCCCCCCCCCCCGCCTAGGTTACGTCACTGTTACCCACCTCTAAACCTGCTAAAAAGACTATTAAAATTCTTTCGTTAATTTAGAGTCTTTCGTTCGGAATCCTACGGAGCATCAAATTGATCGACATCGAGCGCCCTGGGTGTTGATTAACATTATTAGGGGTCGCTGCAACCTAGGAGGTCAAAGTCGATTAAAGGAAAGGTAAATGAATGCTATAGCTATTCAATCGCAAATTTAATAACAAAAACGTAACAATAAGATTTATGGTTGGAATGCGTTTTCGAGTTTGTTAATTATTTGACTATGATTATGGCCGAAAAAAAAATCGTTACACGAAAATCTCCAAGGCTTTGCAATGCGATATTTCTCTATTTAGTTAAATTCCCTACCTGGTATATAGTTTCATCTGGTTGCAGTCATGTTAATTCGTTTTTGACTATGTGGAGAAATAAATTGAATGTAGAGATAGTTCGGAGGTGAAAGATAGAAACTAACGAATCTCGAATCCAAATCAATTTGCAAGCGTGAATGAAATTGCGAATTTTACAAGCGTCATGAAGCATCTTGTAAATGGATTAAATTTTTGTGGGGAAAGCAGGACAAGGGGTCATTGTTTTAAGCTATTTAAATCTCAGGCTAACTTGGAAATCAGGAAAAACTACTACTTTAGCAGGGTCGTGGGCACTTGGAATAGCTTACCGGAAGAGACGGTAATGAGCAAGGGGGTGGATAGCTTTAAGAGGGCCATTGATCTTCATTGGGGTCTAATTAATTGACTAGGACCAGCCTAGCTGGGCCCAGAGCCTGTTGCTGGTCGTCACATTTGTATTTGTATTTGTATCTTCTTCTCATTGGTTAATGTAAAAAAATAATTAATAAATTGGACGAATTTTTCGAAATAAAGGTTCTCAAATCTCAGTTTTAGGCTCAGTGGCGTCGGAGGGGGCGGCACTTGTCTAGGAGCGGCAAATTGACTATTTTTCTGTTTTAATTTTTTTTCACCAACAAGAAAATTATGTTTTTAATCTATTACTGCTGCCAAGAAGAAAATCACTTCGCAATGTAAGACTTCGTATCACTTCCAGGATAAAATTACTTTGATACAAAACGAGAGTTTGTCTTGGTTGGATATCAGTACTATTCTTTGTTTTTCTCTAAGGGGCAGGCAGAGTGCAAAGTCATGAGACTAATGTTTTTTATACAGTAGAAGGAGGAAGAAAATAGTAAAACTTTTCAAATTTCGTTACAAGAAAAAGTTAACACTTGATTTTAAGAGATTTTTTTGAAAACTTCCTCATGAAACAAAAACTTCCCCCATTTTTTACTTCAGGAAAATGGGAAGGGGAAGCGCAAAATGCTACAAGAAACAATTTATTGCTCATCACAGAAGCGGCTTTATATGTTTTAGAATTTACTTTGATTTTCCATTCATTACAAGGGTTCTATACTTCAAAAGAAGTAGAGAAGGATTTCTGTTTTCTCGCTTTTGGGAGTAGAATATCTATTCGACTACTTTGCATAACATGTTAATGTTAATCAATTCTTTTTGAAAGGTAAGCTATTTTCATTTTTTCAACATTTGCTGATCCATTGACTTGGCCAAACAGTCTAAAATTGTGTTTTAACTTATTCGATTTCAAATCATTCGCGGTTAAGTCCCACTTCCACTCTAACATCAAGAAATAAAGTTTCAAAATGTGCTTTTTAGGCAGGAGCGTTCTCAAATATCTCACCTCTTTGCATATTCCCTAATATTGCGGAAGGAAACTTAGAAATTCGTCTTTAAACTTCAATGTCGATAAATTTCTGGGCGGAGCCTCAATCCCTACCTTTTACTCTAACATCAGCTAACACAGCCTAAAAATACATTTTTAGGCCTTTGATTCCGAAAACTCTCCTGGAGAAAACACCCACCCTCTCTTCTAAAGTCTCAACATATGGTAGCCTAAAATTACGTTTTTAAAACTTCACTATTTCAGTTTGAATTGTGAAAACAGCACTCGAACTCTGACTATCCTTGATCTCTTAACGTGATTTAAGATAACCTAAAATGCGTTTCTAGGACTTCAATTTCCGAAAGAGATCCCTTAATCCCTCCCTCTTATCACACAACTTTTCCAAAGATTAAAACTGCGTCTTAAAAAGTTTCTATTTCGAAAAATTTCCGAGGGAGAGACGTCGAACTCCTCACCCTTTTTCCTAACTTCTCCAAAGATGGCCTAAAATTTCGTTCTCAGAAATTTCCTTGGGAGAGCCCGCTAACCCTTCCTTCTCAAAGAGAACCTAAAATAGATTTCTACTTCAGAAAAGATTTTGGGAGGTAAACCTCCCCTCTGTCCCCTTTTCCTCTTAACATTATCAAACAAAGCCTGAAATCGAAGGTCAATTACAGAAAATTTCTGGGAGAGAATGACTTCACAGCGTTTTTGGGGCAAAGTTAGCTTGAAATCGCGTTTTTGATACTTCGGTGCCGAAAATTTTTCATATTCCACCAAACCATGAAAGATATCTTTAAAATTGATTTTAACTTTGAAAATATTTCAATAAGAAACCTTAGAGCCCTTCTCCCCCCTGACTTCTACAACTGCGTTAGACTATGCTAGGAAGAGGCTTTCAATTTTGAAAAAAATCGGGTACAAAACCCAACCCGCCTCTTTCCCGAACGTTACTAAAAATTGCCTGAAATGGAAATTTTTGACATGAATTTAGCAACCTTTTCCAAGTGTGGGCATTGCCCCCTCCCCCTCTTCTATTTTTCTTTTTTACAAGAATATAGAATTTTATCAATCTTTTTTTTCTTAAATTAAGTTTCTTGTTTTAATTTTAACACCTTGAACAGTTTACTGTATTAGCTATTTCACAACGAAAGGGCGGCAAACGCTGTAACTACGCCACTGTTTAGGCTATTTTTGGTTACTTAAAAGGGGGACTCCCCCCTTTTGGATCCGTGCCTGCTCAAAGCTCCACTACCACCTATTTTAATCAAGAAGCATTTAAAATAAGTTTTAATGATTTTTAAACGGAGAGAACCACCTTCCCTTTTTTTTCTCGATTATGTGGCAACCCTGAAAGATCAGATTTAAATTACAATAATTAAAAAACGGTAATTTGTTTTGGAAATGGGGTAAAAAAGAAAAAAAAGTAAATATTTATGGAGAAATGATGAAATGAGGGACACAAAGGTTAAAATAAATTTCTTTAATGATGAATAATTTTTTAACATTTTACAAAATGCTCTCTTCACACTCAATATCAAAAGAGCACTTCAGTGATGAATGTCTTCTCAACAGCAGATGGTATTTCCAAGTCATAAATTCTCTCGAATTTTAAATGAACAAAATAAAGAAATTTGAACACACAAAACACACAATAAAATGTACTCATTCAATTTTTTTGAAAGAAAATATGACATACTATTTTTAAACAATTAGAAAAGTAAATTTTTAGACATGTACTCTAGTAAGATTTTTATTTGAAATACAGATTAATGTAAAATAAGATTTTGTTTCCAACAGTGCTTACTTTCAATTGGTTTTAACAAATTTGATTTGAAAAAAAAGTGACTTCTTTTGATTTGAAAGAGAGTAACTTATTTTGATTTGAAAGAAACTTTTGATTTGAAACGAAGTAACTTCTTTTGATTTTCAAGTGTCCTTGTGCTTGAAATCTGTGTGCACACTTCCATGATAACATCTGTTTATTTATAATCTGCCTGAACGTAACAACTATGTAAAAATCAAACATTTTATCACATCCTAATCCCCTATTTTATTCTTTTATACAATGAAAACAAAAGAGTAGATACAAGAAATTTTGAAGTCGTCATGGCTAGGTTTATAATCGCAATACCCCACCCCCTTAAATTACTGTTATTTTTAACTTTATAATTAATTAAGGTACATTTAATTGCTTAAGTGCCAATTTTATTTTGCAACATATAATAATTCCAACTTTATGCTTTTGTTTTAGAATGATTTTAATTCCCTTTACAAACGCCAGTCCCTCCAAGTGTGAGTGTGTGCTTTCCAAAATTGATTCTTTGACAAACAATATTCATTTCAGGGGGGGGGGGGGGGGGATCGATAATTGGGAATTTGGTAGGGTCATCAAATTTGTAGCATAAGTAATTTTATTTTGGTAACCCCTTACTCTCTGTTGCTTTATGGTAACTCCATGTGACAAGAACAGAACTATATTTGTTGTCTTTTTATCTCCCATAATTTTAAGTTTTAAAATACCTTTGTTGCTATACAGGGTGTTCCGTTTTAATCTGCAAACACCTTTATTTTCGCAACCCTTAGTCCTAGATGCATACTTCCAATTGCAAAAATGTTCAAAATCAAATGCAGAGTTAAGGTATTGAAAGTTTGAAGCAAAAATTAAAATGAGTCAAAAATTACGAAATTTAACTTTTTATACGGGCCCTAGGTCCCCTTACTTATATTTAGAGAGATAATCTCCATTGAAAACTATTAATTACACAAAAAAACTTGACATTTATGCGACCAAAACTCAAGGAGATACAGGGCCGGATTTAGGGGAGGGCAGGCCGGGCTACTGCCCTGGGGCCTCCACAACAAAGGGGCCCCCACAGTAAAATTTTTACAAAATGTCCTAACTTTCACGGGTCGAAAATATCGGATATATACATATATATCAAAATATTCGGATATTATATCAATGTATCGGACATTTTCAAAAATATGATGATTTTTTCGAACCCTGATTAGGGGCCTCCACTCCTTCGTTGCTCCGGGGCCTCCACACTTCCAAATCCGGCCGAGGAGATATTCCAGTTCAAAGTTTTAAGGGACCGTACAGAAGATGAGATTGGAACTTATTGCTCCTTCAGAAGAATGACAGGTCGTCAAAGTAAGAAAAATAAGGTATTTATATTTTTCATTGCTATTAAAAAACAAATGCAAATGTTATGCCGTGATACGCAAAAACATGCCACAAAACTTCGAACAACTTGAAAAACCACTCTATGCACACATAATTTTAAACACTTGTGAGCCGCTAAATTTTCCCCCAAAAAGTGTTATTGAGGGCGAATGAAAAGTGGTGTAAGTCGCAAAACGAAATTATTTTTCGATGGAGATAATTTCCCTAAATATAAGTTAGGGGACCTAGAGCTTGTATAAAAAGTTAAATTTTGTAAAAGGTTTTTGACTTTTTTGTTTTTTTTTCTTCAAACTTTCAATACTTTAACTTTGCATCTGATTTTGAGCATTTCTTCAATTGGAAGTATGCATCTAGGACTAACGGTTGCAAAAATAAAGGTCTTGCGGGTTAAAACGGAACACCCTGTATACACAGGTAGATGAAGTTCCTAAGGACATAAAAGTTCAATAATGATAACTCATTACCAAAAGCTTTTTACTTGAACGAGTATGGTCTACCTCCACCCAAGGTTTCAGAATGATCATTACAAAGGAAACAAAAAGAAGCTTTACAATACAATACAAAAGTGATGACCAGCAACAAAGTCAGTCCCCAGCTAGGCTGACATGAGTCAATTTTTCAATCCCTAATGAAGGTTAAGAGCCCTTTTATAACTACTCACCGTAGTGCAAGTAAAAGCTGCTTCCAGTAAACTATTCCAAATGCCAACAACCCTGTTGAAGTAGTAATTCTTCTTAATTTCAAGGTTAAAATGGAATATCAAAAGCTTAAAACAACAGCCCCTGCTTTTGCCACCTGTGCAGAAATTTAGCCCTTGCAAGTCCCCAATTTAAACAAACTTAAAAATAACTAGATCATGTCCCCCTCTTACTCTCCCTCCTCAAATCCAGAGAGTTTTAATACACAAATTAATTCTGGGACTGGCTGGACTAGCATTCAATACTAGTCCAGCCAATTTTGGAAGAAGGTGTCAGCTGCGTAGCTAGCTTCTGGTTTTGGTGGGGGTCATTATCAGAAAGGCAGGGGGTCAAAAGGCAATTTTGTGCTAAAATAGGGGTTTTGAGGCAATTCTTTTACAGTATAGGCCCCCAAAATACAGCTTTACGCAGTAGTTCATCATTTTAGGGGGGGGGGGGGGTCATGACCCTACATGTGGATCCTTATCTGAGCGAGGGTTATAATATAGTCCTTCTCTGTACAAAAACTACCAATAGTGTTAAAAACCATGGTCGTAGTTGGAGGGAGGAGGTTGAACTGGATTGACCCCCCCTCCCCCCAACACTTCTTGCATTCAAAACAAACCATTTAACTATTTGATCTTTAAGCATTAGGATTTGTTTTGTAGAATAAACAGATGTTGCCATAATTTTATAAGTCTCTAAGACAATAAATTTTAGCACTGCTGAAAACGCTTTCAAATAAGAAAATGAAGTAATTGTAGGAGTGAGATTTTTTTGAGTATTGATGCTTGTAAAGTGATTGAAACATTTTTCAGTACATAAAAATCTCTTTCAAGAGTATAGTCGGTGTAACTGAAATTAGATTTTTCAAAAGTGCTGAAATAGATTTCACTTTACTTTGAAATGGAATGTGGAAGCACTCAATTTTAGTTTTTGGACGGTTTGTCTCATTTAGTATTTCATAGAGAAATACTCCTTAGTATCATTTTGATAACACCCATTTATGAAACGGTAGATTTTGAATTTCTATTAACCAGAACTAAGTATTTAAAAAAATCATTTTCTGTTCATACATTTAAAATAAAAAAAAAAAATACACTGAAAAATAATTTTTAACTTTTTTTAGGAACATTGAATAAATAATCAAGGCTTAATTTCCAATAAAAAACGTGCTGGAGCCCAATAGGTTTCTAAAGTTTTCGTATAAAAAAGTCTGAATTTCACCTAATATTTGGAAATTCGCGACAAAAAAGAGCTGAACTCCGTGAAACTCCATGCAAATTAAGCCCTGTAGATATTATTAACAAAATATAAATGATGCATACTTCTGGCCAAATAAAATGCACAAACTTACGTTTTAGCTTGCCAGATATCTGTTTAATTTTGTATTTGTGCATATAAGTATTAGAAAAAACACACAAATTGTGCAAAATTTTCATACTTTCGACATAATGAAATGCAAATTCATATTTATTAAGACTAGTTTGAACATTAAAGCTAGGTTCACAGGACTTAAATATTTGATTGGTCATGTTCATTCAGTTCATTTGATTTTATCAATTATTTTGCTTAACTCATTCAAGAATTTATTCTTGTTAAAAGTCTAATGGTGATTAGGAAGGTAAGAAGAAATTTAGTGCACTTGAAAATTGAATAGTCAAAAGTTGTTGGTTGATAGTTAAGTTTTCGCACGTGACAAAGCAAAGTACAATTGTAAAATTCACACTTAACCAAAAATTCATTGTTTATCTGTGGACGTGCATTTTACAAATTTACACTTTTGCTTGTTAATTGATACTCATTTCATTATAATGTCAATTTAAATGTTTTTGATACATGTAAATATTTTGCTTGAACCAAAATTCCAGCTTTCCCTACTTTAATGATAGTTTCCATGTTGAATGTATGTATGCCTGTGGTTATTTATATATTTTTTGACAACAGCAAGCATTGATAATCTAAAATGAATGCAACTTATTTCAAATATTAGACCGATTTAAAGACGTATTTGGTTAAAAGATATACATAACTTTGTCCACTGCATTGGGCATTGGGAGGGGAGAATAAGTAGCATTAATTTAAAATGAGTTCATAGGTTTTTTTTTTTTTTTCACATGCAAGAAACAGTGGAAATGTTTACTATGACTTCATGATTTGTTATTTAATAAAATTATTAAACATTTATTAAATAAAAAGATTTAAGATAATTGACAATTTTTTAAAATTCAGTTGAAACAAAACATTTTACCATGAAAAAAATTATTCAATGAAATATTCTTTCCTCTAAATCAAACTTCATTACAGGGTTTTGCATAATTGAATTTTTTGAAATCTTTTCAAATGCAGTGTAACATTCTATTTTATAAAATGTACTCTCATGCTTGGGGAAAAAAATATAATAATAAATATATATAAGTAAAGTTTAAAATACAATTTCAAAATTAAATATTAAACTAGAACAGAAATTAATATTCCCATTACAATTTGACCAGAAAAAAAATTATCATTTTAAAAATGCATAAATATTATTCCTAATAGATACTATTTGCATATATGCTTAAAGATAAAGCAAACTATCTATCGAAAACATCACAGAAATGTCGTCTTTTTTTGTAATGGCACTATGAACTTATAACAAATTCAAAGAAATATACCTAGCAAAAGATCAACAAAAGCAATAAATGTAGACAAATAAAATACTAAAAATGGAAACTAAAAGCCAGTTGTTCAAAATATGGAATGACTCAAAACAGAAGCATGTATACTGAAATGAAATTAAAATCTATCACAGAAATTTTCTACGCAATATAGTTCTACAGGAATAATATAGTTAATTTTGTTTTTGTACCCTACTATAAAATCTTGACCCATGGGTTAGAGCTAATTTCATTCTCTGTTTTGATTAAAATTTATTTTTTATTAATTTGTTATCACATCCAAAAAGGTTATATTTCTTTTGCCAATATTTAATTTATTAAATGTCTGCACTGTTGATTGTGACATATACATAGTATATATAGATATGAGGACTTAAGAAAAATAGAGCAGATGATAATTTAATCAAACAGTGACAAAAGAAATATAAAGCATAGAAGGCGACAAATTAATAGAAAATAAAATAAACACAGCAAACACTAAATTTCCAACTAGCAGTAACATATTAATTCACAATTAGCAGCAACACCATGCCTGAATTGCAAATATCACCTTTGTCCACAAAAGTCTAGTACATTTCTGCTAATTAAAAATGTTTTGAAATGCTATTTTTAGTGTTTTAGTTTGAATGATGCCCTTACAGGAATAAATTATGAAATAATTAAAATTGTTAAAAAAAATCAATTAAAAGAGAGGTAAAAAACTTCATTTAATTAAACATGTCCTAAAAAGTTAACCATGATGATTTAATACCTGGCTATGGTGAGTAATGTCTCGAAATAGTAATACCACATTTTGATTTTCATAAATGCGAGAAGCTTCGGAAAGCCCCTCAGGACGGTTGGCCATCGCCTCGATCACAACCAGAAGAAAATGCGTAAGAAATACTAATTTAATTCTCACTGGATGCAACTAATGCATCTCAAAAGACCTAAGCTAGTCAACATTGTATGTACAACTATGTCCTTCCAATTTCTGAAAAAAGTCTCGGAACGAAATTCGCTCCTTGTCTCTGTGTTTCCTTAAAAAATCAGGAAGTAAAATGGAATGTCCTCATGTGCCGAGGGTCGACTGTACAGAATTACAACTCACTGGTCCTCCACATTCACATGTTCAAACACTGGGAATGGCTCATGTGATATTTACAAGTCTTTAAACAGAGAATGATTCCGAGATGCATTTTCGTCGAAGCTCGTGCATCCCTATAAGCTGTACATCATTTCGAAATTATTTATGTCAACATTCTGATTTGTCCTCGACTACCAGCTGGGCGGTGTCTTTGTCGGTGTCCATCGTCGTTGGGTCGAGGGCGCTCTTGCGTATTTGCAGCACTGCGGGGGCGGAGCTATTCTTGTCCACGCCCCTTGCTTCCACTGGGACCTCGTAGAGTTGAGCTGTCTTGTCGTTGGTCGTCGTGCCGATCACGTCGTACATGGGGTTGCTGAAGTCGGTGGGCTTGTCGAAGTCACCGAGGTTGAAATGCGTGTCCAGTGGCTCCTGAAATCGATGAACCAAAGTGAATATTCTTGAAAACACTAAGCAAATAGGGGAATGTGGGGCAAAGTGAAATGATGGAAATTTTTACTCTGTTTGCGGTGCCGCCTATCTGGCAATATTGGAACTATTTTACTTTTTACATTGCTGGTTCCAGTCAGAAAATAGTTACATCTGAAGATGAAGATGCATGATATCCCAACCCATTTTCAGAATTTGCTACTGATATTGTATTATTTTGGGGTACATTAAAAATTATTTTTATTAGTATAAAAGGGTAAACATTTTGTTATAAACAATGAGATCTATTAATTGTATTTTAAACATTCATATCTACTAATATTCAGAGCAGTATAAGTTTATTTCATATTAAGCATGTTTTGATTTTAAATGTGTAGTACAATTTGTCAATTGCATATGGGGCAAAGTGATGTAGCTTGCTTCAATTATTTTTTTAATTCGTTTACACATTCATTGTTTAATTTACTAACTCTAACACATTCATATTTATTCACTCATTTATTGCCTTATTCATTCACTAGTTTCAGCATCCAATTATTTACTAACATCTTAGTTTATTCTTTTATTCATTCACCGTTGCATTTATTTATTTATTCAAGGAAAAATGTGCTTTATATAATTTCAAAATAAATTTCCAATTTGTTCATTTTGAAATTTGCCTAACATTTTTTCCGTATTGTATAAGAAAGGCCCAGAGGTCACTTTAATGTTTCTGACAAACCATTTGTTTGCTTCTTAGCAGGTAGACAATATTTGCATGAAGGATTCTTAGCAGCAGTGCAGCCAGGAACTTCTGATGGTGGTGGCGGGGGATTGACTAAATATTTTAATGGTGTAGAAAGTAGCTGGGCATCCTGAGACCCTGAGCTAAAGATGATGTTGGAAGGTATGTGAATGCAGCATATTTAAATAGATTATTTGTCTCCAATTATATTTTATAGCTAATCAATACATTCCTTATTAAATAAAACCTCTAGGGAACAAGATTAACCTCAAACTCCCTTGCTGTGGCTCTAATTCGCAGTACATGGTGGGGCACAAAAATCTTTCATGTTTGGAGGTATGCTGTAAAAATAGTTTGGGGAAGAACTCATTCAGTTGGGTTTGTCTCTACTGTTACCAGATATACTATGGTGCTGTTATAGCCAGCAAGATCAAACTTAGTGCCGAACAAGTCTTCTCCTTTGATCGTTATACAAGTCTTAACTCCTGGTATAGCAACATACATTTATTTTGCTAAGTTACCTGGTCATTTTTGGGGGGAAACGTCTTTGTAAATGTTCTGCACAACAAATATTGACTGATAATTGTGAATTAAAAATATTCAGTGTCAGCAACATACCTCATTCACAGTATCTGAGGGGCCATTTCGACCCATAAAAGTAGGAGAAAATTCCACATTTGTTCCGCTCCTGAAAGATACACTCTGATTGCTACCACCAAATCCACCAGGTTTCCTATGAAATGAGAGATAAATACATATTTGACTTATAGGTCCTCAGAAAGGTATAAACAAAATTTTTAAACTATTTCTTATTTTAACCTTTTTACATAAATATATGATTTTGAATTTTACAAATCAAAGATTAAAAGTCAAACTGTTCTTAGTAGTTTATTATTTATTAAATCTTTTTAAAAAATTGCAATGAAAATAAATGCAACTATTGCGGTTATCACTTGATCTCAAACTGCACATCAGATAAGTAATGTTATATAGAGAAAACTGGCTTCATTTATTTCAAATATTAAATCTAAGTCCCAAACTTAAATTTAACTAAGAAAAACCTTTCTATACTCTGGAACTTTACACTACTCAATTAAAAAATAAATTGTTCCTGTTTGTGCTGAAAAGTAAAACTCACAAGGTTAAACAGGCACAATTTTTTTTTAAAATGCAAGTGTGTTTTTGGGAGTAACAAAGGGAAAAAAATGTGAGTTAATAAATATAAATTAGAAATCTGAGGGGGAAAAACACATTTGAATCGAAAAAAGGATTCCTTGAAACTCCAAAACATGCACCTGCAATTATAGCAAATGTGTGCTTGTTTGACGCTCTTTGTTTACTTCACCCTGATTACCTTAAAATTTCAAGGTTGTAATGATTTTATACAAAGTGCAATTTATTAGGCTCAATAATCTTTTTTTAATCTTAAAAGTTTTCTACCTGAAATAAAATATGTGTGGTAACTAATCGAACCTCCACATATTGAACTTCCACATATCAAAATTTTCTATATATCGAAATCCCAGCAAATTTATACAGTGGCTCCCAAAAGTGTTCGTACACCTTGAAATTTTGTAGTAAAACCAAAATAACGCAAAACTGAATTCGAATATGAAGTCCAATTTTTTTTTCACACCATTCCTATGCCATTGTGAATAAAACCCAGTAGTTTTTTTTCTTTTTTTTGGAATATTGCCAGATTTTATTTTTGAAATTTTGTCAAAAAACGAAGAGACAGAGAAAAAATACGCCACAAAAGTCATCGTACACTGAAATAGTTTCGAATAAATTCATAATTAAAATTATCATATGTGGTTTTTTTTTATTATTTTTGCATTGTAATGATACTGTAAAGTCATTTGACTTTATTTTTTTGTGTTTTTATTCCCTAATATTCTGCTCATTATTTTAAAATGGCAGGTATGCGTAAAAAACAACAAACACGATTCGAAATTTGGTTTTTTCCCTCACAGTAGCCGTAAATTGATTTGAAATGTCTCTACTTTGGTTAATTTATACCATTCTATAGTGAAGGGCTTGATAAAATGCTTTAAAGACAATAATCGGATCGAAAACAAGGTAAGAAAAGGTCAACTGGCAAAGTTAACAAAGCGTGATCGGAGGTTTACAGTTAAAAAAAATATGAAAAATACACATTTCAGAACTGAAAAAGTTTCTACAGAATTGAATGAAACATTTTACGTTCAATTTTTACCTAAAATTGTTCGAAAAGTTCTCGGATTAGCTAGATTAAATGGGACCTCTTCCCGCAGAAATTTTCTTGTTCGTGCGAAAAACAGTAGGCTAAATTCAACATTTTGGGTTAAATTGTTGTATAATTGCAAATGAAAGAAAAAAAGAGGAATTTAATCTTAAGAACTTAGTTGGATCGGTTAATCAGAACGGTGAAGATGTTCTTGTGTGAGGGTGCATCTCAGCATCAGGACTTGGAAATTTGGAATTTTTTGATGAAATAATGAATTATGCTGTTCATTTAAATATTTAAAAAAGCAATTTAAAACTATTACCCCAAAATTTGGTAATCGGAAACAACTTTGTTTTTTATCAAGATAACGATAAGAAGCACACGTTCGCATTTGGTGCCTCAAAATTTGTCCTTTAGCTTAGAAATATCTCCTTAATCGCCAGATTTAAACTTAATGGAACATATTTAGAGATATCTGGTGGCTAGATTACGAAAATACACCACTGAAACGAAAAGCGAACTAGAAACAGTAAGACTCGTAGTGCGGCTGAACACTTACTCAGGAATTGCACAAAAAAAGAAAGAAAGAAACAATGAAATCTATTCCCAGACGTTTAAATGCTGTTGTTGTTATTGCATGATATCCCACTTAATAATAACTTAGTAAAAAGTTAGATTATTTACTAATTTTTGACATTTTTTCAAAGTGTACAAATACTTTTGTGAGATAAAATTTCCGTAACTTTTTGGTTTTTGATTTTTAAAAAATTAAGTTTTAATGTTTTATTAAAAATTTTTGTGTAGTTTTGTTAAAAACAGATCAAAGATCTTATAATAAAATACTTATTCCGAAATATTAATTCTAACCAATGGATAAGGGCCTATTTCATTGAAAGTCGTAGGTGTACGAACGCTTTTGGGAGCCACTGTATGTTCATTACATAGAAAACTTGCTTCTATGTATCGAAAAAATCTCTATATAGCGAAATTTTTTTCGAGACTTTCGTAGATTTTTTTTCCCGCTTTTAAATGTTTGTCTCATGAATTCTGAAGGTTATGGGAGAAAATTATGTTCACTAAAGGTTGCTACGAAACTCGTAAGGAATCTGGGTTTGAGAGGCGTGTAGATAGGTCGTTGTTCCGTTCTGGAGTTCTTAAATTCCCTCAAGTTTATTTCCAATCTAAGTTGTAACCAGTAGCACTGTAAAATCCCTTTTCGCTGTTGATTATCATTCCTAGTCTTTTTAGCTTCAGTAAAAATCATTCAAATAGAGTAGATTGATTTTTTACTTTTCTCTCAATTACTGTCAAAATGAAACAACCCTAATGTTGCAAATCAAGTTGAATTGCTGAAGAATGATGATATATGAAGGGGCAAAAATGTAATTTCTGTTAATTTTTTAGTAATTAATTTTCATTTAATCCGATGCTCGTATAAATTAGAAATAGGGTTTCATACACACAAATTAGCTTTTATTTTAATGTTTTAGGAGATTTTATGATAAAATAAGATTATTTCCATATATCAAAGTTTCTAAATATCGAATTTTTTCCAGCAATTTGCTACTTCGATATATAGAGGTCCGACAGTATTCTCATGCACATTAAATCCTCAGTTATTACAAAGTTGAACTATGACTCTCACAATGTTTACCTTTGTATTGGGTGATAGGAAAGGGTACTTGGCGCTGAACCCCCCAAAAAGAGGTAAGCATTGTCAAGATAATAGCTGAAGAATGGAGCTGCACTATAGTTGAAGCCTTGGCAATGTTTAAAAATGGCAATAGTTTTGGAAAAAATAGTCCAACTTCAAATTGCTCCAATAATCAGGTGCGAATCCAGTTGGGGAACATGGGCCCCCTTATGTAAGAAAGCCAAAAGCTGCGTTTTAGGCCCTCCCCCCCCCAGGCTCCCCATTTATTTCTAAAGAATCACTTTCGACACAATATGTGATCATCGTATTAGGTATTCAAAATTGTCAGGGGAAAAAGCTCTCTCATTTTTTTTTGCCTTACTTTGCACTTTTGGATTAAAATTAAGAAAACATACATCTCTTTTGGTGTCTCTTGAACATTGGTTGAATTGAACATTTTCTGATTTCAAAACTTTTAAGGTTGTCAGTAGTACTCCAGAAAGTTAAAATTGTTTTGAAATCATTCATGATTTTGAGTTTTGAATGCTATTACAACATAAATATTTTTAAATTTCATTTCATACGTTAATGTATCTAAATTATAGTTGTTTTCAGTAATAAATAGTAACCAGTATTTTCCCTTAATTATTTCTGTTAACTTATAACTATGTTTCTGTTTTCTAAAAAAAAATGTCATGAACTTACAGGTGGCGTTTTCTCAAAACGTAAAATACTCCAACTGCACCAACAACAACCAGTAGAATGGTAAGAATGGGAATGACTATAGCTGCAACATCTAAAACAAAAAAGTACATGTAAGTACTTCTTAAATAACCATCAAAGATATAAATGTATTTATCTACACGAAAATGAAAAATGAGATCTAAGTATAGGAAGAAAGTAAAAAATAGGGAAACCTTTAGTACACTAAAATACCACATTGGATTTGTCAATCAGCTACATAGGCAGAAGCACGGGTATTCTAATTAAACATATTAATGGATACTTAAGGATGTAAAATGAAAGTTATATGTTTAACTAGTACTGATTTGCCTCAAAACAAAACTAACTTCTGTTATTTATTGTGTCATATTGTGTTACGTCACATCTCAAAAATGTTATACACAAAATGGTATCTTCACATTACAGTTTATTTATGAACCATATCAATTTATGCTATTTTGCCCAACATACCCTTTTATTTTGCACAAAACCAATTCTGTTTGTCTTGGTACTGACATGCCAAGCATTAAGAATTTTCACCCCCCCCCCCTCAATGTTTCATCTCCAATGAAGCCATTTCCCCAGATAAGTATATAAATAAATGTATGTATGCTACTACAGTCTGCTTTTAAAAAGGTTGCAGAAGCCCAGTAATTTTTTTTATAACTAGGACATTTCTTAAACTAAACTTTATACAATTATGTTTAATTCTGCACAATCTCCAGATAGCTGTATCACATTGTGAAGCTACCAATCCAATTAAAACTGTAATTATTATATATAGCATGTGTACCAAGAGTATTTAGTGTACAAAGAATGCATTAAACATTAAACATACCATCAATGGTATCACCACGGCGGTAATGCATGGTACATATCTCTCACGTATAAGATATGTACCATAAGATATTCACCACATACATTAAATTGAAACCAACAAGTTATATATTCATGTTAATAGGGAAGTTGCAACCTATTAAACATTCCTATTTTGACTATTGGATATTGTTAATTGTGACCCTCAAAACTCGAAAATTCACCATCGCCGAATTTTAAAACACCATGATTGATTTTTAGTGAATTTTTAAAAACCCACGCGAAAAAGTGCACTCTTCTGAAACGTCACGAGCTTATGTCACAGGGCTCTAGGGGGCAGCTTTCCGCAGAAGATCCCCTGTTGTCGCTACGGACATTTTGAGCGTGCCGATATTTTTATTTTTAAGAAATATAATAATGCTTTTCAACACACTATGGAGGTCGGATTCGTTAAAGCACAGTATAATAATCTTCCTCAAGTAACATCAATGATGGGGGTTTGAATATTTCCAAGAGCATGAGAGATTTAATGTTCCAGAAATGAGATGCCAAATGCGCCTTAAACAAAGTCAACTGCACTTTTGTCGGCTTCTCCTTGTCAGCTGAAGAGTGGATGACGTCACTTCATGAGCCATTTGACGTCCCATTCGCCTTAAAAATTATTTAAAAAAAAACTGCTTGTTGTATTGGAAAATGTTTACACCAATGATGTTCATACATGCTATATATTCTATCATATAAAAATAAAACTCAAAAATCGAAAACTTCCCTATTGCATTTTGAGCACCCTACATAATTCTCAAACAGCAAAAACCTTTGAAATTATAAAAGGAGGATACTTTAAACATACCCAGCAAAAAAATTGTTAATAAGTTTAAAAAATAATAAATTGTTTTTAAAGCAAAGAACTTACTGCTGCCATGAACATTTTTGTAAGAATTAGATCCAGGTGTATACTCCGTACAATGTAGTCCACTGTAACCTTCTGGACAAATGCAAGAAATTGTGTTTGATGCATCAGCTTCACAATGACCACCATTTCTGCATGGACATTTATAAGGCTGCGGTTTCGGCAATTCAAAGCCTGTGATGAAATAGAAACTTAGCTTCTCTTTCTCATACACATCATTTTTTAAAGGCAATCTTATAACTAAATCGTTGAATAAAAGCAAAATTCTGAGAAACAAAATTAATAAATAAATCCATAAAAGTAAAAAGAAAGTGAGCATTCATCAATTTAACCCTTCAAAAATTTTAAAAAAAATCAATAAAACATAACATAGATAAATAGTAGTGAAAAATGGAATTTAATAGATAATAACTGAATTATTTAAATCAAACGTTAAAATTTCCTATGCTTAGATGAAACAAACAAAGGTGTCGGGTAAATCCAAAAACTTAAACTTCTGTTTTAACTTAAATTTATATTGGACGTTGAATAGACTATTATAATTGGCATTTTTAATATAGTGAAATTTCATAACAACGAATACCAATGCAACAAAATATCCATTTCAATGAAATACATTTTTTATCTCAATTTAATTGCCACTACATTATTTAAATTCCATTTAAAAAAATTCCCTGTTGCAACAAACAAAATTTACGGTACCTTGAAGTTTGTTGTAAGGGGATTTCCCTGTACAAATTTATATTCTAACATCTAAAAACTGTTGCAAAGAAAAAGATAGGGTTGCGGGGGGGGGGGGGGATTTTGGCGCAACTTGCGCCATCTAAATTTTTGGAGATGATTTTAAATACTTTAAATTTATTTATTTAAACTTATTTATTGATTAATTTTTCTTTAAATTATTTATTTTATTTTGTTCATATTTTTCATTTATTTATTTAGTTTGTGTGTGTGTGCGTATGTCATTGGCCTAGCACAGAACTTTTTAAATAAATTAATAAGAGTAATTAAAAATAAATAAATAAAAATATTTAACAAAAATAAACAAATGAATAAAAAAAGAGAGCTAAAAAATAAAAAAAGGAAATAGGATTGAGAAAAATTTGGGGGGGGGGGAACTTGCGCCATTGATCTTGGGAGGATGAGCACCTCCGTAGAAAAAAATAAAATAAGCAAAATAAAATTAATCAAATAAACAGTAATAACAATTTCATATGCAAGAGGAAATCCCCCTTAAAACATACCTGCGTTACATGATGTAGCTCCAAGAATTGACATTGGAGAACCATCTGGACAGGCACACCGAGAACCACCCGGTATTAGCAAACATAGATGCGTACATGACTCTGGTTTGCAGCGGTTTTTGACTGAAAAACATTATTGAATATTCCACATTTAAATTTTAAAGTAATAATGTAACTATACATTTTCGTAGTTGATCGAACAACGCATAAAAGATTTACATTGAAAATTACCTACCAGTAGTATTATACTTGAGGGGATGATATATTTTAACTGCTGTAGGGGTTTCCACGCTTCGTCGAGTTCTAACTTTAACTCCACGCCCAAATTTGTCTTGTTTCCAAATTTCACCTGTATCTCTTGTTAGCCAGTACAAGTGATCTTCAAAAAGATCCAATGAAACTGGATGATTAAGTCCTAAAAAACAAAAAGAACTAATATGTACAAAATAATTTAAATCTTCTCTGATTTTTCCTGGTTATTCAGGTGGGTCTTTGAATTCATACGTAGGTGGAATTTTTTTTTCCCCCGACATGAACATTTGTGAAAATTAGAATTTTAGACAAATTTCTATTCTTTGAACATAGAAGTATTTTATAGTTAGTTTTTTCAAAGTAAAGTTGCATTAGGAAGAAAATTGCTGAATGTGGAAGTGCATTTTGAAGTTAGGGGTACCACCAGGAGCAAAAGTGCAGACTGAGCCACTGAAAGTTTTAGAGCAGTAGTTTTTAAAAAGATTTTGTCTCTTTTTCAAGAGATATCATTCTTTATGGGATGACCAGGGCCAGACCAACTAAAAGTGAAATCCAAGGCTTTATAAGGGCCCTTTTCCATTTTATCACTTTAATTCAATGCAAAATAATGCTTAACTTATGTAGTGTGGGTGCTAGCCCTTGTGGGGCCCATATATATAATGTGGCATAGCCCTGTGCAATTGCATTGTTTAACCATGCCAAGTACCACACATTGCTTTTTTACATTCATTTTAAAACTTAATACTTTCATAGCTTAATTAAATAGTAAAGAGCATATTGCTCCTTCCCACACAAATATTCAAAAGGAAAAACAAGGCCCTTTACCAAATAATTCCCTTTGCAAAGTCTTTTCAGCTTCATTAGTCACAAGCTTTTTTTCTCACATAAAATCAGCTAAATAAGAGAAATGCTAATAAAGTATGGAAAGAGGTTTTTTAATTAATAAATTATTAATTTTAATTATTTTTCTTAAAAATACACGATTTTTTAATGCTACGCATGTGTTAAAAAAAAAGGACCCTTTAGGAAGAGGGGGGCCAGGCCTTGTCGGCCTGTGCAGTAATCAGGCCCTGGGGATGACTCCTGGCATTTAAGTGGGAGAGGGAGCGCCTTCACTTTTGGAGAGATGAGCACCTCCATCAAGATTGAAATTTAATGAAAAAAAAATATGTTATTACACAATTAAAAACAAGAAGAGAAACTGTCGACATTTGCCAATACAGTTGAGACTGTGGGAAAAAGAGTTTATCATGTTGTAACATCTCTCAATAACATTTAGTTAAAACATAGATTGAATTTCTAGTGAAACTCAAATAAGAGAAACAGCTGAAAAAAACAGAGGTCTTGTAAAATGCATTTAAAATGCTCACCTGAAAGCACGATTACTCTATCAGTTCCATCAATCTTCATAGATTCAATGGTATCCAATTTTGTATCACACCAATATACTCTGTGGTTTCCTGCATAATCAATCGTGATTCCAGTCGGAGAACCTAAATGGTCGCCAGCTATTATTTTCCTCTTACTACCTTCCATCCAAGAGGTTTCAATCTTTGGTGTCATACTGGCATCAGTCCAGAACATAATACTGTAATAGCAAAAGAATGCATTACATAAGCAATGTCTCAATCCTAATCGGAAATTTTTTGTAGTATATTAAACATTTTGCGAATAAATTATAAATCAAACAGCATTAGAATTAACTTTAAATAGAGAGACCAATTAATAAAATGCATTGAAGAAAACTATTGATCATTTTGTTCTGTTTTTAGCCTACTTTCCCAGTAAAATTCAGAAAAAGAAGAAAAAAGCATGAAAGAAGGCTTAATACATCTTAAAAATATCGCGAAAAACAAAAAAAAAAAAGTCAAAAATAAATAAAATAATTAAATAAATATTGAAAAATTAAAAATTGAAAAAAAGGGTATTGAGATGGGGAAAAATGTCTGTCGGTCTGTCTGTCTGTCCCCCCCCCCCCCCCCCAATAACTTTTGAATGAATAGTCCGATTCGAAAAAACTTTTTTTTGCTCGAAAGATCTCGGCGAGGACACCTCATTCCCACATTTCACTTTTTGATTTGAACTATTTTTTGTTCAATTTTGAACAATTCAAAAAAAAAAAACATTAGCGCCTACGGGAAATTCAAGGCAGTTCCGAACTGTGAGGCAAATTTGCTTCAAACAAACTTTGTAGGAAAAAGTTTTTGATGAAAAACTCGTATATAAAATATCTTTTTGATTTGAACAATTTTCCGTTCAATTTTGAACAGTTCAAATCCCTTAACATTAGCTCCTACGAGGAAACTGAAAGTCAATGTAGATTCCGTACTTGAAGGCGGATTTACTTCAAACAAATTTTGTTGGAACTAGCTCTTGACGCCAAACTCCAGACATCGACTCCGAGAATTTAGGGGCACTTGACTCTGACTCCTGTGTCCGACAATTAATCGGACTCCGACTCCACGACTTCGACTCTGATTTCGTAGCTTTGGCAAAAATTTATACACGTAGGACAAATGACACTCCGATTCTTAGATATTCGACTCCGACTCCTTTACCCCAAAATGAGATTGACTCCGACTCCGCAGCTATGGTTTTGACTGTGAAATAATTATTATTGATCTGACTTGTTTTTATTTTTACGCTAAAGTTTTAATTTAGGTATTCAGTTTTCGGCGAATAAACTCGAAGTCATCTATGTTTCTACATAAAGATATGCACAGACGATTTTTTTTTTTTTGACAATAAAAATTATTTCTTTAAGTTGACATTTAATTTTTTTATTTATTTTGGTAAGTGCATTAATTCATTTAAAAAATTGTTTTCGGCAACAGGGGGAAAAAGAAACGATTTTTTTTTTTTTTTTTTTGGTATGATGTATTTATTTTAATGGAGCTTATTAATTTTAATTATTGTTTTTTCGTTTTGAAAGCTGTTAAAAAAATTTTTAATGGAAAAAAGTGTATTAGCTGCTTTGCTTAAAAGTTGCTGCTATTTTATTCGTTCGTTTTTTTTTTTTTTTTTGGATGAGTGAGGAATATTTTATTCCTAGAAATCAGCTTAAAGTATTTTAAAAATATGTTTGAAAACATTTGCGATTTTAGCTATTTTTGAGAATATTGATCAGGTACTAGAAAGTAGTATGGGTATACGGGAAAGTAGGCTCGTCTAGTTCTAGACAGAACTTCTTGTTCATTTATGGAAATGGGCCTCTGAATAATTTGCTGTTGTACAAAACATTTAAGTGAGTAAGAGTGTTTATGAATCTTATGCACTACTGAAATAATAACAATGATACATAAATGAAATAAATACCCAAGTTCAGGATCTAAAGCAAGTGATGTTGGCTGCTCTAACCCATAACTAATGATGGTATGCCTGTATCGACCATCAAGTTCACTGACAAAAATTCTTCCTTTAGGCCTTGTACTTGAAAGGTCAACATCCATCCAATATAAATGACTGCAGGAAGAAAGTAATTTTAAACACAAATCACTCATGCACATATATACTATTATAGTAACACACAATTTCTTCCTCTTTTTTCAGAATGCAATATTTATAGATCAGTTGGCTTCCAACTTCGTCAAGTCATGAAATCCTTGGGATTTTGAAGTTTTTTTTGGGGGGAACCGATTTTATTTTAGACAAATGTATTTTTCAATATTAAAGTAGAAGGCATGTAATTTAAAGGCAAAAAAAAGTATAGAATTTGATGAGCATAAAATTAACAGATTGAATTTAGCAATAGCATTAACTTAAACTGAGAATGTGTTCGTTCCTTTTTATCATAGTCTCTGATGAAATTGTTTATCCTCACTTCAGATTTTAATAAAAATGTGTTTAGTTTTACAGAGCATCAACAGCCTGGAAAAAGTTGATCCATTTCAAAAGAATACACTGAATATTTCATGAAAATTTTGGGTTTTAGATAAAGAAAAATATGAGCAATTAGTATTTGATTATTAAAAAAGAACATCATCCTTTCATATTTTCTCGAACATATCCATAATTAGAATCACTATCAAAACAAATATAAACGTTTTGATGCTTACCTGCTAACCCAATCTATTGCAATGGCTGAAGGTTTGGTTAACCCTTTAAGTTCCAAGTTTTGCGCAAAACCACTGCCAGTCTCTTGATACAAAATATCAGGTATGAATGATCGTTTAATAGTTTTTTCAGAAGTGTCTGTCCAATATAAGATATCTATAAAAATGTAAACAATTTCAAATAATTATAACACGTGGGTTCTATCATGATGTGGCATAAGAACAATTAGTTCAACAACAACATTGTAAATTTTAGCAAGTAACATTTTGAAAACTATAAAAATTAATGCAAATGCAAAAGTTTCGACCAGCAATAGGCTCCTGGCCCAGCTATGCTAGTCAATGTTTTATTCCTCAGTGAAGATCAATGGCCCTCTGTAAACTATCTACTCGCTTGGCTCACAGCAGCCTCTTTCCCCGAGCTGTTCCAAGCAGGGGTAAATACAAGTTGGGTGGGGGGGGGCATGGAGTCATGACCCCTCCCTAAACTGTTGACAATATTATTCATGCTTCATTATTGTATGCGATCATAATTTAATAATTGCATGAAAGATGGATGGATGTAGAATATCCTGTAAATATATTATTGCACATCGTGTTCAAACACTTGATGAATGAAATGAAAGTGTTTGCAATAATCTTTTTAAATTGTTAATTATTTGTTTGAGTAAATATTTGAAATAATACTTCCTTTCATTGATTCTGAAATTAAGTGTGTGCCGCACTAGGTGCATACTCCTCATCGATTTCGAGCTTTTTATTGACACCCAAGAAATTTTTCATACTTAAAACATTTTTTTTAGCATGACCCCCCCCCCCCCCCGCTAAAATGTTAGTCTGTATCCGTCCCTGGTTCCAAGTGCCATCAATCTTATTGAAGTTCTGATTTTCTCTCATTTACAGATTCACCTGATATTTGAACAGCTTAAAACAATGACCTCTGGTACTCGTGCAAAATTTAGCCCTTCAACATCCTTTATTTTGAGGTATATGTTTTAGAAAAATTCAGTTTCACTCTCAGGACTCCAATTTCTTAATTGACTTTCAAGTCCAAGAAACTCAGCTAAAATTATTTTCAATTAAATCCTTAATCTGCTTAATTAGAGCAATTTTATCAATTTTTGCAAAGCTCTCAAGAAACTTTTTAAAACTCATTTTACTTGAAAATTGGATAGGAAATTACCTTTGGTAGCATCATAGTCCACCGCCTGAATTCTGCTTTCTCCAGTAATAAATGCAAACTGATGATCCATATTTAATTGGAAAGCCCTAACATCAGAGCCAGTAGCATACATAAGGATAGGAGAGGCTCCTGTATGGAACAAAAAAAGTCACCAATAAAAAGTCTAAAAACACTAATAATATAATCTAGAGGAAAAAATTGAAATTCTTAATCCTTACCATTAGCAACACAGTGGCCATTATATAATTCATATCCAAAATTGCACGAGCATTTATAGGACCCATCAAAATTAGTGCAAAGTTGAGAGCAATTGTGACCAAATTGGGAGCATTCATCCACATCTAAAATAAAAGTATAATGAATTAATCTATTATCAATAATACACTTTATGAATCAATTTTACATGAAAATATTAAAATCTCTTATGAGGTTTTGTTTAATTGAATAATTTTCAAAACAATTCAGTTTTATGATTTCTTTTGGTTACTTTAATTAAAATGCTTATTGAAGTTATAAAACAAGCCATTTAACTTTAAAAAGTAATGCAATATATGAATTTTTTTCCCTTTGAAATGTAATATATATTTGATAAGAAAAATTTTCCATAGTGAAGTAATTTAATGTAAATTAGTTGAAAACAAATGACTTCTATAGTAAAGCTTAACGTTTTTCTTGTTTAAAACAGGCCTGAACAGTTGCAAAATAAGTTGTTGCTATCTTAGCAATAAATAATTGCTATGGTTTCCTACTAACAGTGCAATTTAGCTACTCCACCTTACATCATAACAATCAATGGGTCTTCTGGGTGAAAATAAATACTAATGATGGAATACATGACAGCTAATCAGTAAGAATGAATGCATGTTTACTCATTGCAAACCACTCACGAGTTTTCGTATCTTTTGCATGCCATCTGTTACAGACCACTCACAAGTATTCAAGTTTTTCACATGCCATCTGTTATGGGTGGTAATAAAATCAAGATGATGATTCTTTATGCTATGGGATCAGATTGTTATCAGTCCTCTCCTGACAGCGTATGCACATCAAGCAACTCGTTGGAAGAAGAGTGATGAGCAAAACTACCTCTTGCGAGTCCCTTCCTAAAATTTTCAAGTTGCGGGCGAGAAATTCAGATTAGCTCAAAAATTCGTTACTTGTGAAAAACTCGCATTATAGCCATTTTGCATTAATGGAATCTCACTGTAGTGCGATTGAGGCTGTACACTTAGTTGATAAAAATGAAATTAAAATGCTTACCTTAGAGCCAAAGTTAAACACCATTAAATCGATATTTGAAATGCTCTAATAGTAATAAAATTTCAGACAATTATTTTGGTGGTGACAAAGAACCCCTTTTTCAATGCAAAGAAATGAGCTTATGGATGAAAAGACATCAATTAAAAGTTTTTACAGGATGTCCTTTCATCTTGTGTCTGAAATTTTATTTCCATTACTGTATTTGAAGATTGTTTTAACGTTTCTAATGCTAAATATAAATAATTCTCACTACATTACTAACTGAAATTAGTACCTTTGCACAGTTTTGCATCATCATGATTGACTTGATATCCTGGTGGACATGTACAGATGTACCCACCACCTGATAATGAAGTGCAGTTATGTTGACAGCCACCATGTTTGTTGTCGTCACATACTCCAATATCTAAAGAAAAATCAAAAAATAAATTATTTATCGCTTTTTACATAAGTAAATCTTTAAATATGTTTCTTTTGAAAGAAAATTCCTGTACTTTAAAAAACAAATGTGCATATATCTACACTAATAATATAAAGCTGAAGAGTTTTTGTTTGTTTAAACACGCTAATCTCAGGAATTACTAGTTGGAATTGAAAAATTATTTTTGTGTTGAATAGTCCATTTATTGAGGAAGACTATAGGCTATTTTTTTAAAAATCAGATTGACTGAAATATTTGTAATTGTAAATTAAATGTTGAATTAATTGTTTAGTTCTATGAATTCCTAATAGATGGCGTGTAGATGAAGTTCTATGAATTCCTAATAGATGGTGGATAAGTTTAGTTCTTTAAATTCCTAATAGATGGCGGGGCAAGTTAACTCATTGAGAGGGCGCTGGCTGACAGTGTCGATAGCTGCGAGGAACCAAGCAGCGTGGCTCAGACGCGTAGTTGGTTACACTATCGTAGGACTGTTGTGGTCAGCGAACTGATTTTGAAGGTGGTTTTTTCCGATATTCAAGTAAATAATTTGATTTTGTAGGATTTTTCTATTAGGTTTTGTTTTCCTTACTTCTTCAACGTTTGTTTTTGATCTTATAATTGAAGATAGTTACTTATCTAAGTAAATAATTTGATTTGTCATATTATTCAATTAGAATTGTTTCTTATAATGTTTTTACTATAGTATTGTTTATTTGGCCAAACATTTTAAATTGCAGAAAAAAGAAGCCTCACTCGATCAAGGGCAGGGTTACGGTAGCATGGTTGCTGGCACGTTAAACGATGATCTAATACAGTTGAAGAATTATTTTGAGTTTTAAAGCTACTGTTAATCTTTTTATGTGTTTTGGTGAATAGTTTTAAATTCCAAAGAGACTTTAATAGGCTTTTAGAAAAGGTGTGCATGCATTTTAGTTGAAGAAAAATGATCATTTACACCAGAGGGGGGTGGGGTGGAATTTTTAATTCAATGGCTTTCCTTTAAATTCTTAGCATGGGCATCGCCATGCAGGTACCACAAGTTAACTGATACACAAGGAATACTTACGGCATCCCTTTTCATCAGACATATCGCCACAATCATCCTCCAAGTTGCAAACACTAGTTAGGGGAATGCATTTTTTGTTCAGGCACTTGAACTCGGTAGAAGAGCAAACTGATGGTGGGAGTTCACACATGGTGTGATTGTTTTCATCAGAACCATCACCACAATCATCACGGCCATTGCAAACATGCCAAATAGGAATACATCGATGATTCAGGCATTGGAATTTATGACTCATATCACAGGAGAAGGATCCTAAGTGAAGAAAAAGGGATTCAAAACAAGTTTTATTACATACGGAAAAAAGACAGAGAGATTAGGAATGTTTTTATTTTGTTTAGTTTTAAAATATGTATGCAACAAAAATCTCAAAATTTTAAACCAATTTGTTGAATACATAGTACAACTTAGTATATTTTTCATGACTGCAAATTTATCTGGAAAAAAATCACAAAAAAATCTAATCTCTTGAATGAATAAAAGTAATTGTATTTATAAAAACAAGTTGAACACTAGCAGCGAAACTGTAAAAAGCTGTGCATAGCACAGTAGTAGGGGAACATGGGGCAAGGTGAAATGGTGAAACATTTACTCTGCTTTTAGTTCCACCTATCTGGTATTGTTTTAAATATATACAGTAGGCGCCGGTTAATGTGATCGCGGTTAATGTTATCATTCGCTTAATGTTATCAGAATTACGAAGCCTCGGAACACTTGTATGTTAACACACGTTAAAAAAGTCGGATATAGTAATCAGCGTCTTCGTTTACTGTTATCACTTTTTCATAAACTTTCAATTTTCCCCCTGTTTTTGTTCCTCAATTAACAGAAACACATAGGCAAACCCTGACCAGACTAACTTTCCTTGTAGCATTTTGTGGTTTTCAATAGTAGTTCAAAATTTTTCTTGGAATGAAGCTACTGGAAGTTCGCCCCCAGTGACCACAGACTCCTCCTAAGAAAACTTTCTTTTACACCTAAAAAAATTCAGTCACTGGACATGTTCCAGGCATTGATGTAGGACCTCCATTGTTGCCATTATTTTAGTAAGCTGTTAAACAATTGTTTCGAGATTGAAAACAAAGCGAAGTTAAATTTAAATTTAAACAACAAGCAAAAACATGCTGGAAACGATAGAAAAGCTGAATGTGCTTTACAACTAGTTTACGAATGTCAGGGAAAACGGTCATATTTTACTTCACCTATTACTATGTGATTAAAAATTGCATAATTTAACTTTAACTTTTTATAATTCAGATATTTCCATTATATTAACTTAATAATTTATAATTTAAAACTGCATTCAGTTGAGTCATTGTGATTTTAATTTGAGGTTGCCAAAATTAATGCATCTTAATTGGAAAAAAAATCATTATTTTGTGTCTCCTGAATTCTTTTTGGTTATTGTTATCAGTCGGTTATTGTTATAAAATTGTATTTGTCCCGAAGTAATCACATTAAGCGGCGCCTACTGTAGTACCATATGTAGTCTATTCCAGACAGGAAAAAAAATACCGCCGAAGATTAAAGCATTGGTAATGCAGACAATTTAAAAAAAATTGGTACTCATATTGTAATATTTTCTTGTGAGTCAAAAATTATTTTTGTTACTATAAAATGATAAAGTTCTGGTTATTGACATTTTAAATATTAATTGAAACCTCCTAACATTCAATGCAGTATTGATTTAGTTAATATTAAGCTTATTTGAATTTTAAATAAATTGTGCAATCAGTCAAGTACATATGGGGCAAAATGAAATAGTTTGTTTCATTTACTCACTCAATCATTTAACACAAATCCTTACGTTTTCATTTATTATTTCATTTACATTCCTTTATTTAGCAATGCACTTATTTATTTATTCATTCACTTATTTTCTTATTCATTTATTCTTTTACTTGCTCATTTATTTTTCTTCATTCATTAATTGATTTACTTAAAATACACCGCCAGCTCAGTTATTCCATCTGAGGACTGCAGTTTCGTGCTTTTTAGCACTCATCAGCCCGGAATAGGAATCACATGAGCTGGAGGCGAAAAACCTGTTAAGGGAGCCAAACAAACAGGTAGCTAATGCAGAATTACCAAACCAGATGAGCGACCGCAGCAATGGTGCGGTTCAACCCAACGATGAAAAGATGAACCGCACCATGGCCAATGGCCTTTGGGCGGTAACTTACTATAAAATTGATTTATTCATTTAATTATTCATTTATTGTTTCATTATCTTTTCATTTATTCATTCAACCATTTATTTACTGATTCTTTCAATCAGAAATATGTTTTGTAATCAAATAGAAAATATTTCATTAGAAAAATATTTTATTTTTCACTTTGCCCCATGAAAAAAACAAATGAAAATTTTGCACTTTTTTTTTTGAAGGCTCAAATTTACTGCCAAAAATAAAAATACTGTTTCAACTGTTCAAGTTTTTTAATAAAATGCAATGTTCTTTCTTTATGTACTGTAATTTTCAAAACAAATTTTCAATTCATTCATTTTGGAAAAACTCTGTCATCTTAACCATTTTACTTTGCCCCACATTTCTCTACATAAAAATAATCAATATAATAAGAAGTATCAATACAAACGAAGGAAAAAATAAATTTTTGAAATTTAGAAAAGATAAAATGGTCTTTTTTGAAAATTCATGCTTTAAAAGTCATTAAACAAACATTATTTTATACATTGCTCAAAAAACTTCATTTATATCAATCATTAAGCAAAAGATGGAATATTTAGTGCAAAATTTAATAATAATTTACATGCAAAATTCAAAATACATAAAAAAATTCAGCTGAAGGTTGAAATTTAGATTATGATAAATTGTAAAGTTTCAGTAATGGATATAGAGATATACAAAAATTACATGTGTTTAAAAAAAAAAAATGCTATTTCACTAAGATAATAATAAGAACACACAATAATTATAACTCACGGCATAACTCGGGTTTTTCATCAGACATATCGCCACAATCATCATCACCATCACACAAGAAATCTCGTCGAATGCAAACCTAACAAGAATTTGTTTTGCCATTAACATTAGGAACAAAAACCTCACATTGAAATATTCCAATTTTACATAATTTTTTAACGTAAATTACCGTATTGTTGCACTGGAACATGTTTTCCTGGCAATACATTCCATTGGGATAGCGAGGCGGACAATCTTGTTCATCAGATACGTCATTACAATCCTTATTTCCATCGCACTTCAACTTCATAGATATGCAATGTCCACTCTTGCATTTGAACTGATCAGTCTTTAAAAAAAAAAATTATCTTTAAAAGGGTTTAAAGTTTAATTACATTACTTTGAAATGCTTCTTTGCAGGTTAAAGAATGATTTAGCTTTTAAAAGTCTATGATAGTGTGGAAGTCAACATATACAGTATAACATTGATTAACTAATATCATGGAAACAAAACCTCATTTAATCGAAGTCAGATTCGTTGAATTTTATTTATATAATTTAATAGATATTTGAAACACTGTCAGTAATCTTTTTTTTTTTTATTTTATTATGCTATTAAATTTTTAATAGCAATCCAATTCAAAAGTTAATAACAATTTTACAACAAATTAATGTTAAAATAAAAAACAAAACAATGTTAACTGCACTCTTAATATCACAATACAGATTAAAGTTTACTATAGTATCATATTGTTAAGAATAATCACACTACCTCCATGATTTATAAGGTTTGTCAATCCAGTATGGCAACACTTAAGTTGCAGTGTGGTAGTTTGGCATCACTTCAGTTGTTGTGGTGCGTTATCGAGACGTGTGGATATGCCATGTAATGTTCTTTCTTTTTCTCCTTAATAAAACTCTAATCTAATAAGCATCGGCCTCTGATCTTATTTAATCTTTACAGCAGAGCGTGGTTCTGATATTGAACACGTTGAATTTAAGTATTTATAGTGATTGTAATTTGTTCTGAGAATAAATATTGAAATGGCAGCACGTGATGATAACACCAAGTACAGTATTGAGCCGTTTAGCGGTAAGAACTTTGCTTTATTTAAGCGTTGTGTAGAAGCAATTTTTGCAGCAAAAGAAATTGATAAGTATTTAGAAAGTGAAGCTAGTGAAAAAGAAAATGCTGAGATCAAAGATGCAAGAAAGGCTTACGCTCTACTGCTGACTCTTCTGGATGATTCTATATTGGCAACTATGGCGACAGAATCATCTGCTTGTCAAATATGGACTAGCTTAAAGCAGAAATATTTGAAGATAAGTGCTGTAAGTCAAATCTTAGTTCGAAAGAAGCTTGCGACCATGAAGAAACGCCGTGATTGGAGTATGCAGCAGCATATTAATGAACTGTTAGCCGTTGTAAATGAATTGCGGTTATCAGGTGCAGAAGTAAAAGATATGGATGTAGTCATTTATATATTGATGTCACTACCTGCGGAATACGATATCATTAAATCAACTATAGAGAATCAACCAAACGAAACTCTGACGTTGGACTTTGTTATGCAAAGACTTTTGAATACTGAAGAATTGAAATGCAAGAAAAATTCTGACAATGTTCGTGCCCCTATCTCAAGTGACAATACTGCTTTTAGTGCTGATAAGCGTGATGTTATCTGCTTCAAATGCAAAAACAAAGGTCATATTGCCAAGTTCTGCAAACGAAAATTAGTCTGTTTTGGTTGTGGACGCCCAGGGCATCTTAAGAAAGATTGCAGATCTAAACCGAAATCAGACTTTAAAGAATCAGCAGCAGTAACATTCATGGTTGGTGAGTCTGCGGAGAATTTTATTCTGGATTCTGGAGCATCCACACACATGTGTAATAATGGTGAGTGGTTTGAAGAAATTAAACCTTTTTCTGGAACTGTTGCATGTGCCTCCAAAAAGGAAGTTTTGAAGGTGAATGGTATCGGTACTATAGCTGGAACTTTACATGGTAGAAAAATCATTCTCACAGATGTTCTGTATGTGCCTGAGTTGAATGGTCAACTGATATCTGTTAAAAATATTCAGAAGGCTGGCTACAGTGTGATTTTTAAGAATGATGTAGCTGTTATTGAGAAGAACAAGGAAAATTTTGAATTTGCTAGACTTAATGAGAAAGGACAGTATGTGAGTCAGTTTGAACCTATTAAAGCTTCAACTTATACTGCTAATCACAATGCAGTACTATGGCACAGACGTTTGGGTCATCCATCTGACAAAGTTCTGAAACAAATGGGCTTGCCAGTTTCTGAGTCAATGTCAAGTTTCTGTGAGGAGTGTGTCACAGCAAAGCATTCCAATACTCCAATGAGCAAGGGCCCCAGAAGTAGAGAGCATTTGCCAATGAGAATGGTTCACACTGATATTTGTGGTCCCATTGATCCACCTACTCTGAAGGGCGAAAAATATTTCCTTACCATTATTGATGATTGCTCAAGATTCTGTGAAGTACACTTGCTAAAACATAAAAGTGACATTTTTGAAGTATTCAAATCGTTCATAAAGCAAAATCCTGATCTCTACAAAATCCGATGTGATAACGCCAAAGAATATGTATGTGGTGAACTTTCCCGTTACTGCAAGAGAAGTGGTATCATGATAGATCCTGCCCCACCATACTCGCCTCCTTTGAATGGTGTGGCAGAGAGAGCAAACAGGTATCTTTTAGAGAAGGCTCGAGCTCTCATATATGAAGCTAGACTCCCTAAATCCTATTGGGGATATGCCGTACAGACAGCTGCATATCTAAAGAATCGCATTCCAAACCAGACTGTTGGGAATCTGCCTTTTGAGTTGAAGTATGGTAAGCCACCTGATTTGAACATTATCAAAGTTTTTGGTTGTGATACTTACATGAGAACACCTGACAACTTAAGGAAGAAGCTCGATCCAAAATCCAAAAAGATGATCTTTGTAGGATACTCTACTATGGGTTATCGTCTATTAGACCCAGTCACAAATCGTGATGTGGTATCTCGAAATGTGCATTTTAATGAAGAAAAGAAGAAATGTATCCCAATTCAAGATAGCTTCTCTATAGAAAATGAAGATTTTACCAGTGAAAGAAACTCTGATCAAAGTGATGTGGAATCTAAAAATGAAGAAAGTGCTAGACCAAAAAGAACTGTTAAATTACCTGCCAAATTTGATGACTATTTTGTGTATGAAGCTAACATGACAACCCTCGACTCTGTATCATTTGAGGATATAGAAAAATTGTCAAAAGAAGAACAAGTTCTGTGGCGGAAAGCCATGAATGAGGAAATGGAGTCTCTCAATAAAAATGAAGTGTGGAAGCTGGTTGAGTTGCCAAAGGATGAAAAGCTTATATCATGCAAGTGGGTGCTGCGCATCAAACGAAATAATGTGTACAAAGCTAGGCTGGTTGCTCGTGGTTTTGAACAGAAGCTGGGCATTGATTATTTTGAGACCTATGCTCCTGTGATAAGTATCTCATCACTTCGACTTGTGCTAGCAATTATTATACAAAAGGATTTTGCAATCTATGCACTAGATGTGAAAACTGCTTTCCTAAATGGTGAGCTTCAAGAGAAAATCTACATGCAGCAACCAATGGGTTATGATGATGATAGTGGTCGTGTGTGCATGCTTCTTAAAAGTCTTTATGGACTAAAACAAGCACCCAGGCAATGGTTTCAACGATTTACCAACTTTATCATCAATTCAAACTTCCAACAGTTAAATTGTGAGGCTTGTATATTTCTGAGAAAATCTAAAGAGAAAGAAATCTTTATTGTGCTGTATGTGGATGATTTACTCATTGCCGGTTCTGATGATTCTGAGGTAAGAGTGGTGATTCAACTACTTAGAAATGAGTTTGAGATGTCCAAGGCTGAAATTGCAAATGATTTTCTCGGAATAAGTTTAGAATATTCTGATGGAAGGCTTTCTTTGAGCCAAAAGGCCTATGTTGAGAAAATCATAAATAAATTCAGGATGGTAGACTGTAAGCCATCTGATACTCCTTTAGTGCCTAAGTCAACATCAGCAAATTTTGTGAATGGTGAAAAATTTCATGGTCCCTATCGTGAACTTGTTGGTGCTTTACTTTATTTGGCAATGACAACTCGCCCTGACATTTTATATTCTGTAAACTGTTTAAGCCAAATTCAAGAACAACCCACTAATAGTGCTTGGGCTGGTCTAAAAAGAATTCTTCGATATTTGAAAGGGACTTCTGAACTCAAGTTATTATTTTGTAAATCTTGTGTTGATAATATTGTTATTGATGTATATGCTGATGCAGATTGGGGGGCAGACACACATGATAGAAAATCTATTTCTGGGTATATAATTTTCTTTAATAATTGTCCTGTAATTTGGTCTGTCAAAAAGCAAACAGCTATCGCTCTGTCCTCTACTGAGGCAGAGATTTTGGCTCTGGCAAGAGCTATTCAGGATCTAATTGTTCTCTACAATATAACAAAAGAAATTTTAGAAATAGATAACATTGATATTTCAGTTTATGAAGATAATCAGTCTGCAATTAAAGCTGTATTAAATGAAAATAACTGTGCTAGACTGAAGCACTTGGATATTAAGTTAAAATATGTTAGGGACATCATAAAATTGTATAATGTGAATCTTAACTATGTATCTACTGAAAATCAGTTAGCTGACATGTTTACTAAGTGTCTACCAAAACCTAGATTATGTTATTTAAGAGATAAATGTAAACTAATATGTGATTAAGGGAGGGTGTTAAGAATAATCACACTACCTCCATGATTTATAAGGTTTGTCAATCCAGTATGGCAACACTTAAGTTGCAGTGTGGTAGTTTGGCATCACTTCAGTTGTTGTGGTGTGTTATCGAGACGTGTGGATATGCCATGTAATGTTCTTTCTTTTTCTCCTTAATAAAACTCTAATCTAATAAGCATCGGCCTCTGATCTTATTTAATCTTTACACATATCCTATTAAACTTGCAAAGCATTTTCTGACCTGTGTGACTTATTGAACAAATTAGTTGTTTAAAATGCAGTAACGTAATTAAAAACATCACTTTTGGAAGTAATTTTGTAAATGTCTACAAATACTAAAGTAATGACCAGCAGCAGGCTCTGAGTCCAATTAGGCTGGTCCTAGTCAATTTGTTAGTCCTCAGTGAAGATCAATAGCCCTTTGCTCATTATAGCCTCTTTCGGTAAGATGCTCCAAGTGTCTACAACCCTATTGAAGTAGCAATTTTTCCTAAGTTACATATAAAAACCAGTCCCCTAACAGCATTTTTAAACAAGTTTTCTATCTGGAATTTTTGATTTACGAAAATAGTTTGATCCCAATGACTTCGTAAAACTTTGACTTTGTTCTTACCGGACATTCATAGTTTAAGCACCCTTGTTCATCAGAACCGTCATCACAATCATCATCATGATCACAACGCCAGCGCATTGGTATACATTTCTTATTCGAGCATTGGAACTCACTCTCCGTGCATTCTCTATACAGTTCAGCTGGAATTTTAAAAAATGTATATAAATTATTTTAAAGCATCAAAGTAGTCTGAAATCTATTACTTAAAAATTAAACTAAAGAATGCATAATGACTGAAGAACTTATTTGATGAACATGTTAAGTGACATTTTAAAAGTAAATGGGGAGTTACAGTACAATCATTATTATCTACTTTAAGTAGAAGTACTTAGCTTTTCAAGAAAAAAACTGGCCCCAAAATGTCTATTTTTTAAACCACTAACATTGTAAGAAAAAGGCAGTCATGATCAAAAATCTGCAATCTATTCATCTTAAAATCTCTAAACATAAATAATTCAAATGAAGGGACATTCAAATTATTCTGCCAAGGCAAGGGGCAGTTTCTGTAAATTTTTCCGTTTTTGCATTTTTGTCATCTATTGTACTTTAGCTTTATTGTACAAACTTGCTTATTTGGTTTCCGCTGAAAATAAAGCACGAAAAAAATGTCAAAATTCCAATATTTTCTTACTATTCGCATGGGATCCAAAACGGGTTTTCTTCATATCTCAAAAACTCATTTCTGCAGATAATTTAATTTCACATGACTGTATTGATATTTTGAAGAGCACAAATCCCTACGCTGATTAAGTGGTTATTTGTAGTCATGGTTGCCACACTTCCGTCCATGGGACGGAATTCCGTCTTTTCAAATTTTTCCCCCCAAAAAAAGAATTAAATAAGTCACTCAATCTGTTGATTTCAACCATTCTTATCTTAATCTGGAAAATTTTATTGAAGTTTTTATCACAATGCATCTTACAGCCAAGAATCTCATACCTGAATTTTTTTTAATTACTATTTTTTGTATGAAATATGAACTATTTATGTAACATGAACTATAAAATCTGAAGCTTTTTTTCTGCAGTAGCAAATAGTAAGTTTTTTTTAATGTATTTTATTATTAAGTTCTTTTTCTGCTTTTACCTCCTAAGAATCTTGGACAATGATATGTTATTTTTTATTTAGGTTTTAATTTTTACTTAATCTTACAATTTGGTTTCACTATATAGTTACAGCATCAAAAATTAGCATTATATATGTCTAAAACATCAAACAAACTAAGCGCTAACATTTTGGTGTCGCGAAATGGAGCCACGCGCTTTTCAGTCCTGGCCAATTTTTAGAGTGGCACCCATGTGTAGTCTTGAAACATGTTATATTTTTCATTTTCATACATTACAAAATTGCTCTTTTGCATTTAAAAACAGCTAGTATGAAAAATAATTTCCTCCAGCAGGAAAAAGGAAATCAATCTCACCAGAAATGTGCTATTGTTTTCTGTTCAAATCTCTTGTACAGCTATTCTGATAGTCACAAAAACCGTTTTGTTAGTTATCTCAACTTCCCAAATTTGAAAGTTCCTGACGACTAAAACACTTACAGATATTCATAAAAATCTTCTAGCCTACAAATTAATATTTTTCAATGATTTAAGTCTGATCGAAGTGCAGTCAATTATTGATATATCAAGTCCCAAAACCTTTGAGTTACTGGTACTTTGAGTTATGGAAAGTCTTCAGTCTTCTTTAGAGTTTGGGACCCAATAAAAACAGAGATAAAGGAATATTAGAATTATAAGGTTTCAAGTTACTGCGAGTTGACTGTAACTTATTACATGACAAACATTAAAATAAGGAAATATCCAATTATTTTCATGCATTTTGGACCAATAACTTGAAAATTAAAAATACATACTGCAAATGCTTGGATCCTCATCGGAGTTATCGCCGCAGTCATCTTCAAAATCACACCTCCATCTCAAAGGTATGCATCTTTTGTTCTTACACTCAAAATCCCCAGCTTGATGACACTTGGGGCAGAACACTGGATCTGTTTCATCTGAATTGTCTCTGCAATCATCTTTGCCGTCGCAGAACAGCCAGCTGGGAATGCAGCGGTAATTTCCGTGCGTCGGACACTTCCTCCATCCAGTGGTGCAATTACGATTTCCTAGAGGAAATTTGATACTTTATTCTCTAAAACAATCAGCGCGGAAGGTTTCTACTACAGTGAAGCATAATAGCTATTAATATCGCCCCTGAATAAACGTCTACTATACAAATAAGCATTTCGAAGTATGCGTGGTTTTTCAAAAATTTCGTGAAGATTTAAGTTTTTATGGCTAGACACTGATAACAATAAATTCTAGTTTCAAAGAAAGACAGATTAGATGAACCAACCCAAAAGTTGGAATAATATATGATTTAAAGAAGCTTTTCAAAAAAATCTGAAACTAACCAACTTCAGAGCTATTAAGTTGGTAAGAATTAAATTAGTATCACAAAACTTTGTAGCTTACAGAATATGTTGGGGGAATGGGACTCTAAATTCTGTCTTTTCATTACAAGAATTTTAAACTTGGAAAAAGTTAAAAGTACATGTAAAAGGTATTCACAAGCAAATTTCTAATTTTAGATTTCTGCATTACATGAAGAGTAAAATGAGAATGGCCATTCAAACAATACAATAGCAAAAATAAAAATAACCTTCCCCCACTTCTCATTTTCAAAAAGTAATTCTTTAAAATTGTAACATTAGATACAGGGTCGAATTTTTGAGAGAGGCTTGCATCCTCATGTTTTTGCATTAACGTGATCTTTTACACTAACCATACAAGTCAAATCTGCTTTGACTTTCCCCATTTTTGGGCATATTTTAGAAGTTTTAAATAACAATGTACGAATGGTTTGAAAAAAAAAAAAAACTGCAGTTGTATTAAATCATCATTTCTAAAAATAATGCAGAATACTAAAACTTTAGCCAAAGACATTAAATCCCCCTTTTTTTTAAAATTATGTCTTTCCAATAGTTGAAAGGGTAAAACGTTTAACTATTTCCTCGTTCAAGCAGATGAAGTCTTGCTGTCCAGTACAAAAATGAAAAATCTCTCGGAGGGGGGAGCGTCTTAAAAAAGGAGGAATCAAAAATCTAAGTGACCCATACGTTGCAGTGGGAAAACCTATATGTCTATGAACTGCCTGTTAAGTGTCAAGTTCATGCACATGAAGAAGACAAGGAGGCAAATTAAAATTCAGAAAAAAAAAGTAGATATGAAAAATTTCAAAAACATCAAAATCCTCAGATAAGAAAAAATCTTCTTAACCCTGTAAACATCATGAATCGTTAAACTCATCAGTCAAAGCATAATTTAAGCAGGTAAATATTAAAAAAATAAATTGATAAATCTAAAAAAAATAAATAAAAATACAAAACTTACTACATCTATGTGAAGGTTCATCAGAATTATCACCACAATCATCATCAAAATCACAGTACCAAAGTTTTGGTATGCATTTGCCATTATTACATTTGAACTGAGTCTCAGGATCACACTCTTTTTTGTCTGAAAAAGGGAGGGTATAAAAGCACAAGATAAGAACATTTTTCTTTGAACAAGTCAGAAAAAGCAAACCTCAAAGTTTTGTTAGAACTTATATTTGTACAATCCCAAGTATTTTTTATCAATTTTATTTGTATTCATAGTGTTTATCATAATCATTTATAAGATCACAAATAAATACATAACTAAATAACTAACATCAATGAAAATGTAGAAGAATTAAGCATAAAGAGAAATTTATAAGGCATTTGAGGCCTAGAATTAGTGAATCTAAAGCACAAAAATGTTGCCAGCTTCATAATAACATTGGTTTTTATGAGCTAGTGCTGGTACTATAGTGTCTCTGGTGACTCTTGGACACATATTGATGGACTAAATTTTTAAGTGTAATTTTTTAAACATTTAGGGGTTCATGACAGTCTAAAAAAAAAGTTTGTACAAACATCATTATGTAAGTTTCAAAAAAAAAAACTCACGGCACAAGGTGGAATCTTCATCAGAGCCATCTGGGCAATCTTCATCCCCGTCACAATGCCAGGCTTCGGAGACACAGCGACCAGTGCTTTTGCATTTAAAACTGTGTTCTCCACAATCATGAACTAGAAAGACAAAACATGCTCGAATACATATTTTCACAATAATGTGAGAGTCCAAGATATTAGTTTAAGCAGGACTGAGATCATTAAGAACCAGAAGTCCAATGTGCCAGACCAAAATCTAAGTTGGTCACACAATATTAACGATCACACAACATTATTGAACACACACGCAAGGGACAGAAATTGCACTCCTAGGCCTTTAATTTCCAACAATTTCATATGACCCCCACCAGAAAAGTGTCTCCCATGTCGCTGCAACCATTTAATTTAGCAGAAAAACACTGACTGTGTATATATATGTATAAATATATATATATATATTCATTTACAATGTTTTTTTTTTAAATTTAATTGTTTCCAAATAACTATCAAGTAGAATACCAAAAGTTACAATCTGCAATTAAGGAAAAGAAAATGGTAGTTTCATTTGGTAATATTTTGTGAAAACTATAGCCATCAACTTTACAATTAATGCAAAACACTACAACTGAAAGTAATGTGATAATTAGCACTATTTATAATGTAAAAATACTACAATTACCAGAATTTTAAGTTCCAGTACTTAAAATCAGTACAAAATTTCAAACAGATATAAAAATAACTAAATATAAATATCAATTTTAAACTTATTAAAAACTAAAATAACAAGCTCTAATTCACAAGGTACATACCGCAAAAGGCTTCATCTGATTTGTCACTGCAATCTGCTGTGCCATCGCATATTCGTATCCTTGATATACAACTTTGATTATTTTTGCACTGAAACTGTCCAGGTTTACAAGTAAAAGGAGCTGAAAAGAATTAAAAGTGTGCTTAATTGATAAATTAAATGATATCTGAATTTCCATCATAATGAAAGGGGAAATTTGGAGGTACAAACTAAATGGCAACTTAGCAGAATTTCACTGCATACTGGCTAAAATAAATGCATGGACAGTAAAAATTTACTACCAAATACTCATATAAATAATAGCCAATGATCGAGTAACCCGCGTGTTTTAACAATGAAACTCGCGCCACGGCATGATAATTTGATAATGGGTTTCGGTAATGTTTAACATGCAGGGAGAAGCTATTGTGACAAGGCTGAACTAGATCCAGCAACTAAACTGTTTTACTGGTAAGACTGTGTCATTTCAGGGGAATAAAGAAACGAAAAAGTGGTAACTATGAACGCTATCTACTGGAGTTTAGGGTTAGTCTACTGGAGTTACGGTTAAAATTTCAACTATCAAAGTATCACCAAACAGGCAGTGGCTTCCTTAAAATGCAGAAGAAGGGAAGCAATTTTCACCCATCATAACTTGACCTCCGACTTTAGAGTTATTATAATGATTATTATTTCAAAGATGAAAAAAAAAGTATCAGACAATTATTAATGCCTATTACCAATCAAAATTTTGGAAATCCATGATACCTAACACACGTTAACATTTCCCCTCCCCTTCAGGTTTTTGAAAAAAATAAAGATGTTTAAGAACAACGAAATAGTTGAAGGTAAGAATTCTTTTCTTGAAAAACTTTAAAAGAAATTGAAGAAGAAATTTCAATGCTTTTAATACAAATGACTGTTTAGAGAGAATTCCATTAATTAACTAAGAAAAAGTATATATTATTAAAAATGTCAGGGCACATTGAACAATGTTATTTAATTCAAGATTTTTCTCTTTTGAGAGTGAATCAATGTAAAACTATATTGTAGACATAAATTTACTTAATCAAATGTAACAACTCAAATGCATATTATTTTTGAAATATTCTCATAAAAAAATAAAGGTTATTTATTTATTTCAAGTTTTAACTAAAACAATAATATTGCATATAAAAAAATAATTCATTAAAATTTTATCCATAATAGAAATATCATGATTTGACTATAAAAATTATCATACACAAATAAATACTTTTTAATTTCTGACTTTCTTATTTAAAGTACATTTTCTTGGCATGAAAAATCACAATTAATTCAAATTAGTTAACAAGAATTTGATTATCAAGTTATATTTAAATATATTGTCGAAAAGAATTTAAGATTGTATTTTAATCAGAACTAAAATGGCAAGAATAACTATAGTGCTGAAACTCAGTATGGTGTTATTTTGTGTCCAATAACTGCATTAAAGCTGTTATAGCATAGCTGTTACTAATTCATTTATAATGTAAAAGTTTTCTGCAATCTGATAGCAAATTTTGATAAATGTGAAAATCGGCTAAACAGATGCAAATAATGCAGTGCGCTGTTAAACCAGTGTGAGTTTCATCATTCATGAAATAGAAACCAGATGAAATCTAAATTATTTTAGTAATGTTCAACAGACCTAATTTTGAAATTAAGGAAAATTTAATGACCAATACTTCCTTTTCCCACTTCTGTGAACATCCATAGACATTTCATCAAATCAGAATTGCATTTATTGTTCCCTTTTGGTAAAGAAATTCCCTTCTGTCAAACACATGATTTTATAATGCAAGTTGTAAGTTACATTTTTATAATTTTCATACAAACTTAAAATGTATGTACTTAATTCTTTCTTTCTTTCTTTATTTTTGCAGCTATTGATTTATTATTATTACCTTTTAAGAAAAATGCTTTCAATTTGGAAAGGTAAAGAAAATTTTCCCATTTAATGGAATAATATTTCTTTGAACTGACAGTATTTGATTAAGCGGGGCGGACAGTGTGCCAAAGAAAAAACTAGGTAAAAACTTCATTTATTGTTCCCTTTTTAAATAATCAATATTGATTATTGATTTTTCTAAGTAAATTCTCATTCAATTACAATTCTTGATTCTAGATACTTACGGCATCCATTCTCATCCGAGCCGTCTCGACAATCTTTATTTCCATCGCATTCATAGTAGATGGGTATGCATCTCGATTCATCTCCTCCACACAAGTGCTGACCAGCTGTGCAGTTAGCAATGCAAGTGGTGTTAGCCAAGGTAGATCTAATAGAATGTGGCAAAAGGATGAAGTTGTCTGGACACGCACAGGTGTATTTATCCCCTCCTGGTGCAATCAAACATAAATTGGAGCAGCCACCATTGTTAGTTCCACATGGATTTTTATCTGCAAAAGTTTCTTTGCATTACACAGGAGAAAGTATTCTTGTAAAGTATCTCTTGTAAAATATTATGTAAATCTAACTCAGAATTTAAGAAAAAAAAAAGAGTACAAAAGGATTTTTTTTTTTTGAAAAACAGCAATGATTTAGAAAAAAGAAATGCTGGCTATTCTCAGGATATTTATTACTATTTGTTCTAAAATTCATGTGAATACTTTGAAAAATTAATATTAAATCGCCAGAAAAAGCTTTGGTAAGCTTTACATAGATGTATTGAATTAATACCCGAAAATCTGAGAAAACGGGGGATAAGCAGACCATAATGAATTCAAGTTTGATACAGATTATAACTAAAACAGAAGACTAAGAAAAGTATTCAACACTGACTGAGATCAATTTTTATACAAAAATATTTAAAAGAACAAAAAGAAGAGTTACTTTGAAAATCATGAAAAATTTGATAAAACATTTAGATTTCTTTATCGTTTTTTCTTGAATAAGTTTTACAAAGTTACACTATTGTTAAGTACCAGGGGGGGGGGGGACTATATGGTGAACACAAATGCATTTAGATGACAGTAATATTTTAAACTTTTTCTTGATAAACGTTTTCAGCAGGGTCAGAGGCTTAACTTTTACAATTGTAATTTGTCTTGAGTGAGTTTGTAATCTATTTAAGTTGGGTTATATGATAAGGAGCGCAGCATGAATAAACAGCCTTTTCTGAAAGAAGATAACTGCCATGTTAAATTTGCACCAATAGAGACAGCAGCAAAATCTATGTCACACACCTTATACTCGCATCAGTTGTTCAATGCAATTTATTAACCCACTGACTTGCTGCAAATTGCTTTCTGTTTGGCTATTGTTTATTACATGTTAAAAATTATTTTTACCCAGAAGATCATCAGTGGTCGATGAGGCTCATATGTAAATTCAACAAGATATCCAATATAAGTAGTGGAAAGTCACAGTAATGAGGAACAGAACAATGTATTTTGTGGTTGTCACACCTAGTATGAAACCAGCATTAGGGAATAAAGGAAATTCACTTACAAGGTAATTGTCGGAGAGGATGATAGACATGAATGTCATATGGCCTATGAGATGTATTCCTCAAAATCTGTAAATTTTCTCCAGTAAATTTTTCAGCCCTGTATACTCCTTTCATGTTCCAGTCAGTCCAATAAATATAATTGTCAAACACTGTGATAGCAAACACATGAGGTACAGCAGTTCCAGCTAGGACTTCACGTCTATTTTTTCCATCTAAATCAGCAAATCTAAGTGAAGACAAAGGCACATTTGTATTCAGGAAACAAATCACTGACAAAAACAACTAAAAAATAATAACACTGATAAATTTAAGATGTTTTCCAACCATTTTCAAAAACTAAAATTTAAATATTTTGAGCTTGATGTCTCAGAAATAGTGTTTGTTCCTCCTTTCTTCTTCTTTGTGTCTGAGTGTGTGTGGAGGGGGAAGGGGAGTAAATTCTTCGATAAACTACTTTAAAAAATAACCCATTTTCAAAATTGTTAATTTTCTGAGCATCATGCAATTATTTTTTCATTAACTTTTAAAAAAGATGATTCAAGAAATTGATGTGAAAATAGAAATCTTGAAAGCTCTTCTTCTTTTACAGTAACCATGCAGCTTTTTCACTTCAGATAAAATTTTGTAGCATGATTTCTCAATACCAGATACTCAAAGTTTGAAATTGAAAGTCTTCCGAACTTTTGAAAGTAATATTTTCTTTCCAAATCAAATGCACTTATCCATTGGCAAAATATGAAACAAAATGTATCTCAGTGTCAGCTTTTTCAACATCAGATACAATTTTGTAGCATGCACTTTCAATAACAAATGTTCAAAGCTTGAAATAAAGAGTCAACTAAGCTTCTGAAATCAATGTTCTGTGCCAGGCAGTAATAGAGCTCAAATCAACCTGCTATGGTCTAAAGAACTGAAACATCTGTTGCATAAGAACTAACCCTGTCATGACATACAGCATGTACATCCTTGACATTTTTGTTACTATATATCATGAGGTATGTAATCCTAAAGTTTCCTAATGAAAGTAGGGAGTTTGGGAACAAAAAGAGTAGTACACTGAAACACACTGCGACTTTTGAGAAACCAAACTTGCTAGCTAGAACAATGGATCATCAGGGACGCTGATACAGTCAACAAATCATGGCTCACTGTGGGAAGTTTATTTTTAATGATGGAATAATGAACAATCAAGCAGTACACACAATGCAACTATCACATACAAGACTGCTACAGTAAGTTGTGTTGAACTGATGATGTCGATACTTTCCCTAGACACGACTGAGTTTACCAGACTTGTTTTTATGTATTTTTTACATACACACAAAATAAATAAATTAACCGATTAATTATTATTTTTTAAAAATAAAAACCTAACACTAAATATGAAATAAAATTTTAAAAAATTATTTAAAAAAAGAGAATAGTGAAATAAATTAAAATTACAAATAAATACTAAAGCAAAAACGTAAAGGAAAGAAAGAAAACTTACTCGATATAATCAAGATGAGCATCTGCCCAGAAAATTTTGTTGCTGAAATAATCAATGGCTAGTGCATTTGGCCACACAAGCTTGTTTTCGTATAAGACAATTCTTGAAAAGTTGGTGCCATCCATTCCCATGCGAGCAACATATGCATGATGACCCCAGTCAGTGAAGTAAAGATACCTAGAGTTTTAATTGGGGGGAAAATAAATAGATTAAAATATATATACATATACCTATATATATTTTGAAAACATTCACAGAAATTATTTTTGAAAAACAAAGATAATTCTTAAAATTAACTAAAACATTCACATTATTAACTAATTCATAAAAAGATTTTTAATGAAGGTTAGTTACATGAAACATTACAATTTAATTTAATGCACAAAGATTTTCATTTATTTTAAGTAATGGATCAAGACAGACTGTTGAATGAGCAAAGATGCTAACTTTTGTGCTCAGAACATTAAGTACATATATGTGTGTACAGTGAAGCCCACTGGCTTAGTGGTATCCACGCCACAGGTCCGGGTTGGGCATGGTCGACTCAGCCATTCATCCCTTCAGTGGGTCAATGAAATGAGTACCAAGTCTGCTTGGGAACTAAACTCTGGGGGGTTTCACGTTCAGCTGACCACTTAACCGGGACATCTGCTTTGCACCCCTGAGCTCTTGGTCAGGAAAACTGAGATGGCCCTTCATGGGCTGTCATGTCACTGGGTTTGGTTTTTTATATTTTATGTACAGTAGATTTGCTCTATTCTGAATGCTCATGGGAACAAACAAAAATGTCCAGATTATGGGTGTTCATTATAGCGGGAGACTAGATGATGTATGTGACGTGTATTCACTAATACCATCAAAAAACGATTTCTGGATATCACATTAGGGAGTGTTCAGATAGAGTCCACTGTACAGTGAAACCTATGTGTAACGATACTGTCTGTAACAAAAACCTGTCTATAACATTTTTTTTTCGGCCCCAGCAAAATGTCAGCATGAATAATCAAACTGTCTATAAAGATAACCTGTCTATTACGATATTTTTTTAAGTCCCAACAGTATCGTTGTAGACAGGTTTTACTGTATATAGGATAAATAAAAACAATAGGTTAACAATAGTATTTTATTGAATAATGTTTCAAAAAAACTAGCGTTAAATACATCCAACACAATTTGGAAAAGTTATTTTGAATATAATACAGGAGAGAAAAAATGTTTTCATTGTTTTGATACTTAAAATGGAACAGTAAAATTAATAGATGTTTGCAATTTTGGTGGGGAGAAGTATTTCGGATTCATATATACATTTTTTTTTTCAGTTTATATGAAGGGGAAAAAGGACAGTAGTGACTTTATTTGCAAGGAAATTGATGGATACTTATGTTTAAGCAAAGAAACCAGTTTTCTTTTAAAAAAACTAAAAACACTAACAGACTTTAAAATATTTGACTTTCACTGATTACAATGATCACAGATACCCATAATATACAATGGTGAGAAAAACATACCCTATGCCTGGATGTACTGCCAAAGCTCGAGGATCCGAAATTCCTTTTGTTAGTAAAGTTTTACGATTTCTTCCATCCAATTCAGCAACATCCAGTTGTTTAGTTGTGCGATCCAACCAATAAATTTTTCTAAATTGAAAAAAATATATTTGATCATGTATGCATTAAATGTTTTTGGTAGAAATAATAGTGAAAAAAAATTACTAATCATAATGAACAACTAATAAAAAAGTTTGAAATTAACAACAGCATGAAAATTTTTCCATTGTGACCACTGAATTCAATTAATGCAGTTAAAAAAAAAATCAAATCAAATTCTTAGCAATTAAACACGATCCTGATCAGGTTTTTAAAAAATGATGAATTTGTTTTTATTCCGAATTCTCTTCTTCTGCACATTACATTAAAACTGTAAAATGCTTACTTCTTGAAAATCAATACAAACCACAAATTTAATTGTTTGAACTAAGCTATAAAATTTTAAAAATAAAAATAATTATACCATGAATTAGAATCTCTTAATGCACAAGTAAAATACCTTACCTTCCAACCCAATCAACTGCTAAGCCTTCCAATCCTTGAGTATCATGTCTTATTAGAGTTTCTTCTCCTGTACCATTCAGAAAGATTCGACTTATAGTTTTGTTACCCACGTCACAAAAGTACAACCTGTCCTCTCCATAATCAAAATCCAGTGCTACTACATTCCTTAGATCCATTTTGATAAGGCTGTATTTCTTTCCATCTGTGCTCATGTTACGAAGGTAATATCTATTTGTAAATATCAACCAGGGCTCAATGTCTGAAAATAAATCATGGAATAAATATGAATTTAAAGAAAAAAAAAATATTAACAGAGTTTTAATTTTCATATGAAAGAATGACTTCATGGAAAGAAGTAGGGTTGTTATTTTAATTAACTGATATCATCTTCATTATCAAAATGACAAATTTGAATTAAAAGAAGTAATACAAGTTACATGGAACCCTTAGGTGATCTTCGTGGAATCCCCGAGGTTCTGCAGAACATAATTAAAAAAAACGCTGCTCTAGAGGGAGAGGGGAAGTGTTTCTTAAAATATTTTTTTGCCCTTTCTATGGAATATATTATTTTGTAAAAAGCATTAAATAATAATTGGTTCAGTTCCTACACTCTATACCTAGCCAACTGATTTGAAAACTCAGTTTAGCTTTAAGTATTTAATAATAGAATACTTATAAATTTGGTGTACTAACATAAAGTTGAAATCATAAACTTGGACATTTTGAAAACACTAACAAATCACTAGTCGTAAAAGTCATAAGCAGTACAGTATCTGACCCCTAATCCGAGATGCTCGGGACCACGACCTTTCTGGATTTTGGATTCTGATTCAAAAAATAGGGAAAAATCTCTTTTCATGGAGTATGTCACGTTTTCCCTGGTTTCGCTAATTTTCCCGCATTAATTTTGTATCAATCTGAATGAATAAGGGTATACTTCATTATGCTAAAACAAAAGTCAGAGATAATTTGCAGTGGTGTATAGTTTGTTGGATGTCGCATTTTATTGTTATGCAATGTGCCGATTGATACAATAAATAAATCATGTTTTTACTAAATTCGTACTTTTGTTCAATAGGCTTTGTATTGAATACTTATGAAAAGAAAAAAATATCATTAACCAAAAGTGGATGTTAAAAGATTACTGCACAATCACAGCAAGATGCTTATTTACAAATAACACACTGCTTCAAAAAAAAAGTTTTAAAAAAGTAGAACAGACTTGTTTTCAACAAGTAATTTCTGAGTATTTAAAATTTTAAAGTTTAAAACTGAAAAAAAAAAGATTATAATAAAGCAAAAAAGTTTTGGAATTCAGGATTCCAAAATTGGGGTCATACTGAACAAGCAACTTATACAAAAAACACTCCATACAATAAAAGAATAACTTACCATCTCTTCTTTTACAGGTACGACCATCCAGTTCTCTCTCATAATAGGTCTCATTGCATTTGCAATAATAAGATCCAGGAGTGTTGAAGCAATACTGTGAACAAACTTCAGGCTTCACAGCACATTCATCAATGTCCTTGCAGGCCTTGCCATCTTTTGCAAGTTCATATCCATCAGTACACTCACAATAAAAGCCAGTGAGGGTATTCACACATTTGTGCTCACACTGATTAGATTCCACCTTTGCACATTCATCCACATGGCAGTGAGGGGGCTCGTCGGAACTGTCGTCGCAGTCAATCTGCTTATTGCACACTCGTTCGTAAGGAATGCATTGTCCGCTCTTGCACCTGAATTGGGCTCCAGAGCAGGTGGGTGCTTCGGTAGAGCAATCTTTTGCGAGTTCGTCGCTTCCATCCCCACAGTCGTCTTCTCCATCACAGTGATACATCTTGCGAATACATTTGGCATTTCGGCAAGTGAATTCTTCTTCTGTGCAGGTTCTGAAAGCTGTACATGCATATTGTTAGATGCATTGTTGAAATATTGGTTTTAGAATGTTGCTGGATTACAAAATGCAAACAATTTCATTTCAAGCTAATTTCAGAAGCAGTTTATAATGCAGCACAATTAAAACATAGGATGGAATTTAAAATTATTTATTTATTTATTTATTTATTTTGCAACAGCAAAATTTTACAAGACACTTAACTAAGACTTGTTTTGAAAGAAAATAGTTAAACTTTAAAGGAGGTTCTATTATACAGGAGTCCTTTTCACAAATAAGGCAGTGAGAAGCAAATGGGTGTAGTGCCAAAATTAAAAATTTGCGGATAACTAGTACAAATGGTATGTGAACTTCTCCTCTGCCTTGGGGCAAGAGATAGTACTAGTAGCCCTGGTAGGTACTGCTATGCAGCATGATTTAGAAAAAAATTTCAATAAAATCCTATCTACAAGCGCAACTTAAATCTGTTTTACTTTAAAATTTGAAAATGTCCACTTACATCCCTTTGCTTCTCAGTGCCTCAACCAGGGCCGCCGCTACCAGCAATGGGGCCCGGTACCAATTTTCATTCCGGGGCCCCCCCCCATGACCCCCGCACCCCCATTCCTTTTTTTAACTGTCGTGCTTCATTTCCTTTCACTCACACACTTATTAACTTCAAAATGAGTAGTTTAAAATTGCATTCATATGTGATGTTCAATTGTTTAGTTGCCGATATTTTTTTTTTAAATTTTAATGTTAATTTAAAATTTAATCATCTTTTATAAAATATGTTTTCAAATACAGTAACTTCATGCGGTAAAAATTGGATAATTTGTCATGTTTGAGATAAGTGAAGTTACATGATTGTGAATTATGAATGTTCAGTAAGGCGAAGCCGGATGAACGAAGGGAAAAAAAAATCCGAATTACGAAATAAAAAGCTCTAGACGTAAAAATTAAAGCCGAACAATGGTACCGTAATGATATTATAAGTCGAAATATCATTGAAATAAATGCTGAATTTATTACCACACATACATATTACATTTGACTTAGATAATCCACAGTCAGGAGAAAGTATTGAGTTTCTAGAGTAAATATAAATTAATAATCGAAAATAACATATACATATAATCTCTCCGAACATGAGATTTTAAATTTATATTTAAATTAACTTACATACGTTTCCATAACTTTAACTTCTAACGAATATAGATATACCTGTCTGGATTACAGAATGGACATTTAGTGTTTTTTTTTTTTTTTTGTCAGTAACATTCACTAACATATTCTCACCCTACGTACTTTTTTTGTCGCAAACTCGTGTATGACTGAATTAAAATCCACTTGTGCTGCCAACTGGTGCTCAATGCCAAGAATAGCTAGCGAATTTAGTCTGTCTTGTCCAATTGCTGATCTAGTCCATGTTTTAATTCGATTTCCTAATTTACTAAATGCCCTTTCAGCTTGGGCGACAGTCAAGGGGAGAGTGCAGAATATGCGAAGGGCAATACATATGTTAGGAAATATTGTTTGAAGCTTTCTGTTGTAAATCTCATTCAAAAGCACTAGGGGAGAAAGTTCAGTTACTTCATTAAACACTGACGAATGAATGTTTCTAATGTGAATAATCTCATTTCCAAGTTGACTATTTAAGTCGATTGCATACTTTGATGACAAGCATGCAGACAGCTTTTGCACTTCTTCATCATCTAAGGACATATATTTCAGTATTGGTTTAAATAGAGAACAAATTTCTTTCATTTCTTCAAAACGAGTATTTATATCAATTATAATAAAGTCCAAAACTGTAAAAATTACTTCTGTTCGAAATTTATATTCACCGGGTAAGAGTTCAGTACTTTGATGCATTGCTTCTTCAACTTCTGCTCCTTCGTCAAAAAATACTTTTCTCTTTTTTGTTCGTTTTTTTGAGTTTGAAAATTCGATCTCCAAGTCCATGGCTTCAGAAACCAATTTTGTTTCTTGAAAAATTGCAGGCCAACCATCCCTTAACTTTTGGAGATCTTTATGGATATCATTTAGAAGGTTCAGTTCCACATCCAGGGAAATTCCACGTGTTTGGATAATCACGTTTCGTTCGTCAATACATGACAGCACTTTTAACCAGAAAGCTGACATAAGCATGCTCTCAAAAGAGCTAAAGTATTTTCTTAATGCTCGAGCTTCACTGAAGGCCTTCTCGGTTAATTGTAGTTCATCACACAAACGATCGAGAGCTTTCAATAATCCTGGACGGTGCAAGGAGATGGGTCGAACAGCGTCAATGCGAGAACTCCAGCGCGTTTCTGATAATGCCATGAGAGAAATTGGTATCTCTTCTAAAAGAATGGACCATCTGGAAGGACTGGCTGCAAAGAGTACAAATAATGCTTGCACAGAACCAAAGAATGTCATTATTTGAGGACACATCTTTGCAGCATTTACTCCAGTTAAATTTAACGAGTGGGCCCCACAAGGTGAAAATAGAGCAAGTGGGTTTTCGTTTAGAATTCGGCTCTTGACTCCTTTCACAGCGCCCTTCATATTCGACCCATTGTCGAATACTTGTCCCCTGCAATCCTCTAATGGAATCGCATGCTTTTTAAGGCAATTCAACAATTCCTGAGCAATATCAAATCCCGTTTTTTTTTTTGAGAAATTCAGAAATTCAATAAATCTCTCCTGAATTTCAAACAAATTCTTATCTGATGAGAAAGAAAGATACCTTAATATCAATACATTCTGTTCTTGATGACTTACATCTGGTGTTGCATCAGCTATGATAGCATAATAAATTGCCTTTACACGTTCTGCAAGAATTAATTTCAAAACCTGATCACCACATAAGGAAATAAATTCATTTTGGCTCTGCCATGACAGATAATGCGTATGTTTTTTGCTTTCCCCACGTTCCTGTTCAAGTTTAATTTTGTTCAGATGATCTCTAGTTATTTCATCATAATGGCTTATCAATTCTAAACATCCTAAAAAGTTTCCGTTGCTCACATGCCCTATGTGGGAATTATCTCCTCTGAAGGGGAGACCTCGAGAAGCGAGATGAAGTGTAACATCAATTATTCTTTTAAGAATTGCTTTCCATCTTTCTGTCTCGCACATTATCAGAGTTTGGATGTTGCTGTCAATACCCTTCCCAGCCAGAGACTGCTCCAAAGATTTCCACGAAACATAGCAATTCTTATGTCCTGCACTTTCTTCATGTGAGGGAAATCGAGAATAACATTTTTTCCAAGGCACTTGAGCTGGTGAAAAACCACTTTTCTTCGCAAGACTGCTATTGCCTTTACTAGAAATGGAGTTTTTAAATAAAAAGCAGGGGAAACAGTAAAGTGCTTGATTCATAGAACTCCATACAAGCCAGTCTCGCTGCAATTCTTCTCTTTGGTTTGAGCTTTTGCTGTATAGAAGCTTCTTTTGAAACTGTTGCTTGTTTAGGTCTCGTGGAAACTTAACTGCAGACAGTTTATTAAAATTTGGAGCTCCAATTTTTATTATTTCTGAGCGAAGAGTATCATTTATAAAGTCCGGCCATTCTGCAGGATCACTCAGATTTGCATTGCTAGTTGAATCCAGTTGACTTATATTTTCACTTCTATTTTCATCAAATTTGGAGCCTAGAGAATCTTCTTGAGTTATTTCAATCGCTGATGTAATTGGTTCATTTGATTCCAGTTCAGTTGTTTCAGAAAATACTGGTTGCACTTCAGGATCGTTCAGATTTGCATTATTAGTTAAATCCAGCTGATTTACATTTTCTCCTCTACTTTCATTAATTTCGGAGCCCAGAGAATTTTCTTCAGTTATTTCAAACGCTGAAGTAGTTGGTTGATTTGATTCCAGTTCAGTTGTTCCAGAAAATAACGGTTGAGCAGAAAAACAAGCAGAGGATTGAAAAAAATTAGTAATCTCTTGCCTGCCAATAGCACTTTTTTTTTCTTTTTCAGCTCGGAGCCTTTTCTTTTCAGCCCCTGATTTGTGTTTGTAGGACATTTTGACCAAGACCTGCAGTAAAACCTTCTCTAACACGTAAATTAAAACACGCGTCAAGCGAGATCGTAGATTACCGTGAAAACAAAATCAAAGCACATTCGAAATACTACGTCTTTCACGAATCGCAAGAAAATGAGATTTCGAACCGACTCTCCTTGCGGATTGCATTGTAACCGACAGCGCATTGCTAAACGCTGGCTTGCATTGTCTTGTGGTTCTTGGAAGCAGTGGTTTCCCAGGCCGCTATCCGCCTACCAGTCGCGATGTCGCGACCATTGGTCGCATCAACATGTGCCGAGTGGACAAACAGCGTGCAGCTAGCCAAGGTAGATTCCTAGGCAACGCTGATCGCGCGGAAAAATTGACTTAACGAGTTTTTGTAGCGGGAGAAGAAAAGTTTGCGTTGCAAAATTCCAGTGGTCAGGTTGATTTCAGCTTAGCGCTTCATGAACAAAAGCTTAATTTTTTTCGAGAAATTATTAACATTATTATTGGAAAAACTGTTTCATTACTTTACGGGCCCCCCCAGAGCTCCGGGCCCCGGTACTATAGGTCCGGTGTCCCCCCCCAAACGGCGGCCCTGGCCTCAACTTAAGATTGCTGCACAAAAAAATAAAAAAAAAAGCTTCAAACTGGACAGACCAAACAAAAGATCAGTTTCATCTTGAAAAGCATTGCAAGTACAACATCCTTTTATGATCATTTTATCAGACTGCTAAGTCACACTGGTGGGCATTAATAATAATAAACTTTTGTATGTCCCAACAAATTTATGAATGTAGAATGGTTTTTTAACACCTTAACTGACGCAATTGCAATACTGTGGATACCTGCTCATTGTGGCATAGAAAGAAATGAAAATATCTGCTGTTCTACAATTGCAATCAACCCATAATCAAACATCCTTCAAAGCCGCAAAACTCCTAAATAAATCAGAATTCAAGAGGAGATTTGCCTCCTACTTATTAAATGTAGAAAAAGGGAAAGGCCTGGGAGTGTTTTACTAGTTCATAGTCCAAATATTCCTGATTTTTTTCGCCCTGTAGCTATGGCGACTTATGACAGAGCATAATTGCTTGAATGCCTATCTTTTCAAGACTGTTCTTAAAGACTCTTTCCTCTTTGTACTTTATGTGACTCTGAACAAGTTATGAACACTAAGCACTTTGACAAAAGCTCTGCTCAAACTGACTTTAGTTCTGTGGTGCTGAAGTATTGGCAAGAAAGATAAAGGCTTATTGGCCTAATGCCAGGCATTTGAATAAATAAATAATATCAATTTATGAAAATAATTCATTACCATTAAAATTAAATTTGTTTTAAAGCAAATGCGACAGAAAAGTGTACGCATGTCCACTTATCATACACCGAATCATCTGTAAATTTATGTTAAAATATTGCAAACAAGAAAAAAATTTCAACATTTTAAAAAAGATTACATAAATAAATAAATTTAAGCTATAAAAAAGATTCAATTAAAACTGAATTTCTAAAATTGGGTTCCTGGTGCAAATAAATACTCAGGTCAGAGCATTTGACAAGGAAATAAGCATAACGTACTACAATTCTTTGGTTCATCGGATCCATCTCCACAATCGTTGTCGTGGTCGCACACCCAGTCTTTATTGATGCATCTCCTGTTATCGCACCTGAACTGGTTGTTCTCGCATGGCTCAGGTGGTGGGCAGTTGTGCAAGGTGCTGTTTTCATCTGCCCCATCCACACAATCGGGATCTCCATCGCAGACCCATCGTTTGGGGATGCAGGATGCTCGGCCCCAGTGCTTGTTTTGAGGACAGGTGAACTCTTTCTCTGGATCACATTCTCTGGTTTCTGCATGAATCAAGTGGGAAAGAGAACTCAAAAAATTGAACAACAGCAAAAGACAACATTATGCACTGAAAAACTACTACAGAAATAATTTCTTGAAAGAAAAGGTAAAGGCTGAAAGAATGACGCCTAAATAATTAAGGAAACTGAGATATCAAAAGAGTCATTAACTTTTTTTGTGCTGGAAACAAATTCATTGGTAGAAGACTCTGACTAAGTCATGTAAACCAAGCTTTTGCTTGTAATAATTTCTATAAAGTTTTTAGCAGATTGCATATTAAAAATGCATACTATTTAGACAAATATAAACAATATTTGGAATATAAATGCTTAAGGAAAATGATAAGCAATTTTTTTTTTAAGTGCAGTTCTCTACAATAGTGTGGCTGATTGCATGCTCAAATAATTCATTAAAGTTCAAATGTGTACATCTATTTTTTCAGTCAGATATTATTACAATGTACCAACAGCTATAATGGTATCCTAAGAAAAACAAGCATCTTAATGCACAATAATGCACTTAAAAAATAAATTTTTTAAAAAGAGATATCATTATTTCTAACCTACATAATAAACCATCTGTGGTTAGACTGTATCAGAAGAATGTGTTTTTATTTTTTAAATGCGTGTGTATGATGTTAGTTGCATCTTTTTAATGTAACTTTCGAACTGCAACTGAAAACTTTTAGTTTAAAAATTCTGCAGTGGAATGCTACACTGTATAATAATACATCATTGTTATATTAAAAGCTTTTAATAACACACAATAAATATATTACATCACATAGAACCATACCTTATTAAGATACTTCTAAAGAAATATGAATAGCTAATGTGTATTTTATACAAAGGTTATCAATTTTAACTGTTCTATATTAAATTGCAGAAATATCAATAATGACTTTTTATGCACTTTGTTAAAAATTAACAAGAAAACGCCGAGCTGTTTTAAGTAAAACCCCCAAATTTAACAAAATTAGTGAAAAGAAGTTTTTTTTAATCATAAGAGTAAAATATGGAAATTACCACACTGATGTCGATCGTCTTCATCAGAATTATCCAAACAATCATTGTCACCATCACAAATATAAATTCTAGGAATGCAATTTCCATTATCGCATGTGAAAAGATCTCCAAAGCAAGTTTTCTTTTCACTTTTACAATACTCTTCTGGTTCATCCCCACCATCACCACAATCATCATCACCATCACAATACCATGTAGCAGGGATACAACGATGGTTGGAACACCTGATGTAATGAATCAAGTTTCATTTAAAAATGCAAACACACATAATTTGGGAAATAGTCAAACAAATTTCAAAAATCAATGTATTTAATGAAGAAATTTTTCAAAATAATTGTACACTTATCCAAAAGAAGGAATTCAACTAGTGGCATGCATAGATGAAACTTCACAAAAAAATAGTGAAATAACAAACAAAGAACACCACTTAAATGTAACTTAAGGGCTGCCTCATGTCAAATTTTAACTTTTTGACCCCCGCTCTCCTCTTTGTCACAAAGCGTGTCACTGCCCCATACCCTTTTTGTTTTTGCTTTGTCATATGTCACACAATTTTTCATTAATATATTCTTTTCAGAAATGGATGATATCACACTTCTTATTACCATCTCCCTCCCCTTGTCACAAACTGTTATGGTTTCACAAACCCCTTTTCTTCCTCAAAGTGTGACATCATTTGCCGGCAGCCCCTTATAAAGAAAAAGAATGATAAAAGATTTTGTTCAGAATCATTAGCATCCAAATTGCTGAATATAACAGGTTTCAGCTAAGATTGACTTTAGGAAATGACTAATTTTTATGTCTGGAGAATATTCCCCAATTCCTGTTTATTTCTAAGTCATATTCCTCTCACACCAAACTGATTTTATAATACAACTGATTTTATATTTAGAAATTATATATGAACTGATCAGTAGTTAAAAGAATCAGCAATAGAACCTTATGAAAATTGCATAAGAAGCTCTACTAAGTAGTGGCGTAGCCAAGGGGGGGGGGAGAGTCTGGAGCCCCCTGAAATGACTAAGGGTTGAAGAAAAAAATGCAATATGTTGAAAATAAGCATTTTACTCAAGTGAGAAAAAAATGAAACAAAAAAAAAATATTCATACATATTTCTCTTGTACAATGTATAACATATAAAAAATTTTTTGAAAGGGAAATTGATAAAGTAAAATGGGCGGGGGAAGGGGGGATGAAATGAGGGAGCGCTGTAAGGCGCACAGCTTTATTGCAATGGTTTTCAGTTTTCCTCTATTGTGTGAAAATATTCTTCTCTGCAGTCTCCAAAACATTGGTTTCCCTTGTAACATTGAAGTAGATGCAAATTCTGAGAATATACCTGTTTAGAATCTAACAAAAAACACTTCCTCTTTGTGTAGTTCCCTCAAATTTCTTGGAATTTTTTCCCTGTGTGAGCTTTCTGAGAAAGTGGGAAATCTATTTTGCTGCTTATCTAAATTCAAATGCATTCAAAATTATTATTGGTCATTAATAACAGTTAAACAAAATTTTCATCTCTAAAATCAATTTTGCTTATTTTCAAGATCTCCACCACATCAATTAGTCAAATTTCCACAGTCCCCCTGGAAAAAACTTTTTGGCTACAGTACTGATTGGACCCCCCTCCGAAATGAAATCCTGGCTATGACACAGCTACTAGGAGCTTTTTTCATAGCTTTTTAAAAATTTCTTTGCCTGGTTTTGTTGACTAATTAATTACTGAAAAATTAATTGTATGATTTAAATTCAAGACTCAGAATAAAGGTACCTACCTGAAACTGTTTGGAGGACATGTTCCTTGAGCGCACACAGCAGGATTTTCATCCGAGTTATCCCCACAGTCATTATCTCCATCGCAAAGCCAGTATGGTTCAACACAAATATTAGTTGCATTGCATTTGATGTGATTTCCAGGACAAGTCCTATTATTTGCACAGAGCTCTATACTTTCATCAGATGTCTTATTGTCTTTGCAGTCATTAATTCCATTGCATAGTTGAGTTTTTGGTATGCAGCGGAAATTAGCACATGTAAATTCCCCTTCTGCACAAGGTGGGTACACTATTACAAAGAAAAATAGACTCATATAAACGACTTCATCAACAAAACAAGAAGAAAAAAAAAACTGTTTACAATATAAAATCACAGCAATTGTAAAACTTTGCCAGAATTACATTTTAAAAACACTTCATCAAATCTCAACAAAATATCATTTATTATTACAGCGTAAACAATGATTCAATTTAAAAAAAAGAAATCTCATAATTTAAAGAAACTTGAACCCATTGCACTTTTTTCACATCTTTTAACATTGAATTTAAGATAATAAAAAGTTAAATAATATAGACAAAGTGATATCTAAGAAAACTTTTAGAAAAGAAACAAAAAAGAAAATTATAAACTCTACTTTTTTTTTTTAAATTCAAATTGATAATTTGAAAAGAAAAAGAAAAAAACTCTCTCAGACGTGACAACCACTTTGTTGATCAAGAAGTAAAATTTTTTACCAAGCTTATGAACATTGTTTAATGTCACATTAGTAATAGAATTCAGTGTCAAAAGCCTTGATACAGCAATATTTTTAAATATATAAAGCAATAGGTAATAGAAAAGAAAGATAGCATGTGATAGTACTTATAATAAAACAATGAAAAACTACATGCTTTTATATTCAGGGTTCATACCCTTTAGGCAGAAAAAAATTCAAGCACTTTTCAAGTACTTTTCAAGGTAAAAAATTTTGTTTTCAAGGCAATATCATAAATTTGTACTAAAAATATTGTACGCAGATTTCATTTACTACAAACACATGGAAATAAGGCAATAATACAAAAAAGTATAGGAGAACAAAATTGCTTTTTCTACAACGAGAGACACTTTGATGAAAGATCTACTGCGTTGAAAGTTTTTCTGAAAATGTTTGAAAAGTTTGGTCATAAAGAGAAGCAGATACCAAGAGGTTTAATTTTGAGGTTTTTCAAAGCTTGCAGCAGTCAGAGGTTTGTATATTTTCTAGAATCAGCAAATTAAAAAAACCTTTCATAACTGCTTTTAACTTTTATGGGAAGAAACTAAAATACCCAAGTTCAATGGCATTGCCAGAGAGGAGTTTTTGAAGTCACTCCCCCCCCCCCCCCCCCCCCCGGTTTCAATATTTATTTCCAATATCTATACAGTGGTTTATTACAATATAAGGGCGTTTAGGACAAAAACACTACCCAGAAAGTTATTTCAGTTTGCACTATTAAGTTCTAAAAATATTAAGTTTGCAAATCATTTATAAGTATGCAAATCAATTATTCGTATGTATTTATTAGCTGTTCAGCCAATAAGGCATTTCAACTGTCCTCGAGTAAATTTAAAAATTAGGAAATAAGAAAAGTTTATGAAGTCCACAGTCCAGTCTCTACACCTCAAAATATACAAAAGCAGCTTAAGCAGTGATAAATACTCTGAATGCAAACTTGAGCCTATTCAGCTTTCATTGATTAACTTGCAAATAGAGAATAAATGTGCAAGTTCAGATTTATAGAGCCATATTTCGAAATTGAAAAGATTCACAAGAAGTTGACATATATTATGACAAAAGTAGTTTTATTTTGGAAAAAAATGGGTTATTGTTGAAATTAGAATTTAAATTTAGAAAGGCAATAATATTCAGGTTCATTACCTGAAAGTTTCAAAGAACAAAATGGGACGAGGGGGGGGGGAATAATTTTTAAAACTAAGACCCCTATTACTTGAATATACACATGTACAACAATAACTTTTGCTATGCATACAATTCATAAAATAGTTTATTAAATCAAAATATTCTGCATAGAAATACCATGCCCAGTGCCTGTTGATAACCAGCAACAGGCACTGGGCCTAGCTAGGCTGGTACTGGTCAATTTATTAGATCCAAATGAAGATGAATGACCCTCCTTAAGCTATCTACTTCTTTGCTGATTAAAGCCTCTTTCAGTAAGCTCCAAGTACCCACAACCTTAATAAAGTAGTAATTTTGAACATTTGAGGAAAAGGGGAAAATTGGAGATATAGGGAGGTAAAAGCATAGAAACGAACACTACTGGATTTCAAGTGAATAATCATAACACAACCACCCCTGTTATACACCTTATTTATTTTAACTGACATAAAAAAAATGATGTACTTATAAATAAAATTATATAAATCAACTTTATATTTAAAATACAAACTTTAAATTAATTTGTTAGGTGCTCAACTGCTGAAATTTAAATTTTTTTTAAAAAAATCTGTTATGACCAAAAATTAGGTAAAGATAATGATTCAAAATTGCAAAAATAAATAAGCAAATAATTAAACAAGACCAAGGTAATAAATTCTTTAACTCTTTAGTTATTAAAATAAAAAATAAAATAAGCTAATCTGATGTAGCAGTGTCGAAATAACTACTAATTGCCAAAAATAGAAAAATATTTACAAAATGCAAAAGGATTGAAATCTCAAACAAGGGAAGCAAATTTTCGCGAATTAAGTTTAATGTTGTCATGTTTCCCATAAAATAAACTTATATTTTACTGAAATTAAACATAAAATATGCTAATCTACGGTAGCAAATATGAAAATAACATCCCATTTGTGAATATATTTAAATATTTGCAAGATGCAAAAAGATTGAAATTTCAAACACGAGAAGCAATTTTTCGCAAAGTCTGAGTTTGTTCGACGTGGCATGTTTCCCATGAAATAAATTTATTTGTTTTTTTATTAAAATTAAACAAAAAATATACTAATCTAAGGTAGCATATGCGAAACTAACATTTGATTAGGCAAAATATTTAAATATTTGCAGGATGCAAAAAGATTGAAATTTCAAACACAAGAGCAATTTTCCGCGAAACCCGAGTAAGTTGAATGTTGTCATGGTTTCCAAATTAATTTCTTTGTTAATTAATGAAATTAAACAAAAAATAAACTAATCTAAGGTACCATATGTCAAAATATCTTTCGGTTGTAAAAAACATCAAAATATTTACAAGATGCAAAAGGATTGAAATCCCAAACACGGAAGCAATTTTTCGCGATGTTGCATACTGAACACATGTTCAGAAAATTGCAGTGGTGAAATACTTTTTTTAACCTTCTAAGCACAATTCGTTGATTTTTGAGAGAATTTAAGCACTAAGAAACTTTTTCAAGGTTTTAAAACTTTTTCAAGGTTTTCAAGCACTTGAAAATGAACTTTTTTTTTCAAGCACTTTTCAAGGTTTTTCAAGGGCGTACGAACCCTGATATTTTACATCATAATAAGAACTGTATGTAAGTATATGTAAATCAAAATTTTTGCATTAAAATAAATAAATTGCACAGGATTCAATTTTCATAGAATTAGTTTCACACTTGCAAGTTTAAAGACTAAATTCATTTAAAATAACACATCCTGATAAAAATAACAGGACCATTATTTTAAAAAATAAAACTCATGTAAAGATAGAAATGTATTTTTCTTTAAAACAGCTATCTTAAAAATGCATAATGAAATAAATAATTTTAAATCAGCAGTTACTGCAAATAAATACATAAGAGAGAAACATAAGAAATTTAACAAACCAATACGTACCACACTCCAATTCATCTGTTCCATCCCCACAGTCATTCTCATGGTCACATCTCCAGGTCTTAAAGATACAGCGCCCAACACCACAGCGGAATTCGTTTGGACTACAAGTGTGTAAATCTGCAAAGAGTATTCAGGATGTAAAATAGAGGTTCAATGTGAAACTACACACAGGTACAAAAATTATAGTCATGGAACTGGCACATAAAAGCCTCAATATTTTACAAGCATGCATGCTCCTTTCATTGTTTCTAGTTGGCACATACACTGCATTATTCGGGGATAAGATCGGGTATTCAACAAAATGGCAGAAGTTTCCTATGCCATAACGGGAAATCAACTTTTAAAGTTTCAGATGCTGTATTTGGAAAGTACGTACCACAAAATTTCTTATCTTCATCTGTATTGTCTCCACAGTCATCATCACCATCACAAGCCCACAGACGAGGAATGCATTTGCCATTACCACAAGTAAATTTATTGTCAGTGCAAGTAACGTTTTCAGCTAAAGACAACAAGAACACAAAGTGAATAAATAAATACATGAATAAACAAACAAAAAAATTCTATTTCACTTTGTAATGCTTTGGATAATGTTGAAAAGCTTACCAGCACACATACGTCCTTCGTTTACAACTTTAAACCCTTTTTCACAAAGACATTCTACTGTACCATTTGGTGCCTGGTGACAAGAATGAGCACAACCTCCATTGTTGATTTTGCATGGATCGGAGTCACCTGAAGAATGAAGTACATTTCTACTGAATTTTAGTGCAAACCAAAAGAGTAAAAAACAGGCAGTTTTTGAAGTAAATTTTTAAAATATAAAGTTTAAAATACATTTTCAGGTGAGTAAATATAAACATTGTAAATCTGGTTGAGATGTAACCTTGTAGTAAATAAAAATTTGTTTCCAGCACCTTTAGTAGCTTATATTATTATAAAACTGTAAGTACTACACTAACTGTTTCAGTGCAGGGCTGGGAGCTATGTTGTATTAGAAAAAACTACATTGTGCAATCATATTTATAACAAGTGATGTTAGCATAGAGTTTTTGTTTTATAACATAAAATGGCTGAAACTAGTATATTAACTACTAGATAATAGCGTTACAAGGTGCTTTGTAAAGTGCCTACCATAGTAAAAAGGTTTTGAATCTTAATTTTTAATTAAAAAATTTTTGACTATTGGCAAACAAAAATTTACACACGATAAAATAATCAAGCTATTTTAAGTAAAAAAATTATTACTTATCTAGACAAATCCCGTTACAACAAATACCAACACAACGAAATATAGGTCCAAAGAAATTTTCAACCACTTGAAGGTCGTTGTAACATGATTTCACTGCATTAGCATTTTTTTTCACAACCATCAAAGGTTTACAATAGCCTAACTTATTAAAGCATCCAATGAGAATGTTTCTGCTTATCCAATTGATTCAATAATTTTATAAATATATATAAGAAATTACTCAAGCTACTTAAAAATAAGTTTATGATCACATTATGAATGAAAGTTTTAATATTTACAATTGCTACAAACTTATGCTTTACAACTATATTAGCTGAACTAATATTATTCACAATAAGTTTTGATAAAAGTATTTTGAAAAACATTTTATTTATGCAAATTAAAAAGCTAAAAATAAACTTCAAAGACATTAAATTTGAGTTGCTAAAATTCAACTATTATTACATCAAAAATTTTATTTGTAACTTGTTTTGAATCACTCATGTGTTTCTACAAAAATATTGATAATATTTAAAAGAAGCAGTCGAAAACTTTGTACAATGAAATGAGTAAAAATATCACAAAGTGTACACATGTACAATAAAATCAATTAAAAAGTATTTAAAAACTCTGCAAACAGCTCTTTTAATGTTATAAAAAAGGTTATTTTCCTAGGTGCAGATGTCCTTGTTGTTTTCGCTGATGTAATGTTTCCAGTTCCGACCACTTCCATTCCATTTACTCATCCTCGTCTTACTTTTTCTTGTTCACTTGTCCGTCGTGGGACTTCGTGTACTATTATTCCTTTATGCACTGATGAAGGGGTTTGTTTTTTAACCTCAAAACAGCTGTTTGCAGAGTGTTTTAACTCTTTTTCTGATACTTAAATGGTTAATCAGAAGTTAAACCTTATTTTGATTTAAAACTTACATTTCTGACGATCAGGAGCGTAAATGTGAATATCACGTGGCGATTCTTCAAGGCGCTTAATCATGTCAATCATTCCAGCACCAGTATGCTTTTCTGCTCTGTACACACCTCCTGAAAATCATACAAATAAATCATTTTTACACATACTTAAATCATAAACACTCTAGGGAAAGTACAAAAGCTCATGAATCCTCACAAAATAATTTCAGAGTAAAATAATAATATCACTGCAAATTTGTATTTTTAAGATTTTTTCCTTAGATTTCTTCTTTTAATCAATTTTTATAAAAATATCAAACAAAGCATTTCAAGCTAATTTATATTTTTTATAAGAATATGTATATTGTTTTTGGTTTCTAAGAAACAAAAAAAAAAAAAAAAAAGATAGAAGTACAAAAATCAAATGATGGATAAAAGGTCAAACTTAAAGTGTTTGGCCATAGATCATAACTGCTTCTGTCTAATTAGGATTTTTTTGGCTAAAACAGTTTAAGAAAGAAATAAAAATCATAATTCATTACTTGTGATTTCAATGAATGAAATGAAAAAAAAAAAAAAAAAAAAAATATTATTTTACATACTCAACAAATATTGTTAGGTGTTATTTAAGCCGTCAGTACCCTTTCCTAAAAAGTCATTAAGATAGTTTTTTTTTTCAATTTTTCATTTAAATTTTTTATGAGCAAACAGTTTAAATGCAGTTTTGCATACATGCAAATAGTATTGAAAATAACAGATACATTAAATTCACAGTTAAATAAGATAATATGTTTAATTTCTATACCTTTTAAATTTATGAATATAATGTAAGAGAATAAGTACACATTAAAAAAAAAACCACATGAATAGGTTAAAATGGTTATAGATAAAAAAAGGAGAAGGAAAATACAACCATTAAAATAAATGTCTTGCTATGATGAAAATAAAAATTAATGTTTCTAAAATCATATGAAAAGTAATTTATCTGTCTACAGAAAAAATAAGGAGCTGCTCATTTAAAGTTCTGAAAAATTACAAAATAAATAGTATGCATTATTAAAATAAAAAATACGAAACATAAACAAGCTATTAATTATGAAAGTAGAAAAAGCATTTACATAAAATTAAATAAGAAATAAAATTAATTAAAACTTCAAGGGGGGAAAAAACAGATTTTTTTAAGGAGAACATATGTGTGAAATACATGAATTTGAAACATGTTTGCCAAAAATATGTACTTAATTGCAAATCTGTCCAGTAAATATATTTTCCAAAAACTGTAATGGCGAAGGGATAGATTGTTGCTGATACGAGAACTTCCCTATTCGTCCCATTCAGATCAGATCTTTCAATCTTCTCTCTAAAATTCCACAGAAGAAAACTTTAAGCACATGAAACTCAAATAAGTAACACACTTAAAAAAGAAAACAAGCATGTGTAAATCTCGCTCAGATATTTATTTAATTAAAAATAGTTTAAAAGTTAGTCAAAAAAATACTAACTTAGAGACATTCTTCAGTTTTACAAAGCATTCACTCAAGGCTTTGTAGTTATGAATTTACTGACAGCTCTTAAGAACCAATCACCTATTACTTCACTAAGAAATGTAAATAAATTACAGTGAGTGATTGAAAATATCACTGTTATATCTGTACCTCAGAGCTCGAGGGACGTAAGTCCAAAAACTGCAATTTTCTGTTTATTAGTGCATTGTATGTACGAGTTATGTGAATGTAATTCTTAAAAAAAAAAAAAAAATCCTTTTCAATTTTTTACCCGAGTTAAAAGAGCGCTCATCAGTTCCTTTGCATATGCCAGAAAAAAGTTTTTACTCTCTACTGTAAAACTGTCAGAGTGTGATTTATGTTCCTTGGGCTCTGACCAGGAAACATCACGATCAAGGAAATTCAAAAAAATTCCAAATTGGTGGCATTCGAAAGAGCATTGGAAAACATGTTTATGGCACTGAAACTACGTGCCCTCGTGACCACGTTATCGAAATATGATGTCTTAAAAATTGCCGAAATTTTTAGTAAAGTCGCCAAATTTAGCGAGTTTTGTTCAGAAATGGAAGGTACGGCGCGAATTCAACATCTGCATCTGACAAGACATTTCACTTCCATATTTGGTCACCACCAAAGCGCGTGAGAAATATCGCATTAATTCTTTACTCGGGGTGACTACCATGGCGCGGGGTGTTGTGGCACAGACTGCGGCATTGAAATTTTTAGGGGCTTGTGTTCCGGGATATTAACGTGCAACTGTATAGGGGAAAACGCCACAGCCTGAAATATTTGCTTTATTTTATTGTAAAAACAATGGAATTTTTTGTTATTCTTAAGACTGTTAAAAAACTGATGTTTAAAACTTTTATGCTTCTGCGGGTGAAATATTTCCACTGAAAGAGTTTTCTCGATGATGAAATTGTTTTGAAAAAAATATGATAACCGTAGAGAAACGGTAAACACACTTTAAAGTCTCTTTTTTTTTTTTGAAAAGTCGTAAATTTGAAGTCTTCAACAGTATCTAAATACGAAGAAAACGACATTTTTAAAGATTTCAAACCATGTTCTCAAATTAAAAAAAAAAACGATTTCTGTCAGTTATTTCCAGTGTGTTTTTCGTTATGTGCATCGTTTTCAAGTTATGTGTAAACCCTCTAACAAGTCAAATAAAAAAAAACTGTATTAATTTTTATTTTGCTCGTATTTGAATTCCCTTTTAACGTGAAACATAATTGGTAAAAGTGACTTCAGTATTTTTAAAAATGACCAAATAACATGCAATATGATGTGCATTTACGTTATAGCGACTTTCAGTTGCAGTGACAGACTTTTTCGAACTATAGGGGTTGTTGTAATGAACGTCGACTATAAAATTTTTGATAAGAATCTGTTATGAAGTAATTTCCGACATCGTTAGTTTTGCTGTGCAAATTTTTGACATTTACTATCCGTTGATTTCTTTTTTTTAATTATTATTTTTTTCGATTTTAAATTAAACATTTTCGCTAGCAGTGGTCAGACAATAAAACTTTATGAATGATAATAACTTTTGAAAAAATAAATAAGAGCTGAGATACTACAATCCATAATCAATTTCTTTCAACATCAAAAACTATCCATTTTATTTTCAATATATAAGCTTTAATAAGAATGCTTTTTTTTACTTATTCATATTAATTCTCGTACATAATTATTAATTACTTACAACACATTTCATTACAAGAGTACAAACTTAAATTAGTTAAGTAAAACACACTTGAAATGTACTTAAATTCTGAAATGCATTATTATCACGATTACAAAGTTAAATCCTACGTTCAATTTCGTTATAAAGTTGTAGCTCCTCTGGATAAAGCTCTTTAATTTCCATTTCACAGGCTTCATAGTTACTTTTTAATTTTACCCACCAGGCCCGTGTCCAGATTTTCATAAAGGGAGGGGTTTTAATCTTACCAGTAGGGGGGGAGAATTCAACCCCCTTACAGCTTTTAGTTTTACGACAAATTGCCGATCCCTGTACGGCGTTTATTCACATGTAAGGACTGCTGTATTCTTGAAGGATACCTCTAGCTGCACAAGTTACCAAAGTATTCCTTCGTTTCACAGATTCGCTTTAATCAAACTTTGCTTGCTTCTTTTTAATTAAATCTGTTTACTATGTAGTATATTGCAATGAGTATTAAAAACTCTTCACAAATTCTTCTATAATGTAGAATGTATGTCAGGTTGTTATGTTCTGAAATAATGCTTAATAAACTAAACAAGAAAGAGCTCTTTGCAGATGCAAATTACATAGCAAGTACAATCACTAATGCATCTTCATAGATGTAACATATGCCAAATTCACCATAAGCTCCTTACAATAAGCAATATTCTTTCTTTGCATTGGTAGATCATTCAGCGGTTCGTTCGCCATACTTTTTCCGAAATATTACATCAGTTTGTAAGGCTTTAGCAGTTGTAAATCGCAAAAAACTTCAGAGAGAAAATTAAAATAAAATAAAAACGCTGAACGCAAACTTTCTCATTAAAGTAAATTTAAGTCAAATATACATTTTCCTTATTTTGCTTATTTTTCCCCAAGGGAGGGGTTTAACCCCTAAAACCCTCCCCTTGGACACGGCGCTGTTACCCACACAAGTAAAGGGTTAATTCGAAACATCGTTTACGCGCTTTGCAGATGACCAGAAATGGAAATGAGAGTCTTGCTAAACGCAGGCGATGAAATCACGTGGTATTTTCCATTTCTTGCCAAGTCTTTAAATTTGGCGAATTTTCGTAAGATTTCGACAGACTTTGACCCCCCATATCTCAAAAACAAAAGGACGAGGGCACACAATATTGGGGTCAAATTTTTTTCTAAAGATACTCTTTCGAATGCGACCATTTTTAACTTTTTTCATGATTACTGAACTCGTGATGTTTCCTGGTGAGGTTCAGATATTTCCTTGATATTACACACAAAAAAAAAAAGTCAATATTTGCTTGAGCTCTGGTAGTAGAATTTTCTCTCCTTTTTTTTTGGTATGCTTGATATTTCAGTTTAAAATTAATTTGAATTCTTTCACTACTTTTTCTGAATTTGAAAAACCTTTTACATCTACCAGGTAGGCTTTTACACATTTGTTTATGATTCAAAACAGCTAATTTCACTGCCGTTGGCAGGTAAATGGAAGTAAGACTTTTTTCATGCTTTTTTTCAGCGAATACTAAATAAGCAAGTTTGTACAACAAAGCTAACATACAATAAATAACAAAAGTGCAAAAAAAAAAAAAAAAAAAAAGCAGTTACTGTCTTTTATTTGCCTACAGCAGTATAAATGTTTAGTGTTAAATACACTATCTGTTGCACATTAATAACTTAATTAGATGAAAAAAGCGTGAAAACAGTGTAATTCAATGGATAACAAATATAATGTAAAATTAAATGTAATGTAAAATTAAAGAGTTTTGTGCAACAAAATACTTGTAGTCTATAAGAAAAAAAATATTGGTGGTAAACACAAACCTTAAAGCATCTGTCCAGTATAGTTTCCTTTCTTCATAATCAATTGCTAGACCACTTGGTTGAGTTAAATTGCTTTCATGTATCGCTATTTTGTTATTACCACCCATAGTAGCTCGGAATATTTTGCCAGTATTTCCAAAACGCCCCCAGTCTGTGTAGTACATATAGCTAGAAAGAAAAAAGAAATCAAGATTTGAAACTGTCAAGATTATTGTACTTGCTATGCAGGCTTTTAAGACAAGGATTGATAATTTCTCAAGAATTTAAAAATTTAAGATATAAGACAAAAATTTAGTACTTATTTTTCAAAACTTTTCCAACATCATATCAAAATTTTTACATCACACAAGTTTTACAATTTTTTAACTAAGTTACATTCTGAGATTGAAGAATATTTCATCTCCATATTTTTAGACACCAGTTGCGAAAATTTAGCTGTCATGATCAGAGCAGCAAAGTCGAAGGGAAAATGACCAACTCTCTGGGAATTTTAGAGACTTTGACTCTGACTCAAAATCAGTTTAACTCTGACTTTACTAGCAATGGCAGAGTTGCAGACTTAGGGGAAAACAGATCGACTCTCACTCCAATTCATGGAACTTAAAAACCTTTGACTCTCAACTCCGACTCTTTTACCCCAAAATTAGCCAGACAACAACTCCACAGCCCTCGTCATGCCAGCTGACATTTGTCAGGTAGTGATTTAACCCCTTCCCGCTCGCTCCCGTGCTATTACCGTGCTGGGGTGTGCAATATTAATGCAACAAAACTATTAAAACCAATTCATTTATTTTGCCCGGAATACATTTTATTTCTCTCTTTATACACTAGATGGCAGCACCAGTCCATTTTAAATGTAATTGCAGATTTTAAATGCAATTGCAGAGATGAAGAAAGGAAATTTGGTACTAACTTACTAGATTATGACGTTGGCCTCTGTATCTCAAGCTTTGAAATTTACCACACAAGAAAAATTTAGTTATCTTCACTTATATTACACAAAGTATTAATAAAATTCTTTTTTAATGTATAAAAGACGTATTTCTTAAATTTTCGCTGCTTGCTTGGGTTTGTTTGTTGACGTTTCATTATTTTTTAAATTTTTTTTTAAATTTCAATCTAAAAAATTCTGAAAATGGAAAAAAAGTTAATGCACATGCTGTTCATACACTTATTTTTATATCATTTTCTTAAATAAAAAAACACACTTTTATGACTGTTTTCTTGAAAATTATCCGATTGTTAAGGGTTTAAGAACTATAACTTAAATGCAGTAAGCAACTAATAGTGTCAAGTGTGAAAATTTAAGATCATTAAAATAGAACACATACCCTTCACAGGGATCCAAAACTATTGCTCTAGGTCTTTCTACCCGAGTGATCATAACAATCTGGGAGCCATCCAAGTTCATAGCATATATACTACGGTTGCCAGAATCTGTCCAGTAGATCTTTTCACGAGTCCAGTCGTATGCAATACCTTCAGGATTTATGCCTTTATTTAGAATGACATTTACTTTGTCCATCTGTCCTAGATTAGCCCACGATATGCTGCCGTCCGGTCGGATTTCTGTTTAAATAATTAAATATATTTATTTTATATCTTGCAAAGAAGAAGTGAAAAGATTTTGAATCTTGTGAAGTAATAACATAACAGAGAGGTCCTCATCAAAATACTATAAATAAAGCATCCTGTTTGGGATTGAACTAACTGAATCAAAAGTAGAAATGAAAATCCCCCCCCCCCCACACCTCTTTGAAGAATTCCTGAATTGCTCTTGATCATATGAGAATGGATATGATGAGTCCAGAGCAAAAGTGGATAAAGGTTAAAACTATTTCTGTTCTAAAATTGAATTTCCACCTAAATTATTGTTTGTGAATTTTCAATTTATGACCTAAGTAAAAGTTAGCTTTAAGCCACATTTAAGAAAAAAATCATCTAAACCACTTTTAAATGCAACTAGTGTCAGGTAACTTTATTCTTAATGTGTCACAAAAAAAAAAAAAAAAAAAAACTTGCAAAAATTTGCTTTATAATTTTTTTTTCATTACTGCAATTTTTTTTTCCTACGTGGTTTTCCGAGAGAACAAAGAGGCTAGTTTGCAACATAACAGTGTAAAATGTGTAAACAAATCATAGACCTAAATTCTGAAAATTTCAAAAATCTAAAAAAAAAAAATAAACAAATAATGATTACTCAATTAAAATTTAATGTTAAAATTATTTACGTGCATGCAAGCTTAGCTTAAGTGCAGTATTGTAAAGTTAAATACCTCTGCGCTTCAAAAGTAAATTTAAAAAAAAAAAAACAATGTAAATTGCACAAAAATTGCAGATTACTGGAAAAAATGAAATCTGCAATTTTTGTGCAAATAATGTTGTTATTTCTTGTTTTACAGTTGGATCTCTAAATTCGGTTTTTGTTCAAAAATAATCCAAAGTTTCAAAACTCCAAAATCCAACCCAACTTAAATAATTTCAACGTTAAATAATTTAAGGTAAAATTATTTAAGTATGTGTGATAATAGTTGAAATCAAGTACTGTAGTTAGGAGAGTGGGGGAGGGGGATGCTTTTATTTGAAATATTTGGTTTTTATTGCAAAAATAACTCAAAGTTTCAAACTACGAAAATCCAATCCAACTTAATTTTAACGTTAAATAATTTAATCCTAAAATTATTTAAGTGTGTGCAATAATAGTTGAAATCAAGTACTGTAGTTAGGATGAAAAGGGGGACGCCTTTATTTGAAATATTTTGTTTTGATTGCAAAAATAACGTGAATTGGTTTCAAATAAATTTTTAAAAATAAACAAATAAAGGTTTCTTTTTTAACTTAAAGGTAGCAAAGATATCAAAACTGACCTTTTTTGGCCAAACAACATTCCAATAACCATGACATTTACTCTATAAAAGAGTGCATTACGCCAAACATTTTTTTACAACAGTACTACTGAAGTTACCTATGACCTGGGAGGGGAGGGAGGATGAAAGTAAAAGACTTTCATTTGATATGTAGGTGGAAACTAAATTAAGCATCACTGAACAGCCGAAAGTTATTCTTACGTGTAAAGAAAATTTTCTTGTCCTTGTAGTCAAAATCCAACCCAACAACATTAGACAGGTTAGTCTTGGGAGGGAATGGCAAACTGGTAACCTTAGGGTCCAAATTGAGACTTCGAATTTCTCGCCTTGTTGTGAATACCAAGTACTCCTTCAGATCTAAAGCAAAATAATAAATAAATGAATAAAATTAAATAATAACAATAAAATAAACAACTAATTGAATAACAGTATTAATAATATCGAACATTTACAGATCAAACTTACATTGAAACTAATTGAAAATATTTTTAATGAAAAATTATGAATAGTGAATTTAAAGTTTAAATTTTGATTGCTTCCCATGCAAATATTAGGTCTATAACTATCAATACAAAAATGTTTTTAATAAACAACATAATTAAATCTAATTTGAAGAATTGTTTAAAAAGTATATTTATTGTTCTTATATTAAAAGCAAGTTTTTAAGAAAAATTTAAATGCTGGTAGCCAGAAAGTGTCACTTAAATATTGCATAAAGTTCTGCTAATTTTGCTTAATTGTGTAAAAAAATAACCTTACCACCACACTTCCTATCGTCTGATAGCAAAACTCCTGAAGCACAAGCACATTTAAATGACTTCTGTACACTGTCATCAGGCATGGCAAAGCATAACTGTTCACACTTGGCTGCACCATTACTAGCACATGGGGAGTCGTCTTAAAGAAAAAAAAGTAAATAAATAAGAATAAAATATCACAATGAAAGTTTGCTATTTAAAATATTATTACTTTTAGACTGGGAAATAAAAAATGATACTGTAAGGCACAAAATTGCATTATTGGTATAAAAGTGTTATAAAGAACCCCTTTTTTGTGCATCAATTTTTTCATTCTTAAGCAATGAATACCTTTCTTAGTATAAATTCAAATTATGCATGTGCTCTTTGTGTTAAACAACATTAATTATCTTTGCTGCATAATTCACACATAAATTCAACACTTTGAGTAAATATTTACTTAAGGTTATGTTTCTAACAATAACTTCCTATAATGTATTGTTTTTATTTTAAATCCCATAAATAATGTGTTTAAATTGCAGATTAGGAAAAAGAGTGTAGTCTCAGCTCAGACAGACCCTCAATGGACTGAATAGGTTCTTTTTTTAAATGCTGGATACCATTCCCAATTTTAAATCTGCTAAAAGACAACAAACCTTAATAATGGAGTAGTTGAACTCTGCTAAGATTTTTTCATTTGAGGCAGTGAGAAGAATGTAAGTGTCAAAATTAAAAATTTGGAGAGATAATCAGTACAAATGGTAAGTGAAGAAAACCTCTGTTTTGGGGCAAGAGATAGTACTAGTAGTCCTAGTAATGTTGCTAAGAAAAAAATTTCAATAAAAGCCTACCTAATGTCTGAATTTTAAACATATTTTACTTGAAACTTCATAAAGTCCACTTACATCCCTTTGCATCTCACTGCCGCATTTAATAATAAAAAATTGGGAGTTTCAAAGCACATATTTTTTTTTTACATCAAAATATTTGTGAACTTTACTTTAATGTGTTAACCATTCAAGCATATGAAACATAGCTATGCTCTAAAATCTAACACAAGCCAACTATGAAAAATAAATTCTGCTTTGGCTTCTAAGTGTGTCAATGTATAACTTTATAATTATATTAAAAAAAAAAAAATGTAAGGTGAAACCACCCATAGATGGCACTGCACTAGTAGTTCACACTTATAAAGAAAAAATAAGGATTACAAAGGCATTTGCCATTTTTAATCAAAATTATAAAATTTGCAATTGTTACCTTTCAGCTAATTCTTTGCAAACTCTACAAGTAAATTAATTACCCTAAACAATTAGAAAACATACAGCTGTCATATGATGAATTTATTAACCTTTTTATAAGTGTCAAAAGAGATGAACTACCAGTAATCGGCACTTATAAAGAAAAAAATGGATTTGCCTTTTTTAATAAAAATCATAAAATGGCATTTAAATCTGAAATTCTTACTTTTCAGCTTATTCTTAGCAAACTTCACAACAAAATGATTTACATTAAATGAGTGGAGGAAATGCAGCTGTTATAAGATTAATTTAATATATTTTTTTAATAAGCATTAAGTACTGGTATAGTGTCAACTATTCAACTATTGGTGATTTTACCTCATACGTAGCGCTGCAGTTGGGGTAGAGGGACACTCAGTCTCCTAAACTACTTGATTTTTTACTGTAAAAACAATGCAAATGTTATGTAAATTGGTTTCAGACCACCTTTTATTTTGGTGAATATCCTAAACTAAAAGGCGGAGTTCCTCTAAACGTTTCTTTCCCTAACTGCAACACTGCATATAAAAAGAGTAGTAATTCTGTATTTTAGCTTTTAAGCCTTAAATTCAGAACTACAAATAAAAAAGAAAAACAATAATCTTACATTTTGGTTGATTTTTGGCATCGAAGATAACTATGTCTCTTAAAGTATCCATATCAGATCTGATAGATTCTTGTCGGGAAGAATTGCTTGGAATTTTATCAGCCTTAAAGATGGTGCGAAGGTTTCTATCTACCCAGTAGACTTGTGAACCATACAGTGCAACACCCATTGGATTAGGTAACTTTTTGTAAACATATTGCCTTGACCCTCCACTGAAGGAAACTTTCTGTAAAGGAAAAAAATTATATGTTAGAAAAAAGAGTAGAATTCTTTTAAAAAAGAAGGAAAAGAAAAGAAAAGAAAAAAAAACACAAGAATAAAACTGTACTAAAAACTCAATCATTTTAGAGAACTATTACCAGGAAATAAACTTCATGAAATTACAAGCCAATAACATGCAACACAAGTGTAGTAAGAAGATAGATGAGACACATGTCAAAATTCATAATCCTCTTAAGGATAATAATGTTTATTATTATTATTATTGATAAAATATTAAAAATACTCAGCACTCATAAATTTAAAGCATGTTTCCATTAAAAAATGGAGCAGTGGAATGATATAAATGAGGGTAACATAACCTTGAAAAAGTAGAAATAAGCAACTGATTGCAAACATACGTCTTTTTTCGGATGACGTCAATAAGCTCACATTTTTTTGCATTGAAAAAGAACGTTCCTTGAAATTCTGAAACACATGTTTGCAATCAGTTGCTTATTTGTACTTTTTCTATGATGTGTTTTTTACTGTTACTTTGTTTCAAAAAGGTATTTACTCATTTTATAGAGCAATGATGTGCTACAGCCTTTACAAAATAAAATGCTAGATTTTTATGCACTACAACAATTTGACTTTATAGTACTAACAATAAAACACATCCATCATAGCGAGAAAACTAAAAACCTCAACAGTATGATGGGTTTTATGAGCTAGAATATCAGCAGTACTGCATATATACACTTTCAAATGCACAGTTGCTAGAGCGCTACAAGTTATAACATAATACATAAATTTTAAGGAGACATATCCATTGATTTTCAAACATAATCCCGAACATGAAATCAGGTATATAACTGCTGATTGACTAATAGTTTCATAATAAAGGAGAAGATAGGGAAGGTTTTGGTAATTGGGAAATTGGCGATTTTCATCTATTGGCGTCAAGTTTTTGGCATCAGTGCCTGCGCCAGAATGCTTTTCTTTTGCATATGCATACATAGAGTAGCAAAGTATCCATGTGCCTAGGGTTACCATGCAGTAATAGGGTTACCAAAATGAAATTATTGACACCAAAAATTTGATGACCATGCCAATTTACCAATTATCAAAATATCTCCATCAGACAATTTGCAGCAATTTTGCTTTTGAATATTGTCCATACACAAGTCATACAATGACTTTATTGCATTTTGCGATGAATTTTTATGCTAAATTAAGTTTTCTGTTAGACACCTGTTTCTGTCATCAGTATTTCTTTCAGATCTCCTTTCCACTAACTGAAGTTATCAAACATGGCAAAAATTTGCACTAATAATCAAATCAAATGTTTTGAAATTGGAAACTTTCAATGGTGCTTGTTTGTTGGCATATCAATTTGTTTACGTTTAAATTGTTGCCATTAAAAAATAAGTAATAAGCTCAAATAATGTGTCATTGGAGAAATTCATACATAGATTGTATTTATAAATTATTTTTTTAAGCAAAACTTCAACTTGATCTGTAACAGACTAAACCATTATTATATATTTCTCAAAAAAAAAAAAAAAAAAAAAAAATCTGGAAAAGTACATACTTGTATAGCATCTTCCTTTGAATCCACCCAATACACGTCATGAGTTTCAATGTCAATTGCAAGGTCTCTGGGACTGCTGATTCCAGTGACCACAATGGGAACGCGATTCGTTCCATCCAAGTATGCCTTTTCAATCTTTGGATACTGGCCATAATCAATCCAGTACAAGAACTTCTTTATTGGATTTACAGCTATCTCTCTGGGTGAATCTGTGGTGGTTTTAAGAAGCACCATTCTTTTTGAACCATCAAGCCATGCCACTTCAATATAGGTCTCATGAGGGAAGACATTAGTGAAATACAAGTTACCTGTGGAATAAACAAAGATTCTCAGATAAAAAATTTAAAAAAAGACAATAAAATCATTTCAGACAAATGACAACATTTTATTTTATTTATTTATTTTTATTTTTTTGTTTAAGGAGTAATAAAAAACTAATGAGATTAGTCAAAATAAATAATAAAATATTTTGTATTAAATTTTAGAAAATAAACTTTTTTTTCCCTTTTGGTAAATAAGAGGTAAACAATATTCATCTCTACATGTTAGATTTAGCTTAGTACCTCAATTGATGTTGTGCTCTCACCATTAATAATGTGAGCGGAATTTAAAAAATAACAATAATAATGATCAAACTATTAGGCATTAGATGTAACATGAATTATTATCATTGAAATTTTTTTGGAGTTTCAGCATTAGGTTCTTTTTTGTTGTTCTTAATGATTACTATTAGGTGTTATTTATATTAAATATTACGAAAATTATCAAAAGTAGATTAAACTTCCTTTAATAAAAAATTTAATAATCCCCCCCCCCCATTTCTTTTTTAATGCTAAGGGGCTCTATCCTCTGCTAGATGCCACTAACCAAACCCAGAACTTCTGGTCGGCTTAAATTTAATTTACTTTTTGGAAATTTTAATTTTACTTTTAATCTACCAACATTTTGGGGTCTCCTGGATGCAGGCGCACCACAGACATCTTTTCAAAAGTTCTTTGACTTTGCTTTTTTTAATGTTAGAGATTACTTTAGTTATAAATTATGAGGAAAATACAGCAAACTTGAAATAAAATTAAAATGTTTATAGTGTCCTGTTTTTTTTTTTTTTTTTTTTTGGCAACAGTTGGGTTTAATAGCATTATTGACAGGAACAAATATATTCAAAATGTTTATTTTACCACCTACTGAAAATTAAATTAATTGTAAAAATAAACATTAGTATTGTGTTACCAGCAACCCAATCAACTGCCAATCCTCTGACGCCATTGCTTCCAATGCCATCCGAGATGATGTGCTGAAGGTCAGTTCCATCAGGTTTGATGCGATAAATGCCATTCTTTTCACCTTGATTGAATTCCACCCAGTATATGTCATTTTCAGCATAGTGGATGTCTAAGTGAAGGATGTTATGACCTGTAACAAAAGTTTTATTTAAGATTTGAAAAAATATTTAAAATATGACTTGAGAACGGCTAACTTTCAAAATTACCAAATAAAGAATTTCCATTCAAATAAAAAGAAATACAATGCATATAATTGACTATAATGACTTAATTAAAGAAATAGCACAAATACATGAAGGATGTTAGTTATCAAATCTCTTCCATGGTATTCCGCAGACATTTTTACAAAATGAATCAAAAGTTTCAAAAAATTCAACTTGATGATCCTGTACTTTAACTAGATTAAATTTATTCAAGTGCCCATATACAGGTAAATATTTGACAAATAACGGATGAATAGAGTTGTATTTATTTTCATTGTTTACAAGTTTCTCAAAGTAAAACTGTTTCCAAAAATTACCAAAAAAAAGTTCTTACCTGTTCCAGATATAGGAACCATGGCCTCGCTATGATCCTCTAAACTGAATCCTCGAGCCTTCTCAAGTTCAGAAATAACGGCAAAAGATTGGTATGCCTTACATTCTGTTTCCCCTTGAGATTGAAAGCCAGTACCACACAAACATCTTCGTCTGTTATTTGCAAGGGGAATACACAGCTGCTGGCAGCCACCATTGTTTTTATTGCATTCATGATTGTCGGAAGCTAAAAAAAAGTTACATACATAAAATTTAAAAATATATAATCTATGATTACTTTTTGTACTTATAGTTATAGAATTTGTTTAAAAAACTCATTAATGACATTAACGTAGTTGATACCAATGTACTAACCTGCAGTTAAGGCATGAAAAATTTAGCATGTCTCCTTTAAAATAGGATTCTAATGCATATAAACTGCTACCATAAAACTACACTTAAAAATTGTTTGTTGCTTGGCAACAAACAACCTTTATGTGTGCTTGTGCCAATATGTATTGATAGCACCTGATGGAAACAATAATAGTATTTACTTACATGGTCGCTTACTGTACACTTTCATTGTGATTAATCCAGCAGCATTGTCCTCTAAGGTGACAGGATTGTTTCCATCTGGCAGGGTCACTTGAACTATGTTCTCATAGAGCGAATCCAAATAGTACAATCGATTGTTATACACAGTAAGACCTTGGGGTTTGGCAACTCCTGTTGTAACAATGCTTTTCTTATCTTTCCCGTCAGTGGATATACTGAATATCTAAAGATAATGAAGCAATTATTAATTTAAAAATGTATAATGTGAAAAATTAACAGTATCTGTTACATTTTATTTTTTAAAATGTTATACAATCATTAATACTTCTTCTCTTTTAGCAAGACTCATCAATAAATTTTATTCTGTCAATAAAAGCCTTATTGACTTTAAATAATCATATTTATTTGTTTACAACTGTGATCTCTTTAGTAATACAAGCATGAAAACAAGTTTAAAACAAATAAGGTATCACAAAATTAAAGCTAACAAATAAGTGAAGCATATTGATCTAAACCTGTTATTTCAGATATTTGAATAAAGTGAAACAATTTAACAGTAAGATTAAAAAAAAAAAATTATTGACAATAAAAGACCATAGTTCAGCTATGAGATGATAAGAACTACAATAGAAAAAGCACTAAATAACTAGTTAAAATTAATAGGAAAGCAAAATGGCAGCTTGAGAATGAAAATGCATGTTTACATAGTTGGCATTGTCATTCCACATTAGGTGATCCATTAGTTCTGAACCTTTTTGATTAGAATATACCTAACAGAAGTCATTTCTATTTCAAAATCATTTAAAACGCTCTAAATTACCCTACAGCTTCAAACTGATCACCTTTCCTTTTCTGGACAAAGTAAAAAAAAAAAAAAAAAAAGAAATCAAAAATTGTAATTGAAATTAAAAAGCAAACTTGAAAAAACAAAACAAAAATGCACATAGTATGCAGGACTCAAATAAGAAACAGAGAGTGAAGCAAGATTTCTTTACCAATAAACTTCCTACAAAGGTTAACCAAACTCTGCAAATGTAGCAATTACTCCTCTTAAATATTGTTCTACCCATGAAGAAATAAACTCTCTTGAGGTAAAAACTCTCCTGATCAGAGCCAGATGGTAAAAATTGATTTAAGAAAAATATATCCTTCCTTCACTCTAGCAGGGGACAAATTCGGATAGAATTACTATTCTTTTTTTTTCTCACTCAACCAAAAACAAAAAAAGATTGTCCATTAAATAACTAATTAAATATCTTTTCCATATGTAGCACTCAACAGCATGAAAAATATTTTCTTGATTACATAAGTAATAATTTCTTTCATTTGTAAATCTTAAAAGCTGGGTTTATTATTACTGATTTTAAGATTGCAAATACAAAGATGAAAGAAAACTTCTTTAGACTGCTGAGCTTTGTCAAAAGCTCGACACTTTCTGCAATTGAAAATACGGTCCCTTGCAACCCCAAAACACGTGTATGCAACCCTCTTGTAATTTTATGCTTTAATAATGATGATACAGGAAAGGTTTAAATATGAAACGACTTACTCCTCCATCATATCTCTGACTCCAATAAAGTCTTTTATTAAACAAATCTATAGTCAGTGCTTCTAAATTGTTGAGCCCATCTTTCAGCAGAGTACGAGAATTATTACCGTCCATATTTACTGCTGCAATCTTCATGGGAACACCTACACCGCCTTCATCCAACCAAAATAATGTCCTGGAAAGAGTTTAAAATACAATTTTAGTCAGAGAAAATGCTTTTCTGGTTATTTTCAAACAGTACACCTGGGTACAATTGCAATAAAGCAGAATATAAAAAATTTTATTTACCCGCCTTCAGGATCTAATACCACAGCTTTTGGCTTAGCAACACCAAATTCTGTACCATCATTGCTCAAAATAACTCGACGGAAATCTTGTTCACCATCAACCTATAAAAAGAAAATTAGTTATCATTTTACTTCTTATTTAGTAATTTATTACTTATTTACTTAGTTTTATCTTTGTTTCAGAATTTGAGTTGAATGAAACATTTTCTTATGCATAAAAGACAGCACATGTACATATTAACATTTACAGTTTACACTGTGTTACAACATACATCTATTGCAACTTCCTTGCCTTTAATTATTGCACAAACTTAGATCTTATCAAAAAAGAACACATATTAAATTTTTTTTCCTTATTATTTATTGCTTCAATAGCTATATGGCTTCCTGCATAACTATTCACAGTGAATGACTTCTCTCTTCCCTTATACAAAGGCAACTATTACTTGTCAATCCACATTTCTCTGTGTATGAAAAGGATCTCTGATTTTATTCCACAAAATTATTTCAAACTTCACCACTCCCAACATGGGGCTATGATATTGCTTCACTCAGTCTGATTCACCTCATTACTTGTGAATCAGTGCCTTAGTTCGCTTGGTGAAAAATATACAGTTATTTCCGTTAGTTTAGAAAGTCTGTGAACAAAATTTCAGCCGACTAGCTCACCGGCAGAGTTTGCTGAGTGAATGAGATTAAGTTACCTGGAGATCAACTTGGACTTGGAAAACATATAGTTAGCTATAATTGACTCATTGCCCACAGTACAGGAGTTATCACAAGAAAATCTGCAATCATGCACAACTAGTTTCTTATGAAAATTTCCGATTTTCTAAAAACTTTTTTTATCAGCAAACAAAGCTCATTTATTTCCATGTGCAAATAAATATTTTTTATTTACCATATATTGCCATAAACTTTGGGAAGATTAAAAGAACTGAAGTAAAAACTTATTTTTAGCAAAATAAATAGTCAGAATTGGTATATTGGTATCAGATGTAACAATTTACTGAATTTTAACAGTGGTGCTCACAAGGGGAGGAGGGGCATGGTGCAGAGTGTGGCATTGCAATTGGAAGGATGAGCACTCCTAATTTTAAGATGCATTATCTCTTAACTATTTTCCAACTCCCTCCACCTTATACAATAACAGAATATGTGTTTATAACCATGCATGTATCATTTTCTTATTTTATAAATATTTTACACAAAATAAATTTTTTTGCTCACATAATTAAAAAAAAAAAACTCATAACCCAACCTGGCAAGCTCATTATTGCACTTACTTTAACAACTTCAAAATTTGACGATTTTCGATTCCCAATATAAATGTTTCTTCCGATCCAGTCAAATGCCAGAACATAGGGAGCCCCAACAAAGCCATCTGCAAGAAACTTGGTTTGATTTCCTCCACTTAATGATACTCTGTATATTGTTCCCTGAAAATATATACATGTGATTAAATTAAGAACAAAGCATTTACTTATAATTATTCTAACACAAAAGTGTGCGCTGAAAGTTTAAGTTCAATAAAAACAGATTTACAGGGCTGGATCTGTGTACCCGCAGGCACCGTAGTGTGTTTGCGGGGGGGGGGGGGGGGGGGGGGCACGCCCTTAAAGGGCCCAACGGCCCACAGAATTTTTGCAGGGGGCCCCAAAATTTATGGATCCGGGCCTGCAGATTTAACTTAAATTCAGTGTATTCACAAAAAAAGATTAGAGAAAATATATTCCATAAACTTGTGTCAGTAAGTTCCTATTCTTTGTGCTTGCAACTAGTAAAAAGTAGCACATTTAATATTAGTAGCAAGAACACTTCCCTGCCATGAAATGTAGAATATGAATGGGGAATTTTACATGATAGCAGAAGAAATTAAAAAAAAAAAAAAAAAAATTATTAAAATTTTGTTTAAAGGTCATATTTGGCAATTATCATGTGACCTCTCCATACACTGCACTTTCTTTTGCTTGCTATTCCAAACTTGACTGGTTTGGAATAGCAAGAGTGAAACTTTACCTTTGTTTCAGTTTTGAAGTTCAAATATAAAGGCATTACTTTACATGTATTCTTTTAGAATGACCCTTAGGAAAGAATCTACAAAAACCGTTTTAAAAAATACGTAAATAGTCCAAGAGACAAAAAAATTTAGGAATTTCTGTTTTACAGCAATATATTTTAATTGTTCATAAATACCTGATTAACCTGATTAATGATTCTTCAAGTCACAAATCATAATTTTGAAGTAAAGTATTTTTAATAGTTTACTGTCATTAATACCTCATCAAATTATTAAACAAAATGACAGTGGCTATTTTAAAATGTAATAAATGTGTTAAATGTTTAAGCTTTTTGCATTTATGAAACAGATAAATGAGGACAGAATTAATGATAAAATAAAATTTAAAAATACTTGCATTCTCTTTGTCATCCTCTTCCAATTGAATGTAGTAGATGTGTCCTTTTTTCTTGTCATAGTCAAAATCATAGCCATTTTCTATGCCAATCACTGGTGTAAAATAGCCAGTCATTTTGTCACCAGGAGTCAAACTCATGTCCACCAACTGTGTGGTTCTCATTACCATTAGATATGGAGTATCAACTGCAATACAAAATATTTTGAATGAAGAACTTTTTCCTTCATGCGGTGCAAATTTGATGGTTACAATAAATTAGCAACAAACAAATAATGAACAGTCCTGCATGAAACAACAAGGGGAAAAGTCAGACATAAATATTTTATCATAATTTAATTGAGCTCCGCGGTCATATACTAGTTGGACAACTTTGTGTGTTAGGCCATCCAACAGTGTTTTGATTTCAAATGAATAGTTCAATTTTGATGTCTGATGTTCTTTTTTGATCTTTGTCAGATAACAAGAAAACATTATATTTAGTAAGTTACCACCCTATAGCCAGGGCTAAGGCAGAAATATATGATATACACCGCCAGCTCAGTCAATTCCAGCCGCGGACTGCAGTTTCGTGCTTATTAGCACTCATCCGTCCGGCACAGGAAGTGAATGAGCTGGAGGTGGAAAACGTCTTAAGGAAGCCTAGAGTGCCAAACAAACTGGTAGCTAATGTACAATTAGCACAGACCAGACGAGTGACCGAGGCAATGCTTCGGCTCAACTCGAAAGTTGAAGGCAAGACATGGTACATTCAGTAAGTTGCTTCCTTAAGAGGTTTTCAACCTCCAGCTCAGTCACTCCCATGCCGGGCTGATGAGTGCTAATAAGCACGAACTGCAGTCCTCGGCTGGAAGACTGAGCTGGCGGTGTATTTCATGTAAGAAGAAAGCATAATTTACATGCTAGTAAATTGTCACACATATTAATAACATATATAACAAACTAAATATAATACTAAATGAAAAAAATACAAAGAAAAATAAATCTATAGAAATTTAAAAAATGCACGGAAACAATACTATTAAAAATAATTTTTACATCCTCCCCAAGTGAAGTAATAGATTTCATGTTGTTGCGAAAATGTTAAAGAACCAAAGTATGTCAGGTATCTATCCACTTTATACTTTTATTATTTAAAGCAAACATGGGCACAACAAATAAGACAATAGTCAGGTTTTATCAGGGAAATACACATACTTAAGAAATGTGTACTTACCAGGAACACAATTTCCTTCTGCTGTTTTTGTGTCTCTACCAAAGCCAGGAGGACATTTGCACGTGTAACCAGTAGAATGAGATGGCGAAAGTAGACACAAATGACTGCAAGTTGCATTTTCACATGGATTTATGGCTATAAGAGAGAGCAAAATCATTTTTTTAAAAACATAAATAGTTAATTCATTACAGTTGCTGCTGTTGTGCTGAAAAAAATTTCACTTAAACAAAATAGTTTACATTTATATTGCATGCACAACAGACATTGAGTATAGTTAGTACACAAATATGCAAATTTTCTTCATACAAACTACAGAAAGACTTTTCCTTCCATGTATTATTCAAGATTTGCAAAGTTTTGAAGTGACAAGCAAAAAGAGAAAATTTAATAATTATCAAAGGTATTGCGACTTTTTTTTATGTGTAAACTTATAAACGTCAAGAACAGGGGTTCCCATTTTCTTTTTAATTTACCGTAACCTTTGAAGAATAACAATTTTCCCACTGCATTTCAATCTATCTCTATTATTTGCAGATATATTGATACTATAGGCACTTTTGGCACCCCTCCCCCCCCCCATTCTCTTCCTACAGTTCCCTAGGCCTGGCACTCAGTTTGGTAACCCTGGTCCAGAAATTTTAGAAGCTTGTACTACAAAAACACTGTAGAACAGGACAATAACTGCAAGTTAAAATTTGAAAAATCAACACAAGAACCTCTTTCCTTTGTGCACTACTTCAATTTTTTCAAATTCTTTCAATTTCTTCAAATTCTAAATCTATATCTAATTCAATTGCTTCAAATTCTAAATGAGAGTCGAATCCAATTTTTTCAAATTCTAAACCAATGCCTAATCCAATTTCTTGAAATTCTGCCCCCCCCCCCCACACAAACTAACGAAAAAAAATCACTTAAGATGAATTGAATAAATAATTTAATAAAATAAAATTTAATAAAATAAAATTAGCTAAACATAAAAGGTTTGATTTCTAGTAACACAAATTGTATAGTAACATCAACACAATATAAGAAAGACATCTCAATATTAATCTATGTGTTGTTAAGGCAAACAAATAGTCAACTAGCATCTATAAAATTATTAATCATTATTTTGGAGTGAGCTGTAATTCTAAATCTAAATTCATAATCATGGTAAGAAAAGACTCTTAGTGTATTTCACCTCAGAGTTTTTTTTTTTTTTTTCTTTTTTAAGTATTAAATGTAATTCTGAATATAAGCCATAAAACAAGTGGAAATCCTCCATGTATATTTCAAATTAAATGTGTTTCATTCATAATTTTTTGATTCCAAACTTTTTCATTATTTTATAAGCTTAGGGGTTTTTTTTGTTGGGGGAAGGGGGAGTTCCAAAACATAATTATTTGCAGAAAACTAAATATCACTGAAACAAGCAACTCACAAACTTATTCACTTTTGCTCTCCCCCCCCCCCCCCCCCCAAACTTTAATTACTCCATTTCGTTTTACCTATTATTTTACATAATACAAAAAAAAAATCATAAAATTAATCCCAGTTTTTAAAAAATAACTAGAAAAAAATTAAGATTTTTTTTATTTCAAAAATTTAAATTCATCCAAAAGGATATAAATGTTGTCCATAAATACTAAAAAGACTTGTCTCAACAATAAGTTTTTATGATCTACATCTTACAGAAAAAAAAAATCATGAGCAAGAAAGGACAACTTTCGTCACTATATATAACAGGAATTCTAAAAAATGAACTAAATTGTTTCACTGCATAGCTTACATAGTGGTTGGAGAATGGGATGACTAACATGAATGCCAAGAGGTTGGCTGACTAGATGTGATACCACAGTCTGATTTGTTCCTTTGAATTTATGACATGACAGTACTCTGTTGAGTTGCCTATCCGTCCAGTACAAGGTGTCTTCGAAAACAGTGAGAGAATGTGGGTGAAGAAGATACTATAAAAGAAACCAAAACAGCGATTAACATTTTGTTACTGACAACAAAATTTGTGTCATCATTGGGAAATTAATATGAGTTTTTGATTACATACATGATTTCTAGCTAAGACTTGATGACGCCCAGATCCATCATAGTTGCAAAAATCGATGTAGTCCAATTTACTGTCTGCAAAATAAACACGTTTGTTTGGAATATCGATGGTGAGTCCATTTGGCCAAAATATTTTTGTATGCACTATTACTTTCCTGAGCGTTCCATCCATTCCACAACTTTCAAGCCTTGGGTTTTCACCCCAATCTGTCCAAAACATTATACGTGCCCTGAAATTCATAATAGAGAATCATTATTGAAGAAAAATACATGACTGTACAAGCAAACAATATACTAAACATATTCAGTACTGTCAAGAAATTTTGAATAAAAAACAAGGTTCAGAGGGGGCGGGAGGGGGGGGGCAACTAATATACCGGGCA